>NC_090667.1:32950485-33695005 GCF_013368605.1 Nyctibius grandis | reverse complement strand
CAAGGACCACAGGCGTGCTTAGTTGCTACTCACACATCACTGGGCAACTGAACATGAACAAAGCCAAGAAAATTAAGCCAGATATTTCCTTCTGCTCACATGGATTTTGACATTATTAAAGCAAATCCCCAGATGATGCAGGGGGGAAAAATAATACCAGTATTCTCCATGTGAGCATCAGTACCTCTTAATTTCAATAGCAACTGAAGGCGAAGCTATTTTGGGGAAATAGCCTAAGAAATGGAGAAGCTACTGCAAATGGGCATCACCCAGTTGGTCACACGAGCTGCCTGGGAGGGAAGCTCCTCTCCCCATGCCCCACTTTCTCCCCCATGCACAGCTGTGTGCAGCTGTAATTGCAGTGTAAAACCCACTTTCCTTATCTCTAAAGATACATCTTCCAGTTCATGCTTCTGATGCTGATATTTATCTTAAATAACATCAGCAAAACGAACCCACCATGACTTTTATTTTTCAGACACAACATTCTTGTCAGCAGTAGAGAGCTTAAGTGTTCTTTACTTTCACACCTATTAGGTTGGAACAAGCTTTATAAGCGTAAATAACCTTCCCCGTAGCATAATGAAAGACCTTATTATAGCCTGGGATTAATTTTTCTAATCTATTTACAAGCAAAAAGGTCAAACTCGAATTTGACACCAAGGAAGGGAGGCAGGACTCATTATCTCCAGAAAGACTCAAGAAAATGGAGGAGCATAAACACACGATAGTTTTGGAACCTGAATCCATGTCTTAAATTCTAATTAAAAATTACCCAGCAAAGCACTGCATTGCAAACAATATTAGCTACAGGACAAACAAAATTCCTGATTACTAAGCAAAAATGTTTTGATCTCAACAATTTATTCATTTCAAAAAGTCATCTTAACTGCTCAAAAAAGCATTCCTTTTGCTTCTCTGTGTAAAAACTCTGTATCATCCTTTTACTACTGAAGGATCAGCAGGACGTAACCACACACAGAGCATAGTTTTTTTCTCGGTGTTGCATGAAGGGACCCTCACAAACCTCATCTCCCATGGATTTAGGGGAGATAAATATTAGGCACCCCATCAAATTCCCCTCTTGCTGAAGTGCAGCTGTGGGCACCGCAGGCAAAGCTGCTTTAGGAGCAGGCAGCCCTGGCACAGGGGCAGGGGATGCTGCCACACGGCTGCTGCTCACAGGCTGCCTTAGGTCAGCACCCAGAAAGGGCATTTTTGCAAAAAAACAATCTCACCCCAGAGATTTGGGAAAAAGAGCTCGGGTTCTGCATGCCACATGCTGCTCGGTTGTTCCTGAGGCTGTGCCTCCCTCTCCAGGCAGCCCAGGAGCTGTAATTGCTGCTGGTCTCATCAAACCTTGCCCCAAGCAGAAGTTAATTGACGTGGGCTTAAGGTAGCTGGCAATACCTGCTGGACAAGCACAGCTCGCCTGTCGTGGGTAACGTCAGCCTGCCAAGAGCTCTGGTGGAAACCATCCCACGGAGCAGGAGAGCCGGCGTGCTGAGCGCCAGCCCAGGCTGCAGCGCTGTGGAATACAAACCACCAGAGCGGTGACGGTGTTTGTGTCACTGGGTGTTTCTGGGCTGTGCTCACAGCAGCTTTGCCCAAGTCTTTGGGATTTTGCCTTGCGATGTCTCAGTCCACGGCATTCCCACCCCGCATGCCCCAGCCCCTGCTCTGCAGAGGGTGCAGAGCAGAGGCACAGCACCTTCCCTCACCCTCCAGCAGCCCTGCCAAGGCTGGGGCACGAATCCTGCCAACACACACCCCCACACACACCTGAATATCAGAACTCCTTCTATGTTTGCTACCCCAAAGAATTCCAGGTGCCCTGTGCTAGGGATGTCAATGCTCCCTTTCCCCTCCCCTTCGACAGGGATCTCGCTCAGGGACACCCACAGTGCTTTTCCCACTCATTTCTCTGAACTTTGCTTGTAGGACTTTACTCCTAATGGTATATTTGCATTTCTAGCTGCACAGCCTCGGGGCAAGCTCAGACCCCGCTGGGTCTCCGCTGCAGACAGCAGGAGCAGAGCTGACCATGGAAAAGCAACCCTAACTCATTCCTGGTCACGTCTGGAGAGAAGTGTTCTGCAAACGTGCCAGGGAATAACATTAAACAGGTACTAAAATTCTCTACGAACAAGGAAAAAAAATCATTTCCTAAATATTACTCATTTTCATCAACTGCTGGTTAATAAAACTGAATTTTGCCCTGCACACAGGCTTCACTGCTACTTAAGAATAACGAACGTTCTGAAATACATGAGAGTGCTTGACGCTTCGCCCACTAAGAGTCAAGGACTGTAATAGCTCTGGGATAATTACACATCCCAGATAATCAATCCAGCAACCAAATAACCCAAAACCCCCTTGTAATAACCCCCCTCCCAAAGAGCACTGAGGGGGATGCTCACAGCCAGAGCGGGGCTGCACCACTTGATACAAGTATTTGCTTTAATACTCCTTGAGTAGCTGACTACAGTCCTTGGACATCAGAGGGAGTCAAGGTACAGAGACTGTATGTATTTATTCAGTGTGTTAACTGTATTTGTATGTGTTTATTGCATTTATGTGTATACTTAATGTATTTATTTAACTCTGTGAAAGATGCGCCAGGAGATTTTTCAGTTTGTATCCATCTGCCCCGAATGTAAATAAAACCAACCTCATTATGGCCCCTGCATAGATCACTGTTTCCATTCGTATTGAAAATTGATGCTGCCAAAATTGATATTATCTTATTTCTGCCACAAGAATCATATGAAATTATGTTGCCCGGCAAAGCAAGAAAGAAATGTAGTAGGAAAAGTGTCCAGCACTCAGGGAGTTACCAGTACAGCCTGTATACATCACTGTATACAATTCCTACCACAAGATGCAATATGCATCTTATTTTTATGAGATATTTTTTAGCGGTGTCAGGCAGAAGGAGGTGGCTACTGGGAGCGTAGAAGATGCAAGTGCATCTCATCGTAAGCTGCATTCTGTGAGCAATCTAGGGAATCATGCATCAACATAAACCACTTGCTTGTTATATGCTCCTTTTTAATACAAAGAATCCCTTTTTATGCGTTTGAACAGCCGATCTCTGAGAAGGGTGGGAGAGGGTGGCTGGGTCTCCACTGCCTTTTGCCTGAGAAGTTGAAATAAGGACCATGAAGCGAGAAATCCTACAGCTCCAGTCATAAGAGCTTCTTTGCTCCGTCACTGGGGGAAATCAATGCCACCCTCAGCTGGAAAACGCAGCCCATACACAGCACATTGCTCAGCTCCCCAGTTTCTTCCGAAATCCACATTGCTGCAGACACTGAGCGTTTGGGGGAGCTGGACCACACAGAACAGACTAAAATGCACTAATTACTAAGACAAGCAAACCCATAAACCATCCATTCCACAGACTATGGAGATGTGCTTACTTGGGATGTCTCCCTCCTCCTGCATCCCTCAGGCCCTTCATCCTGGAGAATTCAAGGACCTGGAGAAAGAGATGAGGAGTTGGGTAATGAGTCCTCTGGCAGCCATGGTGGGGTTTATTCTAAATAGCTCTTGCGATTCCTTAACACCAAAGAAAGGAGGAGGGGGAAAAAAAAAAAAGAAAACCAGGTATGGTGAGGACTTTTTATGTCCCAGACTAAATAAACATTCAGGGTTATAGACACTGCCTGAACCCAACAGGTTTCCTCCCTGGGGCAGGGCAGAAAAGGAAGGTGACAAAGCTTTCCTACAGCCCATCCGATGGCATAAATCGGAGCAGCTTTTAGGTACAGCCTGTTTTTTCAGGCACCACACGTCTCTGGAGTATTGAGCCTGGCCCCACCACTACTCTGCTGGGCATATAAATGGGATGATCGAAGCGCTGAGCTCAGATTTACCGCAGACACCGCACTCTTGAAAACTTCATCCCTGCTGTGGGCATAATCAAGGGATAATTAGGACTTAGTGAAGCCTACAACCTTTCTGCTCTCCCTCTTTCCCTGCTTTTCATGAAAGGGAGAAGATAAGGGCTCGCACAGCACGCCAAACTCTTCTCCTTTGTTTTTTTTTATCACCTTGCTGCTTTGTGGTTTCCAAATCAGGCTACAGTAAAAAGCTCCCTTTCCACTTTCCCCCCACCCCCTTCCCTGTGCACAGTAAAACTCCACAGCAGATTTCTTATGATTATCACTTTTCCACTTTCTAATGTGATCATCAGTAAATGGCTCTCAGTAACTATTTGAAAGCATTTCCAAAATTTACTTTTAAATAAGATTTATAAAGCTTATAAAATTCCTTTCCAAAATCCAGGCACCCATAGATGAAAACAAGTCACTTCTGAAATAGCCTGTCATCACTATTTATGTCGTCATTTTTTGACTTCACAGCTCGTTTCCCGACTTCTCCCCCACGCCAGCCAAGAGAACCAAGCCCAGCAACTGGGGCCAAATGAAAGCAAGAGGACCCAAAACTCCAGCCCTCAACAAGCCCCATCAGATTAGCCGGGCCTCCTTACATCTGGGCAGATACCCCTGTCCTACTCCAGGCTGTTAGGACGGATCACAGGGTGTTCAAACAGTTTGGCTGGGTCCCCTGGATAATTATAATGAGCTACAGCCTACCAAAACCCCACACACAAAATGAGGTTCTACTCACCCTGACTTATCTGACTGCAGCACTCATTCTGTCTCCTGGGAATATTTACAAGAAGTAGGGGACCTCTTGCCAAAACAGAAAAAAAAAGGATAAAAGCAGCCAGTGGCCACTGTTGCCTTGCCATCCCGTGTGGGAACAGGGCTCTGGAGGCACCAGGAACAGTGTGATCCCCCGCAGGGATGCGACTTTGTGAGAGCTTTGCTCCCACCCAGGCACTGCTGCCTTGGGAGGAAGCTGTTGTTATGAAACAATCACTCAATTCACATTGAGAAACGTATCAGCGGACCTTGCTACTGCTTAAGATGGTTTGGGCTTGAGCTTTTCCATGGTGTGCCACCTGCTTTTAGCCAGGGACCCAGAAGGGTCAAGACACGTGAAAAAGGTGCAGGACGCTGCACAGTCATCTCCTACAGCAAAACTGAAATGGGAGTGATAGAATCATAGAATTGTTAAGGTTGGAAAAGACCTAAAAGATCACCAAGTCCAACCATCGACCCAACGTCACCATGCCTGCTAAACCATGTCCTGAAGATTTAGCTGGCCAGGACCAAGAAGGGGCAGAAAGATCTTTCTGGAAAGGCAGGGAGCACCAAAGGACACATACACTGCCACAGGACTGGTAAGCAGCACACCCTGTGCAGTGGTGTAATCCAATATTTATTATTATTATTATTATTTGTCTTTTTCTAGAAGGAAACATAGCCATAACATACAGCTGGGGACAAGGATGGCACCATACAAAGTACACCACCATCATTAATGGATTTGTCTGGCAAGGCACTGAAAAACAACTCATCAACAATCCCTATCACCATCACCCTTGCCCAGCTACAATGACTATATTACTATAAAGAGCAATACCATAGATACATGATATATGAAGTACAAAATGTGTTTTCCTAAACATCTGCGAGGCAGGCAAGCAACAAATTAACTTGTTGTAATTAAGTCTGATAATGCAATGATTTGAGCGTGACCTTTGTTAAAAAGGGCAAAAAAAATTCTACCATCATTCATTAATATTAATAAAGCAGTTGAGCTCTGTACTAAATAGATGTCCATCAACAGCACATTGCCAAATTGCAACACGGGTAGTCGTGATTAGTGCCTAGCATTAAGGCACTAAGGAATTAAGATTGTATCGATATTGGAGACAAGATTGTTCTTGGAGCAAGTCCAGAGGAGGGCGACCAAGCTGGTGAAGGGTCTGGAGGGTCTGACCTACGAGGAACGGTTGAGGGAGCTGCGGGTGTTTAGCCTGGAGAAGAGGAGGCTCAGAGGTGACCTTAGTGCAGTCTACAACTACCTGAAGGGAGGGTGTAGCGCAGTGGGAGTCGGCCTCTTCTCCCGGGCAACCAGCGATAGGACAAGAGGACACAGCCTCAAGCTTCGCCAGGGGAGGGTCAGGTTGGACATTAGGAAGCATTTCTTCTCAGCAAGGGTCATTAGCCATTGGAAGGGGCTGCCCAGGGAGGTGGTGGAGTCACCATCTCTGGAGGGGTTTAAGAAAAGACTGGACATGGCACTTAGTGCCCTGGTCTAGTTGCCATGGTGGTGTCAGGGCAATGGTTGGACTCGATGATCCCAGAGGGCTCTTCCAACCTCATTGATTCTGTGATTCTGTAACAAGCACCTGCTTTCTGATTTCCACAGCAGAAACATGACCGAGGCCGAGAAACTCGCTGCTGCCCAGGAATCTTTCCGATTTAAAAGCAAACCAGGCTCTGGCTGGTTTTCTCAACCCACTTTCTACCACTGCGGGAACGCCCGATTCCTGTGCCGTACCTGAACAGGAGGTAAGGACCCCGCTTGCTTTTTGCCTTGGAAAAAACCAAAGAGAACATTGCAGACTTTAAATATTTTTCCAAGGCTGGGCTGTGCAGGCTTCCCCCACCCCAGCGCCCGGGGAGCTGGGAGGCTAAGAGGTAAAATACAAACATTGTCAAGACACTTTGGTACTAGCAGTCTAACATCATTATAGAGCTAAGTGCTAGGGAGGAAATCCAATGAGCTGGCTGCAGAAAGAATAGGTGTTACACACCCCTAAAGGCACGGCCGAGAAACACATTTATCAGTTTAGAAATGCTAAATGAGTCCATGAGTCCGTTCCATTTCATTTCTCTCACAGACTGTTTCTCCAGATAAATATAAGGAGGTTGAGAGCTTTTCATCTTTGCAGCTTGTTAGGAATCTAGATTAAAAAAAATAAAAATAAAAATCCAAGGGTCTCTGCAGGGTGTTTTTCTAAGGCTCGCTCGCTGTCGGGAAATGCACACACTTTGCTTTCAAGTTCATGAAACATCTCCTGAGTAGGCTTGTTCATTATTGTTGGGATTCAAAATAATTTATGGAAAGAGAGCTGTGGACACACACCCTCGCACAGCCAAGGTACCTCCCAGTACTCACTGGGACCCATCCTCAGGCACAGCCCCCATGAGGGACCTGGGGAACGGAGGGACCACAGGGACCCCGGCAGATGCTGGACCAGGAGCCGCTCCGGGAGGGGATGGATGCTCCCAGCCCCTCACACCACAACCAGGACTTTATACGCTCGGTGCGTTTCAAAACGTGGACCCAAATAATGCATTTCTGCAGACAAGATAGGCCTACCTCATTATCTGTCCCTTGCACTGCCAGGCAATGTATATTAAAATGTTTGAATAGGGAACACTGCAATAATAAATAAGTCCAGTTTTGATTTATTTTTTTGCCTTCTGGAAAGCGTTAAAAAAATAGAAGTGAATATAATAACCAAGAAAAGATAAAAATCCTCGTCTTCTTTCTTTTAAATTGAAGTTTACCTAAGTTACACAAATGCAGCATTGTAGCAGCACCTTTTACACTTCAAAGGATTCCTATGTTTATATTAAAACCTCGATCAGTGGGATTTATTATTTAACTAATTCCATTTGCAGCAGCAAACCAGAGATACAGCAGTCTTCATTTCAGTGTGTTTTTCTTTATAAAATGTTTTCCATTTGGCAGCCAGAGGAAAGGGAGCCATCAGTCACCAAGCCCTACAGCTCGTTTTATCAAACTCACAGAGCTCTGACTGAGCGTGGAACACGCTCTTCCCCACATCCCACCCTGAGAACCACGATTGCTAAAATTACCCAGCATGCAACGTCCGCCGTGCTCTCAGCACACACCTCGACTACCTCAGTGGGGAACCGCATCCAGCTTGTGCACTTCAAATTCGTAAGGAATAAGCAGAGCTTAAGCGTGATGCTCCGATGGCACCATGCCATAACCATCCACAGTTCCCAGAATCACAGAATCAATGAGGTTGGAAGAGCCCTCTGGGATCATCGAGTCCAACCATTGCCCTGACACCACCATGGCAACTAGACCAGGGCACTAAGTGCCATGTCCAGGCTTTTCTTAAACCCCTCCAGAGATGGTGACTCCACCACCTCCCTGGGCAGCCCCTTCCAATGGCTAATGACCCTTGCTGAGAAGAAATGCTTCCTGATGTCCAACCTGACCCTCCCCTGGCGAAGCTTGAGGCTGTGTCCTCTTGTCCTATCGCTGGTTGCTTGGGAGAAGAGGCCGACTCCCACCCCGCTACAACCTCCCTTCAGGTAGTTGAAGTCCTCGCAGATGCACGTGAGAGAAGCAGTGAAGATAAAGTCATACAGACTGCACTCGGGCTCCGCTGAATCCCGTGTGGGGAAGCACGTCTGTCTCACCTGGTTCATGCACAGCCGTCCCGCTGCCAGGCCGGGGTTGCAAACATCACCGGCGGTGACACAGCTTTCAGCCTTCATGCCCAGCAGAGTTAGCACTGTTGTAATTATATATTTGAGAAAATAAAACAAAGTTATTTAGTTGCTTCTTGTTTATACTAAGCTTTCGTTGAATGGACGCTTTTACTCTGACATGATAGGATAAATATGAAACAATTCTTATTTTAAAAAGAGCAAAAACTACATAAACTAGAACTTAACAGGGGTAAGCCAACGCAGTTCAGCTTAGTGAAATTAATCTTACTCCACTTGCAAAGGCTATTATTAACCTTAAAATGACCTGTTAACCCACTTTCTCAAGCAGGTTGTCAACAACGTCTGAGGGAATAGAAAAGACTGGACGTGGCACTTAGTGCCCTGGTCTAGTTGCCATGGTGGTGTCAGGGCAATGGTTGGACTCGATGATCCCAGAGGGCTCTTCCAACCTCATTGATTCTGTGATTCTGTGAATGAAGCGCTAGAGTTCCCTGACTCTCAAGTCACCCCTATGCTCCTTTCACAAAATTAGGCTCCCTCCATTGCTGGATACCCAAGGATAATTTGTGATGAAGCACTAACTATTAATTGCTACCTTGGTCAGAATTCACCTGTTAGGAAAGCACCTTCAGACAGGGTTTGCCCTTGGAAAGTTCGTGCACGTGCAGAAGTCCTGCACAAGGGTCCCCAGGAGGTGGGGTGGCACTCGTTCCCTTAGTCATTAACAAATGTTTCCCTTATCCTTGAGATCTTTCCATTAAATACACCCCTGTCTCCTGTAGAAAGCAAGCTTGACCTTTTTCTATAGAATTAAGAGCCAATTTATTGCATATTTTAAATTCGTAATGAGATCAGAAGGGATAATGCTAAGATGACCTGGAGATCAGCCCAAGACATGAGAGATAATTGTTTCCCTAATTGTGATGCCTGAATTAAATTACTTTTGCACTCTGTGTACTCAGATGATATGTAAGACAGAGGTCTCGGCAGCCCATGGTCATTAATACTCCACTGGCAGCTCTTGCAGGAGTCGGGAGTTCACCTCTCGGTGAGGTGCAATTACATCCCTGCGTGTCCACGCTCCTCGCCACCTTGTAGACCCAGACCATAGCAGGGACAGCTGCATTTCATACTCCATTCCTAGTAATTAAATTTAATCCAGACTTTGCTCAGGTGGGGAAAAAAAACTCCACACATACAGTGAGAGGTGTTTAGAGAAGGACCAGAGGCTGCACCCATCACCCACCTTTGCTTATGAAAGAAGATTTTTAATCTGAGAGCGACATCTGAAGTCATTCATTTTTGCTTAGAAAACAAATATTTTTCTTAAAAACAGCCAACTGTTCTGTATCAGGAAAAATAAGCTACATCATTGCTTGCAGGGGAAGTTTGTTCGATGACATAGATAGCTCCCAAAGAAACCTACGGGTTAGGGCTTATCTAGCACCTACAGGCTCAGGGACAGGCGATTACTTGATGTAAAACCAGACATTAGGCTTCACAAAAAAAGGTTTACTTTATGAAGACTTGATAAATTATTGCCTAAGGTTTTAATGAGTGGAAAATGGATCGTTATAGGCTGTCTGGCTGCTTATAAATGATGTTAGTAGGTACGCAGGCGTCCTGCTGGTGCCCTCCGTAGCAAGCAGTACCCTTGGTAATGTGTTTCTAATGTGTTTATAACACCTGTGGAGTGTTTACTAAGCACTTGCACTTACGTTTTGCAACTTTGTCTGCCCAGTGAGAGTTTAATATACAAATGGGGGGTTATTTACTAATAGAGCATAGACAGGGCTGGCTGAAACACCCTTTGCTGGAACACAGGGCTCCAGCGCCAGCAATCACGGTCACTGCTCTTCACTCCATCACTCGAGAGCTGCATCTTGACCTTTTGCAGATATCCTCTTTCCACACTATAGTGAAAAACTCGAATTATTAGTGTTTATTATTAGAAATATCTAGTGCAAACTAGAATTGCAAGTGTAAGCCCCCAGCTAACCACCATCATTTGTTTTGGAAACACGGGTTAAAATTTCAAAACATACCAGGATACTTTGACTGGAGACCCTGAAGTGTCCCTGATTGCCAGGAGAAGACACAAACCCAAGATGTTCCTGTTCATTCCACATGTTTCAAAACGCTGCACCGTGTTAATAGCACCCAAGGACAGACAGGTCTCACCACACTGCTCAAAGCTGCAGCGAGTTGGAGTCACAGGGAGTTTATGGTATTGTCACAGAGGTCTATAAGTGTGTGTGCACAGACAGCTCCACCTCTGCCGTGCACGCTCGCTGTCTGCCAGTCACACCTTACACGTCACAAATGCATTGAACATCTATGCAAACTGCAAGCAAAAATGACATAAGCTGTCCTTTTTCTGTTCAAAATTGCAGTTTTATTCATTTTCTCTAGCCAAAAGATACGTTTTTATACACGCAGCGGTGGGAGCACACACAGACGGGCGTGTTACACATTCCCACCCACACGAACTAATGAGAAACCATTCAGATGGAAACGACGAGATTGTATCTTACAGCTAACTGGGTAAATGGCATGGTGCGCTGAAACCTGGCATAATAAACCTGGAAGCAAAGTACAAAGAAGGCTGAATATCAAGTAAATTAAAGGGCTTGCAGGAGGCTGATCGGATAAAATGCGCTCAGACAATTACCATCAAAAAATCCCCAAAGGCTCCAGCTAGGAGTCCAGCTTCAGCAGAGGAAGGTGAAATCAAAGCAGAAAACAAGATTGGTGGTTGTAAAGAGTGGAGAAGCCTGTTATAAATCAGATAAAAACGCTGAGGTCCCCAAGAGGACACGCTGGTGTCATTCACCCACCGCAAGGAGGAAATAATTGCTTTGGCGGAGGTCAGTGCAGAGCACTCAACAGCCCGTTCAACAATATAAACCACGTTAAAATGTGAAGCAACATCAGCCTGGGTTTCATTTGCACACTGAGGCTTCAGGGGAGGGCAGACGCCTGTCGTGGCAGGAGATCACAGAATCAATCAGGTTGGAAGAGCCCTCTGGGATCATCGAGTCCAACCATTGCCCTGACACCACCATGGCAACTAGACCGTGGCACTAAGTGCCATGTCCAGGCTTTTCTTAAACCCCTCCAGAGATGGTGACTCCACCACCTCCCTGGGCAGCCCCTTCCAATGGCTAATGACCCTTGCTGAGAAGAAATTCTTCCTAATGTCCAACTTAGATGATGCGAGGTGGCCGGAGCAAGCAGCACCAGTGCCGGGGAGCACCACAGTCCCCCCGCAGCATCATTTCTGCACAAAAACCCCAAAAAAGTCTATTTTCCTTACGCTGCATTTCACGGACGCTGCACAAACAAGTAGTGGACCTGCTGAGTAGTTCACCACACCATAACCTCCAGTACTGGTCAACACAACACAGTTTCAGTCTTTAGCCCTCTCTCCTACAGTAGCATGTGTAAAAGACGTGTAAAAACTAAAAACAATCCCTAAATTTGAAAGCAGATGTGCAACTTCAACTACATTCAGGGAGCAGAGCTAGACACACACATCTGCGGTAACATCATCTCATTTGCTCCATCTGCATTTGCTCTATCAAGAGAAAAATTATCTTTTTCAACAGGTTTGAGTGCTTTATCCCCCGCGTATGACCTTGACCTCAAGCTCCTGTCCCCATGCCTTCACTTTAAACAAGTCCTTTGACTCCACAGAGGAGCGACTCCAGCCAAGTCTTCCAAGACACGAGCTTCTTCATTGATCTCACTGCATTATAAATAATTTCCATAGAAACTAGAAATATTCCCTAAACCAACAGAGGCGTCCTTATTTCCAGCAATTATCTTAAGGTCTGATTTGCATTTTAAATGTCACCTGTATAAATTAAAACTGTTTACTGCTAACACTGTCATTATTCTGAGTCATCTGGCAACAGCCAGCTACAGGCTTCTTTTGTTTCCTCCAGAAACCTCTACTACGAGTACATCCCCCCAGACGCTCGCTGGGGCCACGCAGCTGATCTCCACTACTGACAGGTAACACCAGTCTCCAGTATTTCCAGGCACTGGTTCGGATTCTCCTACAGTCATTTTTTAGGTTATAAATAATTTTTTTTTCTTATACTAAACTTTAATGACAAAGAGAAGGTCTTCTCCCCATTGGAAAAGTTCGGAAAGCACTTAACTAAAATAGGTCAGGCTGTGCCCCTAATGAACAACTGTCAGACTGGTTGGCTATCAGTTCAAACTGGAAGTTCTCTGCCAATCCACAGACATACTGCTGCTAATTTCACAGAATCACAGAATCAATGAGGTTGGAAGAGCCCTCTGGGATCATCGAGTCCAACCATTGCCCTGACACCACCATGGCAACTAGACCAGGGCACTAAGTGCCATGGCCAGGCTTTTCTTAAACCCCTCCAGAGATGGTGACTCCACCACCTCCCTGGGCAGCCCCTTCCAGTGTCTAATGACCCTTGCTGAGAAGAAATGCTTCCTGATGTCCAACCTGAACCTCCCCTGGCGAAGCTTCAGGCCGTGTCCTCTTGTCCCATCGCTGGTTGCCTGGGAGAAGAGGCACCTCAACATCTTTCTTGAAGTGTGGGGCCCACAGCTGGAAGTGCAGGTCCTGACCACCTGCGAAGACCCTCTGATGACTGGTTGGTAATCACATTCCCCCTGGGTTTTACTATATCCTTGTAGCAACTTGCTGCATTTTTCTCCAATTATTATTCTGTTTTTTCCCTACCCTTCAGACAAATTCTGACAGTTTTACTTGTCTGGGACTGAAAACTAAAGAGGAACTGCTAAAATCACAATTCCTTCCTGGAAATTAAAAATGGGGAAGAGAAAGACACTTCCCTTAAATATTTACAAACCAAAACTTTCCATTAAAAAAAGAAAAGGCAGAAGCATTGAAGATCATGGAGACCTTCTCATGAGGTCTGAGACCCACCTCCACATCCACAGCCGTGCACGTGTGAACCGGAGACAAAATGTTCCCCCTCTTGTTTCTAAAAAAACAGCAGCTACGCTTTTTCATCTTTCTCCTCAGATGCAGCGTGAGCAGGTAGCAGAGCCCCACAAGGTGACTAGCTGATGTCCTTCAGCATAATTCTTCAGGAAAATTATTATTCTAAGGAAGTTTATGAAATGATTATTTTGCCCAACTTTCCGGTTCAGCTTAGAGATCAATCTAGGTGAACTAATTTCATCTCCCTAATGATTAAATGCTTCATATTAATGTAACCCGGAGAAGGCAAGTTCAAGCAGCCTGTTTTTTTCATTCCCTGGAATAATTAGATCTTAAGAATAATTTGGTACCTCCTTGGCTTCCTCCAAATTCGTTATTTCTTAAAAAAAAGCTTTCCTGCACCTTCTGTTGCCATCTGTCCTAATAGGTAAAACAGCATCGTAGCCCTGGGTTTAGAGAGTAGGTAAAGTGGGAAAGCAACACAGAGCCAGGCTCAGAGAGATGAAGTGATTTACACCAGCATCCCTCAGCAGGGCCAGCAGACAGTCAGAAACATACCCTGTTCTTTAAAAATATCAAAGTCAAGGTTGTTTTCTTTGCCGTGTAAGTCATCAAGAGAAACAGATCTTGCTTGCTGACTTCCCAGGGATGCTGGAGAAGCAGGGTAGAGCACGGTGGTGCTCAGATGACTTCCACCCTCCTGTGTCCCCGGTCCTGACTCGGGACCAAGCGGTGAGAAAAGCTGTAAAACCCATTGAAGTTTTCAGAAGTTAGGGAAATTAAATACAGGCGAGGTTACTAAAATTAATGAAGATCCTGTAAGGAGCTTGAGGCTCTGGGGCCCCGTGTGGAGCAGACATCTCTGCACACCAGCGCCAGGAGATGGCCTTGGGGACCCAACGCCTACAAAACACACCTGGACTGCATTTGTTGGTGTCAGAGGACTTCGTGCAAAGCCCTAATTTAAAAACATGTCCTATCTCAGGCTTTTATCCCCCCTTTTCCTAAAGCTTATGCTGTTATTTTGCACCACAAAGTCTCTGAATTTCCCTTCACGGAGGATGTTTTCCACTGGTCACAGAATCACAGCATCAGTCAGGTTGGAAGAGCCCTCTGGGATCATCGAGTCCAACCATTGCCCTGACACCACCATGGCAACTAGACCAGGGCACTAAGTGCCATGTCCAGGCTTTTCTTAAACCCCTCCAGAGATGGTGACTCCACCACCTCCCTGGGCAGCCCCTTCCAATGGCTAATGACCCTTGCTGAGAAGAAATGCTTCCTAATGTCCAACCTGAACCTCCCCTGGCCAAGCTTGAGGCTGTGTCCTCTTGTCCTATCGCTAGTTGCCTGGGAGAAGAGGCCGACTCCCACTCCACTACAACCTCCCTTCAGGTAGTTGTAGACTGCACTAAGGTCACCTCTGAGCCTCCTCTTCTCCAGGCTAAACACCCCCAGCTCCCTCAGCCGTTCCTTGTAGGTCAGACCCTCCAGACCCTTCACCAGCTTGGTCACCCTCCTCTGGACTCCTCTGGTCGTGACAGGGTGCTCTGCTGGGACTGGGGGACAGCATTTAAGGTCTGACTGGACTCAATTCTTCAATACCTATAATACAAAAACGTCACTTAAAGGGCAATACTCCACTTGCCATTAATGAGTCCCTACAGACAGACCAACACCCTGTGAGGAACCCTTGCACATACTGCTCTAGGGCTTGGAGCTCCAGCCCTGCTCAGCCCATGGTGCCCCATACAAGCCCAGTAACTGAAGCCCAACCTTCGTGTTACACACAGCCCAATGTGGCCACCGAAACCAACGTGCTTGCCCTGTAACCCGGGAGCAGGCTGCCAGCACTGAGCCTTGGCTGTGCCCAGGGAGGCAGACAGCAGGGACAGCAGGGACACGTCACAGAGTCTCCACTGTGTTTAAAAAGCATCACGTTTTGTTTTCTTTTTAAGCTCTTAGAACCAATGCAGAAGTGGTTAATTATGTCTTTGTTTCCTTTGAGGGCTCTCAGCTCAATTAATTTGTATAACGCAGCGAGGTTCCAGTTCAATCTTAATGACAAGGTCCCCCTTCACATACCACCGACTCCAGCCAGCACTTAATTTTAATGATAGTTAAATGAGGAAATGACAGTTATATACTGCACACGCTCTGCTTAGGAAGCACGGTGTGAAGTTCCCGCTGTGATGTACAGCACTGCAGATGTTATCTTTCAGCCGGTGTATAAGTTAATTGCACTGATTTCCATCAGGAACTATCGCAGACAATTCCAGAGATGGTGGAACATCTCCACCCCTCCAGAGATGGTGACTCCACCACCTCCCTGGGCAGCCCCTGCCAATGGCTAATGACCCTTGCTGAGAAGAAATGCTTCCTAATGTCCAACCTGAACCTCCCGTGGCGAAGCTTGAGGCTGTGTCCTCTTGTCCTGTCGCTGGTTGCCTGGGAGAAGAGGCCGACTCCCACCCCGCTACACCCTCCCTTCAGTTAGTTGAAGACACGCATATTTCCACCACAGAGGCACATCCCAAACTGCAGCCAAACCCGAGATGAACACTCCTCCTTCTCTGTATAATGTGCCCTAACACGTTTTTGTTTCATTTACCTTTCATTTTTACTGTTATTACAAGGCAATGCAACCTTCATAACCACGCATTCATTATCATTTGAGATATCCCTCCAGGAAATTAACGCTGGAGAATCTGAGAAGCAAAGATAAATCACACGCTGTAATTATAGTGGCAAGCTCCCTGCTACGGCAGCCTGGCAGTTGCAACAGGGAAGCTGTAAAACAGACAGAGGTTAGCGTTGCTCGGAGCCAAAGAAAATCAGACCAGACCCCGAAGCCTCACCACTAGGAAAATAGAAATAACATGACTGTGGTTCAACAGGAGTCAGAGCATCGCACTGCGAAGGATTACAGTTTGCCTCTCCGTTCAAAAAGGATTTCACATAAACAGAGTTAAAATTAAATTGCTGTCGAGTATTTACTCCAAAGGCCATTCTGATCTGTTTAATGGCACTCAGTGCAACTGAAACAAACTCCTAGTCATCAGGTTTTACCTTTCTTTTTAAGGTTTGAGTGAAATATAACGGGTCACACCGACATTTTATTAACTTTCCCCCGGTTGTGGCATGCCTGCTAGTACTGAGACCAGCAGAGCTCCTCCGACACCAGCATTTCCCCATCAGCACAAAAGCCACAGAAGCGCTTGTGTGTGACAGCCATAAGCTTGTCCCTAAAGCCTTCCCTCACCTCCCAAGAAAATGAACCACTCCTGCTTTTAAGCTGCAGCTGATATTTAGAATATAAATGATAAACAGCCCAAGAATCAAAAGTAAGTGTTCAATAACTGGTGCAATTCAGGAAGGAAAAGCGGCTGCAGGGCTGGGAGTGAAACCTCCTTCCAGGGACCAAGAGCTGCCGGAGGGGCAGGAGGCCACCAGCCTCCTGGAGGGACCTGGGCTTCCCCAGGGGCTCCCGGCTCTTCCTTCTGCTCCCTGACTGCAGCTGGAAGCGTAAAATAACCTTTTCTTTTAGACCAAGAGAAGTATCGGCGAGAACACCTCACAGCACAGACCTCTAAGCCATCCTTAATCCAACAGTAAGGTTTAGTCAGCATTTAAAAATCATAACCTCTAAATTAAAAAGGCGAGTGTACACAACCCCCAGTATTGATTCAAACCCCACAGCTTTATCACCAGGTAATTCCTTCACAATCGGGTTTTCAGCAGCCTCAAACTTCCTGAACGTTAATTTCGGGTACCGCTAATTTATTGTGCCCGTTACCGCTGCGTCACAAAAGCTAACGCAGCATCTCTGCAAGCGTGATGCTCTCCTGGGCTTCAGCTCCTTCGTTCCCCCACGTGACAAACCCACGTTTTCCTGTCCCCGCGCTGCAATCCTGCATTTACACAGCTTTGCGCTCCCACCGCCTTCCCCACGCACCCAAAAAAGCTGCTGAATGCCCATAACTGATAACTGGCGACACAATTACAATAATTTATGCAATGTTGAGGGGGTTAATTGTTATTTTACAGTCATTTACCTGTATTTTAAAACGAAGAAGGCTATTGCCAAAATACTTGCTCAGAAATAAACGCCAAGCTGCCTAATGACTTGATTATTATTATTTTATTTCCTACAATATTTTCCTTTACACAGCCAAGCCCAGGACCCAGCGAAATCAATAGCAAAAACACCCACCGGCAGCAAAGGGGGATGGAGTTTGTAAAACTTTACAGAATCACAGAATCAATGAGGTTGGCAGAGCCCTCTGGGCTCATCGAGTCCAACCATTGCCCTGACACCACCATGGCAACTAGACCAGGGCACTAAGTGCCATGTCCAGGCTTTTCTTAAACCCCTCCAGAGATGGTGACTCCACCACCTCCCTGGGCAGCCCCTTCCAATGGCTAATGACCCTTGCTGAGAAGAAAACCCTCTGTGACACCAAGATTATTTTCCTCAGACCACCCTATGGCAAACCGTGGCACCAAAGGAAAATAAGTCTTGTTATTGCTTAGGCAAGTGACCTCCCCCTCGACTGAGCAGGGACAAACGAGGCAGTGCCCCCCCCTCAAAGTGCCCTGCAGCACCTACCTGCCCTGTCAGCCCCAGGGACGGGACCAGCTCTTCATCCACAGAGATATTTTCTTTTTTCCTTACGAAAACTGGTATTCAGTGCATCAAACTGGATTTTTTTAATAGTAATACAAAACGCCTGCAACAAATTGATTTTGCTGCTCCTGCATTTATTATGCAGGAAGAGGTGTCCCTAATTAGATAATATTAGATTTCTTGGCTCACACAAAGCAATTGAGAAATAAGACTCTTGTTATTGATGGGACAAACCATACAAAAAAACTGAGCAGGTTTTAATAATGCAGAAAAATATTAAAGGGAGCAAGGTTTTAATTCTTAATAAGTAGATCCATGGGTTTCATTAACCAGCGCTCAAGATTTTTTTTAGGGTTGCTTTTATTACCTAATTAATTAAAGCCTGGCCAATAAGATAGATTAATCTAATGGAATTGCATCTTGTGTTAATAGCACTACTAATTAATCACCAAACTCAAACATTCCTCACTCGCTGAAGAGAAATCTTTCTGGTGTTAAGCTAGAGACCACTGAAAAAGCAAGGGAAAGGATGGGCTGAGCAAGGTTTTCCTCCCCAAAACGTGGTTTGGGGGCAGTGGGAGGAGAAGGGAGAGCATCTCGTCCAGTTCCCCTTCGCACCCCAACGGATCCAAAGCCATTCGCTCGTTGTGCTCACAGGCAGGTAACCAAAATACAAACACACCCCCAGTCCAGGACCGCCAGCACCACAGCACAGGTCACCCATCCTTGCTTTGCCCTGGTGTGTCATGTCTCGGTGCAGACGCATTCCCAGGTCCAAGGCAGCCATGGATAACCCAGGACCACGCTGAAACACAGAGGGCTTTTTTTTTTTAGTCACTGTCATCTCCATTCATACATGAGCTGCTTGAACTTGAATGAATCTCAAAATTAACACCAGACCTCCTTTCTTCGTCCTTACCGCACATTTTCAGGCAGCACCAGAAAATGGGGGGTTGGTTGAGGCTGGAGGCACCTCTGGGCATTGCTCAGGACCATGCCCAGATGTGTCTGAGCATCCCCACGACTGGAGACCCCATGGCCTCTCTGGGCACCTGCACCGGTGCTCAAAGAGGAGGAGGAAGGTGCAAAGAACTGACCTAACTCATACCCCCGACTGGCACTGGGCAGCACGGCCCCGCGGGACCTCCCGGCTGCACACACCGATTGTAAACCTTTGTTTGCAACATCCTCTCAGGAGCACAAGATGAGGAGAAGGGACGTGCACTCACCTGAATTTTCTACGGAGCAGGAATTTTTCACATTGATGGACTGAGCATGAACAGAGCATCTCCAGCCCCGTCTGCCGGGGTTTGATCGGTGTGCCCCATGTCCTGCTCCCACCGGGTGATCACAGGGGGAAAAGGAGAAAGAGAGGAGAAAGAGAGGAGAAAGAGAGGAGAAAGAGAGGAGAAAGAGAGGAGAAAGAGAGGAAAAAGAGGAAAAAGAGGAAAAAGAGGAAAAAGAGGAAAAAGAGGAAAAAGAGGAAAAAGAGGAAAAAGAGGAAAAAGAGGAAAAAGAGGAAAAAGAGGAAAAAGAGGAAAAAGAGGAAAAAGGAAAAAGGAAAAAGGAAAAAGGAAAAAGAGGAAAAAGAGGAAAAAGAGGAAAAAGAGGAAAAAGAGGAAAAAGAGGAAAAAAGGAAAAAAGGAAAAAAGAAAAAAGAAAAAAGAAAAAAGAAAAAAGAAAAAAGAAAAAAGAAAAAAAGGAAAAAAGGAAAAAAGGAAAAAAGGAAAAAAGGAAAAAAGGAAAAAAGGAAAAAAAGAAAAAAGAAAAAAGGAAAAAAGAAAAAAGGAAAAAAAGAAAAAAGGAAAAAAAGAAAAAAGGAAAAAAAGAAAAAAGGAAAAAACCAACCCCAACTCTGTTGGATCTGATTTTTCTTTCACAGAATTATGGATTAATTATTCTTACTCCACTCCGCAAAGTCCCACCCTGCTCAATGCCAGCACACGAACGTGGCAAACAGCCCGTTGGCTGGTGCACACAGAGCGCAGACGCAGGCCCTGCCGTGGGGTGTCTGGGCTGCACTCAGCTGCGGGATGGAAGCACACGGAAAGGAGCGATCACTTGCAAAAAAACAAACAATCTGTAGCTACCCCATAATTTGTTTTCTCATTAAGCAGCATCCAAGAGCAAGGGGATATTTGTTCTATTAAAAATGCTTATTTAAAAACTTCTTTTAGAGTTAATTTTTCCTCCTGAAGGCTGCTTTGAAAATCAATCTCCTCTGTGAAAGAGGAGGAAAAAGCAGTATTTTTTCAAAGGAGAGTTTTGTGTTTCATCTGAAGTTAACGAAAGGAGCTCCTTGACGAAGCCACGGAGCGCCAGATCGCTAGCACTACCCTTACATGATGAAGATAATTGATTCATGGTACTTTTCAAGAGCTATTAATGTTAAGAATTACTTATTCCACCAAATGAACATTATAAAAAATTAATAGTATGCAGATTGCCATTACTGCGAAAGCCTTTGGGCCTTACAGGGGAAGCAATTTCAATTATTCAAAAATATTAATAAAGTAAAATCTTTTTGCCTTTTTTTTTTTCGTTTTTCTAATCCTTTTTTTCACTTTTTTTAAAGCACCTGCCTCAAGTGTGCAAACGCTGCTGCATTTTGTGATCTGCCTCTAAGAACGTGCAAGAACATCCTTGAAGAAGAGGTTTCCCACAGGAGCCGCCAGCACCATCTCCGCTCTCCCCAAGGGCTGGGGAGGTTGCTGGGTGCTCCCAGCCCCACTAACTGCTCCTCCCTGCAGGGAACGATGCCGAGCATCAGTTCTCTCAGGAAGCTTCTCTACACATATTTTTCACTTGAAACGGTGGATGAAATAATTTGAATTATTATCCACTTGATGAATGCTTACACTGAGGTTGCAGCACAGGCAGAGGCTTCAGAGCGATCTATGCCGAGGGACCAGGCTGAGCGGCGTGGAGAGAGATGGACAGGGAGGGGGAAAGGTCTAAACCCCCTCCAGCTCCTTCTCTGACCCCATAAATCCACACCTGACCAAAAAGCACGGACCATGGCTGGTCCCAGCTCTCCCAGCCACCGCAGCAGCTCCTGCCCCGGGTCCATCCCCCGGTAGTGTCCCTGCCCACGACTTGGGCAGCTCGCAGGTCAGTGCATCTCCACCAGTTACAGGCTGGGACGCACAGGTACCTTTTTCATCCTTATTGGCACTACCTAAACAAAAAATGACTTCACAGAACTTCACAGAGTTACTATTTTAAGAATCAAACCTGCTGTCTCCTCCTGGAAAACAGGAGCAACCAACTCTCGTCACTGGAACGCCAAGTTGTGCCAGTGAGACTAGAGCAGCTCTCCCAAGCTGGCACCTTCTATAGCTGCACACAATTTAAGGCAACAGAAATTAAATTATATTTGGGGGAAAAAAAAAAAAAAAAAAGATGTTTTTCAATATAATCTTTCCAATCAAATGGCCTTCTCGTCAGTATAAGTCAAATGGGGGACAAAGAAGGCAAAAGTAGTACAAAGAGGCTTTTAGTGAACACTTGCTGATTTCTTTTAGGTGAATAAAGGATACCCAGTGGTGATCAGAGAAATATCACCTTCCCTCCACGCTTGGCAGCTGCCCCCAAAGCAGTGGTGCCCCACAAAGCTACGAAACTACATCTTCCAGCACTCCACCTTCAGGATATTGCTGTCCTGCTGCTGCACAGCGCACAGGAACGCTCAAACAGCGGCACGAGAGTGGTCTCTGGTGGAAGCAGATCGGCTCTGCAGCACTGCCACCAAACGCACGGGAACCCAAGCTGAAGAGATTTGTCCACAGCTGCCAGAAGTCACATCTTTTTGGCCATAATACTAGTTTAGCCTGGTGCATTACACCCTAAAAAACGACTTCTCACGCACACTTTTGGACTTTGGCTTTTTTGTTGCATACGATCTGACTGTACTCCAGTCTGCCAGAAAACCAGGAATGGGAAGAGCAGCTTTTCTGGGGTGTTTTCTTAAATGTGGACTTATGAGAAACTGCAATCAGAACACTTAGTGCCACTTCAGAGCTGTAACACGTCGACCATCCGTCTGACAGCAGATAAAGGAAAGACAGCAAATAAGTCGCTCAGGGCAGTGACGCCACTAGTAAATGTGCAACCACAGTGAAAACGTTAGAGCTCGGGTTCCTTCCCCAAAATCAGGATTTCAGCCCACTTACACTTACTTCAGAATTGAGACTTAGGAGACTGAACTCAGCAAAAGTAGCAGGAGATGGGCATTGATTTATTTCGTGTGCCATTGCAAGGATACAGCTGAGAAGTCTCATTTCCATCAGGGAAAATAAAAGCTCTTTCTTGCACACCTCAATTACGTGCTCCCAAGCTAACCAGGTCTACAGCAAAGACAGAGCCAAGTTATCCTTGGAGACAAAGAACTGTTGAGTTCTGGTTGAGGCAGCCTTTTCCTTCTTCTCCAAAACACCCAGCAGTATGCCCAGCCTCTAAGGAAGCAGAGCACCATGGTATGTGCTGTAACAGACAGCAACAGCTCACGACTGAGGCTGGCTCAGAAAAACATCAATTCCCAGCCTACCCTCCTTGGGGCACACAGCAAGACTGCCACAGACACCTCCAACACAACTAGAAAACTGACAGGGGACTTTCGTTCCTGAAGTCAGAGGTCTTGAGCTCTTCAGATGGGCCAAGCCAGAGAACTTGAACACAGACCTCAGACAGGTTCTCCTTTACTCACCCCTACCCGCAGGTCATCCCCAACTGCTGAATTTTCCTGTCTGGTGAATGGCAAAGATCAGCTATACACACTCAAATTCATCTCCCTGCGTTTGGGAGATCACCTGCAAGCTTCATGATGGCCTCACAAGAACTACACTGTAAGAAAAACACACATAAAAGTGGTGCAAATACACTGGTTTTTAATGCAGATTTGTAAAATTTAAGCTCAGTTTTGAAAATTTAGGACATTTCATGAAAGAGCATTTGGTCCTCTTAAAAATTTCCCATCCCCAATTAAATACTTCATGGAAAAACAACAGCTAAGCATACATTGCATTTTTAATTAGGAAAAGTTGATATTGCACGTTACACCAAGAAATACAAAAGTCTGTTTCAGTAAGTTGTTCCAGCAGTTACCAATTTCATTTTGATATCATTGACTTATACAAAAGTTTTCATTTTAGTGCATAACACATGCCCTGTCATTACAGAGTAAAAAAAAAAATGTATCAAAGCATTTTTAAGACAAAGAGGAAGAAAAATTGGCTCCTTAGAGAATACAAAGCCTTTTACCACGTAGTCAGCACCAGTCTCCTTGTAGACAAAAACCGTTCCTGTGGAAAGATGACTGTCAGACCACCCTGGCAACACAAATTTAAATGCAGTTTCTAACGAGAAGCTGACCATATACTGTTTGGCACTGTAATTAATGGCCCAAGTTACTAAGGGCTGGAAGGCTGCAACACCTGCCCACACTGTTCCCATTCCACAGCCACCTCTCACTCGATTTCTGCCAATATACAAGAGGGAAAAGCATTTTTTTTTTGTTGTGCAACTTCACTATAGTCGTGTAATTCTCCGAGGAAAACGCTGAAACAGATTTCTGTGCATAACCCTTGGCTGGAACCCTCAGCAGGGTTCAGGTGCTTCAGAAGGCACAAAACACTGCAAGGCAATTGTGAGGCACATAATGCACATTCAGAGCTGAACTGCGAGCTGGGGAAAAATCATCCCCACCACCCCGAGGGCAACATCCCTCCTGGCCCCTCTCCGCTGGGGTTTTCAGTGGCTGGCTGAGGAATGCTGCATTTGGCTCCCACGCTACCCAGCACATCTCCTTGCAGAGCTACACTTAGGTCTGGCCCAGCAGCAGCATTTCAGAAAGCCCAGACCTTTTTGAAAACCCTCCTTTTACACACCCTCCTGCACTTCCTTACGTGATTACAAACCGAAGCATCCCTGCGTGTCCAGGCAACGTTGACTGGGTGAGCAGCTAGACCTTGAACCTCTCCCAGCACCTCCTGGATTGTAACACCTCGCTTTATGTTTTGCTTTGGAACAGGCAACTAAGACATTCCTGTAATAGGTCTGCAGAGCCAATTCTACAGGGGTTGGATTGCCAGCTGCCTGAAGCGTCCAGGCAACTGATTCTACTGCAATGTTTTGGGAAATATTAACCTATTTCCCTCTCCCCCCTCCAAGCTTCTCCCCCCTTAAAACACCTACAACAAGACTAAGAAGACAAGATTTTTTTTTGCCTGAATACAAGATCCAACTATCATGGAATAGAAGATTCTACAATGAAGTCCCTGAGATGCATCTGTATACTAAAAGATTCAAACAATAACCTCTTCAGCACTAACTTCATATTTATTAGAAATGTTTTGAGTTGCAATATATGGTTTATGAAAACCAATGTTGTTATAAGAAGGTGAAAATACAGCAGATCAAGTTTGCCCTTATATTTAAGCCTTAATTTAAAAATAATGAAGCCAACAGTAACATTCACCTACTTCAACTGTAGTCAAAACTAAAAAGCAGGTAAGCAACAGGGAGCCACTGAAAAAAACCCAACTGTTTTATTTGGAATAAGTTGTTTTGGCCTCAGTTTGTTTTCATCCCTCAAGAGCCCTGCCTGAATTTAACTACTTTCTTCCTGAAAGTTCATAGACAGTTATTCCTCAAACACATCTGAGCTGTATTTCAAGATGGTGGGATGAAGCAACAGCATTTTTTCCATGCTGCAGGCTCAGACCTCTTACTACCTCGATCCCCAGGGTGATGCAGAGGCAGCCCCGTTACTAACTAAACTGACACTGAGAATAAATCCAGCCCACAAGTATTCTTTGGGATGGGCACAGCAGTTGATATTCTTCCAGTATCTTAAAAAGTCATCTCATAAGTAAGTTATTGTTAGTTACTTTGGGATCCACTGTGTTTTGTACCCAGCTAATCAGAAATACTTTATCGACCTTCCCCACCAAGCTCAGTTTTTCCTTATAGCAAAGAAAACTTAAGGCACTAACGTACTAATGCTGTCAGGAATGTGAAATAGTTTGTTCTTCATGTACTGTCATCCCAGCTTTTAGCAGCATCTCTCCTGAAAAGGCACTAGATACATGGCAAACAACAACACTTTTGGAACTTCTGCTCAGCTAAGCTATATAAAGTCAGCTGCCTGGACAGCTGAGTGGCTTTGCAATCTCCCCTTCCCTCCCCCCCATTCCCCTACAAAAAAAGGCACCTGATTTGTTTTATTACTGGTTTCTGTAGCCACAGGCTCTCGTGACCGCAGTTATACACAACTGCATAGATAAGGGATATCATGACTATACTGGTAGCTTCTCATATGATCAGGAGTTATCTTTTCAAGATACTATTCTAGGTACAGCGTTTTTGTTTCAGCAAAACCCATTACCAGTGGGTTCCTACCTGAGTAGTACTTAAGCTCGTGTATTGCTGGTCAGAATAATTCAATGATTAAACTTGGTGTAAGAAATTGCACTTTCCCATTCCTTCCCCAATCCCAAGATCATTTCAAATTAAATACTAGACCCTTTTCTAAAGGGACATTCATAATACAGCTACAAAGAGGTAGCTAAGTGGCACATGCCATTTTTTTTTTTTTTTAAAGTATATTCAGCCTTCATTTGCAACAACATTTTTCATAGGAAGTCTTAAACCAAGAAATCTCTATTCAGGTGGCACATGGAGTTACCACAGCTCAGAAGACGTAACTCCTGAGAGAACTTGATCTCCCTTCACGTCCATAATTAATTGAAAACTAACAAGCATGGGGGATACCCAAGTGACTCAGCATATGCAGGTGTGTAGCTGAAGAGGAGAGGAATGTCCACAGCCAAACCCCACGCTCCTCCTGATGTATGAGAACAGCTACTCTGAAGAACCATTCAGATCAAGCCCACCATCCGATCAATCTGCCTCATGTAGTTACTCTTCAAGGGCAGTAAGTATCTCCTCTCCTCAGGAACTCTGTTACACTGTTAACAAAATGAGAATATTTTTAAGAACTCGAATACACAAACAGGCAACCCCACACCCTCTGTCATCTAGCAGGCGTTTCAGCACCAGTAACCATAGATTTCCTCCCAGTACAGAAAATTGTACCCAACAGCACTTTTGGTCCTGACTCCCTCACCCTTTGCAAACTTGCAGCACCAACCCCATAAATGAACAGCAAGTGTTTCCCTAGTGCAGGCTGCCAAACACACGCCAAGCTACGGCAGCTTGTTATCCAACTGAGACTGCCTTCACTATGACAACTGTGAATGCTTGTTAAAATAATGCTCTTTTTCTGCAGGACTGGGGGGAGGAGGAAAGGAACCATGCTAGAGCCTACGAGCAGAGATTTTAAAAAATTGTTCTGTATTAAAAACATATCTATTTTGGTTGGTGACAGGCACTGGATCCCCAGCTCTGTACTCAGTTGATGCCTAGCTAAGGAAGGTCACCTTTGCAGGCCTCAAAACCATCCTGAGGAAAAAAAGCTGTTTACATGACCCTCTGCTTTTCTCTTCCCCCGTCACAGCAACACTGGAAGATTTTAAGGGCAAAGAAAAGGGGAAGGGAAAAACAATTGGAAATAAATTAACAAGGAACAAACTAATTGCTGCAAAATACTTAAAAGAGGAGAGGTTTCACCTTCAACATATTCACTCTCAATCCATTCATTCCACTACTGAAAGGGTTTTTCACAAGGGAGCTTCACAGATATTTGACATTTATAAAGGAAACACTGCAGAGCCCTAAAGTAACACTTCCAAATGGCTCTTTTTCTACTGCCTAACCCAGTTCAACACACAACCCTTCTCCAGCCACACAACCAGGAACACGCTGTGTATTCCTTACATTAGAAGTGAAGTTGACTGCCTTTAATTCGTTAGGCTTAATCTTCTCTGCGCTCTCCTCTTCTCCAGGGAGGATGTCTTCCCACAGCGAGTTACGAAAACGTTCATCCACAGACACGATATGCCCCTCAGTAGTAAACATATACTTATTTCCAGATTTATGCAGTGGATTCTCTTCATCAAACAACTAAACAAGAGATGGAGAGACAGCTATAGTATGTGTGCAGCATTCTTTGTGTCCCATCAACAGCAAGTTAAAAGGCACATGCTCATGCATTCGAAGGATCCCACAAAAAGCATACCTCCTAGTGCTAAATGGGTAACTATTGTTAAGAGTAAATGAAAATAAACAGTGTTAATGCAAGGGATTTATTTTAACAGTTAAATGGGGAGAGCAAAAGAAAAACTTTCACACAACCTAAACTGCCCTTACTTCCCTAAGCTGCACCACGCAGGCATTTCTAGGCTGGCATCCACTGTTCCCATTCAGCCATAGATTTATTTTTGTACACTAAAGGAGATGGAGAACAGTAGCTTAAGCAGCGTTGGCTCAAATGCTTTCTCCTGTGACTGCCAAAGCCTGATAGGGAGAAATTGGAGGCTGCTGCGAGGCAGGCGAAATGGTGACAAGCAGTAACTTAGCTCAGAGCTGAGCAGTAGCTTCCTTCAGTCTCGCCTCCTCTCCTTTCCAGCTGCCCCCCAAAAGAGCTGCCAGCTCTCCAGCCAGCAGCTGCCCAAACCTCCTAGACAGGGTAGGGTCAAAATAAAAAGAACAGTGCATTCTCTGATACGCTCTGATACCCAAACCCCTCTCTTCCCCAGAGCACAGCACAGTTTCTAATTAACAACATCCCCCCTCCTCGCTGTGCCATGTTTGTGCACACGCATGCAAGAGAGGATCCTTGAAATGAAGAACATATACATACCAGGTACAAATATTTACACGTTTCACTGAGAAAAAAGCTCTCCATTCTATCTTCCTTTGTCTTCTCCACGACGTGGTGCAATGTAGCATAGCCACACCTGCAAGATTTAACATCAGTTTGGGTTTAGCTCCCGCACCTTCTTATCTCAAAGCATTCCCTAGGTATTCCTTAACCTCAGACCGTTCCAGCTGACACTAGGGGTGAAGTTAAAATGAAACAAGTCTCTTGTACAAGGAAGCACCGATTGTTGGTTTCTGGTATTGTGATGAGACTGTGATCACTGACACTGCAGAACATCTATTTGTGCAGATTTACCAAGAGTCTTTCAAGCAGCAAGATACTCTCAAGACACCCCCACAAAACGGGTAATTTCCCCATACTGAGCACACGAGAAACCCAGGTCTGGAAGCCTGGTCTCATGCAAAGGTTTCTTCCCAAGCTACCTACTCTTCCCTCCCATCAGCTGCAAGCTGTCACACAGTGCACTTGTAATTCTTTCAGTCAACCCCCTACACAGCATCCGAATCCCACTTAACTGCAGAACGGTGCTGCTTTATGCTGTCCTGTGGTTAGTACAGACCTGTCTACAAAAGCAGTTAAATACCAACAGTTGAATAAAAATTCACTATCTTCCCTCTGAGTCTTGCAAGAAATGCAGATACTCAGTATGAGATTCATGATTCACAGCTACTGTTTTGAGACAAAAGCTGATGTGCAACAGCATCTAGCTCAGAGGCCATCCCCCCAGTTTAGTTAAACACCATGGACCATGAGGTTAGAATTATTCTTGCAGCAGCCACACATAAAAACCACAAGTCATTTCACCAGTTTTTAGCAACTGATCATCAACAATGCAGTTGAGGTAGCTATATAATAAAAGGTAGCTATATAATTCTGAATAAAGTTGTCACTGGACTATAATTTCATTTTCGGATGAGAAATAAATAATTGTTCAATAAATCATCACTTGTGGCTTTTGTGGAAGGTTGGGTTCTCTGGTTTACATTTGGCACATTGGATTCTATGTAATATTTATCTAATATAATATATGTATATAGCAGGGAGAGAAAACAAAGAACATTGAAGACTGACTTTGCTTTTGTATATTTTTCCAAACTCTGCAGAATATCCATTCCCACATGGAGGTAAAATGGGTTCTTTGTGGCCTAAATAAGGAAGACAGACAAGAGTGAGTCAGCAATTTCAAAATCTTGTAAAAATAACAGTTACAACAAAGGCCTAGTAGTATCAGATTCTCGTGTGTTGCAGTAAACTTATCTTTATAGGAACATGACTTAGATTACTCTGTGCAAGCTTCTCACATTTGCCTTAGTGCAAATCCTAATAAAACAGCTGGAGACTGTGCCTGGACAATATAGCAAGGAAAGCCATTACATTTACTTCAAAAATTTCTATTAAGAAGCCACAAGTCTACACCTCATAAAAATCTGCCAGCTATTTTTTCAGAAGGTTTAGTCTCATTTTTGCCTGTCTTATAAAAAAGGCTATTTTCAAAGCAAACAACATAGCAACTACATTTCATAACAACCCACTGCCTAAACAAAGACCTCTGTGAAAGAGCAAGCAGATACAGAGGCACCAAGTTTTAGCAGCCTTCTAGTGACCAAGTACGTACCAGGGGCTAGGGGTGGAAAAAGTGACTTTGAACAAATCCATTTTTGCCAAAGCATGAGCTGCAAGCTGAGAAAAGTCAAGTACCTGATAAAGAAGATATGTGGACTCCACTAACTCTGGCCTCAGTGGGTAAAAGGGAACATCTGGTGCTTGCAGTTGCCAGTTGTATCTTTCTGGGAGAGCTCCGTATCGTTTCCATATGGCATAATAAAAAGCATGGAGACAAATAGCATCTTCCACGTCTCCTATCAACACCTAGGGCACAACAACAGCTGTAAACATGTACACGTAATACTGCAAGGCAGCAAATCGCTTTCTGCTCTGTATAAGAACGTGTCATATAATAAAAACACTCCCCTCGTAAGGGGAGACCAAAAAAAACAACCCCAAAACAAAGCTAACGTATTAACTCCTCCAGACTAAAAGCTTCAGTGGAGGTTAAATGAGAAAAGTTAAGAAGTATCTCAAACGTAACCCAGAGCAGGTCAGGCCTCCCAATACTGTTATGATGCAGAAGCTGAACCACCCTAAGACTCTCTTATTGGAGCCGCCAGATGTAAACCCACAGGTTGAAGCTCATCTCAGGAGAGATGCTTAGACTCACTCACAGCCTAGGATTAGAACGAGCCTTTCTGACACCCCTCCACTGTGTCATTCAGTCTTCAACAGAATGAAAAGTTTACCTGTAGTCCAGGAAAAAAGGCTTGCAAAGAGTCAATCCACGTGTTCATCAGCTGTCCCGTGAACATGTTTACATTAACGTACAACGGAGGGTCACCTTCACCTTCATTGCAAGCTTCTCGACTGCCAAGCAACAATAAGTATGTGTAAATATTCACTGTTTTAGAAGAACACAATGCACATTTCATTTCACAGCACTGCCACCAAAGAGAATGAGCCACAGATGAGTCATGCTAGGCTCAAAGCCATTTTGAAAAGAACCAAAATGTCAGTCATGCTTTCAGAAAAATTAATTCATGAAGGTATGTACATCATATCCTCAAGGTATGTCAGCACAATCTCTACCAAAAAGTCATGCTAGGTAAGATAAGGCCTTAAGAAGCACTAAACCAGCCAATTTAATATATTTCCTTTGCAATTCTACAGCCTTCTCTCAGCCTAACTTTTACTAACTTGGACAGTAACCAGTTTAGCTTCTTTGCACCAACAACGCTATACACATCACTTGACTAAGGAGTGAAGGGAATGTCAAAATTTATTTCCACAGTGACTACCACAGAAACAAGATTTTGTTTTTTAAGGAAAAAAAGAGAACACAGATTTTCTAATGTGTGACACAGAACACTATACAATCTCTCCTGCCTTCCTTCCACTGCTTAAGGAACTGATACTCATATGAAATAACATACCCTCTTCTTAAGTGGTTCTGAATGTTCCGATAAGCATCATTGAACATCTCCAAGTCTTCCTTTTCTCCAAAGAGGATGTAAGACTTCAGAAGGTATTCATAGAATGAATCCAACCCTGCTCCCAATCCACTTTGCTTTCCAACCCAGTGGCCAGTTTGAATATTCACAACATTTCCTTTGAGAACAGACAAAAAGTTCAGACTAAAGTTACCAAGTACATCAGTGAAAAATAATCCAGAACCATAACTCAGAAAAACTACAAGTTCAAAAAGTCTTAAGGAGGAATGATCAAAGATCACTATCAAAATGAAGTGCTACAGTGCGTTCATCCAAGGAACTAGCACACACATGCAGTTGTTTTAAGTACTTTTAGTCATCTGCCAATCTATTATATCTATGGGGATACAAATGCAAGAACTTCAGTTTCATTTCCCACTTCTGTGAAAAATTTCTCTTTGGAAACCTGTGCCCTAAGGAGTCATTCAGATACTCCATTTTTCTTACGAAATTATAAACTGCCATTTGGTCCACAGAAACCACAAGCACACAAGGAGAACATGACTTAACAGCGACAGAGGAAGCAGACCAACAAACTTTACGACACATAAAAGAAATGTGTAGCCTGATGGCATTCTGCTACAGGAGACTGAGGGAGGTTACAACATGGAGCCAGCCAACACAGCATCCCCTCAGAGGTTACCTAGCAGTCCGGTGTTATTGCTTCTGAGACTCCAGAGGGCTTTGACAGCTCGCCTGGCCACCCACTCAAAGGTGGAATCGCCGAGCAGCCTGCTAAGGATCCCAAACTCCACCAGCAAGGAACCAGCTCCTGCAGTGCAAGTTTCATTGTTGCTGTCTGGAGGCACCCCCTTCTTCAGATTGACCTGTGAAGCAGGCAGAAAGAGCGCTAACAGCAAGAAGGCAGGCTGCACCTCACACAGCCGAGCTCTCATCTGCAGTCTTGTGTTTATTATAAAGCCTTTCTATTATTTTTTGCAATATGTAGCATGTGTATATAAGTTAGAAAGCCAGCATATCACTGCTTGGTCAAAAAGATGAAGAATTCCTGAAATTCATCTTCCAACTTTGTAACACCATGCTCAAGGTGGGCAATCCTAATTTTGCTACTTTTATACTTGCTAATCCTTCCAAATTTCAGTCCACTTTTTCATCATTTCTATTAAACATTCGGGTTCTTCCAGGGGTGATACAAGTACTGCTTCCCCTCAGTTACTGCTCTTGAAACCAAGAGTCTCCTCAGTGAAGGCTCCTCAACTCCCCCACAGAACAAAATGCTGAAGGGAAGTTACACCACCCTCAGCTGATTTACCAGATTCTGAACAGAAGTGAAAGTTCATGTTTCTACAGCCTGACAGGTCTGGAGAAAAAGCAGTGCTGCTGTCCCCAGAAATTAAAAGTAGTCAGGCAAGTGCCAGTTAGTTTTACAGTTTGGAGCTGTTCCACTACAACTGACATCCTTCTCCTTGCAAACGGCATCTGCTTAAAAGGAGGGGACACAGTATCCAAGAATATTGCAGTATTCTTGAGTACTCACTGAGCAGTATTCAAGAAAATGACAAATTCCAAGCACAATATGACAAATATTTTACATCAGTTTTATTTTATCATAATTACCTTAGTACCACGTCACCAATAAAGACACTTTCCTAGGCTATTTACCTTTCCAGTAGTTCTTGTTAAGCTTCTTAACGACAGCATTGTTTGCTGCTGCATGGTATATAGGAAGAAACACAGGGCAGGGAATGTTCCAGCAAACAGCACGGAAACAAATGACTACTGACCCGTGCTGAACAGTACACACAGAGTGAAAAAACAGCCTGAAGAAAACATCTACTAGTCATAAGGAGCAACTTATATATTGTCCATGTCACCATAACTTAGCGCAGTCTCCGCCCCACTTAATGTAAAATTAAGTTACATTTTAATGTAACTTAAAACAGGTTCAGTACCCCAAGTGCACGCACAAAGGCACACACAGGGCACAGAATCTGAGTTGCAGGACAGGTGAATTACTGCTTTGAGATTATTTCCCCATTGTGTTGGGTGAAATAATCCTCACTTACCCGAGGATATGGAATTCCAGTTTTGGTGTTCTCAAAGGCTGGCAGTAGTCTCACTGCTAGGTCATGAGCCATATGCAACAGCTCATTGTCATAATCCTTAATGGTCATATCACCAAAAGGCTGTTTGGCATCTGTAATTATTATGTGGGCAGAAAGCAGGCTTCCCAAAACCCTATGGAAGAGGAAAAGATCTTCAGTTTTTAAATCTGATCTGAACCTAGTTCTGCAGCTAAACCCTCACCAGTATCATGTTTAACAGCAGTACTACTTGGTGCACCTCACAGGCACTACAGAACGAGATCTGCTTTCTTCCCTGTGAGTAGAAGTCATGTTGCTTGTCACCCACAGTAATCCCAAAACCCAGTTCTGCAGAATTTACCTAACCCAGTAGCTCCTTGTAACATACCAAGTCTACTTATGAGGGAAGACCTCCTTGCCCCACATGTTTTGCTGCTGCAAATGACAGTAAGGTTGTTATATAAACTAATATACAGAAAAAAGAAAGCCCAGCCAAGTTAGGCAGCAACTGAATAACCGCTGTTTAAGACATTCAGATAACAAAGCCATTTAAAATCCGAGTATCTTAAACTCATCTCCAAGAGAGACAGGCCTGGTTTTCATCTAAAATGAAAGTGAAAGCAAGCAGAAAGTCCATAGAAGAAAACCAAAACAAGGAAAACCTGTCAGCAGGATTGTTTGTTGTGCACAGATCAGAGTCTCTGCCCCAAGAGCAACAAAAAAGTAGCAGTCTGCAAGCCAAAGGCAGTTGAGACTACTAGTGTATCACTGCTTCAAGTCACATGTGACTCATTAAAATTGTTTTAATTATGAAAGGATGGAATATTTTCATAAAAGGTTAAAAAACCTTATCAACGATTTTACTTTGGTTCTCCCATATATGCACACCAAGCCTTTAACCTTGGTACTGTGTTAAAGACAGAAGCTTAGAGGGACGTACCTGATTGTTGCCTCAAAAACTTGGACTGTTGAGTCTTTATCAAATGAAACCGTGTCAATCACCAGCTTCACTGCTTTCTGGAATTCTGAGGAGTTTCCCATTACCTTTTACATAAGAAAAAAAAAGCTATTTTGTCTAACTGTCACTTCAGAAGAGAATGGCAAGTTCACATTTTAGATCGACAGTCATATTAACTAGATGCAGAACAGAGTACTTCAAGCTCCTACTAGAAAGACTTTCCAGAAAGTTACCCACCCTACTGACATGTGAAAGTGCATTTTTTAAGAAGTATGTTAAAGCAGGGAAATCCACAAAGATATTTTTGTCTGTTTTACACACCATGCCCAGGAGTTCCCTCACGCCAGTTTTCTGTAGGTACACCTTAGCAATGGATTTCCACCAGAGACAGATGTAAATTCAGCCCCAGCCTCAGGGAAGCAGGAACAGGGAACAAAAACACAGGTTTCCCACTTGCATAAGTTCATGGTAAGGCTGGGTGTACAGGGAACCCACCTAGCTCCTAACCATCCAAAACCATCAACCACCAACTCTGCAGCAGCCAGTCTGCTCTTTCCAACACCCAGATCCAGTGGGAAAGCATTCACACAGATCTGAGCAGACGAAGAGCAAAACAGGCTTTCATCACGCAGAAGCTTCTGAAACGCAAGAGATTAAGAACCAGAAGTTTCATATTTGAGAAGAAAAGTTCTGTCCTGCCCCAAGAGGTATGGACAGGACACCGAGCCACTGGTGCACGAGGACAGGAAGGTGTGTTTAGTCAAGACACCACCAGCCACGTGGCATGGATCCCTCTGTTTCAGTTAAAACCACCGTTTTCCTCACTTCCTGCTTTCAGTTCTGCTCATGGCTGCCACGCTCAAACAGCTGAGACCTTCTCACCGCAGAGCTGCGATTCCATTGTAGCAACGGGAAGGATTTTATAACCCAAAGCACACGTATAGTCCCTGCACACACCACCTTCTCCACAAGAACACACACACACTACGGATCCTGGGCATCCATGGACCCTGACCACAGGCCAGAAGGACAAGAGTCTGCCCTGGCTGCAAAAATGACACTGAAACATAAGGGGGTTTCTACATACACATAAGGAGTTCAAGGAAGGGGTTCTTCTCCATGATACCATACTACTGGTACTACTAACATAAAACTGAGTGGCTTCTCATATTACCTTCAAATTTTATCAGTAATGCATATGATGGTCTATTTTAGCAGGCAAGAAGCAGCTGTACAGCTTTTCCCCTCCTTCCTTCCACCACTCTTCATGGAGGCTTACGAGTCAGTCAGGCCCTCTCTGCCAAGCAAAACAATCAGAGCTCTTTCAGTCTTCTTGAATAAGATGAACTCTCCTCCTGACATATCTCTCAGCAACCCATGCAGATTCCAGCTCAAATCCACCTTCCTGAACACCGGAGTATGGCAGTATCCCAAAAGAGATCTCACCTGAGCCATGGGGAAGACCTCCAAAATTTCCTCCATCTCTTCCGGAAACCTCTCCTGATACATCCCCACATACTCTTACCCTTCCCTGCACATGTAACACTGCTACCTCGTGATCCAGCTGTTAGCTGATATACACCCAGCACCACCTTCTCCTCAGACGTGAAGGATTTAATAACCTCACTTACAAACCATTAGACCTTTTACATCATACTGCTGAAGTTCATTACAGTTGTAATTAGTTCCTCACAATGTCGTCTCACCTGCTCTTCATGTCAAGAATTGATCTCTATTTCTACCAGCAGCTCTGCATGACTCATCAGCACTTTTTGTATTAACAACATTAACATGCAAAGACTAAACAGCACCAGTCCCATGGCAGGTCCTTGGAAAACACCGTGGAGTAACTCCCTCCAGTTTGAAACTTTCTGTTGCCATCTTCCTTCAACTTCTCACCAAATTTCTCTACATTCACCCCTCTTCTTCAGCTCCACTAGTTCTTATTTTTTTTAAATACGGAGCTGATTCAAGATATCAGACCTACTGTGCTTGTAAGTTCAACCTCAGAAGAAAGGACAACATCAGTGGTGTTCAGTACCAGGGCAGATGAACCTAGCAAGACCCACCTTCAAGAGCATGTACTACATCCTCACTTTCCCCTTTAACTCTTTCCTTCAGATGCTGTTCCAGCACGCTGCCTGCTGTCGAGGTGACAGCTCACGACCACGCTCCCACCTCAATCCAACCATGCCGCAACCAAGACCTGCAGTTTCACAGCCCTTCTAAACGAAGCTCCGTGTCTCAGAGGGAGCTTTGACTCACCGTTTCCCACACCGGGGTTGGGAATAAACCTGGTGAATTATAACAGGCGCCTGTTTCGCTGGTAACAGCCGGACAAACAGAACAGAACAGAGCGAGACCCACGGATGTTCAGGGGTTTCTCATCTCTCAAAGCCTCTCATCAACTGACTTCAGCCTTTCAGAGGTTAATGTCCATGCCCTGCTAAGACACCGCCTCCAGAGCTTAATTAGCACAATGACTCTCTGGCAGTACATCCCAGCTACATTAATATACCTGTAAACTAATTTACAAAACTCAATTTGTTCATCCCAACTACTGACACGAACCTCACGAACTTCCCTCCTGATTAAATTTAACAGGGCAACGCAGCCACTCGGGAGCCTTCCCGTCCAGCAAAGCACAGCCCGGGCAGATCACAGCCTTCCCCGCAGGACCACCGGCTGCCGGGCTGAGCTAAGAGACAGCGGGCACCGCAGGGCCAGGGCCGGTCCCGGCGGTGCCACCCCCCGGGCACTCAGGGTCGGTCCCGGCGGTGCCCCCCGCCGCCCCACCCCGGGCACTCACGGCCAGCGTGTCCAGCGCGTCGATCAGCGTCAGCGAGTAGTTTCCCAGCACGTCGTTGATGTTGAGGTTGGAGCTGGAAGAGAAGAACCGCGCGTCAGGCCCCGCCGCGCCCGGGCCCGACCGCTTTCCCCCCCCCCCGCCCCGCCGCATCCCGGCGACTCACGGGTCGTGGCGGTCGGGGCCGCGGCCGCCGCAGTGGAGCGGGTCGAGCTCGTCCCGGGGGAAGGCGTGCCGCATGTAGCTGTCGTAGCCGAAGACGAACATGCCGCGGGCGGCGTCGCGCAGGCGGGCCCGCAGCTGCGGCGGGAAGGCGCCGCTGTACCGCCGCTCGTACTCATCGCCCCCCGCCGCCGCCCCGCCGCCGCCGCCACCGCCCCGCCGCAGCAGCGAGCCCCAGTGCGAGGAGCCGGGGCCGGCGGCGGCGCCCGGTGGCGGCGGGAAGGGGAACGGGAAGCGGCGGCGCAGGCAGAGGCCGGGCGCCAGCGCGGGCAGCAGCGCCAGCAGCGCCTGCAGCCCCAGCCTCAGCAGCAGCAGCCCCAGCACCACCGACCGCCATCGCATGGTGGCCCGCGCGCCGCGCGCATAGTTCAAAGGGGCCGCCCGCCCCCCGCCCGCTCCCGGCCCCGCCGCGGCCCCTCTGAGAGCGGAAGGGAAACGCTGACGGCGGCCGGCGCGGGGCCCGCCCCGCCCGGCTCCTATTGGCCGAGCCGAGCCGGGGGCGGGGACGGCCTGCGGTGATAGGGCGCGCAGCCGCGTCACTCAGGGGCCGAGGCCCGGCCAGCCACAAAGGGCCGGGGCGGCGCGCGGAGCTGTCGTGGCACGGCCGAGGGGCGCAGAGGTCAGGGCCCGCCAGGCCCTGCTCCCGGGGCGGCGGAGAACCGGCGCAAATTCCTCTGTTTCTTGAGAAACAAGAGTTTTTCCAAACAAGCGACCACCCAAGCACCGTCTGTAACCCACACGTCCCGCCACCAGCACTGCCCAGGCCCGCTTACCCCACCGACAGCTGTGACCTGCGCCCACGAACCGTCCCTGGGAGCCATCCTCCGTGGCGAGGGGAGGGCGAGCTTCCCTCCTGGCCCGAGGGAGAGCGGGCAGGAGCTCCGAGAAAGCCACACCGTGCTTTGGGCCATGAAAGCGGGGCAGATGGCTGCAGGGCTTCCCTTGGCACAAAGGCAGAGCCAACAGCCAAACTGCTCAACGGAAAAGAAACTACAGTTGGGGGAGGTAAAGAGGAGACACATCTCTGGGCTACCCCAGAAACACTAACAGCATCACTAGTAACCGTGGTTGTAAGCGTGACTGCTGTATCGCTGAACCAAGGACTGGCGTTCACTCCAGCACTGCATCCTTTTAATAAAAAAATTCCTACACAGGGAAAAAAAACCATTTCAACACTGTTATCATGCACAGACAGGCAACCAGACATCAATGATTTGTCTTCAGCCTGTATTTTATACTTTGTTTCAGAAGTCAGGTCTTGCTCTTTGTTTTCTCTTTGTTGCAACAGAAACAGTAGAACTAATAAATCTAAAAAAAAATAATAATAAATCACGATTCAGTGATCCATCCAGACTTCTGTATGCAGACTCCCGTTAAAATCCTCCAGCCTTTTCAAAGACAGCAGCCTGAGGTTGGTCTTTCAGTTCCTTAATCTGTGGAATTCACGCATCTTTTTAATGTTTTGGCCCTTATGCACCAGAATATTATTCACACCAAGAAGGGGATTCATTTATTGACTCTAAAAAATGAGGAAAATTCCTCATAGTTGAAAGGACTGAAATATCTTTCCGCACCCCAAGTAAACACAATTATACAGAAGCAACTTACCAGTTTACTTCACTCTCAGACTCATGAGAATCAAGTTTAGCTTTGAGTTTCACACATCACAACAGCTTTTTCTTTCTCTGCTCACGTATTTGCTTTGTTTGTGGAATAATATGGTTTATGAACTTCTCCCTGATAGGTCTTTTCAGAGAGAAACACAAATGAGACCAACAAATGCTTTCAGCATCTAAAGCAAAGCCATAATCAGATAGCTTCACAGACTGACTACCCAGAAAGTAGTCCCCCACTGAGCACAAGGCTTATGGTCACTCTCTCAAGAAGAAGTTACATAGTTGACGCTCCTGCCAGTTTCCACAGAAACCACTCTGCTAACACACAGCACACACTGACCAAGCATTAACCAGGCAACAGCATTCAACTAGTTTTCTAAATGAAAACATGACATTTAGAATTTAGAATTAGCCTCATTCATGCACTCCAGATCACCGTTTTATGACGGTGTTTGAAACGCGAAGTTTCCTAGGCCAGGAAAGACTTCTTGAATTTACTACTTGAATGTATCTACCTCCATGGAAGCAACACCACCTACTCTCTTCATTGTTAGAAGAGCGCTTCAAGGAGTCAACCTGCTTGCTCCTCTCACAGATGATCTAAAGAATTAAATTTTAGCATAGATGTGTTCAGTTTAGCTTGAGTGTAACGTTTCCCACAATTTGGTAATGAGGGCTGCTTATCTATTTCTAACAATACCAGAAGCAGCTGTACTACTACAGATGAATATGCAAAAGAATGGTTTTCAACAACACTTTATTGAAGCACTTCAAAATGATCACAAGGATAGACGTTGCCTTTAACAGAATAAAACCTTTAATGTCATCATCAAAAGGCACTAATCCCGGCACAAAGGTCTACTTACCCACCTTCCACTGTGACGGAAATAAAAACATCAAATATTTTACTTCTCCTTTAAAAAGAGCATGTGCATACCCTCTTTGAGTGCCATGCCGTGTTTGTCATTTAAGTGACATGCAAAAGAAACTCCCCGATATTTCACCAAGGCATACTTTAACGTTCAGCATCTGTAGTCCTAAAGCAACAGACTACTCATTGAAGGTTTATGATTCAGTCAGACAAGTCATTCTACACTCATGTTTCAGGAATAAAGCCCTGAAGCACATACCAGTTTCAGGCATTCGCACATTACTTCTCCTTTAACGCGATTCATTGCTTTGCTGTTCATGTGATCTCAGCAAGATCGCTTAAATAACCTGATTTACACCCCCCCCGTTCAGAATTCACACGGCTCTCTCTAGGCAGGGTCAGTGCAGAAGCGAGCCCGCAGGGAGCAGTGCTGGGGCATGCTCCCAGGAGGAAGCGTGTTTCTTTCACATTCAGTAAACACGCACAAAGCAAATCATGACATGCCATTGCACAGCCACAGTAACTGTAAAATTAAACCTCAGAAAAGTTAAAAGCTTGATAATCCATCTAAGTCATACTTCAAGTTATTATAGATCCCTGCACAACATTCCTATATTAATTTAACCAGAGAGACTGTTTAAGGCATTTTCTTTGGCCTCCTTTCTTCTACCAGAAAGTGAAGATTATGCAGTTTTAGATGTCAGCATCCAAAAAGGACCATCTTATCAACCTGTTTCCGTAAAGATGCAAAGAGAAAACACAAATTTATAAGAAACTAGACTATTAGTTCCACACATCATGAAACAGCTCCACATTTGTGCATTCTTCATGTTGCCAAGTAGCAGGACATAATTGCTCTGTGCAACTGCTAAGACACTCAACTGTACTCAGGGTGATGATGAGAATTATGCTGCACTGTAATTGCACTTAAAAGAAACCACCATCCACACTAGAGTCAACAGGACATTAACACTCCAAGGAAAACTTTCATACAGCCCGGTGCTGTGGGTGCACGCACAAGCATTTCTTCCCAGCCTAGTCTAGAGACATGCTGCTCTCTGAGCAGAAAGAGCCATCACTGATACTGAACAAAACCAACACGTATTTAGAGTTGACGGCTGTTTTAAATCTGGTTTAGATCATCGGGACACCACACAATACCAACACATCATGAGGTCATAAAGGCAGGACTGGCGTCTAACTTGCATACATATTCTTTACCAAGAGTTCTCTCTGGCTCAGTATTTGCCTTTTCACAAGACCCAGTTTTCTTAATATGCTAATGGCCAAGGCAGATACATCAGAACAGTTTGAGGACTACAGCTATTGATGTTTCAGTACAACAGCTTATGTTACCAAAACACAACCCCAGAAGCAACTTGTTAAGAGAATGGGAAATTTCATTAGTCTCTTTTTACTGTCCAGGCTCACTCCAGAGCCTGAGACAAGTAATCATCATGAGAGATTAGATCGGCCCAACAGATACCTAGAAGCAGAACACGGCTATAGCATCCAAGTTCAGCAGACAGCACTGCTAATGCCTATCTTAGGCTCCACACCTTTATTAGAAAAGGTTTAACCTTGGACTTAGCCATGCCAGATGAGTGAGTAGTTTTTTCAGTTCAAGGCTGAAAGGTGGCAAGAACAGCTTCACTCATCTGGAAAGACTTGCTACACTTCCCTTCTGTTTCAAAATGAAGGTAGCTGGCAAGTTAATCAAGCCCTGAAACAGAAAAAGTATAATCCTCTGCACTGGATTCTAATAGTCTCTTCAAGGTCTACATTTCTGCCATGCGAGTAACTAAAGGCATCCGGAAGAACCGGACAAAAATAGCTGTAAAAACCTAGGTGGAGTCATTTTGTGAAGAAACGCAAATATACTTTTTAGAGTATGCACATCATAGGCTGCCAGCGTAGCTCTCTCCTTGCTATTTACATTTAGAAGTAGAAACTATTACTTAAATACCACCTCAAGCAATCAGCTGTTGGCCAAGGTCACTCCACAGCTGATCAGTACTGGTATCAGACCAAGCAGGCTGACAAATCTTACAGCAGTAATGCTGTTGTCAGATTTTGTGTCTAGAGGCATTTTGCTTTGAATGTTAACTTCAGGCGGCTTGTTTTGTATGCAGGAAACTCCCATCTACTGAAGAAATAGGCACACAATCTTTTACTCAACAGTTCATCAGTCCCTCCCACCAGCCAAGTTACACGTGAAGGATGCTAACTGACCAGTACTCAGGCCTAAAAACTAACCTGTTACAGCTCAGTAAGTTTGAAAGCTTACACAGAGGCAAGCCCTGAACAGAAGACATCCAATTTGTTACCATTACTTGGAAGATGTTGACATATGGTCCTGTAAGTTAATTAGTGACCTCAGAGAAATTAATGCAACAAAGCATTTGGGAAGAACAGTCAGTGTGACTCCAGATTAACATCACGGCAAAGACCTCAGTCAACGAAAGCCTCACTTTCCAATGAGATAAGAATCTTTATGCTTTACCTGGCAGTGAAGGATCAGGCACTGCTAGATCTGACACCTGTGCTAGAAAAGCTCTACGCTTGACAACAAGAAACAAGCTTGTAGGCACATGCATTTTTCTCCTGAAGACAGAGCTCCAGAAGGCTGCCCCTACTTAAGACCCTCCAGCTGACTAATTAGTGCTTTTCACACACATAATAAAGCACTGAGGTCTGCTGAGACTGACTAGCTAAGCTTGCTTATATAAGCTGAGAAAGCCCCAGGCCTGAAAGGTAATTTTATAAGCATTTCACTGGAATAGTTGAACCACAGAACATACAGAAGCTCAAGTATTTACCAAGCCTTCTTCCCCCACTGTAACCTTGTGGGAGAGGAGACAGATACCCCATCGCGTATTGCCATGAGTTAAGCCACATCAACTCAAGTCAGTCAGTTAAGTGTCAATACAACCCTCAAAACATAAGTTTATTGAATAAAGCTGAAGAGCAGTAAACCAACATATGCATCCACCTAAATAAAAAAATTCATGTATTTACAAAGTTCAGTAATTGTATAAGTTGTTCACATGCAGAGAGTAATGCACAGGTTAACAATTGGTAGTGTTTGGATGCCATAAACGCTGAAAGCAGTGAAGTATATAAACACCAAACACATCAAGTTTAGCTATAGGCCAGTTAACTAAACAGTGACCTGGTCCCCCACAAAGATTCACACATTCTAGTTTAGTTTCCTTATTTTAGGCACAAGCAAGTTTGCTAAATAAAAGTAACTGTAGCAGTTCCTGGTGAACTAGGGACTACAGTAGCAAGTTAATACACCCTCTCCTCTACAGCACCAGAGTATGAATTAATTGAAATCATGCTTCAGAGAACTGAAAGGGGACAAAAAGTTAAAATGCAAGTTCAGACTGAATGCAGGCAGCATGTAGTGTCTGTGCAACAGTGCGATAGTTGGTACAGAACAGTAAGGCCATGGCAGTCTAAATTAAAACTGGCTTGTCAGAACTGATATGGACTTAAGTGTTTCCAACCAAAGACTCCGACATAATGCAGACTCTACGTTTAGGTGAAGAATCACACACAGTGTGAGGCAACACAAGCAGGTGTACCATGTATTTGCATACACTAGTAAGCTACACTGACATTACTGTATGAACAAACCAGTCTTAACAAGTCTGTCCCTTTAAATATACTGCAGTTATTGAGAAAGTAAAGCTACAAAAACATTACAATCTTTAGTTTACACATACTTCCCTCTACTGTAGGAGCTAGTCAAGAAACAGGATCAATTCATTGGCTCTCTTGTGCTTTGACACAGTAGAACATTTCATCTTGCGACTTACAGACTTTGCACATGGTTACATCAAGAAAGCAGGCAGGTCTAGAGTTGTCACAATAGCCTATTCCATAGCACCAGGTGAAACTGCGCCCAGCCATGTCATGAGCAGGAGAGACACCAGACAATTACATAGATATTGTGCTAAAGGTCAACAACCGACTCTATACAAATCATCAGTAATTTAAGTGTCATGCAGCTGCTCAGAATGTGCGTTCTGGTTTCAGCTAGAGACCACTAGTATCTGTAGATAGAAAAATGTATTTGAACAAAGTCTGATGTTCCTAGCAATTTGTTTTCCTGCTGGAATACTCCAATTTTTGAAAGCTTGACAGAACAGTCCACTCCCATTCCCCACACAAATGTTAAACAGAAGCAACACAATGATTTTAACAGTTGACTCTTGCCTAATTCATCACGAGAGTTTTCTTTTTCAAGTGACAGGATAAGATCTCAGCTGTAGATTAGTGATGCTGATCTATGCCTTGTGCTCCCCTCTGCAAACAGTTTCCATTTCTCTGCTTACATACACACATCACATGCATTTGTGAGATAAATCAGTATCCCACAACTCACGCTTAAATGTTTTCTAACTATTGTATGTGGCATCTTACAGAATCTCAATGCTGTCAAGCATCAGCATCTTCAAGCCACTAAACACTAGAAATAAAACACTTGCTGAAAATCATATAAAAACCTGGCCCTGAAAAACCAGAACAGGGTGTACCATCGTAGTTAACATGATAGAGAGATATTTTTTTTTTTAAAAAGCCCCCCACAACCCTCCCACCATAGATGGTTGTAAAATAAATATTTGTGCTGACTTTATCATGACAACTCTAGTTGTTTTGTGACAGAATAGGAATACAAGTCTTCAGCAGTGCACATGAGAAATGAACCGTGAAAAGGCAGATTCTTGATACAGGATTTTTGGGTAATATCTCATGATGGAGGGAAGTGGACAATTGAGATTATGGCCAACTGGTACTGGAGATTCCAGGAAGACTTCAGCTCCTTCTAGATTTTGAATGCTGAATAAGCCACTGAAGCGTGATATCTAAAGAGAGAGAGAAGAGAAGTTCCATATTCAAATGTCTATTTGTACAACTGGCACCGCTTTGGGATGCCAGTGTCCTCAAACACGTGACAGGAATATCCAGCCCTTCCCTAGAGGATGGTCCAAGACAGATCAACAGAAAATGATTGCTCTAGGAAAAAGACATCCCTTAATCAGATACTTTGGTATGGCTCACCTAATTAGTTTTAGATCAACATTGCTCTGTTTAGCCAGTCTGTCTCTCCTCACCTAATGAGAGCAAAGTTAGTTTAGTGCTACAGTACAAGGCATGAAGGTCCTTCATGCTTGAAAGAAGGTCTCCTAAGGAAGTGAAATGCACTAGCATCATACCAGCCCAATGCTTCCAGCAGCACCTTCCCTACAGGATCAGTGATGCTCAGCTCTGCTGTGAGCCTTGTGTGGGAGGTATGATAGAAGGGAGTACATGCTTCTCCTATCCACCATGTCTGAATCTCTAACTGAAGGTAATGTGACAGGAGCTTCTTGGATAAGAAGCCAGAAGAGTTCCACAGGCTGTTCACTTCTCCTGGAAAGAAGCTGAGTCCTTAATGTAAAGCAGTTCCAGTATCCTCTATAGCTTGTTCCTGTGACCACCAGCTTGAAGTTTCCCTCATCAGTCAGCTCATGTTAGTCCACCAATGAACCAGCATTCATCTCATGGCAGCCACAAGAAGGCATCAGAAGGATGGCAAGTGTTGTTAAGTACTGTGTTTTCAAGCAGCTGAGATTATTCAGTTTACTTACAGTACTAGTGTCAAGTACTTGGTATTACACAGTACCATGGTTTCTGCCTTTGAACTCCAGAAATTCTAAAGAACTGATGTCAGCACCAGAAAAATTTACTGTTTGGCTGCATGAAGTATGACTAGCAGAGGCTACAACATGAACTGCTTTGACAAGACAGCAAGGGAAGATTATTATTGCAAGGGAATGACTGATGAGGAAAAACTTGCTGCAAGTACTTGCTAGCCTCATGAGGTGAGGCAGAGTTGAGAATACCTGATAGAAGTATAAAATCATCCATCCTCTGACAGCTCTTCATAATGCTTAGTGTTTTAGGTTAATAGTTACCTATGTTATCTTTCTCTTTGCAAGAAATTGAGTAGCAGCAGATTTCTCTGTCCTGAATAGCAGCAAGGTTCCTATGAAAAAGAGAACATTTCAACATACACTTCACTTACAAGGACACTTATACAGAGAATCTAAACTGTTCCCCTTCATCTTCTCCATGCAACTTGTTTCTGTACAATGTTTTAGCTACCTCCTATTGCAGGATTTTCTACTTACCAATGCAAGCTCCTTGATCTAACATCCCTATATGTACATAAACTCTTTGATTGAGTTCAAGTAGCCTTTCTTAAGAAGGGTTCGACTTACATCTTTTCAATTAGCTGTTTCTCATCCAAAGCGTTAGGAAGGTCTCTCTTATTTCCAAGTACTAGAACCTGAAATCCAGAGCAGAAGGAAACAGATGCAGCTTTGCTTTTTTTTTAAAAAAAAACAAAACAAACAAACACACTACAAAAAACCACCCACACAAACAACAAACGTGAGGGGAGTCTGATGAGCAGTCTTCTAGACAAGGCTATTAAATCTAATGGAATGGACATTCACTATTAAACAAGATCAAGAAGGAAGACTGACCTAGTCACAGGGAAAGAGGGGGTACAAATAAACTGACTTTCAGCTGAGATTCCCCAAACTTATTCTATACTTCCATACTACACTCTGGTTAACCCATACTATAGTAGACTCTAGAATAGAGCACAAACTCCTACTGTGGAATACTCTACTCCAAACTACTGTTCCAATTTTATTTTTTTTGTGGGCAGTGAACAAAAATAAGATCACTGAAGGACTGACTGAGGTCAACAATTTGATTTAAGGCACTAGGGGCAGGTATTGTTCATGCTTATACTAACCAGTAAGGTTAGGCCTTACATTTGACTTTAGAGTTCAAGCCAGACTTCACAGTTGCTAAACTTATGCACATTCCTCAAGCAAGTTTAATACTGTGTAAGACAATATTACTTACAGGGATTCCTTGTAACTGTGGCTTATCTAGAAGATTGTGCAGCTCATTTCGAGAGGCTTCTATTTTTTCACGATCTGCAGCATCTACCATGTAGCTTTAAAGAGAATTTAAGGTTAGGTCAGTGAGACTGAACTACTCAGAAACAGCAGTCTTTCCTTTACACTGTCAGTTTTGAGCACATTTAACAAGGCTTTAAACAAAGCTAGGTCTTCTGAGCAAAGAATTTGGGTTTTTTTAAAAAAAAATTCTCTAAGATCAGAGTAGATGGGAGATTCTTTCAGTTAGCACTGCCACCCAGTTCAAAGAGGAAGAGTAGTTAGTACTCCAGATCAGACAATGTTAAGAAAATAACCCATCCTGAGCCCTGAATTTAAGGGTAAAGAGGTCAATATGGTTGCAGTACAGTTTCAATATTAAAATGAGTACTACCAAGTGAAGCGTGCACTGTTAGAAAGGCTACACACAGAAGAGAAGCAAATCTGCAGTTAACTACTAGCTGAAGGAAGACAACACTTACACAATAGCATTAACTCCTCTGCAATATCGCTCCCACATGCTTCGGAATCGTGGTTGCCCCCCTATATCCCAAATCTTAAGGCAAGGAGAAAAAAAGACAATTTAGCCAGGCACTATGTTTAAACATGTCACAGAAAAATAAGACGAGAAATCTAAACAGTTTTTCCTTTCTCCTTAGGCCAGCCGCAGGACCTCTCACATATTAGAACAGAAATAATCCCTTGTACAGCTGCTCAAAGCAAACTACAGCATCTTACACCAGATGCAAGAACACACCTGTGTACTAAGTTTTCACACAGTGGAATACAGTATAATAAAATAAGATCTACTGACTTAAAACTTTGCTTTTGATGTAAACCCTCCCTTAAGCAATATCGATGAGTGGAAGAGGAGAATCTCTGGGCCCTAAATATGTGAAAATTAACTCACATTAAAGCCAGACAGCGTTATCACAACATTGCTTTAACTAGTCCATGAACCTGGAAATCAAGCCATAAAAAAAAATAAGTATATCTTAAGCTATTTGACAGATTTAGATGAGCCTCTTCAGTTTCCTCTATTTGTCCCAACGGTGGCAGCAAAACAGAGCAAACAAATTTTAAACTAGAAACTGCAGACAACTTTGCATGGGTTTAAAAAGAGACAGTCAACAACGGTAACATACCTTTATCGTTACATTACCCTTCGTAACTTTTCTCATGTTGAAGCCCACAGTAGGAATCATATCTTCACTGAATTGACCTGACTGGAAAAAAAGAAAGTTAAATTCAGTGCTTATCTGATGCAGCTAGTTTACATAGTAAATTATCATAAGCTTTTTCTAACCATTTGCCTTTCAACTGAAGGCTTTATAGCCAAGAATTCATAGATACTATATTCATGTGTACTGAAGCTTGTGTGAAGTCAGTCAAGTCATTCCTTGCAAGCACTTAAATAACTTTTCAAGCCTCGAGGCAGTCAGGGGAGCAAAGTTACTTGGGGAGGAGTGCTTTGCATAGCTCAACAGATGGACACCCAGGGCAAGTAGAGGAAAAGAGCCATTCACCTACTTCTGCTGGAGCCAAGTTCTGTACATCAGGATCTCCTAGTTACCCGGAAGCTAGAAATCTCCAGAAGAGTTTCCTCTGATGCAAGCTACTCTATGGACAACATTTACAGCCATAAATCACTCTTGTGGAGTAAGCCTCCAACCCACAGGTATGGGTTAACTCCCTGAGGAGTCTGAAAAGGCTGGAAAGTGGAAGGACCTGACAGGTCTGCTTCCTGCTAGGCCACACAGTGTCCAGCTTGCTCAGCAGTGGAAGAGGCAATCGAAGCGCAACTGAGCAGTAGTTCACTCCGTTTCCACCAGAAGCTCAGCATCACTTTAAACTCTGACATAACTGCTGCAAAACAGTGTTGTATTGGGAGAGGTTCTCTAGTGGCAGATGTTTTACTATCTGTTACACTTTTATCTGTAACAGCTTGAGAGCCAAGTTCACAGCTCTGTCCTGTAGCTAACCCAGGAGCCATAACAAGTGTTATCAACAGTAGCACAGATTTCTCCCATGCTCCCTGTGCTATTTGGCCGAAGGTGAATCTCAGCCACAGTGGTCATTATGTATCTCACTACATCCATTATGTGTGACAGAACCAGACAGTTGAGCAGATTTGGAAAAAAAGGTCGACTCAACTACATTCAGTTGTTTAATTCGGGTTCAATACCATAGCAGCAGAACCTCTGCTTCTCTCCCCTGATGTTGCACAGAGAAGCTATCCTGAGTTAAAAGTCCTTTAGGATCTATGAAGAAGACATCACATCACCCTGTAGAGTTAGGGCCCAACTACTCATGAGCTGCAAGTAGTAACTAAGCTGGACTGGACATGCTTTGAGTACATGCTGTTCAGAGTTTGCAACCAGAAGATGATCAGGTTGTAATACTAATGCTTTGTAATTCAGTTCTTTGTCTAAAGCCCACACTTTCTTCAGCTTGTGTCCCACCCCCCACCAAAAAAAAACCCACAAAAAACCCACATGATCTTCCACTAGCAAACCAAAGCTGGCAGCTTCACACAACACAGACTCCAGTATAATGCTGATAAACATTAGAAGTCAGCTGAAAACACAGAGATGACAGCAGTGTCATTTTGGCTTATTTGGTCAAGTCCTTCAGTTAAATGGCATGTTGATCTTGCTGTTGACCTCCAGAACAGAAACACATCCAGAGCTTGGATTTGAAGCCAGTAGTCCCCTGAACAGGTGGTGATTTTTCACATTTAAGATCTGCTTCCCAGATGCATGGCTATACAGACTAACAGTCTTTTAAAAGGAGTAAAAAAATAACCAAGTCCTTGAATCCAAGGAATGCAACAGTAAAGACAGTGATGCCCTGAAAAATGGGACAGCTTGAACCTCATTAGGCAGGCGTTCTGCATTTTCATTTGAAAGAAGTTTCAACTGTTTAAGCTACACAGAAGAGCACGCAGCAATCTCACGCAGCACTGTTTCAGGAACTTCTCCAATCATTCTGCTAACTTAGCAAGGAAGGTGCACAACCTGAATGCCTGTTCATCAGCTTCCCGTTCCTGCCCTGAAAGCCCAGTGTATGAGTTGTCCATTTGAGCCAGCTCGATCATGTGCAGCTCAGCAGCAGAGGGTTAACCGTGCTTTCTGCATCTGATGCAGTTCAGTCAGTTCCTAAAGCACGCGCTGCCAGTCTTGCCTTTGAAGGGTCGGCTTGCCATGGTTGCTCAAGAACCACTGCATTCCCACCTCTACAGTCACACCCTACACCCACATCTTCTAACCAAACATCTCCCAAGCACTCCCTGAACCTCCATCTCTTTGTGCTACTTCATAGTACCCCACATGCTGTCAGCTAGTCCCACTCAGATACTTCCAGATCCTTCACTTCAGAGCTGTTTCCATCAATAGCTTATGTTCTCCCACCACTCTTAGGACACAGATTCCTTCAGATTGGAGCACCACCTCATTTGCCACGTTTAATGTACTCTTGCAGAAATGCCTGTGATCCACTACAAGGAAGCTTTTAGAGAGTCCAGAGTGGCTGCTGCACCTTGTACTACTTTCCAAGTACTCTCTACCCACGCTACACATCCAGGTGGCATAAACACTTGTTCTGACTTGCTTAAAAACTACACTACAGAGTTGCTCAGTTACAACTTGAGTTTCAGCTTTCTGTACTCTGCTCTGTAGATGAGACAAGCCAGCACTATCTGACATACTTTCTGAACTGTCAGAAACAGAAGGAAAAGGTACCAGGTGCCTTCACTGAGGTGCCTCTAAAACACAAGCACGCCTGTTCTCGCTATAGGAAGTTTTATCTTTTGAGACAGGTCAAAAAATGGTTAAAACAATTGCAATGGATTTTGCTATCAGGCAGCAATTGACTTTGATAGGTTCTGCTGTTGTATCCAACTGTCTCAGCCTGGAAACAGTTCTCTAAACCCAGAATTTAGAGGGCTTTTGTTTACTACCTCTACAGAGCAAAAAAGCCAAGGAATTCAGCTGCATCTTAGAGTATTCGTATGCAAAAGCTACTCGCACAGTGGAACAAGAAGAATATGCTTTTATTAGTAGGCAGTTCTGTTTGAATCAGACTTCCCTCCCCCTGCCCCCCCAGAGCAGATTACTCAGCCCTACCACAGTGTGTTCACAATACGATGCTTTCCCCTTCTAAAAAAAGGCATCAGCTTTAAAACAAGTTTGATAAGCACAGAAATATTTTCAATTCCCAATGTGAAAGTGCTTGGCTGTTTGTCATACGCAGTAAGTGTTGCTCAAACACTCATCAAGGACAGCAAGAGCAGTTGCTTACAAATCTAGCAACAGCATCTGTTTTCAGCACCTGTGAATATTCCAGTAGGCAGAGGCTGTGCTTCACCCAGGCCTCCTGGAAGATCAGCCTTGTGTACTAGAAGTGATTATGAATTAAGCCATTAGCTCTGAGGTCATACAGACCATACTGCATTAATACAAACTGTCTGCTGAAGGTCACAAAACAAAGTTAACTCTAGCCCCTATGTGAAAGATAAGAAAGAAGGAGACTAAACAGACCAAATTTCAGAGACCACATCCAGAAGGAACCTGCAGGACTAGACTTTAAGCCTCTTGGTTAAAGAGATGCTCCCTTTTCAATACTCCAAGCTCCTGGAGAGCCCAAGCACATGACTTTAGTGCCATTTGATTCCTAAAGCCAAGTACAACAACGGGCACTGAAGTTCCACAGCGTTCATATTAAGGCAGTTGAAGATCAGTACTCAAGTTTAACCTCTGGTTAATGGAAGACAGTACTAGTCACTGTTGCAGTGCCCAAGATGAGTTGTACAGAAATGCCCTCTAGTATATATTCCTCACATACCTGGATACTGTATCATGACTTCATGTTTGGTATGTTACAGATAACAGACAGACAACTGGTCTTCTGAAAACTCACAACTGACTACAGCCCTGGTGCACAAACACAAGAACTTGAGCTTCTGTATGTTGTTAGTGTGGAATTTAAAGTTAAATGCCCAGTTAAAGGCACCTCAGTCCAACAGGTCTTATATTCAAGACCACTAAAGCACCCCCAATACTAGACCTGAAGCTCTTTAAAATGAAGAGGATCACTAGCTAGCTAAGCAGGCAACAACAGACCGGCCTGATATGATGCTCGCCCACTCCAACAGTTATTGTAACAAGCTGGCAAGCGAGGCAGGCAGATAAGACAGTATCACAGGGCAACGTGAACCCATTTACCTGCCTGAGCGCTTACGTTGGATAAGGATTATTCAGAGGAGCAAAACTGCGTCCAGACTGGACTAAGCCCCTGCACTGTATTCCAGATCCCAGTCTGGCCCACGTGTTACACACCGGCTAACACAAGCCTTGGTGTGTGCTCTGACACACCACCAGACACGCCGAAGCACTGCCACCTCCACAAGCACTGCTTTTGCCTGTAACCCTGGCAGACTGCCTCAGGGTCTGCGCCCTCTCCCTCAGCCCACCGTGGGGCCAGGGGCGGCTTTGCCAGCCAGCACCTGTGGAAGCCTCGCCTCAGGAACGAGCCGGCAGCGTGCCAGGTACAGGTACAGTTCATTTCCCAGACGGGCAGGCTAAGACTTCAGAGAAGCGTTTAACTTAACCATCACCCGACATTCCAGAAGTGTACAAATGATGTAAGTTTAATCTTTTTTAATACTTAGTTAATATTGAAACAAGCTGCTTATTCAACCTACAATTTCCACTTGTCTTGAGAGACAAAAAAAAAAAAACAAACCAAACCACACTGGCTACTTCAACTGCCTCTCCGTAGCCATAAGCTACGGCCAGAAGACTGCCAACTTCCAGGGAGTTACGTGGACCAGACTGTCAGCACCATGCTCTAAGCAGCTTGATCAAATAAATGAGCATAAGACTGGAATTCCTGCTTCCTGTATCTTCCTTAAAAATTCATTTCACTACATTAAAGGCACCATTAAAGGCAGAACTCAAACGGCAGCAGTAGAACCAGTGTTCCCTCTTCTTTCTTTCCAGCCAGAGCAGCAGCTCTCTCCTCCCAGCCCTGGAAAGCACACTGCCTACAGTGGCCCATCCCCATGGTCCTCAGCCACCAACTCACAGCTCAGTTTCATTCCACAGCCTGCACAAGGAGACTATCAGCAGGAGAGGTTAGGGCAGCCTTTAGCTCGCATCTCAAAGCTAACATGATTCATTACTGTTATAGGATAAATTTCTTCATGTAGGCTTTGTTACTACATAACAAAGATTTTTATCTTTACTTATAATACTTCTCATCCATCTAGAAGAGATCACAAACAAACTAAGCTGGCTAGGAGACAGCATCATTGGAGCATGGATTCCAGCCAGGACACTCCCAATCCACCTGAATTAGCATACCACCTTAAGCCCTGCTGTTCATCACTAAATTTCTTATTTTCACAGTAACAAAAAAGCCACATCTCTCAGAAACCTCTTCTCTCTAAAAAAAATGCAGAACTCATTTTAGCATTATATAAAGCTACCCCTCCACCAAGCCTCCTCTGCAACATTCATAGCCTAAACCAACAAGTGCATCATATATAGACAAACCAACCCTCTGGTTTCGGTAGTCGAGCTTCCTTCTTGAAATAGTTCAGTGTTTCACATTCAGAAGCTTGAACTCTAGAAGCTTCAATCCTTGTGATCTAACAGTCCCTTGAAAGGCTTTACAACAGCTTTACCTTCTATGAATGATTGCTGCAGAAAGCAAAATAGCTTCTTCTGACAAGAAAATGCATTTTTATTTCCCCAACCCTGACTTCAATGGAATATTCAAAAGGACACGGACTGCTTATCATGTAACCACCACACAGCAGTGAAACAAGACCTAAAAATGCATATTTGTATCTAGAAGTCAGTCACCTAAGAGCTTAGGACATTTCATGCTGCTGATAGTCATGAAAACATCTTTCTCCAGGTGTTACTGCTTAAAGCTCTTCAATTTCTTAAAGAGCGCTATACACGAACTTAAGACCACAATGGAAACAGTCGATTCCAATTTCGGTCACCTGCTTCAGACCATTTGGGGTAAAGCAAGCAGGACCTCAAAAAAAAAAAGTGTATTAACTGGAGCATGAGTCACCTCATATTAGCTTTATTACCTAATGAAGTGAGGCAATCCATTTCAAGAGACTTCTGTGATTAAGAAACACTTCGCTTAAAAACGTATCAACCTTCTCACTTAACTACCACATGTATGAAGTGACAACACAGGCTATTTATGACCCACCTGGGTGTTTCAGAAGGCACTAAAGCAGCCGTGAAGCTCTTCAAAACAACCTTTTTCCACACTTCTCCGCTGTGACTTCTTTAAGTCAAAGTTACTGATAATAGTCAGGAGGATGGAAGGAAGTCACAGCTCCCAGCTGGCCAAAGGAATGTTTTGTTGAGAAGCTCTTGAAAAATTGCCTCTCTAGAAACCAAGGCCTCATCCAAAGGTTTGTCAGATATCCCAAAGTTAAAAAACGAACCACACTAACACAGGCTTTGACACAAATCCTTAAAAGCGATCTTATTTATCCTACCACTACAAACAGAACAGGTTGAGTTTAGCTCTTAAACCTGACAACAGTATCAGGAAAGTCTGACTCCCTCCCACCCCTGCAGTTCTCCTCTCCTGCCTGCTGATTATCAGGCTATCGAGCTTCAGTGTTGAAGTGCCAAATGCCCGGATCAAGGATCAATCTACCCAGCTTCAAGCAAGACTTCACAGTAGGAAACACCACTCTCATGAAGCACATTTCAGAAACTGAACAAGTGTCCCATTATTCACCAGCACGCACTGCCCGCAGCCTGGAAGCGGAGTCAGTTTACTTGAGTCGTGTTTCAGTTGCGTCACGCGGCCGTGGAGCTTGGTTGCCTCTCGTACCTCCCCACACCAGCATGGGCTTTGACAGCAAGGAAAGCCTGTTCACAGACAGCTGCAGAGACGCAAACGATGGAAGATGTTGCAGACTCCAGTAAATAATGGGTGTTTCCAGCCCTCAGATAAGCAGCTAACAATTCAAGATGCAATACCAGGATGACATGCAGTTTCTCTGAATAAGAGCCATAGGCCATCTACATTATGGAAATTAGGACCAGGAAGCAATGATATCCTCCCTCGTGAGCAAGTTTACTCACGCATATGGAAAACTTATGCTTAATATCTAATTAGAGACAGTGACTAATACAGAGCCTTAGCAGAGCAGAAACTGCATTAGCTGTATCCAGCTATAACTAGATTTCACTGCTAAGGTTGGTTTTTAAACCTTCTAGTCAAACTAAGTTTGGTCTGATTACAAACTAAGTGCTTGTTTACACTGGAGGAATAAATACGGCCCAAACCAGCTAGCAACCTAGAAAAAGATTGTTCTAGAACTGGACTGGTCTGCCTTTCATGGCCTTTCAACTTCAGTGGCGCTCAGGCCTTGTATCAAGCCTTTGTGTAACTGGCTTGAGTTTTTCCTCTAGTTACATATGCCTGATTTGATTGACATAGATTACATTAGAGATTTATATTAGGTTAAACTCACTGTTGTCAAGAGACTGGTAATAGCCCTTTGTTAGACAGAATGAAACCTTATAAGCCACACCAAGTGCCTGGTATGCAACCCAGCTTCTAGAGCTATTCTACAGGACTAGCATCTTGCTGTGTCATTCCTTTCATTTTGGTTTTATGGAATCCCAACGCTTGACAGCTACATCCATCCAAACCATTAACTGGCCTGCAGAGAGCAGTTATTCTTTCCCAGCACTCATTTCCAAATGCATACTCTGAATTAAAGTCAGTCAATGAAGCAACTAACAAGAAGTTAGCTCTTCATGCCATGGACAGCACTATTCCTTCTGTAAGAAGCAATATTGTGCTGATAACTGAAGCTCATGCTATTATTTTTTTTTAACCAATAATAAAAACCTGGGCAAGTCCCCTCACTCTGTTTTTTGTAAAGAGCCACCAGATTCTCTAATTAAAAACTTCAGAAATGTGACTTGCTACTTCCAAACCTAAAACAGCTAACTAGGCTGTGCCATTATGCATATCAACTTCCTTATTTCACTCAGTTTTGCAAGGCTATTTGAATGACACTCAGATAAATTTCTGGGTGTGATCCTAATGTGAGGTTGAAACCTTGCAAGATTCACCTCCTAGCAAAGCAAGATGGATACAAATGTCAGCTTTACTTTGGAGTGCTTTTACCATTTGAGACAACTTAGATGGACTAAACTGACATGCAACTACTACAACCATTCTGTGCTACTCCACATATCCGCAGCACTGTTTGACAGGTAACTCCTGAAGGAGATGTGCTGCTGGTACTGCACAGAGCGTCAAAGCAGTGCTTTGTCAAGTGCCATCAACATCCAGGACCCCAGAAGACAAAAAAACTGCACAGTAATCTCAGTGCCTAAAGTTGCAAGAACACACCAATCAGCATCAACTCAGCAGCCACAGATTGGGGTTGTTCAACAATTTTAGAGTTCCATTTCAGAAATCCAAGCCCAGAGGTAGTAGCAGCCACTACTGCGTGTGAAAGAAAAGGCTTCTGGCATTCTCGGGTTACTCCAGCAACTTTCACCTAACATTAACTAGGCAAAGGAGGAGTTTCCTTTTATGAGGGCAGACCCATTTCACAGATTATCACGAAGCCCACTGAGTGCTCACATCCTCAGCTACACAAGAGCTTGGCTGCATTTTGACAGCTGGGCAGTGTAACAAGGAATATGTATAACTGAAGAGAATGAGAGTCCTCTTCCTATCCAGAAACTCATTCAACTGCCACTGGAATACATTCACAAAAATACACAGTAACATTAAGGAGACGGCCTCAAAAAAAGAAGTTGAAGATCTCCTCAGACCTAAGGCTGAAGACATCAGCTTTCTCATTCTAGGTACACTGGACTCAAGTTGGTCATGCTCCCTGCAAAACCAAAATGTACTCCCATTTCCCATTCCAGTCACCCTACAAAGACTTCCAAATTCCAGCTTGTCTCTTTGAACGTTTTCTGTCACATGCATCTGCAAAACAAGACGCTAACGAAGCCCAACAAGCCTTTTAGGCAAGCCACTCTTTATCTTGTTTGACAATGGAAAAGCTTCATGTAGGAAGATTCCCACACCCTTCCCTCAACTGCTCCAGGCAGATCATCAGATAAGTAGGCCCAAGTTCAGCAGTCTGCTGCTGTTAGGCTTGGAAGTGGTACTTCTTAGAGCATATCTTACGAGAAAACAGATTATTTGATACAGGCTTCAGCAATCAGGATAAGCAAAACGCTGAGAGAATTCTGAGCGAGAAACATTTAAATAATTCACTGAGAACCACTGAAAAATAAGTCAAATGGAAGAAAGCAGCTGAAGACACACTGTGCTAACGCCGAGCCCAGCCACACTAACACGCTGACCGAAACGAGCCCTCGGAGCACGCTGCAGCGCCGTGCCACGATCGGGCTATCAGCGTGCACGGCTCCCATCAGCACACAAGGTTTACGGGGGCAAGGCCGGCTCAGCCCCCTCTACGAGCCTCCCAGCACCGGCAGACATCCCCGCTGCCCACCCCAGGCAGCCCGGCCGAGCAGCCTCATCCCCGCTGCTCAGCTCGGCTCAGCCTGCGACGCGTGCGACACACGGGCGGGCATCATGGGGGGAGCCCCGGCAGGCGCCGGCCGCCAGCGTGACCGGACACCAGGCCGCTCCGGGCCCCCTCCTGCTGGACCTGCACAGGCCACGGCGCCCCTCCGCACCGCGCGGCCACCACGGCCCCGCCGCCCCCACCGCGGCCTACCCCCGGCCCGGTGCGGCCACCACGGCCCCACCGCCCCCACCGCGGCCTACCCCCGGCCCGGTGCGGCCACCACGGCCCCGCCGTCCCAACCGCGGCCTACCCCCGGCCACCACAGCCCCGCCGCCCCCCGCCGCGGCCTGCCCCCGGCCCGCTCACCGCGATGACGTTGACGAAGGTGGTCTTGCCCGAATACTGCAGCCCCACCAGGGTGAGCTCCATCTCCTCCTTCCAGAAGAGCGAGCGGAACCAGTCCAGCAGCCGGGAGAGCAGCGCCAGCATGGCGGCGGCGGGCCGGGGACGCGGGCAGGCCGGGGCACGGGCGGGCTCGGCCCGGGGACTGGCTCCGGCGGCGGCGGCTCTCGGACACCCGCGCGCTCCCACACGGCCCGGCTCGCCCCCGCGCCGCGGTCATATGACGCCTCGGCCCGGCCTGCGGCGGCGCACCGAGAGCGGCCGCGCCGCCGCCGCCAGCCCCCGCGCCGCGCCGCATCGCCCCCTGTCGGCAGCCGCCCGCGCAGCGCCCGGGGAGGACCGGCGGCGGCGGGGGGGCGGAGCGGAGGCGGAGCCGCGCTGAGCGGGGCGGGGCGGCGGCGCGAGCCCTCAGCTCCGCCATCTTGGGCGGGGGTGGCCGCTCACAGCCCTCGGCCCCGCCGTCCTGGGCCTAAGCCACTGCCCAGTGTTGTATGAAGAGTGGAAACAGAGTCAAGGCTCTCTGCCGTGCTTTATTAGTTTACTGGGCTTCATTAATTCTGGCAGCGTTTTTCAGGGCACCAGGATCAGGCTGAGGACAGCTTTCCTCCCTGGTGAGAGCTGAAGTGCAAAATAGCCCTGGCAAAGCTGGACACCTTCTGCCTCCAGACACTCCCCGACTCCGTGGCTGCCGGGGACGTGCAGCCCCAACCCCGCAGCCTCCATAGCCCCAAAGGACTCGCCTGATGCAGGCGAGAGGCCAGCCCTCCCCACCCCAGCACCGCGCTGGGAGAGGAAGGTCCAGCATGGACTGGGTTCCATTATCATGGACTCTATGATCCCTGAGGGCTCTTCCAACCTGGTTGATTCTGTGATTCTGTGATCCCCACAGCCCCAGCCGAACTACCTGGTTACGGACATCCCAGCTCCAAGGGGAGCAGGGGAAGCAGGTTAAGCAGTTTTATGGAGGCTGAATAATGAAGAGAGAGAGGGCCCAAGCAGCTCAGACGGTGCAGAAAAGCACACAGGGAAGCAGTACAATCAGTACCTGGGAATTTCGGCATTTTTTAGCATTGCTCGTATTTGCGAAGAGCCACAAATACAGCACTGGGTATAACCCAGTGCCAGGAGAAGCTAACAGGCCTTTTCCTTTTTTTTCAGAGGAATGCTACAGCTTAGCTAGTCTAGTCCATGGCTAACAAAAATCACATATAGGAACTGCTTTCAAACACGGGCAGGCCGTGATATAATGTATGCAGCTGGCAGGTAGCCTTCTACTCCCGGACGAAGGGAGCAGCGGCGTCTGCAGCTGATGCATTTCGGGCAGCCAAGCGCCGCACGCACCTCCCTGCCGAGGCTCCCCTGCGGCAGCACGGCTCTGCTCTCCCCTCTAGTGCCTCAAGATCACGGGTCGCCCCAAACACGCGAGAATAACACATTTAATAGCTGAGACCAACCATATTTCGAGGTAGAATCAGTCCGTTGTGGAGGTGTGGTTCCTGCGTGCCTTCCCTCCACGTGCCTTTGCAGGCTTTCCTCTGGGTTGCACTCCTGCATTGCCAGCATTAATGAGGTAAATGCAGCCATAACACTTGCACATGACAAGCGTGGGTTTTAGCAAGGACATACATAAAAGGACAGATAAAACATGCCAGAAACATAACGGCATATTCCAGTACAGTCATCACTAATCATTATTATCAGCACAGGTCTCATCTGAAAAGCCTCCAAGCACCCTGAGCTCACGCTGGAGTGCAGGGCACCCATTGGCTTGCTGCAGGAGGCAAAATAACGGGTTGTGGTTTATATTTTATTCCTTGTCTGAGGATCTGGCAGCCCATAATATTCTTTATTGTTTGTCACACAATTGCACAGGAGAATAGCACCAGAAGTCCCCTTCTGACCATGGTTTGCACTTATATACGTTCGAGATTTCACGGAAGGTAGAAGCTATGCCAAGGCACTCCGGTTACAAGAGCCAGCTCAGAGGCAGCCTGCGTGGTCAGTTGCTTCTGTATGTCCATCATTATTTCAGAGATAAAAGCTTCCTGAGGTACACATTGTAGCTCGCTGCAAACAGATGTGGAACAGGCAACAGCACATCTTATAGAGCAGTCATGTTTTCCACGAAATAATAAATGAATATTTTACTCCTGGGAGCAAATCCAATTTGCTAATTCACCCACTGGAACGAAATAGAGAGGTACCGAGCACTTTTATAGCTGAAAGCAACAACATGATGCTCCCCTCTCCCTGTATTGCAAAGATATCACAGACACTTTCTGCATGGGCTGCAAATTCTGTGCAGAGGAAGTCTCTTCTCATCTGTAACGTGTTTTCAGGCAACAAACTTGTGATTTACTATCAGCTCCTTCCAGAGCCAGCAAATGGGGAAGCTGTGTTTGCTCTCTCAAGCCTGGTGAAGTTGCAGAGTATTTCAGGTTCTCCTATGTCTGTTTGAACACCGTGAATATTTCTCCCAATAAAAACCTGCTATAATGTGTAGCGTAACAAAAGGTGTGTAAGTGTGTCTAAACTCAAAGAAATGATAAAACTCATGACATCAAGTTAATAGTTTGTTCTTGGCATTCGCCTCAAATTATGGGACTCCCAAAACGCCTTTCACTATGATCAGAAGGGCAGCACCAAGCACTAATCTGGGTACATTATTCTGTTGACTGTTCTGCACGGGGTTCTCAGGCCTTTGGACTTTGACTCTGCTTCCCCTTTCTGCCGTCAGCTGTCTGCGTAAGCACCCCGGGAATCTGTGCTCTCACGAGTGCGGCAGCACAGAGCACTTACAGCAATGCAATTACTGAGGCTGTGGCTTGCAGGGTATTTCTGGCATCTGAGGAGGACCAGTCTGCAGATGGCCCTATCAGAAGACGACAGCACATAAAAACAGGATCAGATCATCACTTTCTGCGTCTAGACATTTCCTGGAAATTCTCTGGAGGTTGGAGGTTGTGAAACACAAGAGGAGAGCCACTGGATTCATCCAGTGACACAATACATCCTTCTGGAATGGGTACACAATTTGTTTGGCATTTGTTTAAATGACAAACTACCTAAATTACCAATGTTCTGTAATAACACGAAATGGTGTATTGCTGTATCCTCAGATGAAACATAAAAGTTCACAATGTTTGGACAGTGAAAGAAAAAAATGCTCTGTTACTGCTACGAAGGACAAAAGCTTCAAGGTTTTCCATGCCCGTTCAGGAAAATATTGACACCACAAAGGGAGTCTTTAATCAGTTATGATACGGTGCCAAACCAGCACTGACCAGTAAGAGGTGTGTGTATATGGGGATATTATGTTTCACCTGGTAACCTCAGGGCCCCAAGTCATCACGGTGAGCTGTGTTGGCATTGGGATCCTGCAGCCCAATGCTGCATCCTGCACCTGGGACACCTGCAAAGGATTCTCCTTCTCCACCACGACCAGAAGGAAATTTTCTAAATCACACTGCATTATTTTTCTGAGTAAGAAAAGGGGGGGACAAATCTACTCTTACAGTCAAACAGGGGTGAAAAAGCAACTAGAATGAGATGGGTATAATACCACTGGGACTGCATGCTAGGGCACGATGGTCTGGCAGCAGCTGTGCCGGCCCCATCAGGAGGATCCACACTGCCCTGACTGGCTCTTTATCTGCTTGGCAGCTCCCCTGACCTTGCTGGGAGAGCTGTACTAATTGGTTTCTCTCCGCAGGGCGTTATGCAGGAGGAATGCTAAGTACTGCACGCAGAGGAAAAAGCCTGTTTCTATCCTTCTTGGCTTCACGGGCGGCACGGACTGCTGTGGAGCGTTTGTGGAAGGTGCCTCCCGACAAATGCCACTACTCTGCAGCACTGAAATAAGAAATTTCCCAGCTCCCCAGTGGCAAGGAAGGCGGCTGTGCATGTGCTTTTCCACCCCAAAACATGGCTTTCCTTTGTATCCATAAAAAGCCGACTAATACACTCCTTCCAATTAAGCTGTGATATGAACTGCACTTTGAAAGTTCTTAATCCATTTTATGGTTCATTAACTCAGAAAATTTCATACCCACGGTTAGCCCTATCAAAGAGGATGGAATGCCTGGCACCAATTAGTTCTAATAATGAGCTAAATTGTGCACAGATTTCTGAGTCTGTCGTTAGTATGAGAAAATAGGACAGCTCCTCTCAAAATAGAATATCTTATTGGACGTTTCTTTAATTTGTCTTCGGCTAAAGACTGCTCCCACTAGCTGATGCAGACAAACTAATTGGTTTGATGAGTTGCAGAAGCCTGCTGTGTGGCACTTTCCCCTGCTGCTGAGCACGGAACCATGGCAAAATAATAGTGTCGATACTGCTCTGAGATTTTGCATTTCTGCTTGTTCACGTTCTGTACTTTAAGGAGGCAAATACACCTGCCCTGTTTGTGCTGTCGGATCACTTTGACACTGATTTTCTTTCCAGAAGGACTGAGCTGGCCATTTGTAAAATGTCTTAGGACCCACAGGCGGGGTCTGTTTCCAGCTCTGCATTTTCAAATCTCACTTAAAATATTAACAAAAGGAACAGAGGCAGATGATAGCGTGTATGAGATACGTGTCATCCTTATGTTACAAATGCTTAAAGGAAAGGGTAAGATTAGTGGTCACCTCTAAAGAGATGGACATTGGAGTAACTGATGATTCCTCAATCTACCACACAGCCTGTAACACTGTGTCTTCCTGGGGTTTTACTCAGGGCTTGCTCTTTTGCAAGGCTTTCGGGTGCTGCCACACTATAAATACTAAAGAACCTGAAGAAGCAGAGGAAGGATTTCACTGTGTCTTCCCCACAGCTTTCCTGAAAAAGAAACATGTCTGTTGTGCTGTCACTGCTTGAGCTAAACCAGAAATATTCCTTTGCCATTAAGAGGGAGACACGCCTTGAAAACTAAAACATAACTCTCATTTTCTTAGAGACGTTTGCATGCTGCTAGCGTGCCTTTCAGTCCTGCCTCTTCCCTGCAGCCCCAGACAGCATAAAGTCTTCAACGCACTGGGGAGAAGAGACACAGAGAGGGAGGAAGGTGCCAGCGAGGGAGGCACAGCCCGACTTCCCCGGGGCCACAGGCAGCAGCGTGACTCCTGCATGAAACCTGACATGAGCAGAAGTATCTCATTTCCCCATGTCTTGCATGTTTGTCTGAGAGACAGACTGGTGTGTCAGAGGGGTGCGTGCTTGGACCCTAGGTTTTCCAAACCTCGAAGAGGACTGCCTATAGGTGAGCCCAGGTGAAAATCCTCAGGCTGTCATGCCACTGAGATGACCCAGTGTGGGGTTTGTTGGGAGGCATTCCCTTTCATGCACCTCCTTTACCAGCTAGCAGTCTAGCAGGCTGGAAACGTGGCAGCTGCGAGGCTGGCAAGCTGTAAGATTTTCCATCGCTGACAGTGAAAATATAAATGATCAAAGTAGCTTTAGCATTTTGATTTGGTAGACGCTGGCAAACGCTTTGCAGCGTGAGCTGCTGCATGCAAGTGATGACCTTCAGGAATGCTGGCGTCTCCCCGTGGCGAAGCAGCAGGAGCATGAATCAGCAGAAGGGAGAGGGGAAAAAAAGGATGGTTAAAAAAGAGCCTGCTGTTAGCAGTAAGTTAAAAAAAAAGTTTCCTCCTGGTCCTCCAGTCAGATTTATTAGCAGAGACCTTGGCACTTGCACAGACCCCGGCGCAAAAGCCAGGCCCATGCTTGCAGATTTATTGCACAGTCAGGGCCTTCGCCAGCTCAGTCACAGCATTTCACCCTTTCTGTAATTTAGATTTAAAGTCCAAAAAGAAACAAAACCATTCTTCCAGTGCTAAGTCTAAGCACAAACAGTCTCCAAGTGAGCCTCCGAAAGAACGGCACACAGCCCTCAGCCTCCAGCCCTGTGCAGACACGTGTGCTACCAAATTTAGAGGAAGCCAGCACCAAGGGGAAGCCCATAGGAGCAACTTCGTAGAGGTCCTTGGCTAGGCTGAGTCACGAGCCACCCACCCAGCCACCACGTACACGGAGCCACGGTGGCACCATGCACATGGGGTGACAGCGGCAAGCCCCTGCTGCTGCCACAGTCACCCGCCCTGCTTGGGGCTACCATGAGCCCTGCGTCCCAGCCCTGCTGGGCTGGTGGAGAGGAAGCAGGGCTCGCTACCTTGGCCAGAAACCACAGGCAGCTCTGCAGCACCCTGCCTGACAAATGTGGGTGCCTATGGTTCAGGTTTCCTTACATATTGAAGTCCCACCAAGGTGTTTTGCACCTCAGTACCCGTCAGCCATGGCCCCTCTGCACCACCTGGGCTACGAAGCAGCTTTGATTCCAGCACCAAAGCACTGACCTTGTCCATACAACCCTTCTCAGTTATGCTCCCAATTTTCTGGCTGCTGGCAGAGCACACCAAGTGGTCAGGACAAGAGGTGACCCACGGTGTCACCCAGCGCGGTGTCCCAGACCCCTGAGCAGGTCAGCCCTGTGGGGACACCCCATGCCCAGCTCTTCTCCATCCATCGCCCCTCTTGCTGCCCGGCGGCTGCCTGTGCTTGCTGGCAGCCCACATCACTGCCCCACTTGCCAGTTCCTGTGACGCAGAGTGGGATTACGCCTGGCACAAGCGAGACACGGTCCCCAGAGGGACAATTTCCACAGAGGGCCTGATTGTCCCCGGCCAGAGCCCTCTCAGCGCAGCCAGCAGCGGGTGAACCCCCAGCTGCAGATTGGGGGGGCTGTGGCCACGTCCCCTGCGGACCCCGGGGGACCGGGGCTCACTCGCTTTCTGTGCACATTTGTTCCCTCTTTTTCTCACCCCGGTTCTCTCCCTGGGTGGCAGGTGCTCTCTGCCTTTGCTTGGCTTTTCCAGCAGAGGGGGATGCAGCCTCACCAAAACTGTCCTCCTCGCCCGAAGCCTTCAAACATGCCCTCACCTTCATCCTCACCCTCACCTTCATCCTTACCCTCACCCAGGGATGTGCTCCCTGCGCAGCAGGTTCCCCCCGGCCTGGCAGTGCCAGACCCACACCCCAGCGCTCCCCGGGCACATGGGCACCCTGGGGTCCAGCAAATCTTCTTTTTTAATCGCACGTAACAAATCCAAAGCAACGGATTTGATCTGCGATAAGCTGTTAACGAGAGATGAATGAACATCCACAGCGACGCGCGTCCACGTGTCAGCCCCAGCCTCCACGGGGTGAACGTCTTTGGTTTTCCCCAGAGTTGTCACGGACAAGGGGGGAGATAATCCTGGGAACTGGGTGTCACTTTGAGATGAGGGAAACAGAGGGATGTTTCTTCCCAGCCACAGTGGCTGTATAATGTTCAAAGTCCTTCATGAAGTGTCATACAGTCGGGGGAGCTGAGGCAGGGAGGGGAGAAGCGATGCACCCAAAGGCAGCAGGCAGCCGGGGTCAGGCACAGATCCCAGGTGCTGGGAGCTGTAGTTTCACTTGCAGGCTGCAGAGCAGATATGATGCTCAGGGAGGTACGAGTTTTTGCCCAGGTATCGCTCTCTGCCGCGGTCCTACAGCATCAGCGTGGAGAAGCTGCCCACACTCTCACCTTGCGCTGAGGGAGCGTCCGACCTGCTCCAGGTGCGAGGGGCAAGGCCCAGGCGATGTCTGTGCCTTTAGTGGGGGAAGCAGCAACACATCTACGGGTACAAACATGCTCACATGAACCCAGTCGGTTGAGCTGCACTGTTTTACACCAACCAAATATCCAACTTGTTGCCTCAGCACCTCGTAGGGGTCCTAAACTGAACAGGAGGAGCTTTACCTGTGTCGATGGTGAAACCATTTCTTGGCCAGGAACAGAAGGGAGCACCCAGCTCGCTCTGCAGTCTCTCTTGCATTGGATTCTGTGTGCTCTCGTGGTCTTTATTGTCCGTTTTCATCTCTGCTGGAAATTACATTCCCCATTGGGATTTCATGGAGCATGGTCATCTCAGAAGCTGGGCACCTCACACGCCATCATATCAGAGATCTGCACCCCAAGGTTATTTCCTATAAAATGCTCCTTCTTCCAGCTATGCTATTATTTTCTCCTTGGCTAAATCATCTGAAAATAGAAATAGTCTGCAGCCATCCTAGTTCTTCCTGCTTTATATGCACGAGCAGGAAAGGGAATTTAGGATTTTACTGTAATGCCATACACAAAAGCCTGCTGGAGAGCATCACTCTGATTAGCTCTCATTCTACAACCAAGAAAACAAGAAAGAATAAAAATAAGGGAGAGCCCAGCATGTGGCTTCTGTGCCTTGCTGCTTCAAGGCTCCTCAGAAAACCCGCCCGGTGGCTCAGGGCCCTCATCAATGGCATGTTTGTGCACATCCCAATAGCTGGTTGGTTTTTATCCTCTTTTAGTAATGAGGAAACAAAGTGCAGGAGCAATGTAATGATTTGCTCACTATCACATCAGAAAGCTTTTACTCCATTTGGCAGTAAATGAACCCGGTGTCTAACCTTGAGGCCCCCCCTTCACTCAGCTGTGGCTGTTGCAGGCAGGTAAACACCTCCAACATCTCACCAAAGCCCGAACAGCTTCATAACTGCAATCAATGCATCCCAGCTCGTGGAAGTCTGAGATGGAAAAATTTCATTTAGATCTGGGAATTAAATTAGCAAAAGGGATGAAAAAGAAGAAAAATACCTCACATCCAAGCACACATCTTGGGCAGGATGCATCACTGGAAAAAAATGTTGGGATGTGAATTTTGCAGATAGCTCTGATGCATGGTGGACTGGACTGAACTCCTCGTTCTAAACTCCCTGAACTTTGAGGATTTGATGCAGATCCAGATTTAAAATTTCCATTGGGGCTTTTCTCATTAAAACCAGAAGGATCCAGTTTCCCGACAGAGGCTGTGCCAGATATTAATTTGCCCTTCTCCCTCTGTGTACTTGCCGTCCCCCTCTTCATCCTTTTTCAGTTTATGTGAGTCTTGACATAAGGCACTCACAAACCAAGCACCCTGGGTCCTGCCTAGACCTAGGGAACTCCAGGTTCTGAAAACCTGGGCTAGAGAATTTAGTGCAGATACCTGCATAGGGATTTTTTAAATAAACTTAATCCCAAATAAAGCTCCTCCGAAGCTGTGGGCACTCAGAAATCGTGTTTAAAACCCCAGGAACACAGAAGGGACACAATGCAAACGATGCATCCCTCCTTCCCACCCTGCTAGGCGAGCACCAGTCATGAGACTCACACAGCTCAAATCCCACTGTTACACTTTCCCACCAGACAAATCCTACTTTATTAAACTGAAGTGCAAGGGAATTAGCAAAACTGCCTGATTCCTTCACACTAGAGTATATCTAAGCAACCTAATCCATACACCAAAGCTCCCACTGCTCTTGGAAGCCCTCAGCTGGGAATCCCCATCAGCAGCTCACAATTCTCGTTCCCTTCTGGGGCACGGGGAGGAGAAAAACGTGTGGATACCTGCCCAAACGCATCCCTGCAGCTCTCCTTCCACGGCGGCTGGGTGACCCCCGCCTGGGTGCTGGCTCACGGAATTAGCCACCAGGCTAATTAGTGCTGGGCTTTTAGTTAAAAAGGCTCGTTTGGCTGACCTGCCCAAATCTTTCTCAGCTGCGTCTGATCCCCTGCCCGGGGAGGAGGGGGATTTGGTGCTCAGCTGGGGAGGGATCCCCGCTGCCTGACCTGCCCTTCACCCCGCTGGCAGGGGCAGCCCAAACCTCTGATGAAAGCGAGAGGAAGCGCAAGTCGCTGCGAAGACGCGTTTCATTTACATGAGATAAGCGCCTTCGTGTAGCAACTAGAACTCGGGGGTAATTGGTGTGGTTGGGAGCCCGGAGTCTTTTGTTACACGGGGCGTGATGGGCCTCCTCGGAGGGAGCATCCCGGCGTTCCTGCGGGCGCCCGCTGCAGCCTGGAATAGCCTGGAATAGCCACGTGCTACATCCTATTTCTCGGGAGGGAGGAAGGAAGGAAGGACACGTGAAAAGAAAAATAGCAGTAAATGATCCCGCTTCATCATTTTTTTCCTGTAACCCTTCTGGCCTTACAAACAGGAACTTCATTTTCAAACTAAAAATAAAGCATGATGCCCGCTCCACAGTTGCGGAGGGGTGTTTCCAACTGCGCTGCTGGGTTTCAGCCCCTTTCTATATGCAGCCTGAGCAAGGCATGGGAGGAAAGTGCCTGGCTTTGCATTTGCTATATTTACATCTCATCAGTTACCAGGAGAACAGGATGTCCCAGGGGATCTGAAATAGGATCCCCCGCACTTCAGCTCCTGGGCAGCTCAGCCCCGGGCCAGGTCCGTATCACTGACACTGCTTGTCTGCCCGTGGCCCCGGCGGTGCCCGGGCGGGTGTTATCCATCCCCGGCACGCGGGCCGAGCCGCTCTGGCATCCCAGCCTTCCTCCAGACCCAGTCGCACGCGTGTGGCTGGGGCAGAGGAGCGCCGGGGGGGAGAGTAGGAAGGTCCTGTTTCTCTTTCTGCCTGTTTCTCTCTCAGGGGTGTGAAGTGTGGTCAGAGAGAGTGGGTGGGCAGCTGGAGGGGCTCGATACCCGGTTCTGTGCTGGAGAGGTTACACCTGGCCCTACAGACCCCGCAAGGCAACGAGCTGCCTCCCTCAGAAGCGCGTTGGATGCCCTGCCTGCCTTCCCACCTCGGATTCACACGCCTTTCTCACACGCTGGGCGTAGCTGCCAAGTATTGTGCCTTCCGTGCATCACTCCACCTTGATTTCAAACCACTCCAGCTTGGGGTTTGGGAGTGGTTTCCAAGCATTCAGCTCGCCCATATCTTATCCACACTGGTTTCCTTTATGAGCTGCACCCACTACAGGTCCAGAGCTTTAAATGCAAACCCAAACAAATATGTGGTAGTGCTTCCCATTCCCACTGGGCTGGCCTGGAGTGGGAGTGGAGTGAGTCAGGAGTACCATAAAGGAAAGTGAAATAGATCCACCCTGAGCAGACGATAGGATCAGGGCAGATTAGTAGCCTTGGATCAGATTCAAGGGTCAGCATAAATCTTTAATCTTTGCAAAGTCCTAGAGACTCCCTCCCCTACGCTCTGTCTCACATGCATACACACCAGGCATGACTAAACAGCTCTCTGCGGGGATGGCAGACACTTCAGAAACTCCCGGCTGGTTTTGGTTTGCAAAATAAAACAATAAAGCTGCTCTCTGTTCTGTAAACGTGAGAACTTCCCTGTGCAGGCAGATCACGACTGATGCAAGCCCTGCTCTCGAGATGCTGCCTGGGGACCAGTGTCACCCTGCGGCCGCTGCTCCTGCCAGCAACCGGGGGCTCTTTGCCGACGTGTCCCCTCCAGTTTGCTCTGATCTCATGGTCAGGCTGGAAAACACTGGGCTGCCTAACGCAGTCAGGTGAGAGCTAAGCACAATCCCCACGTTGCGTCTTATTAGGTCCCGACAACACGGTCTGCCGGGACGTCATTAGTTATTATTCCTCTATATTTGCTCCCCACTGACGCTGTGCTCGGTGGACATAATCTGGATAGTTCCTGCGTTTCACGTGGAGCTGCGAGTGATTCGCTCGGGGTAATTGGGGTGGGAGAAATGTCGGGCCGTCCCGTGTGGCTGCGCTGGGCTCCGTGGGGAGCGGTGGGGCTGGAGGAGAGCCGTGCGCCAACTTCGCACCCAACTGATGCACTAAGGGAAAAGAAAGAAATAAAAAAAAGAGCAAAAAGCCCTGGCCTAGTTTTTGTTTCACTGCGCTGGGCTCAGGCTCGAAGGATGTGGTTTGGTGGTCAGCGCGTAAGACAGCGAATGAAAAAAAAAAATTCCTTTGATTTAATCCAGATCTCGGGTCTGTGCGTGCTCTTCCTGCGGCCATTGGGAAATCACACGAGGGAAAACCCAGCCCACGGCTGGGTGCTGAGGGACGTGGCACAGGTCCTGTAGTGCCCCTGTCCTGCTACATCCCACGGAGCGAGGTCCTCAAGCCCCCCATCCATCTCCTCACCCTGTAGCGGGCTCCATCTCAAGCTTCCTTGATAGATTTATAACAATTCAAGTCACTCTTGCCACCGCTCTGTGCGCAAAGGGCCAGGCAAGTTCTGTATAAGTGGATATTTATGTATTCCCACAAACATTTTTAATGGGAAATTGCCTAATATGCCTTATTAAAGGGAAAGCGCGAGCAGCTGGCGGGGGGAGCCTGGCAGTGCCGCTGACGGTGGATGTGTTGGTGCTGCGGCACCTCGCAGCTGTGACCGTTTCAGGCATCCTTTGACTCATCTGCATGGTGATCTCGGTGTCACCGGTCTCCTTAAAAACACCTTTGCCTCGCTCCTGGGTTCAAAAAGCTCCTGTTGCAAATACCTCCTGACCTCAAGCGCCCAGGTGTTTGCCAGCAGCTGGAAAACCCCTCTGCGGTTAACGCGTCACTAGGGTGCAGCAGCCGGGTCTCGTGCTCGTCACACACGTGGCAACACCGGAGCAGGTGCCCGGCTGCCCACTGGCACGGTGCTCACACCAGTGAGACCCGGCGTGCAGTCGCTTGCTGCGGGCACTGGGGACAAGCCTCTGCCACCAGCCGTCCCTCTCCTGGGGCAAACTCCTACCAGGTCCTGGCCAGCCCCACGCCTGCCTGGCTGTGCCATCCCCTCGGTTGGCAGCTCTTGTTTGCTTTTCCAGAGCTGCAGAGGCACGGCCCAGGAAAGCCATCCTCAGGCTTGTGTGCCCCACCGAGGTGTTGGGGTATGGCACCCATCAGGGTATGGCCTCAGGGGCCTCGGTTCCCGTCTGGGGACCAGGGATGTCACCGACTGCTGCAGTGCCAGGCTGCTCTGTTACTATGGGGACGAGCACCGCGGGGACGACAGGAATAAATGCAGAAAAATCCCCGCAGCTTTGCTCTGAGGGCGGCGGCGGGGGTCACTGGGGTGCCATAACCTGCCCTCCCTCCCTGCCTGGCTCTGTGGCCGCCCACCCCTTGCAACACCCGGCTCCTTCATATCTTTTTCCCAATCTGCGAGGCTGACGACTCAGAGCTTTACACGCAGTTGTGGTAACGCTGGCCCGGAAACGCCTCGCGGCGGAGGCGGCGTGCCCGCTGCCCTGCCCGCTGCCCCTGCCTGCTGCCCTGCCCGCTGCTGGGAACGGGCCACCCTGGCTGCCTTGCGAGCATCCCTCGGGGGCCATATGCCAGGCGAGGAGCCTTGTGCCAGGCACATGGGCTGCAGGCACGGCACGGCATGCTCCATGCTCTCTGCCAGCGCAGGTTTTGCAGCAGCCGTGTCAGCACGGGATGCAAAGCGCCCCATGGGTTTGCACGCAGGAGTGGACTGAGTCGGGTGTCGCACACTCACTCCTTACTCACTCGGCTACGTGAGCCGTCGGGCAGAGGCTGAATTCTCCATGACCTTTGGACGCTTGTTTAAACCACGGGAAGCGTGACGGGCAGCCAGCGGGCAGGGAAAACAGGCCGGCGGCCTTCACGAGATGGCGGCGGATGCCGCTGTCAGAGCCTCCATCCCAGGGTTGTCCCTGAGTTGGAGCGAGCATGGTGCCCGTCACCCCTAGAGCCTCCCAGCACCCGGTGTGGGGTTGTGGGGCTGGCCGGCATCCTCTCACCTTTTACCCTCCTAAACCAAGCGGTGCAGCTTGTGGGACACCACAGTGCTGGCGGTCACTTACCTGTCCCTCCTGGGAATGCCCCTGCACACCAACAGCCAGGCTTATCCCCGCGCTGAGCCCCTGCCTGGGGCCTTCAGAGGCTCCTGGACCTGCTTTTGCTCCTCAGCCGCTGCCACGCAGCCGAACCGAGCAGAGAAGCTCCGACAGAACGGGGCCTGCGGAGCGAGGGAGCCCGGCTGTGCCGCAGGGAGGGAGCCGGGGCGGCGCGGCCGAGGCGATGACAGCTCTCCCGAGGGCATCGCCTTAGAAAGCGGCTCCTCGGAGGCGTGGTGATTCAAGGGGAAAACTCTGCAACAGTCATTCTGGGAAGTTTCCGTTTGAATTGCCGCAAAGAGCAGTTTTTCCATGATAAACAGATTGCTTCAGCTCCCCAGCAGCACTGGGGGGGTCACGGCCACCCCCTCCCTCCGCGGCCCTTCCTGCACAAGGCCCTGAGTCACCCTCCACCCAAAGGCTCGGCCGCCAGGGATGGGGTGGGGATGAGGACAAGGACGGGCAGGTCCCTGGTGGGATCCACGCTTGCAGCTGCTGCGGTGCCCTCAGGAGCCTCCCACACCACGAGGGGAATTCAGCCCCAGAGCAGCCACTACGGCCTTGAGGTCAGACGCTTGTTCAAAATCAAGAACCAAAGAAAACTCCTCCCCAGCTGACTCCTGACAGAATCACAAAATCAAAGAGGCTGGAAGAGCCCTCTGGGATCATCGAGTCCAACCATTGCCCTGACACCACCATGGCAACTAGACCAGGGCACTAAGTGCCATGTCCAGGCTTTTCTTAAACCCCTCCAGAGATGGTGACTCCACCACCTCCCTGGGCAGCCCCTTCCAATGGCTAATGACCCTTGCTGAGAAGAAATGCTTCCTAATGTCCAACCTGAACCTCCCCTGGCGCAGCTTGAGGCTGTGTCCTCTTGTCCTATTGCTAGCTGCCTGGGAGAAGCGGCCGACTCCCACTCCACTACAACCTCCCTTCAGGTAGTTGTAGACTGCAATAAGGTCACCTCTGAGCCTCCTCTTCTCCAGGCTAAACACCCCCAGCTCCCTCAGCCATTCCTCGTAGGTCAGACCCTCCAGACCCTTCCCCAGCTTGGTCGCCCTCCTCTGGACTCGCTCCAACACCTCAACATCTTTCTTGAAGTGGGGGGCCCAGAACTGGACACAGGATTCAAGGTGCGGCCTCACCAGTGCTTTGGGAACCCCTGCCTCCCGCCTGCCTTGTCCCCACACCACCCAGGTATGCTCGTTCAAGGGGGTTGCCCAGGTGTGCTGCGGGGCTGCCCAGCACCTCACGTTTAACCGGCACCCCCAGAGAGGCCCTGCAGCCTTGGCTGACCTGCGGGAGCACATTATTTTGGCACTGCTGTGGCTGCTGCTTGCCTCCTCCCCGGGTAGTCACCGAAACCAGGTTGGGTACCTCGTGTCCCGGCCAGCTCCAAGGCAAACATCTAAGCGGTAGAGATCAGCAAGGGAGAGGAATCCCACTCCCTGCGCCTCTTTAATCCTGTGGAATAATGCATACTGTGAAGGGAAAGCTGGATGCGGTCCAGCACTCACTGACAGACCTCCCACTGGTTTCAGTGGGAGCAAGCTGGGGTTTTTAATCAGCCTGGTACCAGCAACAGCAACAGCTCGTCAAGCCCTGGCGCTACCCGTGCAGCGTAACGCCGCTCACATACATTAGCATGTGGTTGCCTATGCCCATAGGTCACATTTCATCTCGGATCACACCGATTTCACAACGACACGTGCTAACACCACGTGATAATCATCAGCGGCTCCTTCCATCGGGGATGAAATATTACCCCGCTGCGCACCGATCAATGGCTGCAGGTGAGCGCTGCCGGCGGGCTTCCAAACCCCCGCTGCAGCGGGAGGAGGCCCTGAACGTGGGCATAACCTTATTAATGATTCCGCATCAAGAATAGAAATAAGAGTTAAATCTTCCCTAAGCTGCTCAGCTCCACATTTGTGCTGTACACATCCCCAGGCAAAAGTGCAAATACGAACTCCGTGCGTGCCCCGTGACAAGGATAAGTAATATTTCAGGCCTAACTGTTTGCATATTCATCAGGACTTTCAAAGCAGAATATATCTGTGTGCCTTTCTTCCAGCTGCCACTGAAAGGAGGCACCGGGAGAGCCCCGTGCCGGGGAAGGGAACGCTGCAGCACCGCGGGCTGAAGGGAAGATAGAGCTGTGCTGCGAAGAGAAAACTAATTATTCCTTCTTGTGTGACAGCTCTGGCAAGGACAGGCCGCTGCCACCATTTTTTGGCCTGAGCTGCTGTTCATAATAAAGTGGCATCCTGTCCTGGGTGATGGAACAGAAAGCAGAGGCCGGGAGAGCAGATAAAACGGACCTCTGGGGCAAGCCCAAGGCTGCAGACAGCTGACCCGGCTCTTCCCCAGTCCTTATTTTTGCCACCCTAGAGCAGGGTTCCCCGGCCACAGCCCAGCGCGGAGGAGGGCACGGGGCACCGCTGAGCCAGACGAGGGTCCAGCGTCCCACGGCAGAGACCTGTGTGCCTTACCCAGACCTGCCTTACCTGGACCTGCCGTAACCCGGCTGTGCCGCAGGACCGTCGGCAGCTGCATGGTGTCACCCAGCCTTCCCCAGCTTTGCAGTTTTTAACAAGGCACACGTGGTGAAAAGCCCTTCCCAGCCAGAGCTTCGCTGTTCTGCCATTTCCAAAGGCACTGGGTGTAATGGCAGTCGCTGGGTCCAATGGAGTGATGTGCCCAGAGCAAAAACACACCCGGGAGAAAGAGAAATGTGTAAGAAATAAATTATTTCAAAATGCCAGGTAGAAGTATTACCCTCTGTTCCTTAAAAACATGGGATTGTGGTGCTGGGGGAGCGTGGGCACCCCCTCCTCGCTGCCCTCCATCGCACCCACCATCTCTAACGCTGCACAGACACTGCCCACCCGGCCATCGAGCCCGGGGTGGTAACGGACATATCCAACATAGGGGACAATGAGTAGTTTTTACCCATCCGGCTGCCACCGAGAGGTATTTGGATGTTTCTCAAGTGCTGTGAAGCGCCCAGAGAAGGGTGGTGGGAAAGGTGTGGGGCGGGGGGGGGCTGTGACAGCCACATCTTCTGGCTCTGGCAGCGAGTCGAGGTGACAAACCACAAACACCCCGTGTCACACAGTGAGGGACAGTGTCTGTCACCGGCTCCGCTGGCCACGGTGACACGACCTGAGCCCAGCAGAGTCATTTCACCTCCAGCCCAGCAGAGCGGCACGCAGCACCAGCTGGGCTCATCCTGCCCCATCTGCCCGGGCATTCCCGACCCTCTCCTTCCATCCCGAGCATCACACCAAATGTCTAAAGGGAAAAAAAAAATAAAAGACTTGCTCAAGACCGGCTGCTTTTTTCCCCGATGAAGCAGCTGAAGCAGAAACAGCAATTATCTGGTTCAGTCTGGTGCTGCTGGCCTGGAACATGCCATGACAACGTGTTTCTTGTTTCAAAGCCTCTTTTGTACTAGGACACAGTTCAAGGGATCTTGCAATGCCTGCATTTGTAAACACGCGGCACTTGCAGCTACACGCTTTGCAGATGGAAGCCGGGGCAGAGCAGAAGGGCACCTCTCCCCGCCGTGGCTGTGGCCATGTCCCGGCCGGGGGAACACTCCCCCCGGCTCCGCGTCTGCAGGCGGACGTGCTGAATCAGGGACTCGGGAGCCCTGGGGCTGCTTAACCATGCGCCGTCCTCAAAAGTCACGGCACGTTCAGAAAAATGGAGTCCTGCTGAAGAAAAAAAAATAAAAGGGAAAAAAAAAATCACAGCAAAAAATGTGCGTCACTGCAGATTATTTTAGGCCCTGGTCCATGCATAATGCAAACAAGCAGCTCCCGGGGTACATGCCTGTAAAAACCATCCAGTCCCAGAGCCCTCGGTTAGAGGAGCTTTCCAAACAGGTGGTGAAAAGCTAAAACGATGCGTCTCTGTGTCCTCACCGGGGTTAGGAAGGGCCCTCGCTCTCAGGAAGGCTCCTATCCCACCTCCACAGCGCTGTATAAAACAGGACTGAGACATTAAAAAATTCAAGAGCGTTTCTTTCCTTTTGAGGCAATCCTGTGCTCGTATCAACCACACCACGCTCAGCATCGCCGCGATCTCCTTTGATCTGCTCCGCACCCAGCTGCCTCCTTGTACTTACTTTTCATGCACGCTGGCTTTATTTTTTTCCTTTTTTTTCTAAAAATCATTGTATCCTCCTTGCCTGACTTCAAGGAGTCGCTCGGGAAGCCCTATTTATGGGTTGAAATGCTGCTGAAAGAGTTATTGCCATGTTATTCAGCTGTTGTGCCAAGCCTGCATGGAGATCGGGTTTCTGCTGAAAGGGTGCCAGGCACGTCTTTTTCCAGGAACCAGCAGCCGTATTTAGCCTCCGGCTGCACATGAAAGACTGCAGTCGGAAACGTGACATTGTGTCAACATTTGAGGCAGGTCAGAGCTGGGTGAGACCATGAAAACAAGTCCGGGGAACTCAGCACAGCCCGCCGGCACGGCGCGGCACGGCACGGCCTGCCACGACCTGGCACCGTGCTGGGGGTCGGCCCCTCCAGCACCTTCCGCCCTCGGCCGCCCGCGTTGCCCCCTCTGCTCTTTGCACCGGGATGGAGCGTGGCTGGGTGGGATGGTGGGATGGCGGTGGGGCAGCGATGCCGCGGTGGGGCAGCCCCGCCGTGGGCACAGCCAGGGCAGGGGGCTGCTGGAGGCACGCGGGGCCACAGGCAGGGCATCCCCACGCCGTGCTGCCGGCGGGCACAGCCCCTGCCCCACGCTGCCGGCCAGGGATGACCAAGGGCCGCCAGACCCTGCTCTGCCCCAGAGGACTCACCTGTCCCGCTGGTGCCAGGCCAGGGAGTCAGAGAAAATCCCCGGCCTGTAATTAGCCTTCGCTTCCTGTGTAAATCTTCTCTCTTCCACTTCTTTTAACAATTTTTTTCCTCCCTGACTGAAGATCTGGAGCTTCTGTGAGTCCTCCTACCATACAAGGTGGGACAGAAGATGGAGACCGAAGGGGAGCGAGAGCCGTGGAAACGAGCCAGAAATCCAGCTGCTAACGAGGCTTCAACGCTGCTGCGCTGAGCACCAAATGCTGTCCCCAAAATGGGGTTGCTCACAGTCATCTTCAGCGAGATCAATATTTAGCCCTAATTAAAGCAAACACAACATCAATATCAGGAGGTATGGAGGCCCCAAATAAACGAACACGAGTAGCCCTGTATTTTTGTCTCACCTTACTCAAGCTAACGTTACTACAAGCTGCCCGTAGTCCAACCGGGCACCTGCCTCTCCTCCGGTGGGGTCCCCGAGGTGCCGCAGCCCAGGGCTGAGCCGCGCTGTCTGGGTCGAGCATTCAACCTCTCGCCACGTTTTGTGATTCATCAGCGTTGTGAAAACCTCAGACACCCCGCAGAAGCACCCATGCCCCGTCCCCGTGTAGGCAGCGAAACCGAGTCCTCCCACCCACCCGTCCCTCGCAGGCCAGAGCCGCGCTTCGCCCATCTCTTGCCTCTGGGGAGAGGTTTGGGGTCCCCTCCGCTTTGCACAGAGGTTGGAAGCAGCGTGTTGCTGCTGGCGAGGCAGGGCAGGAGCCCGTGGGCAGCGCGTACCACATCTCCCGAGCACGAGCCAAGAGGCACCAGGCTGCTCGACACCGAACCTGTGAAAAGTCCCAAACCAGTAAAACAGCCACGGGAGCGCAGGGGAGAAGCGCGGCAGCGGGGTGGGGTGGCCATCCCTGCCAGCCAACGGGCCCACCATGGAGCCAACCGGGGCTTTCCTGGGCGGAGGCGGGTGGCCCTGGCCCCCCACCAGCCACGCCAGCCCTCGAGCAAGGAGCCACCCCGTGCCTCGCACGCCCCCCGTGCCCCTCGCCCCGCGAGGCTGGATGCAGGGCTGAGGGACACTGGCAAAGCAAAGCCCGTTTGTAAAAAGCCCAAAGCCTGCAGAAGACAGTGGACCCTCCATGGCGAGGGGCTACCTTCGCCTCCTCCTCCTCCTCCTCCTCCTCCTCCTCCTCCTCCTCCTCGCTGCTGAGCTCAGGGCAGATGAGCCAACAAGCCAGGCCCAGGGATCACCAAGTGCAATAAGGAGACAGCAGACAAGCCAGCCAGGCTCTCCTGGCACCTCACATGGATCAGGGAGGAGAAAAATCCCTGGGGGTGCCAAGGGAGTTAAAATAAGCAACTCCCCCTGGGGACAGGGGTAAGGGGACCCTGACTGCCTCGGGGCACCGATGGCACGGGAGGTGCCAGGGGAGCCCCGCTCCTCCCTGCCCACCTCAGCCCACGCGAAACGACCCTGCTCAAATATTTACAAGCGCAGGAGGCAAACCCTTATCTTCCACAGGAAAAGAATTATTTTATTAAGTATTTTTAAACAACTACTTAACATTTACTCAAGATAAAAATATGTACAATATATCCCACCTTGAAGAAGGCTCCAAAATATAAACACTGTACCTCTCCCTAGAGAAAAACGAAAATTTCTTCTCTTCAAAAAAAAAAAAGACAACCCCGAAACAAGAATACATTCATGTTTCTCACTTCTTTATGCTCAAGTAGTTATACAAATAGACATCTGAAACGTTTTACCTTTTAATATATTTATATAATATATATATATATTTATAACAGGATTTTACAAATAAAGGCAACAACTGTATACCAAAAAGAAAAAACCAAAAACCGACAACAAAATAAACGATAGAACACAATCTGCAATCGAGCATAGTGCATCTCAACAGCTGGTGCAATGGGAGGGCGAAATGAAAATCCATACAACAGGGTTTCTGGACACGAGTTCTCAAAACCAGTAAGAAAAAAAACACCCAGCACTGCATTTTGCAGTGGTTTAATCATTAAAAAAAGCCAAATTGGACACGATGTTCCTCTGTGGAGAGAGACCCTGGCAGTGCAACGGGACGAGTGTCACCACCCTGACCCTCGCTCTTCAGCACAGCAATGTGGGCCAGGGTTTGCCAAGGAGACTTAAGGAATTTAGATGCTCAAACCCCGCCGGGATCAGACTCCTTTGAGGATCCCAGCCTCGCCGTTTCCAAAGGCACTGACAGGGGCACGTTCAGCGGGCACCGCGCTGCCGCCTCCGGCTCCATCACCCCTCTCGCGGGCAGCCCTCGCCCCACCGCTGCTTGCCAGCTCACAAACCGTTGTCATCTCCCCCAGACCAGACCCGGAGCAACCGTACAGCGGTGGCGCGGGGCCCGGAGTCAGGTGCAACAAGCACAGTGATCCTTGGGATATTTCCTCCCCTCCCCGGCCCAAACTAGCAGCCCACGTTCCAGGAAGGGGCGCCGTGTTAATTGATTTATTAGATGTACGCCATGTAAAGCTTCCAAGCAGCATCTACCTCTTATTTCTTAAAAAATATATATATATATATATGTATCAGCAAAGGTGTGGAGAGAAACCCGTCTTAAGTCTACCTGACTGTGCATGACCAAGCAGTGACCGCTGCTCCGCTCCTCCTCCGCGCTCGGTGGCATTGCCACCGACACAGACACCGCCGACCCACGGGGTCAGCTCAGCTCCGACCACCGGCAGCGGGGCCCTTGCCTTAAAAGCCCTTATGAGAAGTACCATATTTTTATACTCAGACCCTACCACCAAGTCTGCCCAATGGAATATTTTTTCACAGCTTTGCAACAGAGTCGCAGCTGAGCGAGTCAGCTGCTGTTCTGTAGATGCAGAGAGGGAAGGGAAGGAGGAAAGCAGAAAACCCTTTTTTTTTTAATTTTGAAAGTAGTTCTGAATCGCTAACCTGGGCGCATCCTTCATCCTTCTCCAAGCTACCTGACAGGTCAGAGAAAAGGGGATTTAGCTTCCTACTCGCAGTGAACCGCATCCCCACACCTCAGCCCAGCCAATATAGAAAAGTGAAACAGTCTCAAACTAAAGAAAAAAAAGAAAAAAAAGTCACACTGTGCTTAGTCTTTGGTTTCCAAGTTCAAAGGAGGAATCTGCTTCAAAGCTTGAAGCAGAGCCGAGGAGTCGATAGGGGAATGGGCCGGGACGGGAGAAGGGAGTCTCTGGGGCATCAGCAGAGGCGGGGAGATTTTATCAGGGTTCATGAACCCCGAAAGTGCTGCGGCAGAAGCTGGGAGGCTGGGGTACAGGACGGGCACGGACGCCGGGTACCAGCACTTCTCCAGCATGGGCAGGTAGGCGGTCGCGGATGGTGGGATCAAATAGAAAGGCAGGCACAGGGGCGGCTGGTGAGCGTGGGGGCCCAGGAAGCTGCTGGCAGAGCCCATCACGTCGCTGCCAAAAGGGCCCTCGTCCTCCGGCGACTCCAGCCTGCTCCTTTTGGCCGGCGGGTCCTCAGTCTCTTGCTTAATAGAGCTTATTCTCTCCTGCACAGCGTACTTGAGTTCAGTATCCTTTTTGAAATACTGCTGTTCGGATTTGGAGTCACTTTTCTCCAGCTCTCCCCCGTACCCGCTGTCTGTGTCCGTGTCGCTGCCGCTCTGCTCCCCGCTGGAGTGAGCGAATGTCCTCTGGATCACGGGCACGCAGTTCTTCCCGTGCCCCTCCGCCGCTTTGGTCAAGGAGACGGGTTTCTCTTTCAAGTCCACCATTTTGGGAGGGATGTCTGCGGCCTTGCGGCCCTGGAGCACCTCGGAGGCCATGCGGTGCAGGTGGCTGACCAGCTGCGACGGCTTCAGGTCCTTGCCGTTCTCGTGCTTCGCCAGGTATTGCAGCATTTCCTTGGCACACATCTGGAAACCGGATCGAAACATTTCCTGGCTGGAGTCAAGGTTTCTTGATGACAGGTCACCTGAGGAAACATTAACAGAAAGAAATTAAAAATTAACAACGTGCTAAATAGTTCCATTACCATCTTTGAGGTGGACTCGAGGCGATATTAAACTTTGGTTACAGCACAGCCTGACAAGGGGACCTGATGGCCAAGCTGAGCTTTGCAGACACCTCCCTGACCTCTGCGTAAGCGTGTATTTTTATTTGAACATCCACCTGTCTGCTTTTATATAACAATTTTATTATTTTTTAGTATTTACTGTATATGCCACCTTCAACAGGTGCTAAAGTACTGAGCAAAGGAGCTGAGCTGGTGCCTTCTGTGGGAAACACCCCGGGGAAGGCAGAGCGCGTCGCTCTCCACCTCCAGGCACAGCTCCCCGAGCACGTCTGCCCGCCAGCAGCTCTGCCAACCTCGGGCGATCCTGCTTCAGCTCCGAGCTCTACTGCACTCCCTGTGGCTGTCAGAGCAGTGGAAGGCTCCTCAGAAAAACTACATTTCACTTTACCAGATTCACATGTGAAAACAGAAGGAGGAAGTACATCTAAAGCATGATAAGCTGATAAACCAGGTCCCCTCTTCCCCTGCAGAACACAAGCTAGCTCATTTCTAAACAGCACTAAAAAAGGTGTGTATAAAAAGTAAATTTTATGTAGTTTCAGGAAAAAAACCCTCAAACAAACAAAACAGGGTTTGATTCAAAGCTCATGAACACGAATGGCAAGATTCAAATGGCTTTGGAGAGAATCTCACAGCAAACCTGGGCTTTAAATAAAACTACTTAAAATCCAATTTAATTGGCAAACGACTCCACAGGGCACTCGACACTGACCATATTGAGAAATGCACCTTTTTTTTTGCAAAAGCTCATAAGCAAAGCCAGAGAAAAATGACAGCGATTAAAGGGAAGAACTCCTGCCTCCTCCCTTCTCAGGAACGAAGTGTCACAACTGCATTTCAAAGGCTCTGAGAGAAAAGTCCGTCAAGCGCACGCAGGTTCTCACACGATACGCTTTGAATACTCACCCGCTTGTAAACCATTCTGCAGAGCAATTATTTTCTGCTGCTGCTGCTCGATGAGATTGGTCAGTGCCTTCACATGCTTCAGGGTGAGCTCGAGAACCACAGCCTTCTCCAGGTGACCTAGAGTCTGAAAGCAAAGGGACAGGTTGGCGTCTGCCGCGGCGATGGCCACGCACGCAGGAGCCCGACGGGGCTGCCAACTGTTTCCGAATAACAGGGGAAGGACCGAGGCAGTTTGCAGAAAAGGCTTTAAAGGCAGAGCCTTGATCCTGAACCGTGCAGGACAATATTCCGTGACAGCAAGTTGAAAAGCGGGCTCCAGGAACTGCTACCACGGAACCCCGGGGGTATTTTCGGACCAGCCGCATAGCTCAGAGAAGCGTTTTATTTCTCCGTTCTGCTGCCCCTGCTGGCACCGCGACCCAGGCACGGGGGAACCCGCCCGGGGGCTCCCCTCGGCCGGCACCGGGGGCACCCCGCAGCTCACGGGGCCACCCGAGGACTCGCCCCCGGGGCAGCCGGGGATGCGTTTGCAGCCAGCCTCGGGCGTGCGGCCACCGCGGGGTGCGGGACACCGGGGGAACGACAAAAAAAAGAAAGAAAACGGAAAAAAAACCCCACCACCCCACACCCTCGCTGCCATGCAGGCAAAGCGCCGGCCGCGGGAGCCTTTGCGGGAAGGCACCGGCTCCGTCCAGCCCCGGCCCCGGGGCCGCCCCCCGCTCGCACCCACCGTCAGCTTGAGGTGCTCGGGCAGCAGGTCCTTCAGCTGGGCGATGCACTCGTTGATCCTGTCGCGCCTCTTCTTCTCGATCAGCCTGTGAGGCAACTTGTAGGTCTCCTGCAAAGCCGGTGGCAGCGGGTCAGCGCTCCGCGGCAGCGCGCCCTGCGGATCCCCCCTTTCCCCGGGGTAACGGCTGCGCTCCCGCAGACCCTGCCCGCTCCCCGTGTGTCCCCCCTCTCCCCGGGATAACGGCTGCGCTCCCCCAGCCCCACACCCGCTCCCCCAGCCCAGCCCCACGCAGGGGGCTGCCTCCGCCGGGAGAACTCCCCTGGGCAGGGCGGGCTGTCCCGCAGCCCCCCTCCCCATTTACCTTGCTGTCCTCGCTCCTCTTTAACCCCCTCCTGGGCTTGTAAACTTGGTACATGTGCGCGAAGTCCAGCCTGCACGGGGCGAAACGAAAGCAGCGAAATTACCCCTGTCCCCGGGGGGGGCCGCGGCGGGGCCGCTCCTCCCTCCCGAGCCCGCCGGTCGCCGTCCCCTTACCCCGGCACGTCGCCGCTCTCCAGGGCGGGCAGCTTGCCCAGGCACACGGGCGGGGGCTGCGCGCTGGGGATCCGCTCCATGGCGGCGGGGGGGGGGGGTGCGGAGCGCTGCGGAGCGGAGCGAGCCGGGGCGGAGCGGCGCTCAAGGCGGGCTGCTCATGCCGCGTCCGCGCCGCGCAAGGGCTGAGGAGCGGCGGGCGGCGGCGGGCCGGGTTAAATGCGGGCGAGTGGGTGGACGGGAGCGACGTGCGCTACCCTGTGACTGCCGGCACGTCTGGCGGCCGCCGGGGCGGGCGCGCCGGCCCCCCCCGCCCCGCACACCCCCCCCCCCCCGTCACATGAGCCTCACGTGTCGGCAGCGCCGCCGCCGCCGCGCAACGTGCCGGGGGGAGGCGGGGCCGCCCCGGGGCGAGCACCCGGCGCGGGGGGGCGAGCACCCGGCGGGGGCCCGGCGGCAGCGCTCCCCCCCCCGCCCGCCCCGCCTGCACGTGTGTCCCGGTGGGAGCCTCCGCCCCCGCCCCGTTTCGGATGGGGCCCGGTGTCCGCAGCGGGGGTGCGGGGTGGGTACGCAGCACCGGGGCAGCTTCAGGCCTGGAACGGAGCCGAGGGTGCGGGATGGGCCGAGAGGCTCCTACCGGCACAGCGGCGACGGCGGCGTCTTGCCGAGCTCCTTACGCAGAGTGGGAAAACAAACGCACCCCCAAAGCGAGAGGCACAAACACAGCCCCCGGTTCAATCTGCAGCCCCAGAAGGCTGGAAACACCACGCGGAATAACCGAGGGTCGCTACGGAAGGGCTCTCGGTGGACGCCGGTATCACGGAGAGCTTTGGGACGTTTCATGCCCCTGCAAAGCACCCGCAGCCCCTGGGCAGCAGCTGGTGAGTGCAGGGCCCATGGCTGTACCTGCCCCAGCAAAGCTCCGCTCTCGCAGGGCCGTGGTCACGCTGAACAAGTAGGGGCAAGCTCATCAGATACAGGGCGCGTTCACCGAGATAAGGTAACAGCAGAACTCCAGCGCGGAGCCTCTGCTGTCGCCTCGGAGCGTCCTGGTCCGCTCCACAGCGAGAGGACTCTGAGGTCAGGGGGTATAACGTGAGAGCACATTTCATAGGGGCCGTGGAGACGGGCCTTTTAAGGCTCACCGCCAGCTGAAGGTGCGTGTCGTTACCAGGAGGAACCCTGAGGGAAGTCAGAGCCTCGCAGAGATCTGCTAGCTGTCAATGCGAGGTTTAGAAAACCCCAAAACCTCTTCACGAGACCCCGGCTGCATCTCCAGCATAAAGCAGCGCTGTATCAGTGACGCGGGGCTCCCAAAAAGCAGATGCTTACGTTGTCCCGCTCGATACGGTCTTCTCGGTATTTCACGTCTGAGCCCGCAAACCTGGCGTTTACAGCCATAATCTCTGAACAAATTCAGCAATAACCATCAACAAAAATGCAAGGGATGTGTTTGTCCCCTCCTGCACTTCAGGGGAAAGTAACCAGCGTAAGTAACGGGTACTGAATCAGGTGGGTCATTCTCTGCCCTGCAGACCCAAGCTGTCATTTTCCAAACAAAGGACAGAAAAAAATATGTACAATTTTTAATCTGTCCCGTCACTGACCCTCTGTCCGAGGCAACAGAAATAATTAGAGCTTGCTGCAGCTGATTGCTAATGAAAAATGAGGTCTGGGGCCAACCTGCTCTGCATTTTAAGTTCAGACTCCAAGTGTACGTGGACAGTTTCATGCCCATGAATCGCCTGACTCCTGCATGCTCTTTCAGATATTCGGTACATTCCTGCAGTGGGTGGTGAGCTACACATCAGGGTTAGAGGTAATCCCCAATTATTTAGCCCTTTTACTGTTCTCGTGCCTGCCAAACAATTCTCCATATCAGGATTTGCTCATGACCTTAAGGGACGTTGCCAAGGATTTAGGAGTCCCCCTAAAAAGAGGATCCCAATGGAGTTATTACATTCTTGGGCATCAAGTTAGATTGCTGGAGAGTTGAATTACATTTTCCCGGGGATCAGTTTTCATAAGCTAGGGCTGATGCAATCATCAATTTGCCTTCTCGATTTTGTTTGCTGAATTATTTCTACATGGAGGGTTCCTTTACAACGTACAATTAAGGCAGGAGCAAAATGTTTAAAAAGGCTTAATTTTTCTAAAGCCGTCCGCGGAGCAGCAGGTCTCCTGCGCGCTCGTTTCAGGAGGGCTGAGAGTCACAGGACAGCGGCAGCTCGTGTCCAAGGGGATTTGCAGTTATTTACAGGCGCAGTAAAAGGCACGGGCTTGGGGGGCGGCTGGAAGGTGTGGGCTGAGCCCCAGGACCTGCCCCGTCCCCGGGACCCCAGCGATTTGGGGGGGAAACGTTCCGAAAATCCCTGGCACCGACGTCTGATCGGAGCCTACGTGGGCAGCGCCGGGAGTTAACAGATGGGTTGTGGATTCAGGCTTACGATAAGGTTACTGAGGGTGGTTTTGTTTTAAAATGTCTCTTACTTAATATATCCATGAAGGCCAGGCATGTGCCTGTGGCCTGTAATCAGAGCGCTGACTCTCCCTCGCTCTCATTTCCAGCAATCCCGTTTCGGGTTACTGGCACCGGAGGTGAGGGAACAGCCACGGCGCCGCCCCGCAGCCACGGCCGGGCGCTGAGGTTGCGCCACGCACGGACACCGTTAGCCCTCCGCACCTGACGGGCGGCCTCAAGGCCTCCAGAAGGAATTCCCATTACTTTTTGCCCAAATAAAAGTTTCCCAACTGCCCCTAAGAGCGCAGCGGAGCGGGGTGCGCTCCTCGCCCAGCCTTTGCTCAGTAAAAGTGGCGGCAGCTCTTCTGAGAGAGGCAGGTCTCCAGCCACGGCACCAGCCTCTGGGGTGGATTTGAAAGTCCGCAGTGGGCAGGAGGGTGCTGTCAGCCACGCGGGATGGTGCTTCCATCAACCCCCCACCGCCTCACAGAATCACAGAATCAATGAGGTTGGAAGAGCCCTCTGGGATCATCGAGTCCAACCATTGCCCTGACACCACCCTGTCAACTAGACCAGGGCACTAAGTGCCATGTCCAGTCTTTTCTTAAACCCCTCCAGAGATGGTGACTCCACCACCTCCCTGGGCAGCCCCTTCCAATGGCTAATGACCCTTGCTGAGAAGAAATGCTTCCTAATGTCCAACCTGAACCTGACTGCTGCAGGATCCCCAAGGGGCACGGTGTGACTTCGCAGCGTAGGCTCTGAGGAGCGGTCTGTCACCCACCAGGGCTCTGCCTCGGCCGTCTGGTAGCCCGCAGGTAGTTACACAAGCTTGGATTTAGCGTGAAGGCCGGTGGGTTCAGCTGCATGTGTGTGACTCTCCGCCTCAATGGCCCAGCTGGCCACGCTTGCCGCCGCCATGAAAGGAATCGGAGTAAGTCGAGATTTAATATTGCGAGTACGTGCACCCATCGCTGCTTAATTACCTCGGCTGCCATGCCCTCTGCTTGGATAAATCACGGGGAAAACCGAGCGAGAGCTGTGGTCTCTGTGGAGTCGTGGGCAAGCGAGGGGCCCTCCCTCTGGCACTGCCCGGGATGGCTGCCGGGCACCCGAGAGCTGCGGGAACGACGCTGGCACCGCTCAGTGAAACTTGCCCCAGGACTATTCAAATGAAAGCCGTTCCCCTCTTTGAGCCGAGATGTTTGCCAGCACCCAGTGGAGCCGTGGGAGGAGCGCGTAGGTGGAAACTATCTGGAAGTGGCAAAATTTGTGGACATTACAATTCATAATAAGAGAGTTTAGCCCACTTTGGGGCTCTGTTTAATAAAACACGCCGGCTTCCCGGGTGACATCCTGCCCTGCCTCGCACCGCCCAGCCCAGGAGCTCACGCTGTTTAACCAGTTCCCCGCTGGCTGGTTGCACCATCTCGTGGGAAAGAACTCCTGGTGTGCACCCGTGCACAGCCACATACACCCCTCCAGCTGCACGCCCCTCCAGCCTGACCCTGCTAGCACGAGCAGGGACATCGCTTGTCCCCTGCTGCCGTCCCCGGGCTGTGTGGCCTCTGCAGAGCTCAGGTGGGGCAGGGGATGGCGGAGGCTACCCCAGTTTGGAGGTGCCAGAAGGCAGCTGCGGGCAGGACAGCTGGGCTGCCAACCCATCCTGCTCTGGAGCAGGAGCTGCTGCTCCTCCCGAGTGCCAGAGCTGTCTGGTGGATGCTTTGCACGATGGTATCTGATCACATTCCTCCTTCTGCCTCACATCAAACAGTGAGTCAGCGATGAAGCCTCATCAGATGTCTCTCTGCTTCGGCTTTGAGATCTGAAAAGCAGGAAGGATGGTGCTCTGCAAGTATGCAAAGCAAGTAGGATGCCTTTAGATCTATGACTTAGAAAAACCCCACCTTTTAACTACAGCATTATTTATTTTTTGCTGGCATCCCCGTAGCCCAGCAGGATCGATCCCACCGGGGCTTGTAGTCTGGGGAGATTTTGTTCTTTCAGGTCGATGTAGATAACAACAGCTACAGGGCCAAAGTCCATCACAGCTGAGTCAAACACTAACATAAAAAGTATTCTGAACTTGCTCATTGGATTTCAGAAATCCTATGTTCCTCCTGCAGTTCATGTCAGGACACAGATGAGTTCAACCTTGAACTTTGAGCCCGAGCGTGTCGGCCCAGCCTGGTCTTCGCAGGCTTGTAGGAGCACCCGGGCTCAGGCACCTGCTTGCGAGGGAGTGGGGTGTCCCATGGCTGGCTGAGGGCTGCAGCTGTCCTGCGGCGGGTGTGCGGGTGGCTGACTGTGCTGAGAGAGAGAGAGGGCTTACTGGCACTCGCTCGTTAGTAGTTAACGAACATTTGACCCCTTTGAATAAATGGGACGCAAAGAAGACGCAGGCGGTGGGGGAAATGCAGGCACACGGGCTCCTTCCTAACAGGCCAGACAAACCATACACATGAGATTATTGTTTCCTAGTCATGCAGACTCAAAAAACACTTGGATGTGAACATCATTAAGCTCTGGGGTAGTCTGGAGCAGCCGTGGGAGAATGTAACCAGTCATTTTCTAAATAAGAAGCCAAACCTCTGAATCCAGATCCACCTCCTCCCAAACTCCTGGTCTGATCCCATGTGCATCACGAGCCAGATGTGGATTGGGCATTACTCCTGCTGCAAGCTCAGCTGAAATGAGCACAAACGGGAATTAAATGGAATAGGAAATATTCTCGGTGGATTCGTGCCTCATCAAGGTTACCACAGTTTTGTTGACCGCGTTCCTCCGGCACGAAACTGGACCACTCCGCACTGCTCAGCAGCCCCGATGCCATCGGGCATCCCCACCTCAACAGCACCTGGAGAGGAACGTGCCCGTATTTACATAGAAAACGCAGCCCACCAGGACAGAGAACAGGCCAAGCACACCCAAGGCATCCCTACGGGAAGTCCTAGTTGACAGGAATGTCTCTCATAGGGCCCTTCCCTCCGTATCAGGAGTGATCTGGCTGAGAAGACCTGGAGCTAACCACAACTGAGGGTGTTGCTGTCTTTCCCCAAATACTTTCTCTAATGAGGTTTTTAAATAGTTTTGCCCCGCCTACACTGGCAGCCGGAGCACTTTCATCTCCAGGTGAATGGGAACCGAGGTGGGACCGTGCTGTCTGCTGGGGAGGTGATTTCCATAGCGCAGGCGAGGCCGGCGGGCAGCACCCGCGCGATGGCAGGGGAGGGCTCGTGCTCTTCTCCTGCTGACCGTGGCGTGAATATTAACCGCGTGCATCGGCGTTTGAGATGCCAAGAGCACCCTGGCAGCGTGGGTCACGGGAGAGGAGGCGCGTTTCGGTTATACCTTCACGCTGATGGGAGCTGCGCATCAGCCCCCAGGTAGCTGCTGTGAACGTGGGGTTTACAAACAGGACTCGGTTTGTTGCAACCTGTACGTGCGGTGCTCCGAGTAACCACACACCTTTCGTTCTTAGGTGGCAAAGATCACGTCAATCCTAGAGGTTTTTGGGTGGGTGTGGAAGTACTTTCCACGTAAACGCACCTCGCCCCCTCTCCTCCCCTGCGCCGGCCGGCGGAGCAGCGCTGACGTGCAGGCACGGAGGCGAGCGCTCGCCCACCCTCTCCACCGAGGAGTCTGAGACTTGCCTCGTACCTCCGTGGGTTCACCCCCCCGGGGATGCCAGAGTCCGGACAGCGTTGGCCTCACACAGCCGCTCCGCAGGGCTGAGTATGGGATGAATGTTGGAGAGGTCGGACGGTGCTTTGTGCATTTTTCTCCAAGGGAAAAAAAATTATTTCATCACAAAAAATTCACATGGGAGAGATCCCAGTGATCTGGGGAAATACGAATGGCCACACGAGCTCGTTACAACCGTCCCTTCCGATTTTATAAACCGTATGTCTCTCTAGTGAAAATAAAGCCCCAGCCCCAAAGAGCTGCGAACATCTGCAGCTGCTGCCCAGATGTGGTCGCCCGGAGCCTCTGCAGAGGTTTCAGGGGAAAACCCCCCCGTCTGCCTCACACGTAACACCAAAACAGAGGACAGAGGTTTCGCTTTGTAAACCTCGACCGAGGAGACATTAAGTACCTTTGATCTCCAGCTACAAAAATGATCTTTTGATTTAAGATTATGAAAACGAATAACCATCTGCTAAGAAACAGCTACGGACCCACGTTTTATTGAGGCCAGATGGTGTCCAGGGTTCCTACGTCTGAATTCAATTAGCTGCCGGTGTCTGCGTCAGTAATTCTGTATCCACCCAGTCATGTTTTTGGAACAAATACTGTAATATTCCCATGGATCCTCCAGACGGTGGGAGGTGTTTCCTTCACTGTGAAGGTTTTGGGAAGTGATGACTTGGTCTCGTTTTCATCTTACCCTGCTCTGCATTTCTCATCCCTCGCTTCCCAGGGCTCAGAGCTTTCCCTGGGATCTCAGAGCCAGCTGTGGCTCTGAGTAAAGCCATCCCCGATGCCAGTGTGCCCATCAACCAGCTTTCCCTGTCACCCCCACCTCTCCCATCCACCTCTCCTCCACTGGGACCGACGCTGCGGTGCTTTGGAGAACATAACCCCTTTCTAACCTAAGCCAGATCTACTCCAGCCTCCTTTCCGCGGTGCTTACCAGGGGTTTACTCAGGGTTCAGCTCTGCTGAGAGCAAGGTGTCTGTTGCCACCACCTTGCAATCCAGAAGGGTGGCATGATGTAAAGATACAGTCCTTTTAATAGGGTGCAGGAAGGTAGAGATGACCACTTGCCTGACTGGCCACCAGCCCTGGCAGCCGGGCGGCTCTCCTGCCCGGGGAGCCAGGCTGTGCAGAACCCAATTAGCTACTGGGATCTTTCAAATCTAATCATCTGGAAGTCCCTTTTTTTTTCTAAAGGTGTGGCTCGGCACCGCACGCCGCACTCAGCCAGCTGTGTACTTGCACTGCTTTGCCTCTTTGCAGTGTTGGAAGTGGGAAAAATCCTGTTACGGGAGCGGGCTGGGCAGAAGCCCTGAGAGCATCAGGCTGTAATTAGGGGCTGGAGGTCCTCGCTCGCAGCCTGCACCTTCCTCTGCCTCCTGGTATCGCATCTGCTCAAGAGCCAGCCCTGAAAAACGCTCCTGAGCAGAAAGTATCCCTAGCAAAGGGATGGTATTTGCTGTTTTCTCCTGACTTTTTTGGGGAGGGATGGGGCTGTCAAGATAAATTGCTATTTATAGATGTCTTTCTTGAAAGGTTTGCCTTCTTCCCTCCTCTCTCTGTGCACACACTAGCGCAGCACAGACACTGCAGGGCTGAGCTTAGGCTCAGAGAAATCAGCTTGAGCGGAGCCCCCCGTTACGCCAGAACAACACAGAACAGAGATTATCCACGAGCTCCCGCTCAGGCCAGGGCTGTCTCCTCCTGCGAGGACGTGCTCTATGGAGACATCCCCCTGTCAGCTGTCAGCTCTTGCCCCTCATCTCCTGCCCCCATTCTGGGTGTCTGAGCATCTCCGAGCAGAGTCACGGGCTGCACACAGAGTCTGGAAACAGGGTCTGCTGCCCTAGCACCTACCTGGGCTTTATTTACTTTTTTTCCCCCCTTATGAGCATTTTTTAATCTTAACATCTTATAATTAAAAAAGCTACAGCTGGTGAAAGGAGCTGGTCAGCTGAAACGTCCCGACATCCTTTACATCTGTAAAACATGGTTTTACCACCTGTGTGACCACTGGGCCAGGGCCCCTTGGACCATCCTCCTTCCTCTGCTACACTGAGAGAATGTGAACCAGGAGGATGCACTAAAACCCATGGCCAGGGCAGCACCGTCACGCAGCAGCCACCCGAGCTGCCCGTGGTGGCATCTCTTGTTTCAGGGGTTTCTCACCAGTCACCTGTGCTTGACTCTGTTTCAAGAATGGCTTCACGTTATCAGTGCGTGGTCACGTTCCTTCGCTCTGATGTTGTTGCTGGGAATTGTCCATTTCATATTTCTGCCACCAAGGCCCTCGCCGCCGCTACTGGGAGGTGCATCTCCTCCCTGCCCCTCCTGGGGACCAGCCGTGGAGTCAGTGGTCCATCAGGGACACCTCTGCGGGCTGGCTCTGCTCGTCATTCTGCATGGCTGTGATGAGAGACTTATTACCAAATTAGAGGATTATAAGCATAATAACGCACAGCGAAACTACTAATTTCCAAAGATTTTTCTGTTTTTAAAAATAAAATACAAGCCCTTTGCCAGGTGGGTTTTACAAAGAAGGGCTCTGAAGAAGCAGCCATGAGGAAAGAGCAGCAGAGTGGAGGGATGAGAAAATGGAGCAGGTTCTCATTAGAGTGCAATAATTGTCATAATTACTTGAGGAAGCCCGGGGATGGCAGGGCTCCTTCCACGCCGGATCCCACAGTGACTACAAGCTTGCTCGCCTGTGCAGCTGCTATAGGCCTGCAATAGACTTTTACAGCTCTAACCCAAACATCCCGTGCCCCTTCCTTCCCAGGAACTCTCAGGAACCTGTATCTGATCCAACAAGCCACTTAGGGTTGGTTTTTTTCCTTCCCCTTGGTGCTGAACTGCTTGGAAACAGGATTTTAGGCAGCTAGTTCAAATCTGACACCCATCAACATGGATTAGTCAACTTTACGCCATAGTCATCACTCCAGCTTCTTCAGCCTCCGTTGACAAAACTGATAAGCATCCCCACGATGCCGTTACCAGGTGTTCTGGTTTTCCGTCCTCATGGTTTGCCTTATTCAAGGGACCCACCAAAGACCCTCTGATCTGCTGGCAGGTCCCTGGGGACATCCCTACGTCAGCCCAGGCAGCCGGCAGGTTTTGGGCTCCCAAAACTCAACGCAGAACCTTCCGCAAGCGCTAAATCCACCCACCCCTGCCCATCGCCATCACACGTTGCTAACGTCACCCGTTTCAAACTGTTTTGAGGAAGGTTAAGAGTTGGCTGGTTGAAGCCAAAGTTGTGACTAATATTTTATGGGGAAAGTACTTTATGTCAAAACAAGTGAATAGTGAAGCGGAGACATGTGGTACAGAGATGTGTGGAGGTAGGGAGGGGCTTTTTTGTGCCAAATTTCCCTTTTCCCTAAAGGGAGAACCCAAGCTGCCTTATTTCTTAATGTAGAATGAGACAGAGAAGGAAAACTTCCTTCTTTACTTCTTTTAGATCCTCACATTTCTAGAAAGCCACTGAATCACACCCTTATGATGTGCTGTCATGGCCATGGGCCCCCTCGGCTGTCGCTGGTGGCCACCGTGGGCCAGCCCCCCATTGGGCTCCGGGGCTGTTGGAGCCGGGGGAGCCCCTGACCCCCATCCCGCCTGAGCCCTGCGCAGCGCAGGCTGTAACCACGATTGCGCTGCAGCAATCAGGTTCAGGTTGGACATTAGGAAGCATTTCTTCTCAGCAAGGGTCATTAGCCATTGGAAGGGGCTGCCCAGGGAGGTGGTGGAGTCACCATCTCTGGAGGGGTTTAAGAAAAGCCTGGACATGGCACTTAGTGCCCTGGTCTAGTTGCCATGGTGGTGTCAGGGCAATGGTTGGACTCGATGATCCCAGAGGGCTCTTCCAACCTCATTGATTCTGGGATTCTGTGATCTTTCCTTCTCATTGCTCCATCCTGCAGCATGAGGCTGCAGGTTTCATCCTTCCAAGCCTTCCCACAGCCAGAGCAAGCTGGGGAGCAGGCACACACAGACACCTGTAGGAGCATCAGAGGAGCCCAGGGGCAGCTGATGTATCCTTACGGGCTACAAAGCCAACGAGCCGGAGCCAGGTATGTTACACGGAAACATGTGGGTCCTGTGACTTCATAAGTGAAATAAAAGCAATTATTTTTAGTCATTTCGAGCAGGCAAAGGACTCAGCCCTCATAACTACTTTGCTTCCAAAAGTTATTCAAGCCCTATGGAGCCACATATATTTGCTTGTTAACTATGTGACTGTGTTAGCAAAGCCTCCTTCCTCTCTCTCAGGCTAAAACGCGGTATGTAAAATGGCAGTGCCTTTTATAGCCCCGTGCCCGCAAAGACTCAGCTGCAGGAGTCATTTCCTATTTACATTAAAAAAAAAAAAGCCCAGTTCAGCAAAGATCGCTGCGGCTCCAGCCAGCAAGGTGCTGTCTGCAGGTGTGGAGGGTGATTCACGCGGCAGCAGCCCGGGGCTTGGCTCCAGCCAGCACCCTCTGCCCACGGGTTATCTTCGTCCGCCGGCTCCCGGTGCTTCCCCGGGCCCAGGCAATTCCAAGCACACCCAAGTAAAGTCCCAAATCAATCCTGTCTGGCCTCACCCTCTTTCTCAGCAGAGGGTTTGGATCGTTTCCACGGCTCTTTTTCTCTTCCTCCCAGAGGAAGTCCTTAAAAGCAACTCCCTTTGAAAACCGGAGCCAGACCGTCCTCGCCTGCCTGCCCCGCTCTCCTCATCTCTTCTGATCAGAGCAACAGCCCCCCAAGTCTCTCCTACGCCCCAGACGGGCTTTCCTCTGCCCCCCCAAACAGCATCCCCTTCCAGGGACCAGCCCTGTGCTATTTGTGCCCTCGGTGGCACAGCCCGACGCCGGGAGCACCGCAGCCCTGGCGGCCGGCGACCCCTGCTCGGGGGCATCGGGGCCCGTTCCCACTGATAACTACACCGAGGCAGGAGGGAATTAGGAGCTGCACACAGAAATAAAACATCCCATGGCATAACAGCTGGTTGGAGCCTGTCAATTTTGGCTACTCCTTAAAAACTCATCGGAAACACTAAAATACACCCATTTTTGCTCGCCGTCCCATGGGAACGCTGGTATTGTTCCCAGCCAGCAGCGAGGAGCTGCCAGGATGCCCAGAGCATGACATGACCAGCTGAATGCCTCTGGCAACCCCCGTCTCGCTGGAAATCACGGTGCCGTGCCGGACAGGCTGGTGCTGGGGCTCTGCCACCGCCCAGCCCTCTCGGTGCCAACACACAGCAAGAGGCACTGCCCGCAGACGGAGCTTTCAAAAATGAATTTTATCACTATCAGGACTCGTTTCAGATGATCTTCACAGATAGGTACAGCGGCCTCAGGGACAACCCCCCTTAGCAGAGATTGCTCCGTTAATCATTTCGGCTGCAACTCAGCACCACCAAAATCAGCGAGGTTTGAGGTTGGCTCTTCAATCTGAGAAGCCGTGTCACATTGTGACTAGATACTGTGCTGAAATTCAGCTGCCGGAATTATGGAGGTGGAAGACCTTTATTTAGCCCGATCTTCCATCGTGAAACCTCCTCCAGATTTCCAGCGAAACCCCTTTCGGAGCATGTCAGAGTGCTGAGTAACAGGACCAGCGCAGCTGAGTGCCGTGACCTCCTCCAAGCTGCTTATCCTTGTGTATTTTGGACACCAAACTATTTTCATCAGAAACTAACTTCCTCAGAAAGTTAGTGGGAGATCTTTAGTTCTGGTTTTCAAAACACAAATAAATTCTATTTCTGTTTGCAAAGAAAACTCTGAAACCTCCTTTAACCAGAAAACAATTTTGAAGCCCATTCTGCGCTTGCCTCCGTGGTGCTCTGCCTCTTCTACAACCAGCCATGGCTGTCATTTTATTAATCACTTAGCAACATTTATGTCATTAGACATTGGAATGAGCTGCGCAGGGAGGTGGTGGAGTCACCATCTCTGGAGGGGTTTAAGAAAAGACTGGACATGGCACTTAGTGCCCTGGTCTAGTTGCCATGGTGGTGTCAGGGCCATGGTTGGACTCGATGAGCCCAGAGGGCTCTTCCAACCTCATTGATTCTGTGATTCTGTTTCCGAGCATAAGGCTGTGCAGTGCCGGGGTCACCACACCCACCACCAAATCACACGTCCACCCAGCCAACTTTCCAGAAAAAAAAGAAATTAAAAAAAATCTCCTCTTTTGGCACCTCATTCCCACTACTCAAACGTTACCGATTTGGGGTGGAAATTCCCTGGCAGAAGGTCCAGTTTCCATTCTGCATGTTCCTGAGAAAAATGGTGAAGAAAGTTTTTCAGGAGGCGAGCTGTGGTGTGCCAGAGCTGCAGCCTCGCCCAGGACTCACCCAAACTCTTTAAACATAACCCCAGCACACGTTAAAGTTGGGGCAGCGATGGGGAGATGGCTGATGTTGCTTAACCGAAGCCGGCTGTGTTCTCCTCATCGCCTGAGCAGGGATGCTCTGGGACTCCATGGTAGGAGAAGCCGCGAGTGGCCAAAGGAAGGCTCTACCTCCGTCCCACCCCACTGCAGGACGACAGCCATTAGTGGTACTTTTCTGGCATGAGAGGCACCTTCTGCTCATGCACAACCTTCCCTCTGCGCTGTGTCCTCCGCCAGTGATGCCACCAGAGCTGGCAGGAGGTGGCAGACAGGGCAGGAGCACAGTCACATCCACCATCCCTTGCCACCACTGCCCGACCTTGTTTCTTTCCAATTGCAAGACACAGAAAGCCCCTAGAGCTGGCCACGTCCCGAGGGCAGCTGAGGAGGAGGAGAGTGACTCAGAGGAGGGGAGACTTCCAGGTCAGCCAGGCCACGGGGACCCGCCAGCGCCCGTGTCCCAGGGGGGAAGTGAGATGGGGAAGCGGAGCAAGCTGGCACAGGAGGAGGTCAGCAACGGGTCAGGCGGGTGTGCAGAGGCATTTCTGCACTTGCTTTCAGATGAAATTTAGAAACAAATGCTCGTTCTCACCTCTCTCACGAGGGCGTACGACATGGGTACATATATAGGTACGTCTGCCTCGCTGCCCCGCTCCCCCGGCGTTCAGCAGCCTGGGCTGGTGGAAGGTGTCCCTGCTCATGGCAGGGGGGTTGGAACTAGATGGTCTTTAAGGTCCCTTCCAACCCAAACCATTCTATGATTCTGTGAATATAAGGATTTTCTTTACTTCTCTTGCCGATGCTATCACTCAATTGTCATATTTTGTCTCTAAGGACAGTTTCTGCATCAAATTCTGCCAGTAAAGTGCTCCAGGACTTTTTAGTATGAAAAGCACCGTGTAAGTTTAAAACTCTATCTCTCAGTGCCATTAAAGTTACCTAGAAATAATGTAATCCCTTCAATTCTGGAAACTCAGCAGGATGCAGGATTTAATCTTTACCTGTCATTGGCCAAGTACATTCTTGTACTCCACCAAGATGTCTTAGCAACTGCCCTAAAGTGAACACAACGCCACGATTTCTGCTGTTTAGGCTGATGATAGATTGATTTTCACTGCTCGGATAAAGAGAAGGAAAAGAAGTGAAACAGTGAAATGAATAAAAGTGAAAACACAGCGTCGTTAGAACAGCACTACCCACCATTGATCACAAAATGGGATTTCTGCAGCCTGGATGGCAATGCCTCGTCACTTAAACCTCACATTATGGCCCGCGACACCCCGAAAGCCACGGCAGTACAAATCCTGTGCTGTTCCCTGCCTCCCTTCCCCAAGGCAAAGAATTAGGGACAGCGAAAACAAAATCATGGGACTGAAATAATGAGAATTAAAAAAAAAAAAAAGCAATCACAAGACGGGCGGTTGGAGCCGGGCAGCGCAGGGAGGGTGTCCACAGCCAGAGCACGGCGCAGCCCTCTGCCACGCAGGGACCACGGCTCGGGCTCTTGCCACCACGCAGGACCTCTGCAGCTGGGATTTCTCCCTCCTGCCTATCTTTTTGCAGCTCTCCAAGTCTGCCCCTGAAAAGAGGGCACAGAGGACCCAATTCAATTTACTTAATTTTATCTTTTTTTCTCCCCTATAAGGAAGCACCCTTTTTTTTTCCCCATTAAATTTTCAAAACCTGTACATTTTAGGGGTGGAAGCTCCTCTGTATGTCTTCAGCTACAGAGGGACTTTGACTCCCCACCCGCTGCTCTGGGACTGATGGAAGCAGGATAGCGAGGAAGCCGACTCCCATTTCCCGGGAGATGGTTCAGCCAGATTTAGGAAAGACTGAGCAGTCTCCCGTGCCAGGACCCAGTGCAGATGCTGGTGGAAAGGCAGGGATCCAGCTCGAGCACTTGAAGCCTGTGCTACGGCTCATTGCCAGGCGATGCAGCAGAAGAGTCCGTGATGGGCAGCACGCTCAGCTCCCCACGGGGACCCCCAGGCATTCAGCACCTACATACATAACCCAGGGTCCCCTCGCTCTGGTCTGCGCGGGGAAGAGAGGCATTTGACTCCACTATCACTCCCTGGTGACTGCACAGCACCTCAGGCAGCCCTCCTCCAGCCCCGTGGCCCTGTACGTCAGAGGAGAAGCTTGGTCAGATGTGTTGTCCACTTCCCCGCCATGGCTGGAGTCAGGGAAAGCCCCAGAAGGGGAAGGGACGGGGTGAGACCTCATGTCCAAACACGCCTTGCCAGGAGGCAGATGCTCTGTGGCCTCTCCTCTGCTTCATCTTCCTCCCTCCCTTGCCCCTTATAAATCGGTCCTGAAAGCCATTTTCACAAACTTCAGGCTAAGGCCACTAAAAGTTCCTTGGCTCCATCACAGCAGAGTTCATCACTGGTAAATTATTTTGCTAAATCCGTTGAGCAGTTATTCATTCCACAAGGACAGCACAAGACCCCCAAAACATGCTGCGTTCGTGGCAGCAGGCAACCTGCGCATTCAGAGGTGTCAGAACTGTTAACCAATATTAGCAAATCAAACCTTGCAGCAACCCACATCGGCTGACTCCTGGTCTTGTGCCTTGATCACAAGACGCTCTTTCCCTCTGAAGAGCACTGAGAGCAAGGGATGAAACATCACTTCTGTTGCCCAACACCTCCCCCACGGACATGTTCCACTTAGACCTTGGTATACGTGGAGGGGAGCCAAGAAACCAATGTAAGAACAAAAGCAATTCCCGGGCAGCCTCGTGTGGGGCTCTGCTACAAGCTCTGATCAGAAGCTCTGAGCTGGCAAGGTTTTTTCACTCCCATCTTGGTAATCCCTGATTTTTACAGCGCAGATTTAGGACTGGGGTGAACCTCAGGCAGGCAACACTGCACCGCGAGCCATAACAGATTTGGCCATGTGTGGTCTCGTTTCTTAGGGGAAAAAACAAAGATAACACCCTGGAAACTAAACACGACTTTCTGCATCCTTTCTTTTTCTTCTTATGAGGCCAGCGAGGCCACTGCATTCCTGAAAAAATACAACTGCAACGCCACTGGCTAACTCGTATGGAAAGTGGCTCCAGCCCACAGTCAGGATTCAGTATCAGGATAAGTTTTGCTCAACGGAACATCTTTATAAACCCCAGTCCCTGTCTTGCAGAACTGCATTCATGCAGCATTAATATTTCTCGAGCATCCTGGAGCTCACTCTCTCTCTCATTAGTCAAGTGACTTTTTCTTTCTGTAATCAATAATGACCTTCTCCAGAACTAGCTAATTTGAAAAAAAAAAATGTTTTATCGATCCCATTTTAACTGATCTAAACTGAGCTGCCCTTCCTTAGGAGACAATGGGGCTTTTCATACCCTACTCGCTCTCCCTTGGCTTGACCCATTTCCTTTCTTTCTCTCCCCTCTTGCCAATTGAATCAAATCCTGCAACTAACCTTTAAGGGTTCCTCAGTCTTTATTTTGTTCCTATTAACCTTCTGTTTCTCTGGATAATTCTGCAGCCAAGAGTAGGTGTGACTCCCACGTTACAAGTCTAGCTGTGCTGTTGACTCATGTGCTGTGCTCGCAAAGCCAGCTCCTTTCGGGGGAAGGCTTATGCAATGTAGCGAGGTCTCCCAGAGCATATGCTCTTACTCGAGTTGTGAGATTTCTGCTTGTTCTCTCTGCTAAATGAGACTGAAAACGCTGGTGGGCCGCACAGAAGGTGCACGCTATTTCATGAGCCCTTACTACGCCCCGAATGCACACGCGAATCCCTGGGCCCCCGCACAGTCCATGTGAAAGGCACTTTGGGCAGATTCCCCCCCCTCTCTAGACCCAAAAATCAAATATCTGCAGAGATGCTTCTTGGCTCTGGACCACAGCGATGCTGCAGAGCTGCCTGCCCTCCCGGAGCTCCCTGCATCGCCCACCGAGGAGTCCTGCCTGCTTAAAGGCCACGCTACGGTACACAGAGATTATATAAAGTGAACTTAACAGCCGGTCAGATTGGGCCTGCCGTGTTGGGAGGGCTCTCACACAGATATTTTTTTTTTAGGATGGAAACTAGCAAGACATGTGGTGAAAAACACCCTATAGCTTTTAACTAATGTCTTCGAGATCTAGCCATCTGTTACCATGAACTTCAAGTGAGAAGCAGCCACCATTTTGAAGACAGACGCTTAAAAAAGTGAGAGGATTTAGCCCTCGATTCCTTGGACAGAAACCTGCTTCGATGCCAGCCCGAAAGGCCAATGCACGAACTGCAAACCTCTCCGGGTAAGACTGCGTCTTTCCTGCAAGGCTGAGTAAAAGCTGAGCTAATGGCTACCAAATCCAGGAGGGAGCAAGCCAGGGGGGTGCGAGGGCACCGTGGCCCCCCCAGCAGGCAGGAGACCCCGGCGGGCACCTGGGACCTTCCGAGCCGGCGCTGTGCAGCTCAGAGCAGCCTCTGCTATTTCCTGCGAGGTTCATTGTCACCCAGCCCATAAACACACAAGATGCATAAAGTAATCACAGAATCAATGAGGTTGGAAGAGCCCTCTGGGATCATCGAGTCCAGCCATTGCCCTGACACCACCATGTCAACTACCAGGGCACTAAGTGCCATGTCCAGTCTTTTCTTAAACCCCTCCAGAGATGGTGACTCCACCACTTCCCTGGGCAGCCCCTTCCAATGGCTAATGACCCTTGCTGAGAAGAAATGCTTCCTAATGTCCAACCTGAACCTCCCCTGGCCAAGCTTGAGGCTGTGTCCTCTTGTCCTGTCGCTGGTTGCCTGGGAGAAGAGGCCGACTCCCACTGCGCTACAACCTCCCTTCAGGTAGTTGTAGGCTGCAATAAGGTCACCTCTGAGCCTCCTCTTCTCCAGGCTAAACACCCCCAGCTCCCTCAGCCGTACAAAGATAAAACCTCCTTAAAAGCCCTGCTACAGAGAGGAAAAAAAAAAAGCCATCTCCTGCCAATGGAGCCGATGCCCTGGTGATGGAGATGGAGCCCAGGAGGTGCCGATGCGTTGGGGCTGCGCTGCCCTTACACACGCTCCGCGCGCGAAGCCACCGGCTCCTGCAAACGTGACGCAGGAAATGACTAAACGTTTAGTGCTTGTTATTTAGCAGTATTCCTGGAGACACGTAGGTGGTGTGGACAGCATGGTATGTGCATTAAAGTGCAATTTAGGTCAATGATTCTTTGAAAAGACCTTTTTTTTTTTTTTCCTTTTCCCCCCTTCTTCTCCCTTCAGGGGCATTTGCTATTCAAAAATTAACTTTTCCAGCTATCTTTTCCAAACAGTTCCCATCAACTCAAAATAAAACAAAAAAAGGAGGAAAAGTCTGTAGGAATTACCCTGTGTTAATAACATTGTGATGTCTCTGCAAACTTTTTCTCATTTCATCTATTTTTTAATGCTTAGAAAAAGAATTTAAAAGAAGCTTTACAGGGAAAAGTGCATGTTTAGACAAAACCAATAATATTTAATAAGTTGTCTGAGCCTAATTTTTTAACAGGTGAACTGACACCCCAAAATGAAAGCCAGCCCCAGAAAAACCAGCATCATGCGGCGTGCCGGGGCTGCGATCCTCCTTTGCCACGGACCCTCTGGTGCCCAGCAGCTCGTGAAGCATCTCCAAGAAGGCGAGGCGGTGCCTCCAGCACAGCCCTGGCACCTGGGGGAACCTCATCCAGAAACACAAACACTCTCCAAAAGCTGCTACAAAGCTCTCAAAAGCACACACTGCATCGATCTATCATTGTGTCATCTAACAGAGGTGCATTATTGTAAGGAAAACAAGTATCTGCACAGCACCCAAGCGAGCAGAAGGGTCCTCGCCCTCCTGGGAGACACACAGACCCAGGGGAGATAAGGCTGCCGCAGAAAAGCCACGCGACTCTGAGCACAGGAGTCCACCTGCGGTGGGAGCAGACCCACAAAACCCCCAGGTTTCTCCCCGATGCTATTTTCAGTGGGAGCCAGAGAAATGCCAAACTGGAATGGGTGGCAACTCTCCAGTGGGGCTGGGGGAAGGCAGCTGGGGTTGCTGGGAGGACAGGCCTCTAACTCAGACATCATGAAAGAAAAGGTCTCTCCGCTAAAGAAAATAAAATAAATTATTGATGGTGATGCAGTTTCCTGCCAGAGCACCAGCAGTGAGACATTCAGAAGACCCTTTTCAAACAGGAATGAGACCAAGCAGAATGTTGGTCTTCTCAGGCCACCTACTTTTTTTCACCCAAGGATCAGCTACTCAAAATCCCCAGAAAAGCTCATTTGTATCCATTTAATAATTTAATCAATAGTACTGCTTTCAAATCTCCTCCTCACCCTCACTCAAGAAAACGCTGGTGTCCCTCGCGGTATCTGTGATATCCAGGGGATCGCAAAGCATTTCAGGGGGAACTGCTATGGGAGTTGAATTTAAGTTAAATTTAATTAAAGAGGTGTTAAATTAAATACAGCCCGTGACAGAGCAAGGGAAAACAACAGCTACACCACCTGCCAAAGCTCACTCGCACGTCTAGGTACAAAAGCTGGCTTTGAGGAGGGCGAGCGTACTGCTGGGATGCCCAGGTCATCCCAACGTCCTTCCAAGAGCTCCATGGGTCCTGCGGTTGCCAACCGGGCACAGAGCAGGGGTGGGCAGCGGGGAGCTCGGTGGATCATCTTCTCCCCAGGACATCACCTCCAGCAGCCTCCTGCCCCGGGCATGAACCCGTCCCCTCCTGACCCAGCAGATCCCCACACCAGTTGAGTCATCCTGACCTTTAACAGCGCAGACTGGCAGGCTGCTGCTCGCTATTGTTGAACCAGGAGAAGGATCACAACAAAATTTAAGTCCAAATAATTTTTAAAAGCTTCTTACTTGCTTTTGCAAGTGTTTTCTCCAAGTGTTTCACCCGTGCCTGCAAGGTAAGGAAATAGCTGCGGATGACTCCGAGATGCTATTAATGGTCACCAGGCAGCGCTTGTCTATCAGTTCTGAGAAGAATTGTTCAAATCCTTGGGAAATCTCAGATGAACTGGAGATGTGTCTCTGGAGGCTTACATCAGCTGGGATACACGTCTCTCTGGTTAGGTAGTCAGGACGGGTCAGGCTCACAGTGAACGGATTGTGCTTTTGCATGAACCACAGTTTTAATAAAACTTGATTGTGGCAATGGGCTGCAGAGATACGCCAGGTGTGAATCTCATGGGAGAGTCAAAAGGCATGAAAACGCAAAGCACAATGCAGAAGGGCTCAAAATAACCCCTCTGATTATGCAAAACACTACACATAACTGTCTTTAGTTTCCTCATATCTCATCTTTTCTTCCCTCCCTTCCCTTGCTCCCTAGTTTTGGTTTGCTCCTGATTGACGTTGCTCATCTGAGGCTGGGACCAGGCAGCAGCACCAGCAACCTCTTAATAGCAAGCCTTCGCCTGGCCAATTTTCCAGCATTAACTGCCTTTCAAGGCCATTTGCTCTTAGGTATAAAGCCCTTTTTTTTTTTTTTTCCCCTAAGGGAACTGATATGGCAATGCTTTCAGGACTGCTGCCAGGGAAACAGTGTCCCTATTGCTCCTTCATTGCCATGACAGCTACTGGGACCTTTGCTGCGTGTCTCGGTATCTTGGCTGCAGTTCCCCAGACTGAACAATCTTTCCAAATGCAGGGAATTCCCTTCGGATAAAGGGAGAGAGACAGACGCAGGAAAGCTTCGACTGTCATTCCTCAAATGTGTTTCTTCATGCCCTTCCAGGCAGCTGCAAACGCCGCTGAAGGCAGCCGGCACCCCCGCGCTCCCTGCAGCAGGCTCCAATCAGCCCAGGGTACGAAGGTCAATTCAACCTCCGGTAGCGCCAGTTTTACAGACACAGAAATCACAATGTGCCGAAATCAAAATATGGGAGAACTTCAGTTTTTTCCTCTTAACCCACTTAAGGGTCTTAGTGAAAAATGTGTAACCAAAGAAAACAGATATAATACTGAGTATCATTAAAATACGAGTAGCTCATACAAATGCTGTTAGGAAAAAGAGCTCCTACATTTCTGCTCCTCTTAGTGAAGGGAGAAGCTATTAGTGATCACCACAGAGTTCCTCCTCCCTGCAGCTCCTCGTCTCAGTTCCCGGATTAGAGGAGCAGAACCGCTCTCTCATCTGCTCTGTTACCACCCTGACCTTTCCTGAGTCGCCGCTCACTATCTTGCCTGTCAGTGCTGTATACTTTTCACTCCAGACACTCTCTCTGGAGCATTTATTACTCAGAGACCTAATTCAATCACTCAATCAGATTGGAAGAGGCCTCTGGGATCATCAAGACCAACCATTGCCCTGACACCACCATGTCAACTAGACCATGGCACTAAGTGCCATGGCCAGTCTTGTCTTAAACAGCTCCAGAGATGGGAATTACTTAGTGCCACCTCACTCAGTCACAAATGCAAGACACCAGGAGAATCTAAGAGTCCAGCTTCTTTGAGACCCCAAAGTGCAAAGACAAAAAAAATGCCTTTTCCCAGGAAAACTTAATGGAAAACCATAGCTGTGCTACTTAATATTTATTCCATGAAGACATCTCACGTCCTTATTTTAAACAAGGATGACTTTGCATTAACAATAACATCACCCTTTTGGAATGCATCAGCTAAAGACTGTGAGCTTGGGCTGGTGACCAGGGAAGGTGCGGTGGGGAGCTCGTGTGCTTCCCAGTAACGACGCTGGACCGCATTACTAAGCGATACGCATCCTACGTTTCCCATGCACTGTTCAGCGTTTCACGCACAGACCTTTGCTTTCATCTAAAAAACATAACATGGGTGGGATTTGTTTACACTGGGTGGAAGTATATATGAAAGCCAAGCCGGCGACCGCAAGCGTTAGGAACTGGCAGAAAGGGCAACAGCTGTTATGATGCAAAAGTACATATTTGCTTGAAGACTCTGGCTAGAAAACCATTAGAGAAATCCAGACTGATTCATGCTCTGCTCCCTCACCAGATGACTTCCGATAGAGTAACACCAACTTTCCTGGAGAAGCCTGAACCCAGACTGCGTGCCGGCTCCCTCCCGGCCAGCTGCTTGCACGCAGGTACTCAACGCCGGGCCACTTCTGAGACCATGGTGCTGGGACCATGCAAGTTCTTCCCTTGCAAACTAAACACGTACCGCTGTGCTGCTTTGAAGAGAAATTTCCTGTAGATAGATTTCTCTTTGATCAAAGTCTAGCAATTAAGCAAGCTATGAAATGTATGGTTTAACTATAGCATCAACAGTTGAATCACAACGGCTGAGCAAGCAACTGGTGCCAGACAGGCCTCGTTCCCCACGGTGCCTGGGGAGCCCCAGGGCAGCAGGTGAAACCAGGCAGGAACGCTCACGGCTCCAACACCTGCACTGCCAAATCCACCCAGCGACAGACCCGTGGCAGGGCCAGGAGAGAAATGCCTACGTCCTCCGTAACTGGATTTGCAAGCAGCTGTAGAACAGTCTAAGCCTCATCTCTGTCACCAGATGCAGAACAAACCTCCTCTTTTTAGGGACAAAAATCAGGGAAGTGGGAGAAGTTGGTCTTCAAGATGTGAAGACTTTGAAACACGGGCTGAAGTTTGAGCCCGGCAGAAGACGACTCCACAAGTTAGTTTACAATCTTTAAGCACAATCCCCCCTCAGCAAGAGCTTCCAGTTCACCCTTCAGAGGATAAGGAAAAGATGGAGAAATACTTCTGTGGGGGTTTTTTGAGCTTCCTATTCAGATTTCTATGTTTTGCTTGTGATATTAAATGAACATAATATGCTGCCTGAAGAAGGTTTCCACTCTGCTATAAACACAATTGTCCAAAATGAGAAAGGTAAAATAATTTCCCCTAAAAAGTTTGTAAATATGAAAATTATCATCAACTCTTGGGGTTGTTCAAATTTCCCAAGATTTGCAATTGTGATCTCAACATCTCAAATCTTGGTGAAAGGATTTTTTTTCCCCTCATACTAGCCATGCATTCCAGTATTTCCTTGCTAGCAGCAACATATTTGGGTGCTTCTAATTACATCTAGCAGTATTCTCAGAATCAAGCACCAGTCCTAGACACATCAGCATCAATCAGCAGAACTCTTCCTCCACATCCAAATGACTTCACTCGTGCCTGCAAGCTCCAACACATGAATCCTCAAGTAAAAAAGCCAGTCAATCAGGCTTGGGGATTTTGTGCAGTCCATGTAGTACTGGGATGGGACAGGCTTTCCCCCTGCCAGGTGACACTACTGCAGATCATGGCCACCATGGTCAGACCTCAGCTCCTGGGTGGATAAGCACCTTCACAGACGTGAACATTGATCTGGTTACTGTAAAAGGGAAAAAATATGGGCTACTCTGTAGAAAAATAGCAGCAACCCTCCCAGAAAGTCATTAGAGCAAATACAAGTCCTAGCTTTACAGAAATGAATGAAGACTTCTTGTGAGTATTTGTTTTGAGTCAAATCTGCTCCAGGGTGATTTGGTTTGTTCTGCTGATAGCAGAACGTGCTCAGGAGCTTCATACACGAGCAGGATGTAACAGCAGCAGAGTGAGCAAGACCACGCTGGCACCAGAGATTAATTTTACGCCTGTGTTGTACTCCCAAGATGTCCTCATTCCCTTCAGGTTGTGAACAGAGTTTGGGGGAACTGGCTGCTATTTTTGGGGGGGCAGTGGCCTTTTTTTTTCCCCAGGGCTTACAACAAGACCTCTACTCACAGTAATGCCTGCAAACTCACTTACCCGGCCAGCAAATAATGTCTGAGCACGTTGCTCAACCAGACCACAGGCAACAAAGCCACCAGCTGACAATCCCCCAAACCCTCCAGCACAGGCCTCAGAGCGGGATGGGAGAGGGCCAAACACCAATCCCATCAGCAGATTAACCACTTGGCAACTGCTCTGCCTTCCCTATCTGATGGGGTTTGCCCGTACAGCTCACGCAGACCTCTACGGGCCCATGCGTGCGTGTATAACCACCTCACCCTGCGTGAGGGCTTCAGCATCAGCGCTGGTGGCTGAGGTCCCCGAGTTCAGATGGACCACAAAGCTCCTGTTGCGTTGTCCGTTGTTTCAAGTGACATGCTGCCAGCGGGGCAGGGGACCCACAGCACAGTGTCCTCCTCCAGCGAGCTCCCGCTCCCCACAACTGCTTGCATCACCCCAGCACGATGCTGCTTAACTGCAAAAAGGCAGATGTTTGCAGCAACCAAATGCTAAGGGTGCCACATGCACGTTCCCACTTAACTGCGTCCCTTTGGGTTGCGCCCTGTGGAATTTGGGTGAATTGCATTAAGGAATCCAATGCATAATAAAGAAATGCAAGAATTTCCCAGCTTTTCTCTCCCTCCTCCTATGCAGTCTGGCATCAGCTTTTTTTTTTTTTCCCCCTCCTTGCACTAACTTCAAACACTCCCCCTTGGCCTGCAATTACAGCATCAAGACCCCCCAGCAACGCAATGGTTTCTCTGGGCTCTCCAGCTTGAGAAGTTTACTGCCCACACTGGATTTATTCTGTGTTTGTTTATTTAATGGCCCAGTTAGGAAACTCAGGGGAGTGGGACCTGTGCACGGGATACACAAGACCTCACAAGAGTGCCTGGGAGCTCTCTAGGCCAAAACCAGAGCGGCGTTAGGCCACGTTACTTCCCTGTCATTCACAACAAAAACGAGAGGATATCGCTCCCCTTCTCTGTGAGAAAAATCACCCATTTCAGTGGGGCTCCACACAAAGCTGGGCTACCAACACCCAGCCTCGGGCCGTGGTCAGCCACGTGGTCCCCAGCCCTGGTTTCTCCATCAGATGGCACGCAACGGGCTGCAGGCCTCAGGAGCAAGCTTCGCCTCCTCCATTTCCATCTGTCCCATTCCTGGGAAAACTGCGGCATCGAGGATGCCAGTCCCACATCTACAACATTTGTAAACCAGTCTGTAGTTAATCACATCAAACTCCCAGGCTTTGCTAGTGCTGACAGTCCTACTCCTCCACTTTCTATCCCTTCTATCAGAGCAGACTGCATTCAGATGCTGCAGGAAGCAATGATGCCATTTCTCTTAGCTTTATGTAAACAGAAATTCTCCTGTGGGACTCTCCGGCTGTTTTAGTTTCATGTTACGTTAAATGGAGCAGCACAACCAACACAGAAGAACACAGAATCCAGCCCACAGTGAGTAACTGTGAAAGTCAGGCACAAAGGAGAGTCTCTGTTGACCCTCCCTACCCCATGTCCAGGTGCTGGCTGGGCAGGTACAGCCAACAAGAGGCTTCTCGGCCACCAGACAGCATTAAAGGAATGACAAAAGCAAGCACCTGCCTCCTAAAGCACTAGTACAACTTCTGCTCCCATCACCCAGGCCCATGACTTACTTTTATGCTATTCAGAAATCTCCTTCTCCCAGCTCCAAACCAAGACTTGAAGTCATTAGAGGAAGTAATGCCTCTCAGGGCAGAAGGCAAATTTAAAACACTTGTCCCAAATAACAGGAGGTAGTAATTAGGCTCCAGCACCTCCACAGCAGCATCCCTCAGCTACACCCTTCCCTGCACTGCTACAAGGATGTAGGACAGGTACCATGGCCATGCTGGTAAAATGCAGGCTGCAGGAGGCTGGCTTTCTCTGTATGTTTCATAAATCAGCTCCTCTTTTTTAATTTTCCTCCTTTACTCTGGCCTCTTGTCTATCTTTGTTTAAACTTTTTTTCTTTTTCTCTTGTTCTACCCCTTATCCCAGTCCCACTTTTTAAAAAATATTTTTTAAGGTGCCTGTTTCCTTAAATAGTTCTTCTCTCTCCTAGTCCTTCCTCCCTTTTGTTATTATCTTCTCTTTCCCCCAGTTAACCAGTATCTCCTTCCTCTTCCCTGGGGTTTCCTGCAAGGCCATTTGCATTCTTTCTCAATCATATCAAACAGGTGATTTCAACTTAGCAGTGACCAGGGAAACACCTCAGAGATCCCCATGGCATCAAAGCCTCCTGCCACCTCTGTTCACAAAATCTCACTGAACTCTTGCTCTGCAAAGCAGAAGCTCAGATTCACCTTGCAATGAAGTGACGGGGTGCATGAGGTGCTGCCACCGATCTGTTCCCAAAGCCACCCTCCTCCTCTGCTCTCGGTGGGATGTGTCGTGTCGATTCTGACTGTACCGATGTCACACTGTGTGTCTCTTCAGGCCAGGAAGGGCAGCCCTCCTGCTCTTGTGATGCAAAAAATGAAGTTAAGTGCATGATGCCGATGCTCCCAGTAGGCGTAGAGCTGCAGGATGAGGGCTGAGCTTATGGCTGCTGCAAGGATAGAAAGCTGGAGGCAAAATAACCTGGCCACAAGTACCTTGCCCTGCTAGTGCCTGTGCCCTCAGGGGGAAACAGCAAGCTGGAGAAGACAAGCCTTCATATGGCTTTTAGAGAGTAGATATGTTCATTATAGACCAATTAAAATTCATTCCAAATCTGCTGTAAAGTTAGCCCTGGAATCAATGAACGGTCATGGATCTCCTTAAGCGCAGGATTTATGTTTAAGCAACTCTACCATTATGGTAAACCTACCAAGAGCGTGTCCAACTGGGACAGCAAACACCCTGGGTTAATGCTGCTACAGGAGAGCCTCCAGTTCACTTTGTTCATCCCGACTCCATTTTAAAGATGGGCCTGAACTGAAATCCCAGTTAAATAAGTCAACCTTGTTTGACTTATTTAAATGTTTCCATAAAACAGATGTTTTCAAAAAGGCAGATGGAAGCAGTCCAAGTATGGTTTTACGTATCACTTTTTCACTCTCAAATTGTTTTAAGTTAGAATTGGTTGGGAAAAAGGTCTCCAGACCCTCTAAATGCCTCTTGGCCAAAGGTTCACACGCTGAGAAAGCAGAGGGGGAGCAGCCCTGTACCAATTACACACCAATTATACCAGCCCAAGGCTTCAGAACTTGTTCTTCAGGCCAGCCAGAAAATTAAGTAGAGTGAGGTATCAATTGCTAGATTTTTTAAAGTTTTCTAATTCATCTGGAAGTTTACTTGCTCTCTGACTTTTGAGATGCTAATCTGCACTTTCAATCCTTCTGCAGCCACCGTGACAGCTGGAGGCACTTTGGTTTAAACCAAAAGCAGAGCCCTTGGGTGATCACCCACTGTCAGGTGTGGGAGCTCTGGACATGCCGTGAGCCTCGCAAATAGGGCAGCGCTGCTAAAGCCAAGGGGAGAAGGTGATGTGCGCGCCTTGAACGGACACGCCATTGCTGCCCATACTGGGGGAGGACGAGCTGTGCCCGCCCCGTCCCACGCCGTCCCCAGTGCACTGACCCATCTGGCGTTGCTCGACCACTGCCATCCTGCGCCCCCACCCAGGAGCCCTGTGATGCCTCCGCTCCGGCCCCACGTGCTGCAGACATGGACATCTCCCAAAAGGAGATGTAAGGGTGATGGGGGAAAGAGGGCCAGTCAGCATGCTGGGGCACGGGGCAGCGCTTGGGTCTAAGCTGTGGCTGCAGAGAGGGCTTTGAGGGAGGCTTGTTCCCACAGTCCCTGGTGCATCCCTGCTCCGGGGCCAGCAACCTCCTCCCGCCCAGACCAGGGCTGATTTCACATCCTTCCAGCCCAGCATCCCTTCCCAATGCTGCGGGAACTGCTAGCATGGCCCTTCCCGATGCCCAGTTCCTCCTCGTGGCACCCTGTCTGGGATCAGCTGGCAAATAACGCCAGCAAAGGACCGTATATCTTCTGCCCCCAAAAGCATCCAGCCTGCTCTCGGCTGCACCAAAACGCCCGACAAACAGCCAGCGCAAGGGTGCAGCGCAGACATCTCCGGCAGGAAACGGAGCGCAGAACTTGCTCTATTTTAATCCTGTCAAGGGTCTTCTTGGAAGCGAGGCAGAGCCTGGCTGTGCAGAGTTAAGAATGAAACCCTATTTTTAGCGTGTCCCCGGTGAGGTAAGTGCGCGTGAGTCAGACCCCGGCGTGGGATGTTGCATAAGACACAGGGTGCGAGGAGGATGGAGGGAGCCTTCCCTCGCCGCTTCCTGGCATTGTCGTTTCAAGACAGACCCTTCACGGTATTTAAATGCAGGGTTCGTTCTTCCTTCCCCCCCCCAAAAAAAAAAATTTAATTAGAAACAGCAGTAGGCTGGTTATGTAATGTGATTAATTGCAGCATTAGAGTGAAAAAATATAGGGCATACAGGTCTTAAAGATTCACATGCAGAGTCATGTGTGGGAGTGAGACAAGGGTGAAACGCAAGACTTATCTGTTTGATTAGGTCCTTTTCATGGGGCAGTGATTTATTCCCTGAGTAATTTAATCGGAGTAATCTGCAGATAGCTAAAGCAAAAAAAAAAAGCAAATAAACATCCAGAAGACAACGAGACAACAGGACAAAACTGCTTTCACAGCATCTCCAAAGGTTAGCTCTGTACCTTGCTAGCAGGATGTTACCCTCAGCAGCAGACCTGCCCCTTAATAGCACTCACTCACACCAATAAAAATGAGGTTTTTCCATTGAGTCATGATTAATGAACTGCAGACACATGCCGAATGGCAGGATTGCAACGAACTTTCACTATGCTGGAACTTTATCCGAGGGAATATCTGAAGCTTCAGGATTAATTTGCCTTTTGTAAACCTCTCACCGGGGCAGACCTGAAGCCCGGGCTGGCATTCCCTCCTGCCTGTGCCCTCCAGGCACCCGACGCTGGTGGGTGCAGCTCTGTAAATGGTGAACTCTCCGTGGCTGTTGATTAAATTCAACCTAGTTCAATAATGGCAGCAAGTCGCTGGTGTATTCGATTGCTCAGGTGTCCTATATGGCGCTGGGCTGAGCGAAGGCATGTCTTCATTGCAAAACAACGGGCCGTCTGGGTCGGACTGAGCATCCTCACTGCAAAACTGACCTCGGCAAGGGTCTGCTGGGACTCGAGGAGGCATAGCTGGCTGTATTTTAGCACTGCAGGCTTTTAACACTGCAGAAAGAACCGTTGTTAATATTCATGGCAGGGAAGATGAAAAGGCACCGGAGAAGGGAGCTCGTGGCAGGGTACCACGGATGTCTCAGCAGGTTTTATCCTGTGCTCTCGGTGGGGAGAGGAAGGTTCACAGCCTAAGTACGGCTGTTTTTGTACTATAGATTATTCTCCAGGATTGTCTTGATGCCAGCTACCCCTAACTCAAGTCTAAGGCTCCAGTGAATGAAGAAGTATTAAAGGCAGCCTATGAGGAAGTGCCTGAGCTCCCTCTGAACTGAAGGCTCTTCACTTGGTGAGCTCAGTCTAGTTCAAATAAGCTTCATTACTGGCAACCTTAGCTGTAAAGCCACGGCTGGCAACAGAAAAACCCCTAGACTTGATCTCTCACAAACAAATTTATTTGCTACAGCCATGCCATACCCTCGTCGTGATTTCAGAGGCCCCTGCTTCTGGATTTGTCAAGCAGCAAAATGCCAAGATTAACTTAAAAGCAGCTTTAAAATTACTTTGAGTTTGCATCTTGTTTGATTGCTTTACTAATAAGAAAAAACACTAAATGATTCATATTAGAAAAACAGATTTGAACGCCCTTCTAAGGCAGGCCTGGTGCTAACTCTGAACCAAGGCCCTCCGAAGTGATAAAAGCAGAAACGCCCTTCCATGAGGCTTCCAGTCTGACTGGAGACATAATGCGAAGGAGAGTGAACTGGCCAAGAAGTCTCAAGCCATTAGCTGGGTTTGTGCTGCTACCCAGCATTGCAATATTCCTCAGCGCTTTTGTGTATTTCGAAAGCTTCCCTCACCACTGCACGTGATAGCTGAGCATGAAACACATCCATCCATTTAGCATTTGACTTCATCTGTCCCAGGGCCTGCGTTACGTATCACTTGATCATGCTTGCTTCCTTATGCAGAACCTATTTGTAGACAATTATCGGGCCAGATCCTGAAGATGCTGCTCGCTGAAATTTTTCTTTTTTTTTCTGAAAAACAACCCAACCCACCCAGCTTCCTGCTCCTCGCTCCCAGTGTCTGTGCTTGCTTTCACAGGAAGGTTGTCTCGCTCTCCTTTCCCTTTTCCCACATAGGTCAATATTGATCTGATCATTCCAGCAGCAGTTTTGTGCTAACGGCTGTCTCTATGCTGTGCCCTCTGATTAATCCATGACATGCAAACCGTCCTTTCTTGCTTGTTGCCCTTGTCTAGGTTCATTCCATTAGTTCACAACTTAACTTCACAGAATGTTTTACCAGGGGGGTGGTCTATGCTTTACTTCACCAATTACTCCCATTTCTCAACTGCTGTGCAGAGATGATGGCACAATCCCTTATGGGTTCCCTGTCTCTTCAAAATTATCTCCAACTTAATACACAGGCACTGTATTTCCAGCAACATATTTCCTTTTATTGGAAATCATGCCCTAAAAATAACTTGCTAGAATCCCTGTAGAAGTTTATCCACAGGTAGTGCTCTGAAGCTGGACGGGTAGGGCTCAGGTCAGGTCTCGATCCCTATTCCTGATGAGCAGAGCACCAGCCATGCAGAAATCAAAGAAAACATCCCTGTGGAATGGCAACACCTCCTACAAGTTCCCCACGGCCTTGCAGACAACGCAAGCATGGGGCTACAGCACTTTCAGACGCCATAGGTCAAGCAAGACGGATATTTTTTCTTTGATCGTGACTGATTTCTCACTGCATTAGTAACAAATTTTGATGGGCTTTGACATATACTTTATCTGACCCATTGGCAAGGTTCTTCAAGTGGGACCACCACACAGGGATCCCTGGGGTGAACGGCTCATAAAGTAAGTAATTGTAAATAACAAAGAGGAACCAAATGAATTCCTTCACACTGAAAAGCGGCGTACATCTGCTGAGCCAGGAAACAAAGGAAGGATTTCCATGGCATTCCTCTACAAAACTATCAATCATTTCATTATCATGAAACAAGCTTCATAAAATATTCTGTAGTTTTACCAATAAACTGATAAAACCAAGCCCCCATACTGCTTAATTGCACTTATTAGCAAGCCAATTGTCTGTCAGATTTATTTCTTTATGTGAGCCATGCTCCCAAGAAAGCACATGTGATTTTTAATCAAACCTGTGGTACTCACTACAAGACAGACTCCTGAGGGGCACAGCTTCACCCAAACAGGAACATTCATCAGAGCTGGACACAGAGAAGAGGTGGCTGTATCTTGTTATATGAAAACATATGGTTGTATGAAGATTTATCTCCTCCATCACACTCTAATATATTTGCAGACCTGCTTGATGGACCTTCAGGTCAACCTGGGGCTGACCTGTAGCAGCTTTTCTTCAGTTCCTGCCCAGGTGTGGGGCATCACGGCACAGCAGCAGCTGACAGCCAGCCCGAGCATATAAATCATTGACAGAAATACAGATTTACATCCATGTTATCTTTTAGTAGGAGTTTTAGCAGAATACTGGGAATTACTAAATCCAAGGCTTAATGTGGGGGGGTACCTCAGTATGAACAGTTTCCCCTGGCACACCGACAATGGGACACGGCAGGCAGTGGTCCGAAGGCATCCATCCCTTCCCGTGGTGCTCGGCCGGCCTCTGCGGGCACCCCATCTCCCAAGGAGACACCAAGCGCGGCTGCTGTTACCATGGCTTTGCAAGAGAGACCTTCAGCAAACACACGGCGCTCACCAGTAAAAGCTGCTCCTCTCACCGGTTAGCACAGCCGTACAGGCCGGGGACCACTGCGTCACGGCAGCCTCCGCAGCCTGCAACCCCACATCCCAGCAAAGGACCCCCTCAGTATTCTCCCTTACTCCCATACCTCTAGTAACATCGAGGCTCAGAAATTTAAGTTAATACTTTCTCTAAAAGTTTACACAGTTTGGCTCTTTTACAGGTTCAGCTCCACATAATTCCCTGTTGTAATTCAGTAGTTAGACCCAAGATTAATTTAACCCATTTTTCCCTTCAGTGGGGTTACCCAAAGGCAATTTTCAGTGGAATATGAGCCCTCAGCTTTAAACAAATGCTCCATGTTTCTTATTAAACGCTTTTCTGTTTCCTGACAAAGAGGTGAGAGAACTGTGGGACTAAGGCAACCTTGTTTCTTGCAAACTTGGGAGACTGCTGCTCACATGAGTTTGGTTCCTGAAAAGCCACAAGGACAGACTGCAGATCTCACAAAGCCGAGTGCTTCGGTGTCATTGCCTCTGTCTTTCCCTTCCCCTCTCACGTGGATATGCTCATGCCCAAAGAGTGAACTGTTGCTACTTCTTTCTCAGCTGGGACAATTCCATCGCTCACTCCTCTTTTAGCTACCTGTTCTATCAAAACACAACTCCGCAGCTTGGTTTGCTTTGTAAAACCAGGCTGGTCCCAGCCCAGAGTTGCTTGGCGAGCACAGGGAGGCAGGCAGAGGTCATGTCAGTGCTGCCTCCCCAGCAGAAGCGTTCTCTGGTGGACTCTGAACTCGCTGCTCGCTGGCACGCTATCTGCGTCGTTTCTTGGATGGCGCCCGTCATTAAGATTTCTTAGGTCACAGAGAGCACTGAGGTTGAGATAAATGTCTGGAAGAAAAGTTCAAAAACCTGCGCACATCTTTAGAACGCCGCCCTGCTCTTATTACTTCCAAGAATATTCCAGGCAGGACCGGTACACCTATCACAAAGGTTGTCCAGCACCTTTCACCATAAAAACCCTGTTTTAAGTTGGTTACAACTTTGAAAAGCTTCACTGGTTCTTTCAATGAAGGAAGCGGTGGCGGGGCAGGGCTCTTTTATCCATGCTAAAAGAATTCTAAAAATGTTTTTGTGAAAAGGCCTAATGTCACTATGCCTTGGGACTGCAGCCCAAAATCTGACAGTGGAGGGAAGGGTGAGCTTTGCCATCTTAATGATGAAGCAGTCAACCTGTGGACAACTGATAAGCTTCTGAGAAGCTGCAGCTTGTGCACTGTCTCAGTAGAGGTTTGCTAGATGCTCCCAGCTAAATTCCCCAAAGATTTCATCTACACGAGGCCTGGTGGGATCTCCTCTGCCACTGCATATGGTCTAGGCTTTTCAGTCTTAGATTTTGCAACCACAAAAATGGTCTTTTAGGATTGTTTCATGTCTGTGCGTTAATTATTTGGGGCTTCACCATGCCAGCTGCTGTACGCAGGTGGGGAGAAAAAAAAAATACCCAAGAGCCACTGTCTTCCTTTAGCCCACAGCCAGGGCTAAACAATAAGCAGTTGTTCTATCACCCAATGTCCCTTCCCTGACCATGAAAGGGAATCGGGAAAAGGAGGGAGACCTGTGGGTTAAAGTTTAAACAGATTTAATAAAATAAGGAAACCAACATCAACGCTAATACAAAAGACACAAAATTATACTTAGCCCAGAGTGGTGGCAAGTCGCTCCATGGATGATTGTTGAGAAGAGAGGACAAGGAAGAGTATAGTAGAAGAGAACAAAGCAAAGAGCCCTCCATCCCTCCAAGCTTTCCCATTTATAGTGACCCTATACAGAACACACCTGGGCCAGCCTGGGGCAGCTGCCCTGGCTTACTGCTAATGGCCTCGATCACCATCCCACAGCTGGCCACACACTGAAATAAAATGTAACAGAAAGTTGATTCTATAAATTTTATCCCCACAAAACCAGGACAGCCACCTACACCAAGGTGCAGCAGGCGGGCAAGGGAAGGGCAGCGTGGCAGCGGCAGACAGGCTGCCGGCGGAGGGTCCCTCGGCACACCCTGAGGCTCAGCAGAGTGACCCTTCGTGTGCAGCCTGATGCACGCGAGGAAGCGTGGAGGAGGCTTCCACATGCTTGTAGATGTAAAGAAGGAAACAAGATGTAAAGAAGGGGCATGAAGATGCTCAGAGGGCTGGAGCACCTCTGCTATGGAGACAGGCTGAGAGAGTTGGGGCTGTTCAGCCTGGAGAAAGCTCTGGGGAGACCTTCTAGCACCTTCCAGTGCCTGAAGGGGCTACAGGAAAGCTGGAGGGGGACTTTTTACAAGGGCATGGAGTGATAGGACAAGGAGGGATGGTTTTAAACTGAAAGAGGGGAGATTTCGATTAGATATTAGGAAGAAATTCTTTGCTGTGAGGGTGGTGAGACCCTGGCCCAGGTTGCCCAGAGCAGCTGTGGCTGCCCCCTCCCTGGCAGTGTTCAAGGCCAGGTTGGATGGGGCTTGGAGCAACCTGGTCTGGTGGAAGATGTCCCTGCCTGTGGCAGGGGGTTGGAACTGGATGGTCTTTAAGGTCCCTTCCCACCCAAACCAGTCTGTGATTCTATGAGATCCACTGTACAGTGTTCCCAGAGCAGGACGCCATTGCAGCAGCTGGAACCGCCAGGCCCCAGGCACCCACTGCCCTCCAGGTGCACATGTCACCCCGTTTCTGTCCAGCGGGGAGGGCCGGCTGGGCCCGTACGGTACGGGAGAACTTTAATGGGTTTCTGGAAGCCCGAGGCGCCCACACTGCCCGGCTCGGCCACGCCGCTGCTGGAGCTGCCGCCCGCCCGCAGCAGCCCTTGAAGGCGCCCGGCGCTGGGGAATGGCGGGCGGCGGCGGGGCTGCCCTGAGGGCCGCGGGGCGGGCCGGGCTCCCTCAGCGTGCCGGGCCCCGTGCGGGGCGGGGCGGGGGGCGGGCCGCGGCCGGGCCATGCGGAGCGGAACGTGAGCGGGGCCGCCCCCGCGGCCGCCGGCCCCGCCAGGGAGCGGGGGAACGTGGAGGGGGGGGAAGCGCCGCCTCCCGGCCCCGTCCCGGCGCGGGGGTGAGGCGCACGGGGCCGGGCGGGCGGCCAAGGCGTGTCGCTGGCGGGCCGGCAGCCAGGGCCTCCCCCGCGGGCAGGGCCGCAGTCTGCCCGTGGCCGCCGGCCTTCCTGCCGCTCCCCGCCCCCGGTGGCGGCTGGCAGCCGCCGCCGCGGGGTTTTCCAGCCCGTTCCCCCGCCCCGGGGGTGGCCGGCGCTGGCAGGCCCGGCGCGGGGGTGCCGAGCGCTGCCGCGGGGCTGGGCCGCTGCACGGGGGGAAGAAAAAGGGGTAAATAAACCGACCCCAAACGCCGAGGTGAACCAGCTGGCCTGGGCCCGGCAGCGCCAGCGGGGCTGTGCGCGCTGCTGGTGCGATACCGTTTGTGTGCCAGGATGTGGTTAGCCCGGGTAGCAGAGAATCGCAAACAGCTCCGAGATGACCTCTCGTAAGCGGGCCGGGGTGTGTTTGCGAGGGGAAAACACGAAACAACCCAGTAACCAGGCGGGCACCTGCTGCCTCACACCGCCGTACAGGCCATTTCTTGAACCCGCTGCAGGCTCTTCCGTCAGCCCAGCTTTTCCCATTCGTTTTAAGATAAAAACACAAATAAAGCGTCTTCAGAATTTTTTTACAAGTTCCTTAAACCATGGAGTCGTCTCATGGACGTGCGCAGAGGGGGAAATGTCACATCGTGGCTCCCCCAAACTGACCCGGGCTCCCAAGTAACCACCCGCGAACGTGCAGGCTGTGCTGGACGCCGGCACAGCTCTAATTTTCAAGTGCAGCCGTGCGGAGTGTGTTATTTTGGAAATGTTGAGCTCACCTTTTGCTAAGCGCGTTCCCCAGAGATTTCGGGAGGTGCAGCCGGCATTTAAAATAGAAGAACATGTGAGACCTTGTTCCTTCCAAAAGGCCTGAGCATGCACTTGCATAATATTCAAATCTTATCCCTGTAATTACATTAGGTTTACTTTTCACAATTAAGAAAAAAAAAAAGGTTCAGTTAGAACTTCACTTTGCAGAAGCTAATCTTCCTGCTTTTTAACATTGTATAGTTAATATTCTACTTAAATGTATTTAACTTATTCATGAAAAGGACTGCTTCTCAGGCTGTCATCTTGCAGTTTATTATTTATCAGTGCAGAATTGCATTTACTTGGGAGTCTTAACTGATCCACTTGACTCAGACTCGCAAAGATGATGTGATTTTTCCAGACTGAGTCCTTATATTGTGGTAGGGCTGGAACCTAGTGGGAGATTTATGGCTACAACGTCACGTCCGATGTGCCAGTGTCCATTACTGGCAATCCGGGCTGGTCAGAAATGCTGCTGCATTAACTTGGTTCAGCAGAAACTGGTAATTCAGCACTGTTGCTTGATCAGTGTCTTGCTTCCTTTAAGAGAGAAACCTTTCAGATTTTTTAATTCTGTGCCTTCTCATCTGCTGCAGGTATTGTATTTCCCCAATATAATCCTGTAAAATAAAAGTGTTGTTCCATCTCTTAAATAAAATATGCATAATGTATAACTGATGCCTTCTGCAAACCTCCTTTAACACTGACAGTACACAGCAAAAGCGTTCGACATTATTGCTTTTAAAACTACGTAATATGTAGTTCAAATATGTTTGTTCCAGTAATAAGGGAAAAGGCGATGATCGTTGACAAGAACCAAATGAAAAAGAAAACACAGCACAGTCATTTTTAAAGTCAAACATATAGGTTGTGCCAAGCCAAGAGGGAAAAGATTTTTCTGCCGTGTTTTCACACGACTGGGACTTCAAAGGGGATGTTGAACCACCACTGCCTTTCCCATGTGAAATAACCATCGTTGGGTTACAGCTTGGGTTTGCACGGGCAGGCGTGAGGAGCTGTGAGGGGCCTGGGCCGTGGGCTCCCCACGTGCGGTGGGACCTTCTGGGGGCTGGCCTGACCCTGAACTTGCTGCACAGCATTGCGTTGGGCCGTGCAGGAACCCGCTCTGACCTGGCAATGGGCAAACGCAGAAGTAAACAGAGCTGGTGGAGCTGAGTTTATTTGGATTCTTCTCCCTGGCACTGTAGCATTTAAAACTTAGATTTAGGAAGGCTGCTTCAGACTCACCCTGAAGTTCAGCACCAGCCTCCCTGCGGGTACCCCGGCGCTTTCCCAGCCAGCACCGGCACTAATGGCGAGCAGCGCTAGGCAGCGAGAACACAAAACTCCTTCTCTAAAGCTGTTGGCATCTACAGAAGACAAACTATTAAAAATCTACTAATTGCACAAAAAGTGGATCCATTGTGCGTCTTCGTCCTGAGCAGCAGCCTCTTCCGATAGTGCAAGAGATGGCAAATCCAAATACCAGCAGTGACGGGGCAGAGAGGTGATGATTGTGTGGAGAAACGTGGCAAAAATCTGTCACATCCCACACCAGGAATCTCCCCACCGAAACGTGTGTGGAAAAGAAACTGGTAGTATAAGAACGGAGGAGAAGGTCAAAGATAGTCTACAAAATATTTGACCATTTCATACTTAAATAGCTTTTGTGTTCAGCTTGTATGCAAAGTGTCAGACCAATGCAAATTAACACTGCTGAGTCATGGCCAGAGTGGGGGGAAAAAAACCCCTTAATTTAAAATGTGACCTGAAAACTAATATGAGGGAAAGAAAAAAAATCATCCTGCAGCCTTTGAATTTTGTGTGGAATGTCATAGTGTGCGGTCAGGGGACAGTATATCAAGGCAAGATAAACGCTTTAAGATTAACAATTTAAATGAAACACTTAAAAAGCCCAAATTATTGTAAATACCAGGTAAGGAACAGCAAAAATATTTGTCATCTCAGCATCTTTCAAGAGCTGGAAAAAAAAAAGTCCCCAACTTCTTAAAATCAAAGGTGCTGCAGAGCAGATGGGTAAAAATCTGAATAGCAGCAAAACCAGCTAGCAGCTCGGGGGTTATTTTATGTAAAATAAGACTGTATCAACGAAAAGGTGATGATTAAGTCATTCTGGGTTAATTTCTCTACCTATTTTGGGGTTTGTTCTGCAGGTGTTCTGGTCAAAGGCTGTAGAACAGCACAGGGATTGCGTGCCGCTGCAGCAGGGTTTAGCTGGACCCCGTTTTCCCAGCACTAGGGATGCAGAACGGTGCTGGAGGGTGGGCAGCCGGTGGGGAAGCTGGGGCTGGGCAGCCAAGGGGGTCGGTGGTAGGGGGTTGGATTTGGGGCGAGGGTTATCGTTGCCCTGCGCCCGTGCTCATCGGCGCCTGCGTCCCACTGGTGCTACACCTGCTGTCAGGAGGGGTGCAAAGTCCTCGTCGTCATTCTGGCGTCACTCGGGCGTTTATCTTCAAAGGCTCCTGTTGGTACGGAGCTAAAATGGGGCAGAGGGAGGGAGGTGGGACGGAGGACTTTGGGCTGAAACCGTGGCCACAGCAGCAGGGCTACAAGCCGCAGCTTAGGAAGGCCAGCAGTGAGCCTGTGGTGGGCAGAGGTGCTCTGCATGAGGGTTGCTGGTTGTTGGCGCAGCTCTTTCCTTGACTCCCTGTCTTGGCTGGTCCGGTGCCTTCGGCAGCACATCATCCAACGGGCGCCAGGGCTTAGAAATCTCTTTGGAAATAACCTCCAGCCGAGTTGTTCCGTACAGATGGCATCCCTCCACACAGGTTTTCCCGGCCGTTTCCCACCTTTCCCTCAGTTTTGGTGAGCCCACCTGAGGCGAAGGCTGGAGGAGAAGCATCTGCACCAGGGCTTTGGCTCTAAGTGGGTGTTAGGAGAAAAAAAACCCTGAGCATTCAAATGAAGGGCAGGAGTAGCAGCTGTAGTAGAGTTTATATTCTACCCGATCATGGGACTTTCAGTTGTTTCCTATCTGTTTTTCAGTACCATGTCTGGTGGTTATAAAATGAGCAGTATTTATCTGACCCAGGAGTCAGAGACATTACCTCATTGTCACGGGGTCAGCGGCAATTAGACTGCAAAGCCCAGCCAAGCAGTGCCGCTGGGTACAATAGGCTGTGGCAGGCTTAACCTTTACGGTCACCGCTGCTGTGGAGGGACAGCCCAGCAGCGCGTTACAGCCTCGTGGCACCGCCGAGACGGGCCTGGCATTTTAATGGCAAGAGATTAGATATTAGGAAGAAATTCTTTGCTGGGAGGGTGGTGAGACCCTGTCCCAGGTTGCCCAGAGAAGCTGTGGCTGCCCCCTCCCTGGCAGTGCTCAAGGGCAGGTTGGATGGGGCTTGGAGCAACCTGGTCTTGTGGAAGGTGTCCCTGCCTGTGGCAGGGGGTTGGAACTGGATGGGCTTTAAGGTCCCTTCCAACCCAAACCGTTCTGTGATTCTATGATTCATAACCTGTCCCAGAAGGCCCAGGCACGCTTATCAGTATACACATTAAAAGACTGCAATATATTAATTTAGGCAGGATTAATGGTTTATATCAGTTCTACGTCGATTTTGAGTTAAAAATTAAGTTCACCCAAAAAAAAGTTGTAGTACAGATTGAGTGTACCCCAAGTACAGTGATTTATAGCCATCAGTCATCCCGTAGTTACCATAAACACGACGTACGAAGGTTAGGAGCCAGGTCAGCAGCTGTGTGCAGCACAACCAGCTCAGCAGGGAGAGGCAGCTGGATTTAACCTGCAGCCGGAGAAGGTGACGCCGGGAGGGCAGCGGCACCGGGGCCGTACCCGCTCCTGCCTTCAGCGTCACCGAGCCGTGCGCCCGAGGGCATTTAGGACTGAAACCAGGTGCTTTTCCTTTCTGGAGGTGGCAGCCTTCTATTTCTCGTCTGTTACTATGTGGTTATTCATCACGCACTCTTCCCGTTCGCATACAACAGACCTGAATCACAGGTCTGCCCCATGCAAGCCGGAACGTGATCGCTGGATTGAGGCGTTCACTTTCAGACAGCGCGTTTATAGTCACCCCAAGCGAGCCGGCCGAGCCGCCAGATGAAGGCCGCTGGTCGCCAGCTCCCCACTGTTATTCATTAGTGACTGCGAGGGTTTGTCAGGCTGGGTGGGCAGGATGCTGCGGGAACCAGGAGCTCTGCCTCACCCTGGCTGGCGGCCAGGAGGGCTTTCCTCCTCCATGTTGTCACCCGGCCCTCTGATTCATCCTGGCTGCCTGGCTTGCTCTTGCACGATTTCATGCACCACCTCTGCTTTTTTTTTCGGTTCAGGAAAATTTAATGTTCTGCCTATTTATTTTTCCACTGTATAAAAATCTAGTTTTGGCATAGGCTGAGATAACCCTGCTCTCCCAAAGAGAGAAGTTGGGAGAGGGTTTAGGGGGTAGCACTGTAGGTGTTTTACAGGCATGTCACCTTCCCTTCTGCTTTACAATTCAGATTGCTCAGAATTAGGGTGAGGATGTGGGTAAGGAGCAAGACTTCTCCCTACCAAACTGTCAGACTGAGTACTAGGCCCACAAAAAGACTGGGGACTAGAGTCACAAAAGGACTGTCCTGTTTGGGGTGGTACGAGCCAGGTCCCCCACCTTCAGGGCCATCCATCCCTCTGCATTGCTGCCGGTGTCGTTGGCTCTGGGCAGAAAATCTTCACGGGGCCCTGAAGAAACTTGGGAGCGGCCGTGATGGCACCGACATCAAAGGCACCATGAGGAACCTGCATTTCCATCTCTCTTCCCAACATTTACATGGAGTAGGCTTTGGAGGCCACCATTTCCTCCTCTTCCTCCCACTTCCTAATTTTAGAAAAAAAAAAGAGCAGGCTCTCGTTGCCAACCACAAACACGTACCTTCAGGAGAGAGGCTCCTTGATGCAGCAGAGCGGGATGTCTGGGAACACGTTTGGGATGAGCCCATCAGCAGCACTTCCCTGTCTGGCCCTGCCTGTTTGAGGTTTTCTGTAGCTCTAGTCCTGCCTTCTTCCAGACACAGAGCAGCTGCAGGTTTGGGGGTGTCCTCAGGGGGAGTCTGGATTTCCAAGGAAATCATTGAGAAATCGTGGGGAGGTGTTCTTCAAAATGTGGGGCAGGTTACCCACCAGTTGGGGTTGGATGTGGGAGCTGCTGGGAGATACTCTGTGGTTTGGATCCTGAAGGTAGTTGTGCTGCTTAGTTATAGTGGTTCTTTGGTTTATGAATAACGAATCATCCTGCGATTAAATTGATGTGAAAACTCCCATGGTGTGTAAGTAGGGGCAAACTGCAATTTTTAACTACTTTCAAGTATGCTGACACTGAGGGGCTGTAATTTTCTTTCTGTAATTTAATTGTACACGTTTGCTCCCATCATTCATAAGTAAAAGTTTCTAACAGACTTAACAGATTGTGTTTCCATCTCTGTTGTGTAAAAACAGTATTATGGACACAAGCGAAATGGAAATCATAACGTAGAGTCTCCACTATTTTAAGAGTCATTGAAACACATGGAACAGATACGCAATTCCACTCTTCAGATTTGGTGCTCTGAATATTTACTTAGCACTAGAAAAGGAAAGTGAAAACAAACCCGTTGCCTCAACAAGCCCCAGGAACGGGCTTCGCTTCTGCCCGTAGGACCGGGCACCATTTCCAGGCAGTGGAAGGGCCCTGGGCAAGCGAGAGCTGCAAAGTCCTTCCCGAAATTAGACAACAGAGAGAAAGGGGAAAAGAAAAGGGTGAGAACAGCTAGCTGAGGAGGGCTAACGGGGGAGAAAGCGGAGCGATGGCTCTGAGGATGATAGCTCTTCTGGGTGGAAAGGCTGAGTTGAAATGGGTCGGAGCTCCTGCTCCTGGGCAGCACCTGCCTTCGGGCGATCCATCCACGTCAGCCTGTTCTCACAGACTGTAGAGGCAGCCCGGGGCTGTGCCTTTGTCCAGGCACAGCGTGGTTTGCCCATCTCGTGACTATTTTTGACATTTCAGATGCAATTCCAATTGTATCCATACTAAGACTTCCCTGGAGTTGCTTTGATTTGCTCAAGAGCTGTTCTTATAATTTTTTTTCATTCTGGCCTTACATAATTCCATTTCCAAGTGTCCCATCATGCATGTAACTGCAGCAGAGAAGCATCACAACAGCTCATGGGAGCATGCCAGAAGGCGGCTAGCTGGGCTAATGCAACTCTTCGGCGTGGCATCTGCCATGGGCATCTTAGAGTTGAATTTCTACGTGACTAAGCACATTGGCATTGGTGTTTGCACCTTTAGAGTACTGCTCCATATTTGTCTTCCCTTCCTCAGGTTGTTTCAGTTTAAAAAAGAAAAAAAAAGTGGGTTCATATGCTACATGCTGACAAGACTTCGCTGCTAGGGGTGGCAGGAGGGGTATGAGGCTCACGGCGCGGCCGAGCACTGGAAAGATGTTTGTCACTGCAGATTTTGCTTGTCATATGCAGAGATGACATGCAGATCTCCCCTCTGACAGATTGATAGTCATTCCGAGATGCACCCACCCACAAAAACCACAGACATGCTGCTTTACTCAAATCCTTACTTTAACCACTACTTTGTGATGCAAAACTGGTGGAGTTTTTGGTACTTTTTGTTAAAAATGAAATCTTTATAGGGGTTTTCCAGCATCCTTGCTAGTTACTAAAAACAACTCAACATTAGCGTACTGGATGGGACAAGTCAGTTTACTTGTGGGTGGTTTTGACATTCATCTCATTAACATGTTTAGTCTGAAAGAAGGTTGGAAAGGTAGTAAATAAAAATTTGGACGCAGAAGCGCTGCATCTCTCCTGAAGTTACTCCTTACGTCTCAGTTAAAATGCCAGTTTCACAGAGGTGGAGTATTTGTACTGATTTTACTCTGAATATCAACATCTCGTACTGACCAAGTTCAAAGATTAGCGATGTGGGTTTGTCTCTTCTCCCAGGCAACCAGCGACAGGACAGGGGGACACAGCCTCAAGCTTCACCAGGGGACGTTCAGGTTGGACATTAGGAAGCATTTCTTCTCAGCAAGGGTCATTAGCCATTGGAAGGGGCTGCCCAGGGAGGTGGTGGAGTCACCATCTCTGGAGGGGTTTAAGACAAGACTGGACATGGCACTTAGTGCCCTGGTCTAGTTGCCATGGTGGTGTCAGGGCAATGGTTGGACTCGATGATCCCAGAGGGCTCTTCCAACCTGACTGACTCTGTGCAGTACTTGGTGCAGTACTTACCTGGGATATTTTGGCATGGGTGCACTTCACGGGCATCCCTCCAACACCTCGCTTTGGGCGATCATACAGCTGCCTGGAAAAACGGCACGTGGGTCTGCGGGAGCACAAAGAACACACATGGCGACGTCTTCAGGTGCTTATGTTGGAAACGTAAAAGGGAAAGTACTCCAAATAAGTTTCTCTTGTTCAGAAATACAATGGGCAATTTAAAAAAACGCTATTAAGCGTGTGTGTAGGAGCATTTCCCATTCTGGGAGACGAGCTGAATTGTTACACGGAGCTGTATTATGACTTTGCCGACACGGTATCAATCAAGCCCCCATTATGTGCCGAGGTCTCCGTCACACGCGCCCCATCGCGAGGCCCTGCTGCGAGCACGGAGACTCTAATCCCGGCTCTTTGTCCTGCCCGCCGCCAATTTGCTGCATAATCGCGGACGAGGCTTGAATTTGCCATTGTGGTGATCCCGGGGCCGCGGCGCCGTGGCTGGGCTTGCGGAGCAGTTATTTGCATTGCCTTGATTAGCATGTCACCTGCTTCATTAGCGAAGAAAATTCTCATCCACAGACTCGGCCATTCATGCAAATTGAAGACTACACGGAGATCCTTCCCCTCTAGGACTTTCCATTATTAGCAAAATTGGTAGATTCTTTTTGTTCCTTCCTCTTCAGAAGGTCACTTTCGTTTTCACCTCCAAATGAAAGTTCTTATTTAAAAGACAAAATAATTGTCTGCCCAAACTTCACCATACAGCAGTCCTGCTTAAAGAAAGCTCGTTCCAATCGAAGACATCTCAGGCGCCTGCAAGGCAAGTAGAACCCCCCCGTTTCAGTCCAGTCCTTGCACTGATTGCCATCTGCCAGTGCCACCAGATCAGGAGTTTTACTGGAGGTCAGGAAAGGCAAAAAGCTCGCCGCCACGTAGGACCTCACCCTCCGGGGCTCAGCTGAGGGGTTCCTCTCCTTCCATCCCCAGCACACATTGCCTTCTCTCCCATAGCACATGGGACATCTTCCTTCCTTCCTTCCTTCCTCCATCCCCGTTTTCCAGGCTTTTGATATCCGTAGCTATCCCACCCCATTAACAGCGCACACCAATCTCAGTGTTCCTGAAGGATTCCCCGTGTTCAGGTTCATTTCTGATGTCCTGGAGAAACACGATTGCAAAACCTCTGCAGAGCTGGGCAGGGAGAGCCATGCACCTCACCTCGCAGCATCTCCAGAGGTGATGCTCAGCCTCGCAGGTCCTGGCTTAAAGAAACTAAAGGTGTCGTTACAGATTCTGAGCTCAGGTTTTGGAGGGATTTTTTTCCACTTTAGAGTCTACACATTGTTAGTGAAACTTTTTGTGATTTCACAAGATATGCAGCTTTTGTGGAAAAAATACCTGAAATGGGGTATTTAAAGAGATCCCTCACGCAGCGTTTCCTTGGCATCAGCGACAAGTTGCCGTAAGGTGCCAGATCTCAGTCCGGAACGGGAAAGCCCTGACACAGGCGTTAACCTCCGACACTACAGGGCCAGAAGAGCCTTTTCTCCATTCCTCACCGCAGCGGGCAGAGTCGTTCAGCGCATCCAGAACGATCCAAGCCAGGAAGAAAAATCCAGAAAAGTCTTGAAAACCCAAATAGTGCAAGAAAAGTAAAAACGTGTGATGGTTGTGCAGGAAATTTCCCCGCAGTCCTGACGCTGCAGACACGTGTGGCCTGTTACTGGCGGGGAAGGTGGCCCTGCCTGGCGGGGGCTCCGGGAAACCTGACAGATTAGCGTGTCTGTTCATCCCTGGATGGCACGAAGGGAAGAAGTGAGTCAGATACACGTCTCTGCCACGCAGAGAAAATGAAATCCTGCTCCTTCATTGCCCAACCCCAACGGCAGTCACATCCGTCGCGCTCCCTCCGCGTACACCTTGCCAGGAGCCAGCGGCCGCGGAGGGGATGAGGACGGATTTACCAGGATCCCTTTGGGAATGGCACGTGATTACAGAGTCACAATCTCACCAGTAAATCTCTGGCTCAGCGACGGCTGGTCAGGCTGCCCTCCCCTCGGGAGCACTCGCTTCGACGTTGCGTGGTGACCTGTGGCAGGGAGACGCACCCTTTGCAGACAGTTGTGCGCACTCACCAGATTAAAGATGATTAATTGTACCAGGTGGTTCCTGGTACATCTTAATCAAACACACATAATCAGCAATGCTCCTTCACACACAATACTTGGGGCTGGAGTGGGTAATTTTTAACCCTCTCCGACTTCAGTGAGGATGACAAGCCTAAAATATCAGTGGTAAGAGTCTGAGGTATCTAAAAGTGGTGCAATGGCAGGTGAGGTCCCTGGGGCACCAGTGCCTCTCGCTGCCAGAGGAGGAAGGACTCGCTCTGGTGTTAAAACCCCGACCTTTGAGCTGGGAAAAGCCCCGTCCTTACCTGCGAGGCCCCCGCGGCTCCGCTTCCAGGGCATGTGGGCAAGCGCAACAGCAAACCCAACCACGCAGCACCTTGGAGGGGGGACACAAACCACCAGCAGCCTCTGACCGTAGAGTATTTTGCATCATTTATTTAAATACCTATATTTATGCATTTACAAATTTTCATAGCTCTGTTCGTAGCTTTTTTTTTTTTTGCCTTTTTTTTTGTAGACAGTATTGCAGAGAAGTTAGCTTTTGTAAAATGAGGTCCATGTATAAAACTATGCAATGGATTGGAGACGGGGGGACAAACAATTTCCTTTCATAATCTCTAGAATCAGAAACCAAAGACAGTGACTGAATGGAGGGGGTGGGACAGCCCAGGGGCTCTCTCACGAGCATTACAGATGTCAGTGCTCAGCTACAGCCCTACGGGGACAGGTCTCAGTCGGTGCAATGCCTGTTTGCTAGAGCTTTAGCAGGCACGAAGGTCTCTAATGAAAAAATAAAAAGGAAAGGATCCTACACACTGAGAACGCAAAGCCTGGACAGCCTTGTGATAGGTTTTAGGTGTCGTGGCACGAAATGCCCGTAGGAGACTGCACCGACTCACCAGTAGTGCATCCTCATCCCAAACATCATTTTGCATAAAAAGTTCCCTTTAAGAAATCTCAGCATTTAAAAAACCTGGTATCTGAGCTCTTCTAGCCTCAGTACTTTGAAGTCACTTGAAAAATACCTCCTGCTTTCCTCATCTGGCAGCTTCAAAGTAATGTTTTGCTTTAATTGATACCAATTTAACAGCTCACGGATTCCCAGCGTTATCTCTGGGAGGAAGAGGCAACAGATATGGCATTGCAAGGTATTTACACACATGGTACAAAAATGTCCGAGGGTATGAAAAATCACCAGTAACACAATTTTGCAGCAGCCTCATTTACACCTGTAATTTTATACCATTTATTACATTGTACTAACACACCAGATTCAAAGATGTGCACTCCCTTTGGGGACATTCAGGAGTTACAAATATATTGTGATTGCATAATTCATATTGCACAATTGTATAAAAACATAAATACTAGCTATTCTATTTTTATTTTTTTAAATACAAAATACATGTCACATAGTCAAATATTCTTTTCAAGTGCAATTCAGGTGCTTTCTTTAGTCCTTCCAAGAAAAAGGCAATTTTGAATAGTTTTGGCACAACGTTTAACCTCCGTCCGGTGCCAACAGTTCTAGTTACAATACAGATGCCCAAAACTTTATATAGTAGCAGTCATATACATACAGTATAAAAACAGGTTATGTACAAACTGAACCGAACGTACACAGAAGCAGCCTCAGTGCTCAGATCCGAGCTCGTGCTGTCGCGGGGGGTCGGGGACCCTTCTGCCTCATGCCGGTTGCTGCGGGTTCACGCTCACGGGCGGAGGGTGTCCTAGGAGACCGATGCGCTGTTTCTGCTTCCTCTGCTCCGTCATCTGGAAAATTAAAAAGAGTTTTGCTCGTTAGGCCCAGAGGCTTCCTGTGCGTCAGCTCGCCCAAGGGCCGGCGCTGCCTGCTGTGGTTAGTGTTCACCCTGAAACCCACTTGCGACAAATAACGCTCCTCGGCCGCGGTGCCAAGCGCTGGCAGATGAAAGAGGCAGCTGCAGCCCTGGCTCACGCCGAGCTTCACAGCCACAAATTTGCCCACAGAGCTGCCTGCTGCAAGGGCAGAGCTGGGCAGAGCCAGCGTGAGTTAGCGCAGCGAGCAGAAACCTCCCCCTTGGAAACCCTTTGTAACCGGCCCCGCGTGCGAGGCGGAGGGGATGCAGCGGGCGGAAAAAGGGCCGAGCCCTCGAGTCTGGCTGGGAACACACTCTGTGCTGGAGCAGACCGAGCCGACAGCCCTCCCCATGCACCAAAAGCCAAGAGGCAAGGCAGGGACGGGACGTTAACCACCTCACTGCCACACAGCCCAGGCTGTATCCCCATCAGGTAAAATAACGCTTCACCTCAGTGCCATCGTGGCCTGAAAATGGATCATCAGTTTTTATTACTGGTATTGAAAAACGGCCACAATCCAACCCTCTGCTCGCTTTTTTTTCAAACCTTAGAAGGTTTCTGACAACTCGCATAAGCTGACACACCACGTAAGGAACGGCTCCCAAAACAGTAATCTTTCATTCAAGCATAAGGCAGAATTTAGAGTGTTTCTCTTTGGGAATTCACTGAGTTCCCTGCAATGATTTTCCTGTAACATCTCCATCCACAACCATTCAATTTTTTCAGTTTTCAGATAGTTAATCACAAATGTCAGCCAATATAACTGATTGTGGAAGTAACTCCAGGAGAAGGGGGACAGCATGGTCGCACATTTCGCTCATTTGTAACATGCACTTGAATGTATTTGTCTAAAATCTCCAGTTTTAGTGATGGTGAATAGTCGTCCTGTCTCCAGTGTGGGGTACCCCGGCGTGCTGGGGCAGCCTCAGCTCTGGAGTTCACAGAATCAATCAGGTTGGAAGAGCCCTCTGGGATCATCGAGTCCAACCATTGCCCTGACACCACCATGGCAACTAGACAAGGGCACTAAGTGCCATGTCCAGGCTTTTCTTAAACCCCTCCAGAGATGGTGACTCCACCACCTCCCTGGGCAGCCCCTTCCAATGGCTAATGACCCTTGCTGAGAAGAAATTCTTCCTAATGTCCAACCTGAACCTCCCCTGGCGAAGCTTGAGGCTGTGTCCTCTTGTCCTATCACTAGTTGCCCGGGAGAACAGGCCAACTCCCACTCCGCTACAACCTCCCTTCAGGTAGTTGTAGACTGCACTAAGGTCACCTCTGAGCCTCCTCTTCTCCAGGCTAAACACCCCCAGCTCCCTCAGCCATTCCTCGTAGGTCAGACCCTCCAGACCCTTCACCACCTTGGTCGCCTTCCTCTGGACTCGCTCCAACACCTCAACATCTTTCTTGAAGTTCATCGTGGGGAAAGAAACTGGTCAAAATGGGCAGTTCTGGGCAACCTCCAAGAGGCCCCTCCGTGCCCAAGGACCGCACACCACTGCCTTCGCTCAGGCGAGCAGGGTGCAGTCACACTCATTTAACAACCAGGGAAAGGGCTGAAATATGGTAACTCCTCTTCCCATCGCTCTCTGGTCTCGCTCACACACACAAGCTACTCCCCTGCTGAACCCGCTGAGACTTTTTTTTGACTATTTCTCAGGTAGCCCACAAGCTGGAAATGCAGAGAGGCAACGAGGACTTCATTTTAAAAGTGACAATTTACACTAATTAGCTTTACTGAGCAAACTAAGAGCCCCGATTTCACACAGCCAATGATTCAGAGGACATACGAAATAAAAATGGAAAGAAAAAAGAACAACGAAAAGGGACTGTAATAGATATTTTTCATGCAGCTCCAGTCACCAGCCACGTTTGTGACGACGGAGGTCGGGGTCCTGGTCCTGAGCAAGAAGCCAACGTCTGCTGGAGACACCTCATGCTCACCGACATCGGAGGACGGCGCTGGAAAGGGCTTCTGGGTGATTACACCTGATGCCCTGCTGTTGCAGACAATTATGTTGTAATCTTTTTGCACAGAATTAAAGTGATCAAGATTTTAATGGCTCTTGGTGCACTTCTTTGAAAGCAGGCGTGCTGGGTGGCAGTTTCTAACAATTACAGTCTCCAGAAGCCTAACGAGCTTGAAAAGCAAACGAATGAGAGGTTTTCCCTTTATTTAATTACAAGAAAATAAATACCAATAGAAGTTCCCTGAGTTAGTTCCTTTTCCTGGAGACAGCTCCTGATCAGGAGGAGGGATATACTGGTTTTGTCACACAACTGGAGCATCCTGCAACTCGAGCAGGGCTCTCAGTGACGGCACTTAGGGGAATTCCTAAAAGCTATCACAACATTAATGAAGCTGGTTTCCTCTTCTGCTTTTACAGTCAAATAGCTCTCTAAGAGCTAAACCCTTCATTCTTATTTTCACACAGAGCGAGAAGGGTTTTTAGGGCTTGGTTGGCCAAGAGCTGCGAGCTCCAGCAGTAAATGCACTCTGATGCGGAGCTGGCTGCGGCCGATGGAAAGACTCCTGGTGACTGCCGGCCGCTTTGAGTCAGACCCTTCCACAAGAAGACGCAAGACACATGTTTCGAGATAATTGTTTCCAGGCAAAACAGCAAAACCACTACCCAGCGAGGGTTAAAGCACAGACAAAAGAGCAACTGCCTTGATCCTCCATCCTCACAACCAACTAGAGCAAGGGGGTCCATGGCACAGTGTCTGAACACTAATTACAGCAAGGTTTTCCGCTCCCAATCCTGCACATTAATCCCTTCCTTGTGCTCCGTGGGGTGGTGGGTAAGAGGGCCCAGCTCCCTCGGTGAGGCAGAGCATTATTGGAAGGCAGGGAGCCCACCTCAGTCAATACTGGCTTGCAGAGACCCATGTCTCCATGAAGGTAACTGGTGTACGGAGAAACCAGGCCAAGCAGAGCGGAGACGGGACGCAGGGATGGGGTTAGGGTGGGAGAGAGCTGTGCTGCAGCAGGCAGACCCCGTTGGAAAACATAACGACCCAAATCTGGTCACTTTGCTGCCACAAACAGCTCCCACCAGCGCAGGCAACAGCGTTTTCCTTTTTCCTTCCAGTCAGGCTGTAATCCGTATGGACAACATGAAATAAAGCCCTGCTGCCGCCGTGGCTTTCCCAAAGCCATCGCTGGGCTGGGGTTGGGAACAACCCCCACGATCCTCTCAAGCCCCAGCCAAGCCCAAAGTTAACCCAAGTCACACAGAATCACAGAATGGTTAAGGGTTGGAAGGGACCTCTGGAGATCATCTAGTCCAACCCCCTGCCAAAGCAGGGTCACCCAGAGCATGTCACACAGGGTCGCGTCCAGGCGGGTTTGAGTATCTCCAGAGAAGGAGACTCCCCCCTCCCTGGGCAGCCTGTGCCAGGGCTCTGGCACCCTCACAGTAGAGAAGTTCCTCCTAATATTCAGATGGAACTTCCCGTGTTTCAGTTTGTGCCCGTTGCCCCTTGTCCTGTCACTGGGCACCACTGAGAAGAGTCTGGCCCCCTCCTCTTGACACCCACCCCTAAGGTATTTCTAAGTGCTAATAAGAGCCCCCCTCAGTCTTCTCTTCTCCAAGCTGAACAGACCCAGCTCCCTCAGCCTCTCCTCATAAGAGAGATGCTCCACTCCTCTGATCATCTTTGTAGCCCTTTGCTGGACTCTCTCCAGTAATTCCTTATCTTTCTTGAACTGGGGGGCCCAGAACTGGACACAGTTACTCCAGATGTGGCCTTACCAGGGCCGTGTAGAGGGGCAGGAGGAGCACAGAGGAGGCCAGCGCACGGCAACCACTGAAGAACTCCAGTTTCTCAGTGGGTTTTGAGGTCCATGCAGCAACACAGCACTGCTATCAGCATCACCCTCTGCCTTGCAGGATCGTGCTAAGATCTTAGGGTTAAAGCCTGTAACACCACCACCACCACAAACATACTGCACCAGCCATGACTGATTTAAGTTAACTTCAGCTTTGACTTTTTTAATGCAAGTTTTCCCTCTCTGGAGGTGGTCACCGTGGACTACACCGGTCCGGTCAGCACTGCCAGGCACGTCAGCTGGGGCACGGCGCTTTGGAAGGACATTTTGTTTGTTCACTTCTTTCCTAAACACGAGTTACTTTAGAAAAGTTCCTCCCGGGTTTGCAGAAGTCACGGAGCTGTAAAACACCGCTCCGTGCCACAGGACCTTTGTCCTGCCCGTACCAGCGCGCGGCTGCACGTTGGCAGCCAGCTCTCCCTTACCTGATCTTTGAGCTCTGACAGCTGGCCAGAGAGGTTGGTCACAAGCTTCATGGTGGACTCCAGCTTCTCCTGCAAGTTCCTCAACTCGTTCTGCTCCCCTTCCGAGTCGCTGCTCACGAGAGACATGGCCCGCATCCGGGGGAACCAGTCCAGGTTTCTCTCCTGAGGATCACAAACAGTTCACAATTAGTGAGTGTTGGAGTGGCTGAGTGCAGACAGACCTTTAGTGCCACGGGGACATTCCTCAGACACACCAGCTCTGGAGGTATTTTCATTTGCATCTCTCTGGAAAGGCTGCAGAATGCTGGAGGCCACGAGGGCCTTAACTGCTGAAAATTAAGGCTGCTCCTTGATGGCTTTTCCTTTCCAGCAACTGAAAAAATTCATATTCTGACTGGCCGGTTCAGGCTAAAACGTGGGACAGATTAAGTTGTAATGAGTTGCTTGTAAGACAGTTTTCATTCAGGCACACAAATTCTCTGATATTACACATTTAAGTTACAGTCAGGAGCTTCAGTGGACAGGTGCTCGGTTTTATTAACATGTACACACTCACACATACACTCACGTACACGCCAGTGACGTTAAAAATAAAAGCAGGAACGGAATAGAAAGCCACAAAAGAGGAGGAGGGGTGCACACCGCACCTTGACACCTCAAATTTCAACACCCAGCTGGTTTCCTATCTAGTCTGGTTCTCCTCCCACGCTGGAGATACTCGCTAATGTGGAAGTTAAGCGAACGCTGGATGAGATAAGGACGTGTGCGCTCTCACACTGCAACACCGGGGAATATTTTAAACAAAACAGATGAAACAGCAACAGCCAACTGGGTAAGAGCATCCCCAGCCAAAGATCGACCAACATCACTGATGAAGGGTGACCAAGGCTCACCCTGCTTCGCCGGCTAGGCTCTTCGCTGGGCTCTCTCTCAAACCTATGGCTGATTTTTACGGCGCTGCAAACTCACAGAATCCCAGAATCAACCAGGTTGGAAGAGCCCTCTGGGATCATCGAGTCCAACCATTGCCCTGACACCACCCTGTCAACTAGACCAGGGCACTAAGTGCCATGTCCCGTCTTTTCTTAAAAACTCCCTTTGGCTTTTTGCCATTCCCTGCCTAAACCTCTACCTCAAAGCCGCTCCCGCATCCCTCTGCTCCCCCTCCAGGCTCGCTCATTCCTGCTTAAATCAGGGCTCTGCACCTCTAGAGCTTTACAGTCACGTCCTCTCTGCAATTCAGATGTGATGCCAAGATTCATCATCTTAAATTAGTTGCTTCTGATCTGCTCAGAGTTCGCTGCTGCCGAGATGAGCAGGCAGACAGCGGGCCCTTTCCCGTGCAGCGCACCACAGGGTTCCCACGTGATGCAGAACTGCCAGGAAGGCTTTTTTTCTCCTGATCTCTGTTTACAGGGCAGATGGCTTCTGCTAATACAAGAAAAAATATATGTACAAAAAAAATACGCCTTTATCAAGACAAGTGCCAAAATATTTTCGACTTTAGGAAACGACAGTCCCACAATTAAGATTTAACAGTAGTAACAGGCAACATTGCACTGCGTTCTTCCAGCCGCAGTAAAATCCTCGTTAGGGAAGAGCGGGCAGGCTCCTCGCTGTGCTCAGGGCCAGCACCTCCCCCAGAGTATTTCCCCTCCCCACCCAGGGAACACAAACTAAACCAACGGCCCTTCCCTCCCTGCTCTCCTCCAGGCCAGAGGCTGCCAAGGACGGAGCAAACTGGACTAAAATGCAATTTATATTCGCTGGTTTGCCTGGAGCCTGAGGTCCGTGTCCTGAGGCTTCTAGGCAGATGCCAGAGCAGGCCCCAAAGCTCCTGCCCATCCCTTCCTGGCTCAGAAATGGTGTTATTTCACCATGGGCTTTCCAAGCCCATCCCCAGAGCGCTCCCAGGCCCCATCCTTGTGAAGGATGGAGGGGACAAGGGGAGCAGGACCTGGGAACACCGACCTTTCCCTACCTGCAGCATTTTATTAACAAATACCCCAAACCCTTTTCTAACACTACTTTGCCATACAAGCAAGTGCTGCGGCTGCTGCAGAGGCTGCAGCTTGATCCTTACAGGCAGGGGAGGTGACGGGCAGGCTCGGATGGTGAGATCAAGCCAGCGAGCGCTGCGGCAGTGCCGGCTTCTGCAGGCTCGGCAGACGTTTCGTACTCACTGGTTTTCTGAAAGCCCCAGAGCTCTTGAAGTCACTCGAGTATGGGAAATCTCGGCTTTCACTTAACAAAGTGCCTCTCTAGTTCTCGTGGCGACGGTGAAAGATTAAAACCAAAAACGCTCCATGGGAACTCCGCAAGCTGAGAAAGGAGAAGGCGAATGGAGAGGAGCCAAGACTCAGCTCCCTGGGGAGGCTCCTGGGCTGTGAGGACAGGAGTCCCTTCTGAGCCTGACCTGGCAGTACCCTGCGGGGTCCTGATCCCTCTGTGAAAGAGTTAACGGGGGCACCTCGATATCTTCTGTGCAGAGGGGCTCAGGGCAGGACCTACTCATCACACTGCCAGTGTCACGGGGCTGGACCTAGCCTGCACTCCCGGGCAGGTTTCATGGAGCTTGTTGGCACGACTCAAACCCAAAGTTCACCTGGAAGCATTCAGCTGCCACCCAGCCAGAACCAAGGGGATGTCCACCCAGCCTGGGCAAACACCCTGCGGTGAGGAACAGTGGGGACACACGTGTGGGTGACACTGGCACCGGTGAGCTCGCTGGCCCATCGTGGCTGCTGGGACCTCTCCGAGGCACCCCCCTGCCTCCTGCTCTGCGCACACACCATCCCGCACCCCTTCGCTCTGGCAGCGCATGGAGACCTTCAGCCTGTTCCTACAGGGGGTTTCTTTTAAATAAATAACGATGCCTCAGGCCGAGGCGGTGAGGATGGCCATGGGGAGGGATGCAGAAAGGTCAGTCGCCCGGCGCGCGCAGCCAGCCCGGCTCCTGGCCCCGCGCCTGCCGGCAGCGCTCCCTCTGCAGAGTGCTTCGGTTCAAGGTTGAATAAAAGATTTATATCTCCATGATCTAGTTTCTGCTGAACTTTAACTGAACACCGGGGTGCCTTTAAACATCCAGCCCGACATCTTTCGCTGGGGGCTTGGCAAGCCTTTGAGAGGCGCTGAGCGAGCCGTGGAGGGACGGGCTCCCCTCGGCCGTCCCCGTCCCGCCGCTGTCCCCTCGCATACCGATGCGGTTATGCACCGTCTGCCGCGGTCCCCGCCAGCCCCCGGGATCCTGGTGTGCAGTCAGCTCCCTCTTCCCGTCACACTCGCAGCTTCCTCCGCTGCAGCAGACGAACTGACTAAAGCCACTGACGGAAGCTGGCTAACCGCAAGCGCTGGGGTTCGGGTGAGCTCTTTTCTAGGTAAAGTTGGAAAAGTCCCTCTCGGTGAAGCGAGTATCGTGAAATCTCAGACGTGGGGGCGACGCTGACCATCCGCCATTGGAAATTTGAAAAAAAGAGGAAGCGGCGCGGCGTGATGCAGATGCGATTCATTCTGAGAAGCGCCCGCTCCTCCCTGCTCCTGCCAGAGAGTTTATTCTAAGAAAGGTTTCTGCGGCAGCCTCGGCGCGAGCCGTGCCAGGAGCTGCGTTAGCTCCGCTCCTCGGGCAGGAGGTGGCCACTAACAGCCAGGACAGGGCTCGTCCTCGCCGCCGGCCGCCCCGAGGAACCCGCCGCTCCTCTCCTGGGTCTCCATTTATTCAGCTACCGCTGCGCCTGATATTTACGGGGTGCTGAAAGGCTGATTCAATGCTCGTCAAAATAAATCCCCGTAGCCTGCCACCGGCAGCCTGCCCAGCAGCCGTCACTGAGCAGGGCAAGGCGGCAGCAGCAAATTGCAGTTTCTGTCATGTGCTGTAAAAAAATCCCACCCATACAGCTGAACGGCTTCGTGAAGTGCTTTGAAAATTAATTTTTTTGTTTGTTTGTGGCACAGTAAAACTCCTCTTAGTTCTTTCTTGTGCTTCCTGGAAAAAGCCCCACGTCAGGTTCTCTCTCTTCTGCAAAGGGCTCACCATCACTTCTTCCACACCCGGCCGCACTTCTCCCTTCTCCAGGAAAAACAGCACCCGACGGTGTCCCCCCTCCACACCAAGGGTGGTTTCAAATCCTCACATCCCCCATGTCTTTAAACAAGAGGCTGATGATATAAGGCTAATAATATTTTAAAAAAAAAATCTCCTTTTTCACTGTTGCCACAGATTAAATACCGCAGTGGGTTTTGCACTGGTGCAGAGCGGGTAACCTGGAAGTCAGACACCACATTGAAAGGCAGAAGACGACCATGTCCCTGTATGAAACGATCCCCCCTGCACATCCCTGTGACAGCTCTGCTGCGGGTGACTCCCCTGAGCCCAGCCTTGTGTTTACTGGGGTAGTTACCCCACCAGCATCCCCCAGCTTGACGCGACTGGGGCAGACGGCCCTGGTGGGAATCCCTGAAGGCATCTCCTCACTCTTGCAGAAAGGACAGTGACCTGCTCTGCAGAAGCCTACTGCTGCCTGGCGGGACCCACGTTTTATGTAGGACGTGTTACACCACGATCTGCTGGGCAGGCAAAACAATTAAGCATGTAAAGGCTGAACAAAGAGCTGCTGGTGGCCACAGCTGCAGTCACCCACCTCCTCTTGCACAACGCACCCGCGGAGCACCCTGTGGCTCGGGGTCACGGGCTGCCCGGCACCGCGGGGCTGGCGGAGGCGGCAGCGGTGACTCAGGGGACGGCCGCCTCGCCCCAGCCCCGGGCCACCTCCTTGGCACACACAGCCCCACGGGGCTTTTTTGCCCTGGCCAGCACTGCAGACCGAGCGGTTTATTTTCCCCAGCGTGACACCCTCGATGGTTTCCAGTCACAAACCTTCCCCCTCCCTGCCAGGCACGCCGGCAGCAAGGACACGGCGCCCACCCCGCACGCTGCTTTGGGACACGCTCAAATCCCAACACGTTACACAAACCATCACCCAGAGCTGGGCTGAAGCCTTCGCTTCTCTTCTCACCCACTCAGGCCCTTTTCTGTCACACAGCAAAACCCTCGCCCTGTCAGTGGGGATGCTCCCCGATACTCCCAGGTGGTTTATCAGGGAAAACCAAGAACTCGGCCACGTACGGTGGACACCAGCAAGGGGAGGTTTGTTCTGCAGCACGCTGCAGGGCACGCCAGCTCGCACGCCTCCAGAGGGAAGAGCACCCTAACGCTGTGTGGGGAAGATGAGGTTGACCAACCCTTTCTCCCCGTGCAGCTTCTGGTTTGCACCTTAACGCCCATGCCAAGGGTGGAACGAGTTGCTTCGCTATCTAAATGCAAAGCTCGGACCCGTGCCTATGACACAGTGTTTCCAGCAGCCACGGGCCTCCTGCCAAACACACCTCTTGGCTCCTCTGTGCCTCTGCTGTTATTTATTGTTTAACCCTGTAATTAAGTTGGCTAACTCTGGTAAAGTATCTCAAGGTGCAGCTTGCTGGGAAGACACCACCAAATTAAGCACTATCAGCTCCAACTCAGATGCTGACCTCCTCAGTCCTCCTCTCCCGGCTTGCACCCAGTGTCATCGTGACCAGGAGCCCTGAAACCCCATTTCTTCATCTATAACTGAGCAACTACAGACAAGTTACCTGTATGGGCTGCTCTCTTCTGCCTCTGCAATTGGGTTGGTAACTATTGACATCACAAATCTTTTCTATTCGATTCTGCCCCAAAGTACAGGATTTCCAAGGACAAATTACACAGGAATGTAACTAAGTTCCTAATACTCTTTCAGCCTGTGATTTCAGCTGTATACATGTCCTTCACTAACACTGGAATCATTAAGCCCCTTTGGAAATGCTTTGGGTTTGAAGCATCCCAGCCTGCCACTTGCTATTCCTATAGGTGCTGCAGTCCAAATCCAGTCCTGGCCACCTCTAACCAAATCACCCTCGATGCAGAGCCTGGGGACACCGTAACCCTTCGCAGCCACCATCACGTGAGCCTCGTGCAGGCTGTGAATCACACGCTCCTGCCGAGTTTCAGAGCAGAGCCACGATCGTGGCCGGGTGTTTAACTCCTTAGGAGAGGCTCCAAGTTGAACTTGCACTTCTGGAAGAATGTAATTTTAAAAGCCTGACGCTGATGAAACCTTGCTGTTGCTTACTAGGAGGCTACGTCTTGGCAGAAGTTACAGGCTACAATGGACACTCAGAACAGTAATCAGAAATACTTTCCCATTACGGTATAGCACACAGCTCCAGACAAGAAGGAAAAAAGCCCAATAGGATATTTAAATCTCCAGTTTTGTACAAAGAGGTTAATTAGGGCACTACGGGAAATCTTTAGCCTTCATTTCCATTCCAAATTCCTTTAAGGATACCTGCACCATCGCTCCTATTTAGAAATGGTTCGTTTTCAAATGACAACACAACCCAGTTGAAGATTCAGGACTCGGCGCTCTCGACCTGGACACGTGAGCTTGGGCAATCCCTTACACCTCTCTACCTCGCTTTTGTAATAAAGGTTAATGACATGGATCCAGCTTGGTGCAACAATAGATTAAAATTCTGTGGAAGCTGCAAGAGCTAGTTAGGAATCCCAGAATCAACCAGGTTGGAAGAGCCCTCTGGGATCATCGAGTCCAACCATTGCCCTGACACCACCATGGCAACTAGACCAGGGCACTAAGTGCCATGTCCAGGCTTTTCTTAAACCCCTCCAGAGATGGTGACTCCACCACCTCCCTGGGCAGCCCATTCCAATGGCTAATGATCCCGAGAAGACTTTTCCAAACAAGCGTTCATTTTTTAATATGCACATCTGCATCCATAACATGACTCACAGCCGTGTGGCTCTGATCAAACGCTGATGTGAAGGTCCACATGCAAATCCCCACGTTGGGGTATGCAAGAGTTGTGTATGCAAATATTCATCCCTGCAAGTGACAGCCCGCTGCAGCTGCATGCACTACAGCTTACGAACGCAGAGAACACCAGACTGCCGATGTGGTTTTCTACGTCTCAAGCTTCAGAGTAAGAATTTTTTACATATTATAAATGCCTGCACACAGCTGTTTGCAGCAGCCCTTTGCCAAGCCTCCCGTGGCAGCCGTACTGCCGGGGCTGCTGCTGGCGAGGTTGCCACCGTAACTGCAGGCAAACGCAGAGAACTTCAGAAGAAATTCCCAAGACAGGACGGGGAGATAAGACATTTACATGAACTAATCTGCAGGGAGTTGCACGGAGTTCACATTAGTCATTTGGGTGGGGATGTCAATGTCTGGCCAACACGATAAGTGGATCCCCCCCACCTCCTACACACTCGCTATTATTCAGACATCACCTGATCTTCCCTGGTGACTACAAAGCCACAGAGCAGCTGAGCCCTACGCCTTTGTTCCTGGGAAACACGGGAGGCACCGGGCTACCAGCTCTGCAGCACCATTAGCATACCTTCCAGATAAACACTTCTCAAAAGACATCGATCCACCTCGAAGCTTCGCTGCTATCTTAAGTGCACATCTGCAGTGATTTAGCCGGATGAGCAGCAGTCAGGTCATCAGGAGGGCTTTATAAACACCAGGAATTACAGCCCAGCTCTTATTGCCACTGGATGTTTTCTCACATTTCCTCAGATCACTGTTTTTAATGTCTGTTTTGATCAGGCTTACAGCATTCAAAATACTCCTAAACCTTAAACTCTGTTTCCCAGTTTAACTGTTGACTTCTTTCTGCATGCTCCCTTTTAACTTAATGAGCTTCTATCCGTGAAGAAATATAAAATTCACTAAAGAATTATAGTTAATCATTGATTTGCAAGGCTACAGTTTCTTTTTATGCTGGGTCAGATTCCTGCAGGCTACAAGATGAATTCTATGGGCAAGATTCAGCTCTGCCATCTCCAGTACAGTAGATAGCCTCAAAATTGCCTTTCTACACACATTATTTTTAGACAAGAAGACATCAAAATTCAAGATCACTCTTAAAGCTTCTGAATATTCACTCACTGGCACAAGTGAAATTGTCCAGGATTCTTTTGATACCACAGTGCTTAAAATATCTTAAAGCACTGTACAAGCAGCACGGGATGCAACTCACAAGCTGATGGGGAATTTTAGTGTCCTAAATTTGTTGGTTTTTTTTTTTTTTTGGGAGGGGGTTTTTTTTTTTTTTGATGTTCTGTGGTGTTGGAACAACCCACAAATGCTAAATGGCAGAGGGAATTTTTTCTTTTTTTTTTTTTACAAATGCCAAAAGACAGAAATCTGAGAGTTTTCTAAAGATTTTCTGCTGGGAGTCAGAGCAAAGGTGAAGTGTATTTGTGGTGTATCCTGTCATCTCAGTATGATCTGGAGCACATTATGCTTCGTCAACTACTAAAAATGGGTATAACTTGCCGTTGAACAATGGTACGGCAGCGTAAGAGCCCGTGGCAAAGCCATGCCCCATCTTTGTCACTATCTTAGAGTGCCACCTTCAGTCTGAACACGTGGGGAGGGAACCCCTGTCCCACCCAGCCATGACACGAGTGGGCTTTCCAGGAGCATCTGGTGCATGCAGACATGAAGCAGCCACAGGTTCCCATTCGCCCTCCCCACAAATACAAAATGAACCATCCCCTCCAAGAGAGGAATCTCAGTCTTGGGAACCACTGACATGGTTAAGGCTTTCCTTTTGCCTGTCCTAGATTTGCAGGACGAAGACAGAAGGCTTGAGTAAAAGATGAACCGTGCCCCAAGTTACACCTTAGGCAGAAAAAAGGATTTCTGACTCTTACAGAAGGATTTAAAACAGGTCTGGTAGAGAAATATATCCATCATGTTTCACATTCAGATTTTCTACGGTAGAAAATAATGTTTTTAACGTTAAAGGATGACAGAAAGAAATTGTTTCTGAGTTTCAGAGTGAGTTTTGCCAGCTCAGTCCCAAGGAATAAGTCAACTGCAAAACGCTTCTGAACTCCCACGTCAGGGCAGCAGCAGCCTGAGCTGCTCCAGGCACGTCTGCACCAGCTCGTGGCAGACCACTGATGTGCAAAGCAAACTGACTTCCTATTCCACGGCTAGTTCTCAATTTAAAACCGGCTCCTGAAATGCAAAAACCCACCAGCTACAAGACATGCTCCAAACCTCTACCTAGAGCATGTAGTTATATAAAATTGCATCTGCATGAGACGCTTGGTCTATGCATAATTTATCCATATTCCCATTCAACACAGAGTAATTAGCCTTTGCTGACACTTCTATGAATGGAAATTCTGGTACAATTTCTCCACTTTTTGCTTTTATTGCAAACACATTCAGTGACTGGTTTTTGGTTCTTACCTAATTTGAACTGTTAAGCTGAAATAATAATTTGTTAATAAATTGTTTATTCATCAAAACTTTTTTTTTTTAAACTAGTTTTAACACAACGTAAAATCATATTTTACAAGCAGAAACACTTCAAGGAGCACAGTGCTTCCCCCTGAAGTAACACTTGCTGCCGTGGGATAATGAAAGGGAGCCACATAATCAGTCAGACCAGAAAGCAGTAGCAATGTACTTAGTTATCTCACCGTGCTAATCCTCCATCAGGTGACTGCTCACAAGATTTCTTTAAGCCCTCATTACAGAGGCAGAAATCCAGGGCTAGGAGGTACACTTTAGTGACCCCAAAATAACACGTTTAACCTCTCTGAGATCTCGGTGGGATTTACACCCAGGCCATGACAACTTGCCCACTTCAAGGCAGGTTGTACCTCCACAGCCCAAAAGCTACGGACAAATAAGAAAAGTATTCGGCTATTTATGTGTCTGAAGGCAAATACAGAAATAACTAATTGAAACGTTATAAATCAGAAACAGCTTTTTCTAACCAGCCAGAAGACACACAAATTAGTAATTGAGGTTTAGGATCTAATTCCAGGAGCTCTGATCCTGCAGCTTGGCAGAGACGAGGCTTTTAATTCTCTCATTAAAAGGCCTTACAATTGAGTAGATATTAATTTTAGTTTGTTACAATAATGAGCTACAATCACATGACAACAAATCCTACAAGTCAGTTTAAGATATTAATACTGGGACAGGTTATAACCTGTTTGTTATACTTCAGACAATTCCACTAGCTTGAAAAAATTCTCCCTTAAACGTTAGTTTTCAAACCAGAATAGCTGCTCTTCACCTGATGTAAAACCACAGGTACTACCTGGCTGTCACTGCTGCAGCACACGTCGGCTCCCACGAGTGCCCCTGCCTGCACCAGCCACCTGCAGCACGTGCTGCCATCAACGCAAGGTCTTTTATCGAGTCATCTTGCCAAGTACAACTTAAGTATATTATCTTTAGAAGAGGCTTTTAAAACGAAACGCATTGGATTAAGCCTATTATTGTAGAAAAAGTCTTACTCCAAGTTTTTGCTGACTAAATAAATAAAATACAAAATCCTACATTTACCAAATATGCTGGTAGATTGGTCTAATCTAGAAAAAAAAGCAAAACTCCAAACTCACCTTGATCATTTCTGCCACGTAACTTTCCGGTCCTGTGTATTCTGTTGAATCTTTCACTTTCACTAACACAATAAAGCACAAATAATGCCACATGTTGTGCTCTTCTTTAATGTGCTCCTCAAATGTGACTGTCTTGTTATCAAACTTATCTCTTTCCAAACCTACAAGAGTGACACATACAGAACCGTTAGTATTTACAAACTGGTACTAAAAAAACAAGCTCTAAGAACAAAAGTAATTTCTACAACCTGCTGCACTTCACAGTCACAATCATTCTTAAATGGATACTGAAGAACAGGGATAAACTCTCCAACAAATGCCCACAGTGTAGTGAGGAGAGGGAAGCAGGTGTAACAAGTACTGCTCACACTATACGTAACAGAAAACTTCTGGTTAAAAACAGGTAGCTACCTCATATGCAGTTTGTTGGATTTCCTACCATATCTCCTGTTTTTAGGCAAAATGATACCAAAAGCAACATTTGCTTTGCAGCAAACCTCCAAAGGTTACTTCTGTCTATCAACCAGCTGAGGAATGGGAGGTGGGAACAGCCAGTAATTCAACACTCCTGTTTCCTGCTGGTTTGCAGCTACCTCTCACTTTGACAGAGTAACCCCTTATTAAGGGTGTTTCTACACTTACCACAAATAAAGCAAGTCGTTTTTAAAATTTCTTCTTTCTTCTGTTTTTCACTCCTTAAGTCAGCAAAAGTGTCAATGATCACACCAAAAATCAGGTTAAGGACAATAATGATGACCATGAAGAAGAACAACAGATCGTATATCACTCTAGCAGCAAAGAGAGGTTCCTGCAAGATACATATTTTCATAATTAACCACCCAAACAGACGCACATCTAACCCTTACCACGCCGTTCTCGGTTCAGTAACGCTGCCCCACAGCCCCTCCCTTAGACTCTCCATTTCTGATGCTCTCCAATGACAACTTACAACTCAAAACATCAAGTGAAACTAAAATACAAGATTACTGAAAGAAAAGCCCCATTAGTCAGCGACCAGTTCGCGCTCTCTGCAGAGCTGCTCTTTCCCCTTACCGTGCCCAAGTTCTCTTTCACACACTGAAATTTGTTCTCTCCTCATCCCCACCCTGCAAGCCCATCCAAATCCTATCCTCCTATTAATCTGCTTATATATCAATATAGTATGAGTGATGACCATAAAGTCTTTTATTGGAATTTAATTAATTTCATTTATGCTAAGAACCGTGTACGTGGACCTTAAGTTGGACTTCCCCAAACCCATTTCATATTTATTGCAGGTCCGAATACCTGAATACCTAACCCCCATTTTCAGAATCGTCCTGCCAGTTGGGTGCCCAACTTCTATTAAGAATTATGCAACTTTTAAACCACTGTAAGCTGAAAATAAGGCTAAATATTAGAAAACACTTCGAAATTGCAGACAATAAAGAAAAACATTCACTCTGACCAAGATCGCTCCTTTGCCCCCTAACGTGGTTCTGGGGAATGGCCAGAGGTAGGACAGCTTGAGACTCAAATGGGCACAAACAGCTAAAGCAGCAGCTATAGGGGCAGCTCTGGGTATTCTGAAAAGTTCCTGCTGCTTCAACTGGTGCTTGCTCTCTGATGATGGCTCCAAACAACGGCTCCTTCCTTCCCACAGTCCCAGCTCCCACCCAGCGTGGTCCCTGTCCTCTCATCCATTCCTTGTCTTACACATCTTACCTTTCCCTGCGGATGCTCCCCACAGAAATGGTACCAGCTACCACTGCATTGTCATTCTGCCACCTCCTGTGACTCTTTCACTACCTTGTACTCATCTTGTTTCTTCAGATCCTGAATTCCCAAAGCACCGACTGTTGGCTACACCATTTCTGGTCCTTTGGGCCCCCTTTGGACAGCCCTCAAGCTAAAAAAGCCCTAAAAAAAGGATGGGTAGAAGCTTGTTTGGACTGGCTGTTGTTTGATTTGGTACTACAGAGATTTAACTGTATCACACAAAGTGTGGTCCCTTCTAGTCACGCTGTATCCTGCATCTCTTTAAAGGGAGCGTATACACATTTTCCACAGCAGAACTAGGTCTCCAGCCCTACATGGTTATCACTCTTCCGCCCCCGTTCAGTGATAATTTACCTCTTTGGATGGTTTCCTGAGCACATCACCTACTCCACCCCCACTCCTCAGCCCATGACTCAGTACGGTAACAATGCACATCAGTAACGTCTCGCACGTATGCTCTTTATTCTCTTCCTCCATTTCTTCAGCAATCAGTTCTATTAACACAGCAAGCAAAGACATGTTTCAAAGGCAAGAAGATCAGTTTTAAATAATTCTCTCTCTCCATTCTTTGCTGGTTATGCTCTCTCCCCCCTTTGTAAGAACTTGGAAGGGGCTGCCCAGGGAGGTGGTGGAGTCACCATCTCTGGTGGGGTTTAAGAAAAGACTGGACATGGCACTTAGTGCCCTGGTCTAGTTGCCATGGTGGTGTCAGGGCAATGGTTGGACTCGATGAGCTCAGAGGGCTCTTCCAACCTCATTGATTCTGTAATTTCCAGTCAGCTTTGCAAACCTCCTCAGCTCTCTGAAGGAGCTGACCGGCTCTGCTCTGCCTCCCACCTGCCCTCCCCTCCCCACCAGCAAAGATCTCTTTTGTGCTCAGACTTCTGCCTTTGCCTTGGTGAAATCTCTCTTTCCATTTGTGAGCACGCACAGCTCAGCTCACCAGCTGCCTGTTTATACAGCATCGTAGCTTTTTGACAGCTCCGAGGACAAAGTGTTGCCTCTTACACTCTCCCTTGGTGCCTGACAGATTGCACAGCCTTTGGGCTGCACTCAAAACGGCAACTGCGACTTGGGGTTTCCATTGGCTAAAATATCACTGCTTATGGAAACAGCATTGTACTAAAAAAGTAACACGCTGCTTTTGACCCTCTCTTCATTTGCCTGAAGCCTACAACTTCACTGTTTCAGTTGCAGAACTGCTAGAATTAATTACCTCATTCTCATATACTCTCCCTGTGCCCATTACAAGTCTCATGACTTTCATTTCATCATAAATGAGCGGATCCCACCTTCCCACGGACAGCCTTAGAAGGGCCCTGCACAATCCAGACATAGCCAAAACCCCAGATGGTAGAGAAACAGCCAAAGATTTGGGCATCATTAATATCCCTGGCCACATAAGACCCTGATATCAGGGTGATTATTTACGAGATAAAACATCTCTGGAGTTTCCCTTTCTGCAGCCAGAGCGTATAAAGACAAAGCAGCACAACCCTGCTAGAGCTGAACAAAGCAGCTATTCTTGTGTCAGTGTTGGATCTCAGCTCATCAAAGAGGACACTTGAGCAAAGCAGAGCCATCTCCTCTTGCGAGCGTGGGCTCGTGGCCATCATTGACCTTTGAAACGCTTGACCATAGAAGAGCTCCACTTCTAAGAGAAATAGTGATGTTCTGTCTGGCTCTCACAGCCAGCATCATAAATCTCTGAGAAGTAAATTACATTTTCTAGAAAATAAAACTGAAATATTTCAATACCCAATCTGAGGCTCGTGATTATGCTACAAGTAATATCTTGCATGCACTTTTTTGACCTAAAAAACCCCCAAACCTGCCCTGTCTACTTAATCCATTGAGTACTTCCTGCCATGATATTAAAAACAGTTTCCTTAGTTAGCCAGATGGAATAATGCTGACAATAAATGATGTTCTGCTCCATATTTCACAGGGCATTATCCTCTGCGATCCCATTTAATAAGCCTGATGTTTTAAAATAATAAACTTCGCAAAGAAGTGAACTGCATTGCTTCCTTCTCAAATTGATAAGGTAGAAAATCAGAGAATATGACAGTGTTTTATCAAAGTATGGTCTAATTCTAAGGTTCTCTAGTTTAATCAGTCCATGTAACAAATGTCATTTATGCTGTTGGCCTAAATTAATGCTTTTTCAAGTCAGATACTCTCATGATAGCTTTCTTCCCCAATTTATTACATAGCATTTGAAAAAAAATAGTATTAATTTAATTTAAGTTGCTTAACTAGAAAAAGTGTGAAAACTCAGGGTGTGAGTTACAAATTCAACAGCAGACACTTACTGTCTGAAGGAATGACTGAAGAACAGTTTTCACTGCTACCTGCTTTGCATACATCTGAATAGAGAAACTCTCCGGTCATGGTCTCACCTGGTTCTGTGCGATCTAAAAACAGAAGGGGATGAATCAAATGGATAGTGTAACATTTGTTTTTGCATATTTGTTTAACAATATGTTTTGCAAAATTACTTCTCAGATATTAAGGTGCCCCATCACATTCAGTATGTGATTACTAGGCAGATTTGGAATAGTATATTATCCTAGAGTTTAGAAGGGCACAGTACTTTCTGATTTACACATTCAATGATTTTAAATTCAAACATAAAATTCTTATTTCTATGAATTAAAGACCGAAGTTGTGCATTTATTTTGCATCAGCTCCAAAGCTGAGAGAGCAATTAAACCCAAAGAAAAAACCCAAAGCTCTCCTCTAACAAATTTAATTTCTGTGCTTCCCACCCACTGAGGCAGCTGCTTGATGCTGCAGGGTGGAAAAAACCCCCAAATTTTCACTTACATTAAGCAATCTAAGGTCAGCACAGAGAAGTCTGCTATGGAGTTTAAACTGTAGCAAGTATTTGAGGGAGGTTAATACAGTCTATAAAAACTATGAGCAAACCAGAGTTAGAGAGATAAACCCCTGCTTCACAGGAGCATCTCTTTGATGCCCTTCATTTATATTCAGTCTGTTATTTCAGATAAAAATATTTCTTTTTGTTATGTTGAAACTAAACCCCACCACTAAAAGCCAAGGTAAGCATGCAGTGTCTGGCAAACCGAGGCAGACCTGCATTCTCCCAGTGCAGAGCCTCTCCACGATGGCCTGCCTAAAGTCTGCTTGTAATTAAACTGGGGGAGGGAGTAGGTGTAGCTGAATTAGATAATCTCAACTGTTTCAGCAAACAGTGAGGGGAGAAATCTCAACGTGTGCAGAAGAGCCTAAGTGCTATCTCCAGGGGTTCCTCCTCCCCACCCCTCTTCATGCTGCAGCAGATTGCAGCATTTGGTAAAAATACTGGGGTATCTGCTTGCCCCAATTAGTTTGGGGTTTTTTAAATTTTATTTTCTGTTTAAACAGTGTCCTTTATAAAAAAGACATTGTCAAACTGGTGAGGTCATCAGTATGTCTTGCAAAAGGTGGAAGACACTCAGCATGCCCCAAGGAACAAAAGCCCATTAGCTTCGCCAGGGGAGGTTCAGGTTGGACATTAGGAAGCATTTCTTCTCAGAAAGGGTCATTAGACATTGGAAGGGGCTGCCCAGGGAGGTGGTGGAGTCACCATCTCTGGAGGGGTTTAAGAAAAGACTGGACATGGCACTTAGTGCCATGGTCTGGTTGACATGGTGGTGTCAGGGCAATGGTTGGACTCGATCCCACAGGTCTCTTCCAACCTGACTGAGTCTGTGATTACTTTCTTCAACACAAACCATCAAAATGAGTCGCCGGTACCAACCTGGCAATAACGTGTCGTTAGGAAGCCTGTCTACTTCCAGGATAAAGTCATCTTTGAAGAAGAGGTACCCCACTATGGAGAACAGGTAGACCAAGATGAGAGCGAGCACAGCAGTCAGGATGATGGAACGCCCGTTGCGCGTGACGCTCTTGATGACGTTCAGCAAGGTCTCTTCTCGGTACACCAGGTCAAAGAGCTGGGGGACAAGGAACAGAAGTGCTAGATATACAGGGCATGCTTTAAACAGAAAGCTGCTAACACACACTGCTCTATCTTCTTTATAGTATTCTCTGCCCCATCACAATCTCAAAACAGCCCATTTCAAAACGCAATTAGCTTTTTAAGTCTCAGTTTATTAAGTGTATAATTAAATGAGCAATATTTTTGCCCAAATTCTTTGTTTAAATTTCTTTACAGAAGTTTCCTTCATTTTTCACTCCTCTGGCTCTGTGGCAATCCACCAGCCCAGGCAGGTTGCTGGCTATGCTGGCTGACAATGGGAGAACAGGTATTTGATAAACGGGACCTACAGCAATATGGAAAATAACCAATTCAGTCACCAGTGGATGGAGCAAGCATCAAACAAAGGGACAAGAATAGTGTGTTCTGAATGGGATTTAGGGTTTGCTGTAAGAGTGACACATTTTCTCCACCAACACTAGCTACACTCCTTCAGTGCTTATTCTTACAAGCATTGTGCTGTGCAAAATGAATTCCACTCCAAACAGAAAAAAACACGTATGCTGGGCACCCGTGTCAGTCGTGTGAGGTGTGGAGCCTGGCTCCAGCTAAGGAGACACTCCAAGGTTAACCAAGTGCTCAAGAAGCATGGACACTACATTATAGTTATTGATAATAACAAAGTAAACCATCTTAAAGGCTGTGTGCCTCTTACTCAGAGCATGGTAACCATTCAGCTCACATTTCTATGGCTAGATTTTTCAAGGCTTTTTTTTTTTTCCCCTCACCTAAGAGCTTATATGACCTTAAAGCTTAAACCTTCACCAGGTATTGATGATACTTGGAGTCACAGGATTTTAAATTGTTTTATTGTCTTGGAAGTCAGAGCAGGGTCACAAGCAATACATCTAACCTAGAAAACCTGTACCTTAGAAGTCGAGGAGTAACAGAGAGAAATGCTAAAAACCTGCACTGCAACTGCAGACACATTTACTGTAATGGGCAATATTAACTAAACTCAACTTCAAACACATCTTGTATAAGATACTTGAGAAGAACAAAAAAGTCTCTGTTTGTCCATACAAAAACACATTCTGAGGGCAAGGTGAATACCTACCAACAAGCTATAAAAGAATTCATGTACGAAGAGCCCCAGGGCACAAATCAGAAGGTACAGCAGGTGATAGAGAAACTCTACATCCATGATCATTGCCTTGTATCCTTTAGTGAAGGTTCCACAGTTACCCACAAAACTCATCAGGAAAATGATTTTATTACAAACCTAAAGGAAAGATGAACCATACATTATTTACAACATGTGGCTTTCAGGAAAAAAAAGGCAATTTTTCAAAGCTGGAGGTAACTCGGCTCCATGATGATATCGACAACCATCTTGAATTGTTCAAGGGGAGGTTCAGGTTGGACATTAGGAAGAATTTCTTCTCAGAAAGGGTCATTAGACATGGGAAGGGGCTGCCCAGGGAGGTGGTGGAGTCACCATCTCTGGAGGGGTTTAAGAAAAGCCTGGACATGGCACTTAGTGCCCTGGTCTAGTTGCCATGGTGGTGTCAGGGCAATGGTTGGACTCGATGATCCCAGAGGGCTCTTCCAACCTGATGGATTCTGTGATTCTGTGAATTGTCTGTTACACGACAGCGTTTTACACGTCAGTCAAAACCTGCTTTCTGTTGTGTTTTCTGCACAGCTGAGACAGCGAGCCAAAACTAAAACTGCACAGGTCTAACACAAGGTGCGCAGACTCCTGCCTCCAGCTTGTTGTCAAAGGGCGTCAAGACTAAGATTTAAAGAAGAAAGTAAAAACACTCCCTGGTGCGAGAGGTAAACCTTCCTTAAAAAAAAACCAAACCAACCCTGTTCTAAGCATGGTGCTTTCTGCAGTCCAACAACTCTTGCCTAAGGCAGCCCTTACGTTTCCAAAACACGCCCTATTGCTTGCTAATTAGCAAGTGGTCCAGATTCCCTCAGCCACTCACTCTAGAATCCTGCACCCAGTAATCCTGTGTAGCACCAGCCATCAACACCAAAGGAAAGCTGCCTTCAGCTTACCTGGCACCTGCCAAATGCCACAATTACCAATAACAACCACAGTGCAACTCTGACTCTGCAGTCCATGGCATGCAGTGATGGCTGTTGGAGACACGGACTGCTATTAAATGATGCACTTGAAAGCTGGGCACTACATAATAAAGGCCAAGACTTTGAGAAGACATCTCTGCACGGTTCCTGCTGACTCAGAGAGAAACCCTTTTGGCTTACTTGCCACAAGAGACCACAAGTATCTGGGTTTGAGGGTTAAAGAAGTTCTCTGGTGGCTCAGTTCACACATTACTGCAGCAAAACTGCTCAGTGCCCGGCTCTGGCTGGCAGGTAGACTGCAGGCAGGCATCTGGGAAATGCGTTGTTCAGTCAATCTTACACAACCCCGAAAACACTGTAGCTCAGTCACTGAACGGGAGATGGGTTTGAGCGAATAACCGTGTACTTTAGGGTCACGGAGACTCCTTTACATTTCTGGCTGGGGTGGGAGCTGTTTCTAGACTGTGGCAAAACTGAGCGAAACCTCAGAGGTCTCCAGCCTGGGGAACCAGGATTATATGAACAACAGCAAAGCACTTCTGCTAGAAACAGTCCTAAGAGGGAATTACTCGTCCCACCAGTCCCACCACAATGTCCCAGGCTATCTTTGCCTCACATCTTCACAAGCCGGTAAGAAACCCTTACATAAGATGCAAGAGAACTTCGAAAAAGCCCACTTGATACTTACGTTGAATGCACCCAGAAGAAATAAAGTAGGTTGTAAACCAACTGAAAATATTAGTCGTAATATTGTAGAAGCGATTAAGGCTCGGATGCCGTGAGGCTTCGGAAGAGCTATAACGATGGCCAGAGATATCAGCATAGCTGTCCACAGCAAGCCTGACAAGTGGGGCTCCAGGGTCCCTAGGGTGGAGAGGAGAAAACAAAACCCATTTCAATACTTTGTATAACCAAACCAAACCAAAATAACCAAATAAACCATTTTATCTTATCTTTGGTGGAGCATCATTAAGCCTCATGTTCAGACATTACTGGTTTCAAAGCAGTAAGTGGGACATCTGAGCCCAATGCCTTCAGCAGATTTTAATTACAAACTTGTTACTAAAGCATTATGTAAATGGGAAGCACCAGTATTGTAGGATTCTTCATTTTACTGTTCATTACACCTCGAATGCTGGAAAGGAGAGGCATTTTGCTAATGCGTTTGTAGAGGCACTGAATGGGAAGGTGAAGACAGACAACACACTCCTCCAGGTCCAGATTCAGAGCAGATTCTCCTATTAAGCTTTTGGTCAAAAAAACTCCTACCAGTTTTTGTCATCTCGTGCTATTTCTGGTTCTATTTAGGCTGTCCCACGAGACTGCCCTGCTTACATAACACCAGGCCCCTGTTGCTAAAAATACACTTCCCTGAAAGAGCCATTAAAAATACTCAGCCAAAAAAAACCATTTACCCTGGGTTTATGCAGAATATAAAAGACATCTTTCTTAAAACTGACATAAAAAAGGGTTTTTCTTCAAGCAGCTGGTTCCTCCACAGACAGAACGGCGAGACCCCCCACATTTCACAGCACTCCGCAGCCCTTCTGCAAGTACGTACTCAGAGGACTGCTGTGTCTAATTGGCAAGATACTGAGGGCTTACTCCTCCCTCCGCCCAAATTCAGAAGGCTTAGGAAATATTACTCTCATCTGACTACCACGAGCAGCCATTTAATTTTGTTCCAAGTCACTGTAGATTAATAAAGACAGCAGAGGATAGATGGAAATTAAAACTTAATAAGCGTAAAGTTGAACAGATGTTTCCGCTGTCTGAAGGGAGTCTGGGATCCCAGAGCAAGGCAGCCACTGCTGCTCGAGCTGTCACACAGCAAAAGGTGCAGAAACAGAGTCACCGAGTGGGAATGATAAACAGCAGAGAGAGGGGAGGGAGCACAAAACATCCAGAAGCTCATTTAGGAGTGACTTGGGAACTGCGGCGAGAGGCAGACCCTGAAGGATCCTGCCTGCACCTGCACAGGTGTCTGAACATCCCAGCCTTTACAAAGCCATCCACAGCACTCGGGTAGATTTGCTTTCACGAGGTGCAGCAGCTCCCAGCAGGCCTGCAAAACCAACTGGAGTTAATGAAGTCCTCAACTGCTGCCTGTGACACCCACCTGGAAACGGTGGGCACCAAGGCTGCTCATCAGCACATGGAGGGCAATGCCCTGACACATAAGGACCTTCATGGGACCCAGGGCACGGAAAGCGTGGGGCTCAGAAAAGGCTTGTCTCTCCTTCCCAGGGACGGAGAGAGACTGGGAGCAAACTGGGAGCGGTGTCTTTGCCCATGGGAAATGAAGCTCACCAAGCCAGTGGTCACTCGACATCAGTTGCCTGCACCCCAAGCGCTTGCTGCGAGCACGTGGGGTCTGCTCCAGGGCTGCTGGCAGGAGCAGCGTGTTACTGGGAGGAAGCTCTCCCTGCCTCGGGAATTCTCACCATTCCAGTACCCAACTCCAGGAATCTGGTTTTGTTTCTGCTCCTCAGGTCAGAAGCTGTGCAGCTTCTGCTGCAGTCAGATGCTAATCGGCGGCTCAGCTCGCTGCGGCTGAGCAATTCAAGGCACCGACATCCTCCCCCAAATGGTCTGTTTTGAAAAGTCTGGGTTTTTTAAGCTAAATATAAAATACACATGTATTTATTTATTTATTTTACATTTTTGATTGTAACTAGTTGAGGAAGAGATTTTATCAAAATGTTATGTGATAAACAAAGTATTTCAAATATGCAGGGTAGGGCATCTTCAAAATGCCAAACGATCCCCCTCCAAGTCTTGCAACTTGTAACCTCAACGAACTCGTTTAATTACCAGCTTTCCTAGCAGCCATAAATACGGACTTTCAAATTTTAACTTGTGATCTTTGAAACTAGAGACAAAAAAATTCAGTTGCTCTTTGTGCTTGTTAAAACCTTTCGACCAGCTGCTGGCCAGAGGGGATCGGGGTAGCCCCTGCTCTGCTCTCCGAGGGTGCCACGAGAGGTACAGCAGCCGAAACCACAGCCTGACTTTGCAGAAGGTAATTATACTCTTCCCCCACTCAGGAACACCGGGTTTGGGTCTAAAACATCCTGGACCTTCTCACGGGCTACTGCGACCTTTGAGCTGCCTCGTCTTTGGGTTCGGTAGCTCGCAATGGAAAGGTGCAGAGGGAAGTTCAATAGGAAAAGATAAGCGTCGAACTGGCCCTGTTGCATTATGAACCTCCAAGAAAGGGAAGTGAAGGCTTGAATCACCCTAACAGAGGGGAGATGGGCTCTTTTTCTGCATCCTCCATCGATTTGTAATGCCAACCCCAGCCCTTGGAGGCCTCCTGAAGTGCTACGCAACCACGAAAGTTTTATGGAAAGCGGCGTTGATAAAATGCAAGCTCAAGGAAAACATCGAATTAACATTTTTCATATTTTTAGTTCAAAACTGAATTACAGAACTTTAAAACAAAGTAGAACAGTCAAGTAATTAAAGGTGGGTGTCTGTCTTTGATAATTTTTTCCCTTAGGAAAAAAGCATGGCTCTACATTTTCCTTACAAATGCCTCAAGAAAAAGTCAGAACAGCACAATTTAAATCAAGGCAATTAAAAAAAAGGCCAGTTTCTGTTCCACTATCCCCACTGAAGTAAACAGGGATGAAGAGACACAAGTAGGGGACAGAATTTGGCTCATTCTACCTTATCTGTTCACATATTTTTGTATGTTAAATATTGGTACCTCCTCGAATTCCTTTGAATGGATAGAAAAATGCCACGAGCAGGTTCATAAGGACAGCCAGGTTAAAGGAAATACTGCTCCAGAAGGACATGTTGCGAGCACACCAGTATAGGAAAGGTTGAGCTGCAAAAGGGAAAAATAATTCTTGTTAATGGAGCATTTAAAAAAAGAAGAGTTCTATATAAAAAAAAAAATTAACCTCCACCAAAACTCTGTTTATTTTCAGTTTGCCCAAGAGCACAGCATCAACAGCAGTAATATTCGTGGCTTATTCTGAAGTTTATTTGATTGCTCTTTATCTTCAGGGTACTTCCAGTTTCCCAAATAGAGCTTTAAGGCAAAGGACTCATGTTAAAAAGGGAAATATTTTCAAACATGAATGGATTTAGCGGCACACAAGAAGGAGTTCAGAAATCCCAGAGGTCAAGGACTTCAGGTCTCCCCTAATAATATACTTTGTACTTGGAGTCCCACGAAGAACAAATAGGAGGAAGAAAATCTGGACACGTTATCAGAAGACAAGGACAGCTAAGCAGCTACCATTTTTAAATTAAAAATGCTCGGAAAGAAGGGATCAGAGAGCAAAGGAAAAGCAGCTCAGTGAAATTTAGGGACAAGGTGACAATGCAGACTCTGAGGCTGAAGAGTAACTTAATGACTGCAGCAATTCTGAGCCTCACAGCAGCCACCGCCTCTCTCCAGCATCACCTCTTCTGGCATCGTAAGCAAAAAAAATGGGTTGAAAGAATTATAAAATGCCTCATTATAATGAGCTGAAACGCACATATAAAGCAAATGTATTGAAGAGCTGAATGGAAAGGCCAGCCAAAAGGTACCCCATCACTGTGGGAACACAAGCCTCGCTGCACCTCATTAGCCAGGCACACATTAAGCCTCACCAATTTCTTAATTAAGACTTTGGGGAACTTATGGTGCTCAGATTATGGACTAGCACCACAAGCTGAAGGAGGAAATACAGGGGTCTTTAGAAGCCTTTTTTAAAAAGTCCTTCTCAGGTAAGTGGTGCCACATGAGCACAGCACAGAGCACTGCTCACATCATGAAAACACAAACCCGTATTTAAGATGTGAGAAACAGTTGTACAAATGTAGAGTATCACCCAGAGGCCAAACAAGACCAGACTAAATGATTCCAGTTCCTTAAAGAAAAAAGAAATATCCTCCACTTCTTGGTGGATCTTGGTCAATTTGTGGTCTGTTGTTAATTATGGATGTTTTCACTTGCCTGGAGATAGCCTCCAAGACAATTAGAGTAACTAAAAAAATCTAGACTTAAACAACAAAATCTAACAGAATATATGGACTCTGTCAAAGCTGCCCATTTGTCTAGGATGCCAAATGCTCCCACATTCTTGTAGAGTTCTTAGAAGTCGTTTTAGGAAGCAGCTTCCTGGGGATTTTGATGCTGTCAGAAGTACTAACCCAGTGTTCAGTGGAAATAGCTCCACTCTATTTAGGAAGGGACTTAGTCGGCACATCTGCCAGTCTACTCCTTGCCCAAAGGAAGGGCGAATTCTACTTTTACCATTACTGGAAAATGAATGTTTAACCTGTTCTTAACCACCTCCATTGCTGGAGATGCCCTGAGTCCATGCTGCATTACCCAGCCTTCGTCCTCCTTGCAGTGCAAGGGAACTGCTTTGTGTATCCAGCACAGGGAAGAACAGACCATTGCTTTCTTCAGCTGTGTCCTCTCCATTTCTCCCTGCCACCAAATGCCTCCACACATTTGTTCCTTCCTGTTGGATCTTAACAAAGACGACCTGTGATCCTTCTTCCCCCTCTCCCCTGGACCCCCTCCAGTGGGTCCATATTGCTCTCGCATTAAGCCTGACTTCATTACAGCATGTTGCCACTGTGCAGAGGAGCAGACTCCTTCAAAGAATTATCAAGGTTGTTGCCACACCGGGGAACCATCTGCTACCCAAGTCAACATTTCAAACTCCTAAACCTGACCTCAGTGCTCTGCTGGTAACGTTCCACACAGCCGCACTGGCGACAGGAACCTACCTCGCAATTTCTTTTGCCAGTTCATCTCATTAAAGAGGTCTTCTGATTTCATGAAGAAGTCATTGATCTTGCTGCCTTGTTCATCCCTCTCTGTGGTGTAATATATCCGCAGCTTGGACTCCTTCGTGAGGAACTCGCATATACTGGGCACAGGGAAGACGATCTGCTCCATGGTACGGTCCGACCTGACAATCTGAACAGCAGCCTTATTAAAGTTCTTCCTAATTATTAAATGCTATTTTATTTCTTGGTTTGTCTGCTTTTTATTTTTTCCCTTTCAAACCAGCCACACGTAGAAACTTGGACACGTTTCCGTAGAACAGCAGCTTGATAAGAGACTTCATTTAATTTACCTTTCAAAGCAGGCCTACATTTATCTCCAAGACTGATCACTTCTCTGCTGTGGTCTCATCCTGGCAATACTGTTCTTAGCTGGGATTTCCAAGTGAATCCCGCACCAAAGCTGCACTGAACTTCAGAGCAATCTGGTCACCCAGTTGAGGAATCTCACCAAATTTAAGCCACACATGGCACAGGCAAGTATGAGGAGTAAGAGTTACATTTATCTCGCTTATTAGAGCGTTTTGTGAACTCTCCATATTTATGTTTTACTTTTAAAAGGTGTTTTAGATTGTACATCAGGCCAAATTGTCATTTTAATACAGAAAGAATGGTAAAAGCTCTCACTAACTTTATGGATTCAGCAATAGCACCGGCCAAAATGTAACAGAAGCGAAGTTACACTTCCTCCTGCCAACAGAGCTCTGCTCGGCTCCATCTTAAAGCCCACACATGACAGCTCAAAAATAGCTCCCCCCCAGCGGCTGTCAAAGAATAAAATAAAAAAATAAGTACATGTACATTCTTATGTCAAAGATGACAGTCCACACACAGGTAGGCAGCTCCATCAAAATATCACGTATAACACAACCGGTGTTTAACTCTTCCAGATCATTCCCCCCCAACACACCTCCCCTCCCAGCAGCCACCCGTGTCCCCGTACCTCAATCTGTGCCGTGTGCTTGGCGTAAAACTCCAGAGCCTCGTCTCCCTCTATCTGACCTCCCGGCTTCAGCATGTTCTGCAGCTCTTTGTTATGACGAGCCAACTGAAATAAAGGAATGCAAAGGGAGTGGGAGACACCAGATGTCTCTCCATGATATTAAATTTCTGATTTTTGGCATAAAAAAGAAATAGTATGCAGTCAGCTGCTAAGAAAGGGCAAAGTTGACAGAAGGCTTGTTCTATTCCAACCAGACACCCTGCAGCTCTATTTTGGGAGCAAGGCAGAATGAGTCAAATATGTATTTTTTTTAATATCCGTGTTGTACTCCTCTTCTACCCATCCTCACCCACCCTTCGCCTGACTTGGGAAACTTTTCACATTCGGTCTATCCTCCCACGCCCACCCTAACTCAAAGGTGTGCTAATCACACAAGCATCCAGGCAGGGATGGAAGGGAAAATCTGCATCATTTGAAAAGCAGATGTGCAGAGCACTGCTCCAAAAATGCTTCTGGATGCTCTGAATTCACCTTACAGCATAGTGATGGTCTCTCAGATGCTGAAGGAACAAGAAGTCTCTAATGGAGTGATGTATGTAGCATCAATATATTAAGCAGATCTAGAGATATCTTCCCCCCCCCCCCCCCCCTTAGTCTTTTACCCTTCAACCACCACGTTGTGTCAGTACAACGAACCTGACTGGCTCCAACATAGAGAGAATGTGGCAAAAACCATAAAAGCAGAGTGAGATTTCTGCTTACAGTTTAATTGATCTGTGAGCAGAATTTCTTTGGGAGTATAAAGTAACCTTTGATACAGCTGAAAAATAATACATTGCTGCCCAGTGCTGCCAAGAACTTGAATCACACGTCTTCAGAAACTTGGTCAAGAGCCTGCCTGCTTCCCATTGTAAAAGAAAACTCCAAATATTTTCTTATGTTATAGAATTTTCTTTTCCAATTCTTTGAGGACAGGAATTTGCTCTGATTAAAAGAGAACGTGCAGTGGGTTTGCCTCAGAGGTGAGCCATTAAAACAGTTTCAGGGAAAAGCAGCCCTCTTGCTATTCACAGTTTGGGACACTCGGTGCTACAAAAGCCGTAGGTGAAATTCTACCTGATGAGCCAATATATAAATATTGTGTCCCACGTTCCTCGGAGATGCCGCAAGATCTTCCCCATTCTCTCCATCCTCAAACTCCACTTCTCCCTGCATATAAGCCTTCTTTATCACTTCCACCTAGAGAGAGACAGACACAGGGCAATGGAGGCAGCTCAGGCTGAAGTCTGCTAAGGGCAGCAGACACTTGGCACTGGTACAGAGGTGAAAGGGAGCTGCGCACACACGTTCAAGAGGAAGGTCAGTGGGCTTGGCAACACCCAGGATAAACCAGGAGAGCTGAACTCAGCCCCTTCAGCCCAGCTCGTTGGCACAAGACACTAAACTGCACGTTCCCCTCTAGGTAACACATTCCAGGCCACCCTCGCCGCACGCTGCCTCACGTTCTGACCTCTGGCCTGCGCCGCAGCTACGTGCACCGAGACAAGTCGACAGCGTTTCAGCTGTACTTTGAATCTCCCGTTGGTGTTTTCACCAGTTAATACATTAACCAGCCCCAAAGCCTGCTGCAGTCTACTGAGCAGCTTTTAGGTCACAAGAAACGTCCATTTCTCTCTGTCTCTTGTGCAAATAACTTCTACACGTGGATTCCAAAGCGTCAGACGATGCTCCTTCCCTGCCTTACATGGGTTGCTGAATGTCTCCTCCGTAGTGTTCAACAGGGCTCCCCTAATAGCTTGTGCTGCCTGGGACCTCGGCAGACCCGTCCCCTGGGGATATTGCACTCATTCAACCAAATCCTTGAAAGGTCTTCCAGCAGCCAGTGGTCCACGCACAGACCTCTTGCAGCACCTCTGGGGTGGACGTGGCCACACCAGTCTCCCCAGTGCTGCCCTACCTGGCTTGAAGGGAGTGGGGAGCTTCGGAGCGACCCAGGGACTCACCAGCTCTTTGGGCCTCATGTTGTAGAGGATCCTCTCCGCGTTCTCGCTGTCGTGCCTGCTCTCCATGATCGCCAAGAGCAGTTTTGAAGCGTTGTTCTGAAGGGAGGGGAAAACAACGCCAATCACTGCCAGGAGTCACGAGGGCACCCAGCCCGAGGGCTACCGGCCCTGCTGCCAGAAGGGCTCGACATACCTAGTATTTTTTATCAGTTTATTTCCCAAACCCTACTTATTGGCAGACATCAAATTAACCCAAGCCAAGGTTTAGATTTCTAAAATGCTGATGTTTCAAGCTTGTATTATTTTGTTTTGTTTTAAAGACACTGCAGCATCACTACAAGCTCTCAACTCCAAACTGGTGCAGCTCAGCTTTACTCAAGATACTGTTGATGAAATCGAAGGACAGCCAAGGCTGAAGACACAGACGTGCTTCGCTGCTTTTAACTGAAAATTACTCTGCAACCTGCTCATGCCAAGAAGCAGAGGGAGGAAATGGGAAACTACAAGGCACCAGACTACTTTAATACGAACAATTAAGATTAAAATCCATCATGAGTGACAATAAAAACTAATAAAAGTATTTAATTTTGAAGTATAACACTAATTGAGTCTAAAAGCATTTTTTATTTAGAATAATAAAAAACCCACATTACCCATAATAATGGTGTGAGTCGGCAACGGAAAACAACTAGACATTGCACTATAAGACAGGGCAGTAAGTCAGAAAGGAAATATTTCTAAAACATATGCTGAAGCAGGAGCGCTCCGTGACTACTGCTGCTAGAAGACAACCTGCCAGTGTATTTCTGAAACAAGCACCGGGGCTAATTATTTCCACACTAATATGAACAGCCCTAAAAAATTTTTGATGATTAAACATCAACTGATTAAACAACAGCAATAAAGTATTAGGAAACTAGATGTAGCATGAGAAATTTTACTTCCCTTGTATATGTAAAAGCTCACCAACAGAGTAGTTTTCATCAGCTTTAAATTTTTAACAGGAAATTATTTAGTACTCCTCAGCATACCTGGACTGCCTGCATCCCCCCATCTGAAAACTGGTGGCTCCACGTTATCATTTAAAAGATTAAATACCTGTGACAAACAATCTGTGGGCACTGCCTCCAGCTCGCTGATGCATATAATTTTTTAGCACTTATGAATATTGGGATATAATAAACACCCACATAATTCCAACAATAAAATTACGTTTCATCTTACTGTTAACGTGGAACACACAAAATAGTCACTTGCCTTCAGTTCCAACACAAGGTCCATCCTCTTCTTCCCCAAGGGGTTGATGTCGTTGAGAATCAATGCTGTGATGATGTCAATCCCGTTGGACTCGTGAGTAGCAATGCAGTTCTGTCCAAAGAAAATTCATCAAGCTTCGCTAATTGTCTACACTTAAAATGTAGCTAGTGACCCAGCCAGAGAGTCACCTCTGTCATCACCTCGTAAGCTGTCTGAGATGGGAACTGAACAGAAAACTGTGGTCGGTGCAATAACAAGACATTAAGGCATTTTGTTTCAAGCTTTTCCTACCATCAGCCATGGCATGTCCTCCTGACACCACCCAGCCTCAGGAAGCAGAAAGCAACGCAGCTGATAAACGAAGCGTTTACATGCCAAAGCGACCAGGCTGAGTACACAGCTAAGGAAGAACACTGTTTTCCTAAGATTAGGGAGAGTTTATTTTATATGTGCAATCAACACCTACTGCAGTCCTGTCTAACCAAAGACTGTGGATTTCCATAACCTTCTTGCTTACCCTTTAACCTGCTTTTATAACAGCCCATAACTAAAATGCACAAGCTGATGGTGGCTTGCTGGCTCCAAAACCCAGAGCCCTGCTCTGGCACCGAGTCCCACTGCAAAGATGCATACCTGTATCTAAAGGTTGTTACTCCTCCCGATCCGAATTAGAGAAAAACTTTCAGTTATGAACTGGAATGCCCAAGACTATGTCCAAAACCAACCTCAAGCCCCATGGTTATCACCTTCATTAACGAAGCTACAGAGCTCAACCTTCTCCCATCAGGCTGGGGAGCCACATTTCTGGCTTCATTAACAACAGGCAACAGAGCTTGGTTTTAGCAGTATTTTTACTATAAAGTATTTCAAGTACAAAAATTCACCACTCTCCTTGTCTGTCAGGTCTAATAGAACAACTTAAATCCTAGCAAAGTAAAAAAAATCTCTACTTCTTTGAGTGGTTCAACTCCTCAGAGGGGGTCTGGAGAAAGAGAAGTTGATTGTTATGAGTTTATAAAGAAAAAACCCAAACCAAGGGTGGGGCAAGTAAAGCGAGCAGCGTTCTAAGACAACACAAGTCTAGAAGGCTGAGAGCGAAGCCCAGCAGAGCCCACGCCGCGGGTGCAGGGAGAAAGGGCGACGCTTTTGGCAGCTCTAGATGTGTTACCTGGTTTTCGTGGCAGGGCCCCTGACAGTACTCGGTCAGACTTTCCAGCGTCTGGTTGATGAGCGCTACGTTTTTCTCATTTATGTACAGACCAAGAAGTCCAAGTCCACCAGTTGTGCTTCCACAGATACAGTCCAGAAACTGCAGCGTCTCACACACCAAGTTGTAGTTGGTCTTGTTGTTCTGGCAGCGTAGGAAGTTCTGCGAGGAGAGTGGCAAAGCCGGGAGGGAAGGGAAAAAAGCACACAAAGTGATGTTTGGATCGTAACATTTAAACTTGTTTCCTCTCTCCTGTCTTCCAAATGAAAAAAAAACAACCAAACCCAACCAAAACAAAGGACAATTAATGAAAAACAATTTCCCAGAGACTCAGATGCTGTTTGTCAGTGTGTAAAAAGGGACAGGCACTACCCCTTGCTTTTCCTCGAAGCTCCAGCAGAACTCCTACCTTGCTTAATTCTAGCAGGTTACAAAACACTTCAAAGGTGAAAAAACCCCTGAGATGAACAAGATGCAGGGGATTATGGAAGCAGCAAGGTCTTTTCTGCCAGCCCGCAGAGCAGCCCTGTTAACTGATTGCCTCTAGTGCCTGCGTCAGACTAATAAGTCTTTGAAGGCAAACAGACTAAGAAATTGCCAGGTTCAAGTGAAGGCTAAGCTAAAAAAGGGAAACGCTGCCTGTGAATGCAGACTAAAGGTGACAGTGATTCAGCACATTTCACCTGATTGCCCATTTAGTGTCCTGACTTTTGATTAACTTGTCAGAATGTAGAAAGGTTGATGCTACAGAAATGGGAGCTAGTGCCTTCCCTCAAGGAAAAAAAGCAAAACTAATGGATAAAAGTGAAAGCGATGACACAAAATGCTCCTTGGCTGTGGTACGGCAGCTACCCTGATTATAGCTAGGCTTATACCAGCCTCAGCTTCTTGATCCAAAGTCAAAACCACAAAGGAAAGAGGAGCAATGAGGCCCAGAGGCAGAAGGACAATGTGAGATGGCTAAAAGAGGGGAAGGAAAAAGCTGTAAGGAAACAAGACCTCGCTGCACTGTGAGAAACTGCCCCAGGGAATGTCTGTTGTGTATAGATCAAGCTCTTAGTTCTACCACCCAGAGCATCTCACAGGCTATGGAGTGGGACCACGATGGTTCAGTATCGAATGTGCCGTCCTGTTGCTTTCAGTGGGAAGGCACCTTGCAAAGGCAGCATCTGCAGCCAGTTCTTAATGCCTCTACGGCACGTCGGGGTGTTGGAGACCTTGCTGCCCAGTACGCAGCCTAGAGCCCAGTACCCTCCAGAGAAAACACGACGACTGAAAATAAAATTGGCTCCTTTCAGAATACTAGCTTGGTTTGTTTGAGCAGGGATGAACACAGAATCCTTAGAAAGAACAGTTGTATCATTTAAGTGGGTAATTCACCCCAAAGCCTAAATGTTTCCTTTGGACAGCCTTTGTTTTAGCAGAAATCTGATCCCTAATTGGAAAAACTTCACAAAGAAAGAACATAAGTGAGAAGAAAGTCTTAGCAAAGAGATATTTTTAAATGATCAGATTTTTCTTTACAAGCAATCGGGTAAGGCAAGGCATTTTTCACTGAACACAGGCTTGCTCTTTGGTCTTAGGAAGTTACTTCTCACACACGCTTCTTGCCTAAAACACGGCGAGCTAAACCAGCCCCTTCTCTGCATGCAGCAGTGCTGCTCCACTACCCAAATTACTGAATCACTCTCCTGCAGCACGCAGAGCTTTACTGTTCTTTATTACCTAGGCTTTGTCTCCAGGGATTATGAATAAAAGAAACAGTCCAATCCAACCTTAAAAGCTGTATCAATTCCTGCTTTTTTTTTGCACAAAAGCAGTATTAAACCTACCAACTTAGACCTTTAATCCGACCATGACTGGCTAGCGTATTACTACAATATTTTTATTGCACAGAAATAACTCGATAAGAAAAAAACAACTGGAGTACTATGTTTTTTCCCATGAAGATGGGATTTTTAAGCGTAACGCTGGAGCTGCACGCCTGGCTGTGGCGGTGTGGGAGGCTACTGGGCACCCCCTGCCCAGTCCTTGCATTAATTTGAAGAAGATATTGCAGCTCCTCCTCCAGCCCCCGGGGTCAGCTGGTGGGGGATCGCATCCTGACCGCGTGCAACGCGGAGCAAACCGCAGCTTTATCTGCAAAGGGAACGACTGAGTGATGCAAAAGGCACAGCACTGCAACTCCCCGAGCCGTTTCACAAAGGCTTCCTCCTCATCTACGACACGTATCGGCTCTTACAGCCGCGACTTGCATTTTCCTGTTTTTGCACAACATCAGGCTACTCGCAATTGCTAACGGCTTGGTTTCACAAACCTACAGCTGCACAGGGCAGGCGATGCCTGTTCACTTCCAATTTAAATCTAACTTGTGCCATTTTGGAAGACACACAGCTTGCAGAACAGGCCTTACTTATTCCTTTAAGCAGAAAGTCCATCGGCAATATCGATAAGGAGTTCAGTTACAACGTACTAGCTGCAGAGACAAAGATTTTGAAGCTTCAGACACTCCTGCCTCCCCTTCAGGGCTGAAGGAGAAAGGCAAGCAGCAAGGCAGGCAAGCAGCAAGAGGATTACACTGGAAAAATTGTTCCTCCCACCTTTTTTTTTAAAAAAAAAACCAAACTTTTTCTCCTAGACCTGAATGCAACTACCTGCTGTTTGGGAAATCTAATTGTTCAGGATGGTGAACAGCTCAGGCCAAGTCTCTGCATTGGCTTGAATCCCATTTTGCTCCTATAGCTTGAAGTGCCCAGCCAAAGACAGCAGCAGCAAGAGATCACATGCGTGCGGTTTGGACTAGAGCCACATAAAACTGCCGCCCTACTTGTCTCCGACATCGCTAACGGCATGAAAATTGTTCGACAAAACAAAGATCAAATAGGTTTTTTGTAAAAAATTAGGAGAAGCTCTCATGTATGTAACCTCGGCACCTGTAAAATGCTGGGGGAATTACACGTCCGCAGCCCAGGAGCATTACCATACAGATTTGATTTCCCCTCTTGCCAGCAGCAGGGCATTCGAGTTCAGCGGAAGGGATCTGGCAGGTCTGAAAAGCACTCACGCAGGGTCCGACACTGCTGGCGTGCCGTGCAACAATATGCAATCAAGGCAATTATTCCTCCTTTATGAGGGCATTTAGTACATTGTACGGCGTCTCACTAGCTCCTCGCTCGCCTTCAGTTCCAATCCAGCAGCAGTGGTTACGCTGAACAAAAATCATGGTAATTGCAGTCCATTTGTAAGCAAAAACCTTACCTCCTGTGGAGGCACGCGCTGGATGAGATCGTTAACGTACACGTTCTGGGCTCCCTATTTAAATTTACACAAACACATCCCAGAGTATCACAGGACAGCTGAGGCTGGCAGGGACCTTTGGAGACTGCTTTGTCCAGCGCCCCTCACCCTGTCACGGGGCACCACCGAGCAGAGCCCGGCTCCGTCCTCTTCACACCACCTCAGCCTCCTCCAGGGGCTTTACACCCAGGGCCCCGGCCCCTTCAGCAGCAGACCCATGCTTCTGCTGTGGATACAACCTGGAGACCCTTCTTGTTGCCCTTCATGTCCCTCACCAGATCCAACTGCAGCTGAGGCTTTCCTGGTACCATCCCCACGTGTTCAACTCTACACATGAACAGGTCCACGAAAACCCACGAGAACCTCTCCACTGGAAAGTACACACATGCTTGAGGGCAGCTGGAACCAAAGTCCCAGTGCTATTTTCCTACTTTTTTTCCTTTCCCTCCCCAAAGTAGATTGGTAACCTCACAGCCCAACACCTGCTTGCTTTAAGTATGTACTTTTAAAAAGCCACATCAAGTGTAGATCCCACCAGCTACTTATATATACATTGAAAAGACTACTGAGCACTGGGTAACTGGGCTTCCCTTTATTTGTCCAGCAAGGTATAAATACTTTTTTTTGGATTATCTTCAAGGCCAAAGGAAATAGTCGGTCACGTATCAATTAAAAAAGGCAAGGGATTAGTGAGACTGACGTGAGAGCAGCAGCTGCACCAGGCCATGCGAGCACTCCGGCCTAGGAACCAGGCCGTACCTGCAGATCCCGGTTGTGGTTTTCACAGAGCAGCTGCAAGAACCGGAGGATGGGCTGCATTATCGAGATCACAGCACTCATCTCCAGGTCATCTTTGCTCTTGTCTGCCGCAGACTGTGCTCCTTCTCCTGCCGAATAATGGTCGTCGGGGTCAGCCTCCCTCCGGTACGTGTTGTAAGCCTTCCTCGTAGCTGCGGAGGCCTCCAGCAGCTGGTCCCGGACCTCCTCGGTAATTTGGGTCATGGGCTCTCTCACTAAAACACACAAGGACAGATCTTCCTTAGGCGAACCGAGTAAAGGGGACCAGAAAATCTGTTCACACATTTCCCGTGACAGTTTCACACGCAGGCCAGCTAGTCATCAGCAGCTCCTTCGGTAAGTGTGTTTAGTGGGGGGTGAGGGTCTCGAGTTTACAAGGGTATCATGTCGCTCTCTTCGCACCTTTTATACGAACCACATTAAAGTTATAAATTCTGGTATTAATGGGTTAGGGCACACACATCTAGCACTACCAGGAGTTAGGAGAAAAGGACCTGCTCTAGAAGACAATTAGGATTTCTCCACTTATTGTTAGAGAAGGCACCGACCACAACCCACAGTCCAGGGTCGTTACTACGGAGCAGATTGGGGCAGCTTGTCATGATAGACAAGGCGGCAGAGGCTCATCTCAGAAACACTTTTCATCATTTCAATAGCACAATCTCACAAACGGATGCAGAGGGGATGAAGCTCTTGAAATCCTGAGCCAGGGCACCACTGATCTCTGAACTTTGCTCTGTGGGATCAGAGATCAGAGCATTATTGCATCAATTGAAATGAGTTCAAAACACAGCATTTTAGTCCCTTGTCACCTCAGAAACGGAACAACTGGGGTTTACCTCTTTTCCTGCTCGGTACATCTCTGTCTGAGTCTTCATCTTTCTTTTTATTTCCTAAGTCACTAGTGTTGACTGTGACAGTAGCCTTGATTTCTTGCTGTGCCACTTTCATGCGATCATAAAAAACCTTAAAGAACTTCTCAGATTTCTTATCTTCTGTCAGTCGGCAGAAGAACGAATGCTACGAGAGAAAATGGAACAGGATCTATATCTCCATACACAGGTTGAATACAGATTATTTCACCTTTCTGCACTGCGGGATATCCCGAAGGACTGGGAGGTTAATTAGTTTTCAGTAAACCAAAACCCAGAGCGATGGAGACTCGTCCTGTATTGTTAAGGAAGCCCGTTAGCTCCCCTGTTAACAACTTCCAAATATATTTTTAAAGAAAAGCGAGTGCAATACATCACACAAGCCCTAATACATTTAGGCAGCACACTTCTCTCTCAATAACAGCATTAAGGTAAGTACAATGAATTAAGGGTAAGGTAAGGACAATGGAATTGTCTGTAATTTGATTCTCAGTGCAGAAACAAAAGAGGATGAGCAAAATACAGAGGAAAAACAACTGTCCTGCCTTCCCACCCTCCAATCAAAGGGACTGTGACTCATAACGTGCAACAGTCAATGTTAATCACAGTCCAAAGACAAACAAACAGGGCAACGTAATGAGGGATATTTCGTGCGAAGCTTCCATTGCCCCGTCTGCAGCAGCCTTCTTAAAACTCCTTTTAATTCCTACTCCGATATAACTTTAAGTGACAGAAAAACTCGATGCTTGACTACTTTTAAAAAGGTTTATTAACGTTTTCTGCCCATATGCACCGAGAGACAGAAAGTTCTTCCTAAAATTGAGGAGAATACAAATCATGTACAGGTCAAAAATGAGCCAACACAGTGAGCGATCAGACAATTCTTGATGAAACCAATATGCTGTTACATAAATCAGGACCAGAGCTTAAACACGACTGAAGGATGAACTTGTAAGTGGGTCACCTTATGCAGAGTATTATGAAATTAGTTAGCATTCTGCAGCGGCTCACGATCCGACAGCTTTACATGATGAATAGGAATGAAGCCTGATTTATTGAAAAAACAAATTAAAATGGGAATAAGCAATATATCCTGGCCGCTTTTCCGCGCAACGGAGCACACGAGGCCGTCTGTGTACGCCTGCCTTTGATCGCTCCCAAGCTGCTGCAGTCAGAACGGCGCTGCATGACTTTGAAACACTAATAAAGCTGTGTCTTTGATTACGGACAGAGAAGCAGTGCTACTATTTAAAGGTGGTCAATGTTCACACGAGATATCCCTCCTGCCACTGCGATACCTTCTACCCACCCAGAGCATCTCAGGTAAACTCTGAGTTCACTCTTACTTCTAGTGACTAACAGAGAGGAGGGAAAGGAGAAGAACCCAGCACGGGCATCACCCGCCCGCACAGCCAGCCACGCTGGTACCTCCTCCTGACATCCATCCAGTAAAACAGACCTGCCAGGGCACTGCAGGAGATGCCTTCTGCTGAAAGTCACTGCAACAGAAACTCTGCTGGGCCCTGGGACATGACACAAGATGATATGGGTGTCCAACTTGTTTCATAGTATTTGCAGGATTATTCTCTAATCCAATACTTTACACCCAGAATTTTAATGTTTCCTCGTAAAATATACCCAAATAAAACCATCCTTTGTCTGAATGACAGTTTACTTCTCCAGGTATTTTTTTTTTTATTCTAAACTGGTTCTTTGACCTGACCAGACCTAGTGGACAGAATACAGTCAAACTACAATCATAACCCAGAGATGCATTAACATGGTTTCCCTGAGCTGCTGACCAGTAACCAAAGCCAGGGTTGGGTTATTTAGACAACCAACCCTTGGAAGCGTGGTCTGTTGCTTGGTGGCTACAAGTACAGAGAGAGGAAGAGCGTGTATATAAGTTGCATCTTGGAAATTTTACTCTACCAGTATTACACAATAATAGCATTTACCAGCATAAACCATCGGTTCTACAAACCCTCTTCTGAAAAATAACACGATTTGCTCGTCAGGTGAGCGATGGTTGTCACCTGGCTGCATGTCTCAAGAGCCTGGACAGGAGGAGTTCCCTGTGATGGAGCAGCAGTGAAAGAAAAGCTTTTTTTAATGAACCACACTGAAGAAATCCCTTGTATGCAAGTAATTGTTACTTGCTGACAGGCTTGATTTTTGTTGACTTTTCAAGGTTCTTAACTGACTTTCCACTGCACTTCAGAGAAAAAAAAACGAATGAAACAAACATTTCCGGGAAAGCTTTCTTGTGTGTGCTGTGCATACATTCAATGGTTGTCACAAAATGATTGTCTCAGTTTAGGTCAGGATGCCTAACACCTTCACACATACAAATCAACCACATGCCAGCTATCAAAGAGACCGTATTTTAAGAGGTGCGATCTTGCAAGTTGCGCTTGAGCAGGTAATTGGTGGTGATAATTACGACAGAAATCCTAAAATTTATTTACAGATACAGCCTCAAAGCAAAACTTGGAAAAGTCTCCCTTTTTAAAATGGAAATAGAGTGGCCATTCTAGACTACCAAATGCTGGGCTCTTGGCTTGCACACAGACGTGCAACCAAAAGCAAGACTGCTGAAAGAGGAATTGTGCTAGGAGAGCAGCTTGGAACGAAGGGAACAGCAAACCTCGACGCTCGTACGTGTTTTTGAAGAATAGTGCTTTTAAGGTACCACTGACACGGGAGCATTTGACATCAGCTGTTCCTTTGAGGGCCCCCAGGAAACTGATGCAAACCCAAAACCCAAGTGCCTTGCCTGCAAGGCAGAGCGGTGCCCTCAGCAGAGGAGCCCAGGCTGGCTCCTCAGCTCCCAGATTTACCCACCACCATGCTGGGACTTGTGATCTCCTAGAAACCTCCTGTAGGGCACGGAATCGTGACCCGTAACGTACCAGTGTGCAGACTGTATCTGGCTATCCCAGTATGAGGTACTGGAGGAAGAGCTACCTGAAAGGCAAGTGCAGATATGAGCTCCACCTCGTACTTGAGACGCTGTCAGTGGACCAGTTGCCTGCTCATACAAAGTGCTAAAATCATGCAGTATGAAACTGTGTTTTATTAATGACTGTTAAGAGTCACTGCCATTAAACCAGAGACATCACATGACACCAAAGAAGATCACGAGGTTTGCTTTATGAAAGCCGGATTCAGCAAACGGCTTTACAAGCACACGCACCTCAGTGAAACACAATACATCTCCAGAGCCCTGCAACCAGCCGATTAAACGAACCAAGACTTCTCTCTGATCCAAGAATATCAGGGACAATGTGACTGCAATTAATTACACAGCCACACAATGAAAGAAACTCAAAAACATCCACATGTGACATGCACAAGCTTCTAACACGACAACTACGCTCACCACGCGCAAGGACATCACACAGTTCTCCATCATTTGTACAGACGGAGCAACCACCACCTACACAGAATCACAGAATCAACCAAGTTGGCAGAGCCCTCTGGGATCATCGAGTCCAACCATTGCCCTGACACCACCATGGCAACTAGACCATGGCACTAAGTGCCATGTCCAGTCTTTGCTTAAACCCCTCCAGAGATGGTGACTCCACCACCTCCCTGGGCAGCCCCTTCCAATGGCTAATGACCTTTGCTGAGAAGAAATGCTTCCTCATGTCCAACCTGACCCTCCCCTGGCGAAGCTTGAGGCTGTGTCCTCTTGTCCTAGCGCTGGTTGCCTGGGAGAAGAGGCCGACTCCCACTTCACTACAACCTCCCTTCAAGTAGTTGTAGACTGCACTAAGGTCAACTCTGAGCCTCCTCTTCTCCAGGCTAAACACCCCCAGCTCCCTCAGCCGTTCCTCGTAGGTCAGACCCTCCAGACCCTTCCCCAGCTTGGTCGCCCTCCTCTGGACTCGCTCCAACACCTCAACGTCTTTCTTGAAGTGCGGGGCCCAGAACTGGACACAAGATTCAAGGTGTGGCCTCACCAGTGCCGAGTACAGAGGGACGATCACTTCCCCAGACCGGCTGGCTACACTATTCCTAATAGAGGCCAGGATGCCACTGGCCTTCTTGGCCACCTGGGCACACCGCTGGCTCATGTTTAGCCACTAGAAATTTAACTAATCTACAATGTTTAACAATAAGTGAGTCTGTGCCCAGTGCAGGATTGTTAAATGAGGGGGGGGGGGGGAAGGACCCAGCTGAAGGCAGCTTATTTGTAGCTGCCATCATCACCGCACCCTCCGTCATCACAAAGCTGTTTCAACAGACCGCAGCCGGCGAGCTCTGCCAGACCATCCGGACACAACCCAAAGAATTCCCCAGGAAAACAAATATTTGATTACCGACAAACACGGGAAAGCAAAGCCCCAGCAAACACCTCACAAATTAAAGCCAACGGTTGCCACCTCCCTCCCCACTCCTCTAATGCCAGTGAACAGAAAACACCCCACGAGCTTGACTCATCAGGGATATTTCAAAGAGGAAAAGTCCCTCCAGATACAGGAGAAAGATCAGCACTCTGGCTTCAATTCAGGACATTTTATTCCAACGCTAGAGAGAGATTATTACGGGGCTGTTAACTTGCTTGGGTTATCCGGACAGGCTGCCAGCGTGAACTAATGCAAACCTTGTGTGCTACTTCACGTCTGCGGGGAGAGCTTGCCACCCCCGTCCCGCTGCTCAGAGCTGGACTGCTTCAAAGCAGCCCCCCTACTAACACAAGGACCGAACCCAGCGCAGATGCCAACCCTTTACATTCTGCCTAAACACATCGCAAGGGCTTCCACTGCAGAAAATTCAAACGCAGCTTCGCTTTCTCTCCCCCCTCATTTATTTATTTTAAATGCCACTGATCCTCCTCTTTTCTTGAAATCTTTCATACATCCTGGCTCGCTGAAGATCCACCACTCTGGGCGTGAGTGACAGATGCCATTAGTCTTGCATAGCTTAAGGAAATGGCAGCTGAAATATTTCATGCTGAACATACTTCACAGTTTGAAATAAACCCATAAGGAAAATCTGCCAGAACACCTCAATTCCCTGGGTTTTTTTTTGCCAACTGTAAAATAAATGTTGTCCTGAAAGCAGAGGGGGGACTTCCCAGATCTATTTTCCACAAATAAGACAAACTCTCTGTCACGGGCATCCACACGCCGTCCCGCAAGGCTCCGCTCCCAGCTGGAGATCCTGCCCCAGCTCATGGAGGATGTTTTTGGAGGGGTATGAGTGCACACAGACAGACCCAACAGTGCTCGTCACTCCCAACCAGGGTTAAATGAAAGCAGCAGAATTATCCCACTTGCTTTAGGAAGAGCCATGTCCTACACGTTTTCCTACTGCAACACCTAAAACCTTGATGCAATTTAAAGTCATTTTGCAAAGAGGAAAGCAAGAAAAAAAAAAATTCAGAGAAGCTGTGAAATTTAAGAGCATTCTCAGACTTTTGTCATTCTGCAGGGTCACAGAATCACAGAATCAATGAGGTTGGAAGAGCCCTCTGGGATCATCGAGTCCAACCATTGCCCTGTCACCACCCTGTCAACTAGACCAGGGCACTAAGTGCCATGTCCAGTCTTTTCTTAAACCCCTCCAGAGATGGTGACTCCACCACCTCCCTGGGAACATTACGGCCCCTCCACATCCTCCCAGAGCTGCTACCAAGCCCCCGGACAGCGAAGTGACACTGGGTGGTCACCGGGAGGTGAGGGCACAGCGGGGGAACGACCGGGAGAACCGTGACTGCGGGGCTGGGGGTTTAAATCCCCCCGCAGACGGAGCAGATGGCTTCCAAAGCGTGGGAGACCCGGGGGCCCGACCTGCTTTCAGCACGGAGCCTTACTGGAGCTCCTCCTGCACACAGGCGGGAGCACGCGCCCGCGGGTCACTCCGCTGATCTGCGCCAGGCTCTCGCATGGCAGGAGCATGAATCCCACTTCCCCGCCGACCCAGCGAGCTCTGTGTAGGTGTGAGAAACAAGGAAGTCTGCAGACTCCCCAAAAGAAAAAAAAAAATGTGTAATATCTTCTTGAGAGACAGAAGAATTAAAGAAAACCATAGCAACAAGTCAGTCCACCTACCCAAGCCACCCACCCACCACCAGTTTCATTTGCTGACGCACTTCAAAAACAAGCTGGCTCCTACCCGCTCGGGAAGGTGAGCAAGCCCTGAGAGCTCATTAAATTCCCTTCTCAGCGACTCGTGTGCGCCTGCAGCCAGTGAGCAAGGGGATATAAATAGAAGTTATATAACATCGCTGTGTTGATTCCTGCGCTTACCAAAAAAAAAAAGGCAGCATGACCTTGTTTTGCTGAATAGCTTGCCTCTGCCTGCTCGTGGTGGAGGACTTTAATCCTCCCAGGGATCATCTTAAAAGTTTATGTTGGCCCTGGTTCCCACAGAGAGGAATAGGGAGAATTAGTGATTTATGTCCCTGCTCCTTACAGGACCAGGGTCACACCTGAACGCCAAGAGGACTGACACAGGGACGTCCGTGGTACCCAACAACAAACAAGGCTACCAAGGCTGGAGGACTAACCCTGATGTAGCACCTCTCCTTTTTTCCACCTACACTGCTCAATCACACAGGTGGGCACCTCAAAATCTAAGCATAAAACCCCGCTTTGGGCAAAAAGACTGAAAGATGCTATGGTACAGGAACACCGATGGCCCAAATATACCTCAAAAAGGAGTTACCAGCTATCAAGTAGAAAGACTGCAAGTGGTATCATCACAATCTCACCTATGCATCTTGCTGCCCTCAATAAATATGAAATCATCTCTGCAGAAATGATTCCTTGCAGCTTTTGGCTCGCTCTCTCAGTGCATTATTAGCAGGCTTGTTTGTTTTTAACGTGGTGGCACCAAACGGCTGAGTGAGATTGAGACTTCGCTGCGCTAAATACATCAAAATACAGGGGAGAGAGGTGGCGTGCTCCCAGCGGTTTGCCATCTCGAGTCTCCTCACGTGCTGCAGATCAGCAGAGCATCAGGCTGTGGATTTCCTCAGCGCTGACTTAATTACCAGTGCAGGTTCTGTGCCTTGTTTGGAAGGTAACTGCGCCGTGGAGGAGGGTCTGGGCTTCACGTTGGAGAGGGCTCTCTTTCACAACAGGACAAGGTCACTGCCTGCAGCTGAATGCCATGGCTGATGGAGGTCCTTACCAGCATTTACCTTTTTTTTTTTAATGTCATGTTCTGAAGTAACATACTCGGAATGTAAAAAAAAAAATTATGGTGTATTTTAACTTGAGAAAAATTCATTAAAACAGTGAAAGAAATAGGTGATTACTCAATGCATGCCCACAGCTTACTGGGTTTGCATTCGTTTCCTAAACAGGGATTATTAAAACAACGTAAAAAACATATAACATCCTGTATCAAAGAATTCTGCCTGTTATAAACAAACAGTGGATATTTTAAGAGGCTTTTATCAGCGACCAAAATTTCTCAAGTGCTATTTACGAAAGTTTAGCGATCCAAAGATATTCCTGCGTCTGAAGCGTTTACCACCACGTACCATTTCGTGTGCTTGCAGATAGCTGTGACTGCTGCAAATTTTCTAAGTAGTAAATCTGGTTTAAAAAGTCCAAACCACAAACCCTAAAGCACCACCATGTCACTAAATCTACATTTTGTATCACCGACACTTCTGTAACATTTTGTAAGATTTTCTCCCTGTTTTGAAGGGCAATTGCAGTCACGGAGAAAAAGAAACTCAGTGTTTTGGCAACTGAATAGGATGAGACACATTCAGGCCAACAGGGAAAGTGAGAGAAAGAAGGAGGGTTGACTGGCTGGTCCCAGCTATCTCACTGTTGGTATTTCAGCATCTCTTATCCTTCCGTTTCTGCCGCAGTATTTCACAGCCAACGCAGGACACAGACCTGCCTCAGCCACTGCTCCCTCACCAAGGAACACAAGAACTGGACAGCTCTGTACTCAAGTCCTTTTGTGCATCAATTCTGCAGTTAATTAATAACTATTGATCGTCTTTGGACGGTCTGAGGCACTGAGCTCAGCAAAGGAACCACAATTCACCATGCTGGAGTTTTCCTACTGGTGGCAACGCACGAGGAGAAGTAGCAACTAAGTCCAAGTCCATGTACGGTGCAAGACAGAGCTGGAGACAGGAGAACTGTGTTAGTCCAGCTTTTTACCCAAACCAGTATTTCCTACTAAACCAGACTAATGAAGAGCTGGCTGCTGGGATTTCTGGTGTCTCGCTCGTTCAGAGCCCCCCATGGTACCTCTGCAAGGGGCAGCACAGTACCACATGGGCACAGCCCCTAAGGAGCACCCAAAGGAGGGCCCACAGAACGCACGGCTCCTCTGCGCAGGCCGAACTGAAGGGCTCTGGAAGTCAAAGCAACTCAAAGCCACACAGCTTTTTGTACAGTCACATCTCAAAGGAGCCTCACACATACATGGTGAGCTCCAAACCCTGGCTCAGCACACACCGATTTGCTCTTCCCATGCCATGATGGAGGCACAGCTCTGGTCCACCACCACAGGCTCCTCGGTGCTATCTCGAGGCGTGGTGGCCTCAGGTCCTCATCCCATACTCAGCTGCTGGGGGAAGGAGGGGTGTAGAGCGATCCCATCATCATCCTCTGTGCAGGAGCAGTGACTCTGCTCGGATGCCTTAAAGCTAGGAGCAAATCCCACTTGTTTCCTGAAAAATAATCACCTTTTCCTTGGGTGCTGACCCCCATCACCTCATCTGCTGTATCTGCAGCCCTCCTTGGGAGGAACTGTGGGTGAAGGGGGAAACAAGGCACCGCCGCGCTTCGGAGCGGACCTCTGCATCACATCACTTCGGGGTAGTGCTGTAAAAACTGCCTGAAACTAAACTAATGTCACCAACCTCATTTTACCTTCCCTTGCTGAAAATACCAACATGTGCGTGCGGGTAATTTGTCACGCAATCTAACTTTTGAGAAGATCCCTAATTAAACGGGCAGAGCGAAGTCTCCATGGAGAGGCAGTTATGTAAGGGACTCGACTTGCTATTAACTTCCACCAACCAAGGAAACCCGAAACTCTGCGGAGGGGAAGGCAGAGTAACGGCGCATATAATTTTTATTTAGCAGATGACAGACAAGCGTTACAGAAGTCCTCAGCAATTTCCTCCGCTGTCATTCATTTGCCAGGGTTGCTTTAACGGAGGAAAACTCGACGAAAACTCGCATCTCCTCCGAAGGAGCCGCAGCACCGGCCACGTACGCTCCGGCAAAGCGCAGCCCAGGGGGACGGGTGCCACGTGGCAGCACCCCGGGCGCAGGGGGATGCAGGAGAGCGTGGGGTTGGCGGGGCACCCCCAGGGCTGCTCTGTGCAGAACCGCTGACGCCAGCTCTCTCGAGGTGGATGCTGAGGGTTATATAAAATTAATAAAGGGGTTTATGTAATTTTCAGTTCAGTGAGCCGCAGCGTTTGTCAAGTTAATCTGTCGTCCGGTTTTGACCCCGCGGTTCCACCTCCGCTTCGGTCTCCTTACAGAGGAGGGCAGGCTGCCCACCGAAAGCCAGAGCTCCTGCTGAGCGGGAGCCACGGGCTCACCGGACGCAGCTACGACTCTTTCATCACCATCTCTGTCACCAAAGAACCTGACAGCGTTTCTAGGTGAATTCCAAAAACTAAAAATAACCCAGAAAAGTTTCCACCCAGAGAGCTTTACGTGGGCAAAGACCTCTGCCTTTCTCCCAGAACAGTTAATTTCTCACATCTGCCTTCACCCCTGTAGCAAAACACAGAGCAGCTCAGGATTCCACGTGCCACACACCACCAGCTTAGCCTCTTTCCTAAGCTAAACTGGGAGGTTTTTTCTTGTCCTGCTTCTCCCCCACAGTAATTTTCTTAACAATACAATAAAAAGCACTCCCGCTAATTATAATAAGGAACATTTATAGATTTGCTTTTCTGCTGGAGTTGGCAACCACCTACTTTGCCTAGCCTTAATACTGGCCCTGCATGTACCTAATGAAACAGTAACGCCTATTCCAGTTATCCCTTCCCACCATCACGGGGATCTGCTCTCCCACTGAAGCTCATGGGAGTTACCCGGGAACTCCCATTATTAACCGTATTACAATCATCATGAGCGAGCTCCTGTGTGTCAGTACAAACCTTTTGCTTAACTTCCAAGCCAAATTCATTTCCCGTGTGAAAACCTGGAGTTAAGAAAATGCCATGCAGGAGTGACACATTTCTGGCTTTGCTGCCAAAAAGCCTTTCTACATAACCTGTTCCTATCCCACCAGCTTCCTACTCTCAAAGGCCTGTAGATAGGAGCAACTTAAGTTCAGTAAAAATAATTAGGACTGAGCTCAGAATGAACTTGTTCAGAATACTATAAATCCAGAGCTGCTAATAATAACCAAAACAATTGTGAAATTAAGACAAACCGTGTTAGACCTCCAAGACAAAGCTGGCTGATTTGGCTAGGTCATCTTGCACAATGACACCCTCTGCCTTCTCTATCTTCTGGGTGAGCACACGAGCTGTTCTTCCTACGTGAAGAGAGAACAGCTTGGTTACGTGAATTCACCGTCTCAGGACACCAGTTTAACCTGGACATCATTCAGCAATTACTCTGGGAGATACAGCCCTGCAATCATGATTTCACTAATGAGAAGCCTCCACCTCCGCTTTGATTCACCAGCACTGAGCCAGCTGTTCTCCCAGAAGTTAAACTTTGTGGTTGGCGTTTTTTTCCATTAAAGTTTTACTTACTTGGCTTCCAATGCTCAAATACTACTGAACGATCAGAGTGCTGAATAGTGCTGTTCTTGACTGACATTGCAGCAGTCCCCACGGGCCCCGACTGTGCTAGAGCCAGTGCAAGTAAAGCAAGGCACGAGGAGCTCGCTATCCAGCACCAGGAGATGAACCGATGCAGAGGTAAACCATCAAACATCTTTGTGCACTCATAAACCTTCTTTTTTTGCCTGTTGCTGTCAGGCCACTGGACTGCTATAACACAGAATATCTACGTTACAAATGCTCCATAGGACCTTTTCAATAAAGTCCCATCTACAACTACCTGAAGGGAGGTTGTAGCGCAGTGGGAGTCGGCCTCTTCTCCCAGGCAACCAGCGATAGGACAAGAGGACACAGCCTCAAGCTTCACCAGGGGAGGTTCAGGTTGGACATTAGGAAGCATTTCTTCTCAGCAAGGGTCATTAGCCATTGGAAGGGGCTGCCCAGGGAGGTGGTGGAGTCACCATCTCTGGAGGGGTTTAAGAAAAGCCTGGACATGGCACTTAGTGCCCTGGTCTAGTTGCCATGGTGGTGTCAGGGCAATGGTTGGACTCGATGAGCCCAGAGGGCTCTTCCAACCTGACTGATTCTGTGCTCTCTGCTTTGCATACAAGAGTAAGAGCTCCTGGGTGTGTCCAAGACCTCAGAGCTTACAGCATTAACTGTAGGCATCACAAGTCATTTGGCTCCTAAAACATGCTGTACTGGAAAGCAGCCTACACCAGAGCCCCCCCAGCCCTCCGCCGCTGCATCACAGCACTACGCACACACACACCGAGTAGCTGCTGGCTGCCCAGGACATTTTCTGAAGGTAAAGACAACCGCCAAGCGCTTATTCCTGAGTGGGAAAGGACAGAAAATAGTTACTCTGGTTTGCTGAAGTAACATCTACAAAGGCCAGAGCGCAAGAGGAACCGGTAGGACCGTACGGCGCGGATGTGCACGCGTGATGCCATTCGTTGTAAGCGCCCCATGCCAACAGCTCACTCCCAAGCACATAGTTATCCTACAGACTCCCAGCTCCCAGACACAAAATGCAAATGCAAACTAAAGAATCTCCCTTTTTGGTGACAGAGGTGTCTTTGGAGATGGAGCGCAGGTTTCCCTCTTTGTTTTGAGCAGATGAGCTAAGGAATCTGCTTCACTTCTGACTGAAAGGAACAACCTGCAAACCTGACCTCCTTCAACAATTCACCGGTTGTTGTGGTCAGACATGTGAAACACACGGCAGTGGGGTAGGAATAGCGACGGATAAAGCCCACTGTCCAAGACAGAAACAGACTGCTTGCAAATAGAACGCACACAATGTCAAAAGAGTAAGACAGTACACGTTCAATGAGCTTTGTAGGCATGTTTTGCTGTAATAAGGTTTTACTTTCCATTTGGAAGAATACTGTCACAAGCTAGTTGTTGTTGTACGTTCATTAAAATCCACACCAGGCGCAATTCTCACTTAGGGACAGCAAACCCTTACTTAAAACACAGAAACGAAGGACAGCAAGATTACAGGAGAACGGTGGTGGTCTGGAGCATACCATACACTGTTACTTTAAATTCCAGCCTGAAATCTAACAGCTGGTTGTAAAAGTCTCTGAGCATGTTGGCAGTTGCTTAAACTTACTCATAGAAGTAGTCACATTAACTTATGCTGCAGCGCTGTTTTGTTATACATTCCTCTATATCACCCTGGGAAGTACCTCAACTACCAAGCGCCCATGCAAGCATTTAATAAGTTAACTTTTGCAAGGCAGACACTAGTATTTTTCTTAATTACAGGTCAAAGATCATTTAGTCATTTCCTCTCCCATCTCCTCAAGTTTCCTGGATTTCATAAAAACATTTCCCTTCCCAACACATTTTAGTTATAAGCTTGAAGTTTTCCATTTCCCTACCTGTATTGTAGTGTTCCCACCTTCCAGAAGGGCAATGGCTAGCAGGATGCTCTCATGGAAGACTCTGTCACTGGTGGCGTTCATGATGAGATCTATGACCAGGTTGGATGCACCTTCTTTATCCAGATGACACTGGACATCTGCCAAACTCATCTCACCTCGGCTCATTGAACTTGATCCAGAGCTTCCTCCTATAAAGGTGATCACGAGAAAACAGGTTGAGATTCCAACCCCACCACCCTTCCGTGATGGCATCTCTCTTCTGGTTTAAATTATTAACCTATCCTGAACGATGCTGATAGGTTTTTTGGTGCATTTTTTTGTTTCTGATCAGGCCTGCTTTCAACAGGATTACCCACTGTCTCCATCTTGAAAAGGCAAAACCCACTGAACCGTGTTTTGACAAAACGTGCTTTGTATTATTGACTTTAGCAATGGTCTCAAAGTAAATAAACTGCACTTTATAACCGACTTCAAACCACAATTTTGCTCATCCTACCCTGCAATCTCTCTGTAACAGAGTGAAACGTTTTTGTTTCAGATACAGTTAATAATCTGCCATCCCTATGAGCACATTTCCCAAATATTATTGCAAATATTACATTGATCAGGTTTCCTAAGTGCATTCATCCAAAGCAAACCCACAAAATTCAGGCCAACCCAGGACAGTCTCTGGGAAGTATAAAAAGCTCTGCCTGCTTAAAGTGCTTTCTCAAATGCAGTCAGGAGAAAAAGAACACTGCTCTCATCTGCACGAGGACAAAGCAGTTGACATGATTAGAGACAGGAGAGCGATGCTCCACTCAGCCTAAAGTGGAACCTCTCAAGGAGAGTTAAAACACGTTGGAGTTTCCAAAGCCAGGAGCAACGTGTAAGTAGGGCTTCTTCCCCATCCATGGGGAGAGTTGCTTCTTTTTGGGGATTTCACAGAACAGAACAGTAGGGGAGAAGTCCAAAAAGGGGAAAAAACCTCTTATTTCACCTGACTTGCCAGGCAGACACTGACACAGAGCACGTCCTACCTCCTGCCCCGGCTTTGCCGGCGCCGCCGGCAGACAAGGGGCCATTGCCGAAGGTGGTGAGGCTCTCGCGCCGTCCCGCCGGTCTCACGTTGCCGTAATAACGGTTGACCAAAACTTGTCTGAGTGCCTCACCCTTGATTCAAAGAGGATAATGAAATCACGACATGAGTTTAATGAAGAAATAAAGTAGTAGTACTCAGTAGCAAGGGGACTGCTGTTATTAGCCTACTCGCAGCGAGGGAGGGGGAACTGAAACCGTGGGGACTTGGAAAAACCCACTGAGCATCTCCCGCTGTGCTCAGGCAGGCTGGGACACCGGGGGTCTCACGGGGCTCAGATAAAACACGTGTTCCCAGCACCAGAAACAGCTACCGAGCAGATTTTGTGCTAAAGCTTTCTAGACAGATTTTATTCTCAAGGAGCTTTTTTTTTTTTATATAAATTAAGATCTATTGTCTCAGTTTTATATGTAAAAAAGTGGCATCTGTACAGCACCAAAAAAACAAAGAGAAGGATTAGAGACAGAGCATCATTAAGAAATGATTTTGTGAGGAAGCAATCCCCTCTTCTCCAACCCATCCTATTTGGCCATTTCACATTACAGGGACACACTCTTTTCTCCCCTCCATCAGCAACTGATGCGATCTGTCGCCGGCAGCCGCCGAGCGGAAACCCGAGCGGTCCCCGCTGCCTCCCAGCTCTTTGTTCCCCGCGTCCCTGCTGGCAGCCGCCCGGTCACGCCGCAGTCAGCATCCGAGCACATGAGCCCGAGGACACCGCAGGGCACCGGTCCTCACGTAACCCCGGGAGCACGTGCCGCTGCCGTCAGCGGAGGAGACCGAAACACCTCCCGGGCTGAACGCTGACCTGCGGACGCTGCACCGCGCTCACCTCGGGCTTCACAGGGATTCCCAGGGACCAGAGCTGGGCAGAAGCTAGCAAGCTATTCTAGCCAAGAATAATTTCATATTAAAAATCTGTTGGGATGAACTAAAGTATCTTGATCTGCATCCACAAAACAAGTGCTCGACACTGATTTTTCACTCGCATTTCAAACCAGTTGTCTGACTGTGTGTCATTTAACTACAAGGTTTAATATCAGCTGTCATGCAAGTGAAACCTTACTTTTTAAACTTTTACAAGAGGCCTTTAAAACACAAATAAGTAAATGGAACAACATAAACGTGCATTAATTGGTTCATACAAAGCTCCAGCACAGCCACACCGCTTTTGATAAAAAGCTGGCACCCACAGAAGGTACCTTAGAGAAATCCTTGTACCCCAACGCACTGGGAAGACAAAACCCTGTCTGGAAATTCAAGAGTCCTTTCCCAAATTTCAGACATCGCTTCCAAAGGGAGAAGCCCAACCCCTGCCTGCAGCTGGTCAGGGATCGCTGCCCTCCCCGCGAGGCTGGTGCTAATGTCACGGCTCCTGCTGCCGTCTGCTGCTGTCACTACAATGCAGCAGATTAAAAACTGTTCCTACAGATTATTCGTGTGAAAGCTGCAGCACAGGAGCTGCGTTTCAGGGAATCAGATGGGGATGGGGGAAGCGGCAGGGAGACAAGATGTAAAATAAACACGCCGAGAGCTTTCCAACCAGCTGCTTCCAAAAGTTCCCAAAAAAAAAAGAAAACCAGACAAGTTCCTTTGGAAGCAAGAAGAAGATGAGCACTTTTCCATGGGCATACGCTTCCTATCACCGCTTGGGCCAACTAGTGAACATGTAGGAGAGGCAAGAGACTCAGTGCAAAAGCTCAAGCAAATTCGTATCCCAGAGGAGTTACTCTGACTGACAGCGACATGAGAGTGTTTAGTACACGCCATAGTGCTTTAACCATCTTCCTGCTCTCAGTCTGGCAGGTAAGGAAGGCGACATGACAGAACAAGGCCAAGCCAGACAAAAAAAACCCTTAACTACATCTTCCTTCTACACGTGTACTGATTAGAGAGGCAGCTTGGTACCCGTACAAGCCCTACGCCAAAAATGAAGTTACAACGGAGTTCTCACATTGCCTTTTCCTCTTCTGTAAAACTAACTGGGCAGTCACCATATCCACCAGCATTTTAAACCAGTGATTTTTACGACTTACTACAAAGATAACAGCACACGTCCAACCACAAGAACTGCTGTTCGGTGAACTCCACCTCCTTCTGAGTTCAGAGGGCAACTAAAGCTCCTGGGGTTGTCTCTAGACTTTCCTTCTGGCCCACTGCGGAGCAGAAGGCAACTTCTGTCCCATGGTCAAAACACTTGGGGTGAGCGGAGCCGTCACAGGGAGCGGCTGCTCCGAGGACAGACCTGCAGCACCTCCGTTGTCTATCGGAGTCGTGTACCCAAAACAGGACAAGTCACCAGAACATCCAGGTGGGAACACGTATGGAGCGTTTGCTGTTTCTACTCTGCCAGCGTGCTGACCCACGGCTTTGCAGGCTTGGCAATCTGTATTCACCAGCATTTCTAACTGGGAATAAAAACTTTGCTTCCTACAGAATTATTCAAACCCACTGTGTTAGCTAACAAGTATACGATCAAAGTAGAGGGGAGAAAAAATAAGTGGTATTTAAGAAACGTTATAATTAATTCAGCTGCAATGCTTGGCTCCAAAACGGTTCTTTAACCATCATGTTAGTGTTGTACACCACTTTGATGCGCACAGTGTGCAAACAAATATCACATGTTTGGCGGCAATAAGACAAATCAAATATGCTACCTAGAAAAAAAACCCAACAGCATTCAGTTTCATCTGCATTCACCACCAAGGTAAACTAACAGCAAGTAGTACACAAACCTTATTGCAAATATATCAGTAAAGCAGATGCAATACACAACTCAAGTGATATAAAAAACCTGTTACATTCTTTAAAACAGAGAATCTTTAACAAAGTTGAAGAGTGAAGTGGTTATAAGTTGCTGCTGTTCTGTTCCTGGCTGCAAGAGCAGAAGAAATCGAGAAATGTATTAATGATGGTGGTTTTGCAGCTTGGCTGTTTGGCCGAAGCAGGCGAACTCCACGAGCACTAATTAATCTCACTTCATAATTGTGTGATCATCACCAAAGGGGAGGTGCTTTGAAAGCTGAACAGACTAGACCGGGATCTGAGGTTCAATTCAGAGCAGCCAAGCACTTGCCCCTTCCATTTACTCCAAGAGAAGGTGCTCCAGAACCCCGTTTTGCAAGTGCAGCTGCTTGTTTTAGATTTTCCAAGAGACCAACAGCAAGCAGTTAACCACAGACGTTTCCTACATGACTTACACTTCACTGTTTAAAAGGAAAAGGTAGAGGATTAGTTCTGAAAGTGCTTGACTGCTGTACATACCCTTCTATGATCCTCCAGTTGCCTCTGTGGTAGACTTTGATCGAGCTCCTGCTGCTGCGCGTGCAGAAATTTCATTTTAAAGCAGAACAACACTAGAGAGACACTAACATCTTTGCACTCATGGAAAATATTAAGGGAAGCCACAGCTGAGAGCAAGGGGGGAGATGAGGAAGATCGGCTGACGAGCTATCTGAACAGAACATCTGCCCCCAACTAGCTCTGGCAGTACTTAACCAGTCTGCTCTGCCACCCTCCAGCAGACCCCCATGGCATGCACGTATGCCAACCCCTTCTCATGGATCTAAAGAAAACACAAAGTCTGTCTGATTTTACAGTTACCAGTAAGACACAGAAGTTTTTAAGAACTCAAACCATGCATGCCCGTGCACACAGATACACACACACAGATGCCCCGTCCCACCATACGCACACTTCGAGGAAGTGTAGGTACTGCAACAGGTCTGAGCGTGGTCAGTGAAGCTCCTTGGAGACTGCAGAGGGCCTCTGACACAACCTGGGGGGTTTCTCTCCCAATGCCAGGGACTGCAGGAGGGTTTCACTGATTTACTGAGCAAAGTCCCTCGGCATGGGCATGTTTTCAAATAAAATCTCTCTTATTTTAGGTATTAAGTATCTAAAGGAAGTAAATTTTCAGGAATGGAACTTCCACTTTGTAAACCTGAAGTATGTTGAGTGTTTGCTGCTTTAAAGCATTCTGAAAATGTCTAAGAACAACCTGCTCTACACAGGGACCCATATTAAACCAGAAGCCACCTCTCAAACATCTCAAAGTCATTCCACGACCACTCAGACTTTCAGTTTACATGTAAACACTATTCCACAAAAATTACAAATACAAGGTCTAAACCACCACAAACTGCATTTTTTTCTTCATTATGTCGAAACATATTTATAATCTTCATAATTTTATAGCTCAGAATATCGACACTATCCTAGATTTAGGTTTCCACGTGGTTTCAGTTAGGGTTGCACTGATACAGCACCCAGTTGTACATTCTACCAATGCCATCTCTGGATGTCCCATTAATTTCAACAGGATTTAAGATTTCATTAATTCTTATGTCTTCATTTTGGCAAATAATCTGCCTTAGGTGAACTGATGCTGGGGCATCTCACAGAGGAAACGTGCCTACATCGCAATTCACTACTGAGCTGGTAACCTTGAAGATGTGAAGTGACCATTAACTGTTTCACTGTGGCAATTTAAACTGGACACCCAGCTGCTCTGGGATTATGAAGCTTCCACTAACTCCTTCTGACACCTCCATTTCCTTATCAAAGCTTTCAACTACAGGAGCAAAGGGAAAGCCAAGTTCTGCGTTAGGAGCCAGAGAAATTAAGTCTCATTTTGTTAAGGCAGGGGGATTTGAGAGGAGACTTTTCAAACGCTGCCTCCCTTGAAAGCTAAGGGGAAACGCTGAAAGGTCTGCACTACCTTGGACTGGGTAACACACTTCTCCTTTGGGAGAAGATTTGGGACTGGTTTAAATGCTTTTATATATTTTATATATTTTTGGACTATCATGCTGATGCTCTATTGGATTAAACAGCTTCAACCAATCTACTTATTTTCCACTGTCTAACACCACGCAGGAACACACATTTCACAGGGTTTTTCACCGACAAGACACTCCACCAGGACTACTTCAAAACACCAATATTTGCCTGTTGCACAAATATAGGTGGGTGACACACCTCTACAGAGCTTTCCGTTTCTGGAGGTTGCGGCAGCTAGTTGAAAGTAAAATGCAGAAAAATTAGTCATTCTTCAAGAATCTTTCATCCCAACAGAAATCTAGTGGTCAACACTTAGGGGAAGGGAGCTAGCAAAGCACTTGACTTAGCTGAATCATCACAGATTAATTACAGCCATAATTACTATTTACACCCTCCCACCCACCCAGCTTGCTCCGAAAAGGGCTACATTCTGAAAATTTAGCTGGTACCCTTTGAACATCCCAAACTGCTTTGCATGAACGTAGAGGCACAAGCGAGAAGCTGTAGTTGCAGGTGCACACAGGCTTGCGAGGAGGAGGAGGAGGAAGCCAGGGCTGCACGTCACACAAAGGCAGCAGCCTTGCAATGTTAGTTTAAAAAAATGCTTTCAGTGGATTCTCCTCTATAAACATACTTTTCCTGAGATAAAAGACACCTGATACAGTACCAAACACGAACAATAAGAGGCTAAACAGGGACAGCTTTTCAAATTTAAAATGCTGATCATCACGTTGAAACAGATGAAGATGAGCAACTTTTATCTAGCAGAGCTTAGACACACAACAGAGACCTAAACATTCAAATGAAACTGCCTACTAAATCACGGGCAAATTGATTTAACTTCTCAGGAACAGACACTAAGAAATAAGACGAGGACGATGCAGTAATTCCAAATTAAGTCAGCCACCCATTGTCCCTGTCTGCCTGGAGGGCACACGAACTAGACAGACAAATCACGCGTAGGCTGGGAGAGCGACCGTGGTATTTTAAGCCAATATCCACTGCAGCCTGGGAAATGCACAGCAAAGGGGGAGGAAGGCCACGAGATCCAGAAGTCTAAATATGGAGAAGACTCCGCTTCCCAGGAAGGAGCCAGAGGAGCGAGCGCTTCCCCTGCGGTGCCCCGTGGGCAGGGGCTCCTTGGCCAGGAAGAACCCTTCTCCTCCTAACGGCCTTTGCTCCTGGCTAAGTCACACGGCCTTTGGTACGCCATTTCCTTGCATTGTCACCACGCTTGGAAACTTCACAAGCATGCAAACCATTTCTCTCTTGGCCAAACTGAAGCAGGGGGTTATTTAAGCCAGAGGACCAAAAGTTAACAGGAAGAACCTCATTTACGCAGTTCCTGCACAGCCCGCTTTGTGCGCCCTCGCTGCTTGTAGGCCGGACACTGGGAACGCTGTATCAAGTCATCAGGGAGTCCAGGCACGTTGTCCTGATTGCAGACACCATCTGCATCACTTGCTTCAGAGCAAAGCAACACACTCCTCCGTTCTCAAGGAGTCAAGAGCAGCAAGGAAACTGTGCATATTCCCCTGTAAGGGAAACTGGGTGCCTTCCTTCCAGGGAAGGGGAGACTGAAGCTGGCAGGTCAAGTAGCTTTAGCTTCGCCAGGGGAGGTTCAGGTTGGACATTAGGAAGCATTTCTTCTCAGCAAGGGTCATTAGCCATTGGAAGGGGCTGCCCAGGGAGGTGGGGGAGTCACCATCTCTGGAGGTGTTTAAGAAAAGACTGGACATGGCACTTGGTGCCATGGTCTAGTTGCCATGGTGGTGTCAGGGCAATGGTTGGACTCGATGAGCCCAGAGGGCTCTGCCAAACTCATTGATTCTGTGATTCTGTGAAGTGGACGTGACTGCCACAAGATAACGTACTGGACTTTGGACTCCAAATGAAACCTTCCTTATTCCTCGGCTTACACCATGACCCCATTTTGATCAAACATACCCGTACCTTTTGGGACTGAAAACCAGCACAGATGAAGAATCAGCATGAAATTAGTTTGATCTTTCCAACTTAACTGGAGATGGAAAAAGTACATATTCTAGCTACCAAATTCCTGTACCTCCCCACTGTAGCACAGGCAGCACATATAAATAGATCAGCATGTCAGAACCAGCCCCACAAACTCATCTGCAAGCAACAGCTACTGCCCTTGGCAACGTTTGGATGGATCACTCCAAAGAAGTGTGGCCTTCAGCAATCTTTCAGTAAGAATATAAACTCCAAATACTGAAATTGTTATTCTTTGAGTCAAAATGGGTTAAAATAACAGAGAATTACTCAGCTATAGTTACTGTGCTACACTTTGCACTATCCTGTGTGCTGCAACAGCAAAGTATCATGTTATGCTTCACCAGAAGGATCGAATAGGGTGGGAGAGCAGACTGAGGCAGTGATTTTGCTAGATTTCTTGTGCCTCCGTATACCTCAGCCCTCCCCCTAAAAGGGAAGTGATGGTTTGGGGGCAGGGGCAAGTTTATGGAACACTGAAACCCCTCACTAACAGCAGCCAGGTGAGTGCCATGGACACAGTGGCCAGCTTTTAAACTGGAACACAGTGGGTGGCAGGGCCAGAGCAGAATACAACATCTTTACTTCTTGCTAGCAGTAGCAAAAGTTCCTTTCAACTCGCTCTGCAAAAAAACCCTCTTCCTTTGAAATTTCCATTCCCGCAAGGCTGGCAAACAAACCACTCATCGTTAGCTGTAACAGGAGAATTACAATTTCTTTGACCTGTTGGTGACCGTAATGCTTCTAGCATCCATTTCCCCAACACAGACGACGTGTGTTTCCCAGAACGGTCTTTATCTGACTCAACAGGGGATGTATCCACCTCAAAAACAACCAAAGCAAGCGACAGCTCGAGTGTGAACTCATTACATCTCAACGCAGGAGATATGGAAGAGGTTTCATTCCTTCTCCTTTACGGTTTTGAGGAAGGTAGGAAAGTTTTATTTTCATTTGCTTTCAAAATAACAATCAAGATCAAAGTTGTCTACTCCTGTCTTTCACAGACGACTCAAACCACTAGCACTGTGAATAAAAAAGTGGAAATGGCTTGAGGAAATGCAGAAAGATTTTCATTCAGGTTTAAAGCCTCAGGATTGCTTTTCTCAGTATTTTTTTTTTTAAACTCAACTATGTAGTAAATATCCAGAGCAGTGAGTGCTGAAAAGGCTTGAAATGTGTTTAAAAGGCAGGTGGAGATTCCAGTTCTCATAGACTGGGCCTGCTCCGGATAGTGGCTTCAGCAGAACAGGATGGGAAACATCTCACATTGTAATGTTACAAAGGGTGGGAAATAACCTTATTGGAAAAACTCGCATGTTTGTGTGAGCACACACGTGAACACTCAAAAACCTGATTCTTTTCTCTTCAGCCTCACCAAACTTTGGAATTTTGACAAAATAACGGACAAACCAGCACACTTACAAGCACAAACCTCCTCCACTTCAGGCCATCTCCGAGTTCAAAGGATTGAGAGGTGACGAACCTCAGACTGCTTAACTACCACACAGCTCCTTGGAGTTGTTTTCCAAGCAGTATCTCAATGGGATACAAAGATGACTAGCTGGTAGAAGGCAATAGTAAACTGACACCTGTCCTGGGAGGTCTTCAAGATCAACACTGAGCATTTTGAAGCAGCTTAGTCAAAGTAAATTGATTTGGTTCAGTAGAGAAGCCATGGTGAGAAATGAGAAGCCCTGCGCTGCGCAGGCAGTCGGGTTACATCACCGAGTGGTCCCTTCTGGTCCTGAAATCTGTGACTTCAGGAACCAACCCAACTCCATGCACACGGCATCTCATTATCAGGGTGGTGTGGGGAGAGATTTTGGCATAAAGGAGGAAATCAAAAGAGGAAACACAACTATAGAGTCAGTCAGCCACAGATCACATTAAGCTTTTGATAGCTTGGTTGTACACCCAGATGCAAAGAGCTACAGTGAAGCTCTCAGATATACGTTATTCTGAAACCATTGCCCTCTGCCTCCACTCTTGCATTACCACCTCCCATATCAGCTGGAGTCCCACTGGGACCAGCTGTGTAGATACAGTCCTGGAAGCCCCTTTCCACTTTTTCCTCCCTTTTCTGAATTTCTCCTCTTTTCTCTGTAAAACACATTCAGTACAGCTCTTACTTGAAAGCCACACAGCAAAAGCACCACCTAGTCTGACTCATGACAACAGACTAGAGCACAAATTATGTTGCTGTCCTTCGTAACTCTTCAATTATACTCCACGTAGGTTATCTGCTTGCCAAGTCTCCTTTGTAAGGCCAAAAGTGTTACCGTGCAGAACTGAGAAAAAAATTGGACAGGAAATTTCTAGCCTCTGCAGATGATCTGTAGGTGTCTGTCAAAAACACCTCTGACTTGCTATGGGTAAGTTTCAGGGCAGAGGGGAATAATTGGGAACGAGGAGCACTGAACTGCTTTGACAAGCTTCCCACGTTACAGTTTACCATTGTAACAGACCTGCAAAGTCGCCCAGCAGTGTATTTTTAGTGATGGAGGATCTCACACCTCCATAAATTAAGAGGCAGTGGGAGATGTGGAGCCACACCTTGTCCTGGCACAGGCTCCTCCAAGCCAGGCAGCTCTCCCAGCCCTCGCAGAAGACACGTGGGGTTTATGGGGGGCAGAGACAGCCCCCCAGCTCCCGCTGGCACGCGATGGAGCAGCAACCACACGCTTACACCCCCTCGGCTCGCCGCTGCGGCGCACACCCAGGTCAGGGACATGGCTAAATGGTTCCCTCCCCCTTATCTCAGTGAATTTGCAGAGACTTCGTGTGCCGCCAGACGATGAGGTGGGAAATTTGGCGTAAAGGGCTGTCAGTGCCTGCACTGAAAGGTCACCGAGATCTGCCTACGGGAGTGCCTCCTCTCATTTTCCAGAGTTTTCAGTTGAGAAAGCATGTTTTACTTGGGCTGGGGCTTTCCTGGAGTTAGAGACCTCAGCCTCTGATACGCTACCGACCTTCAGTGGGAGTGCAATCACTTGCTTCTCTTTAAATCCTCAATCTTGCAGGTCTTTCACAAAAACTGAACAGAGTAAGAACTATCTTTGCTACACATTTTACATTAGTTTTAATTAACTAGTAAGATGGCATAACTATTTTTTTTTTTGTTACAAATAACTATAAGAAATGTTCCAGTCTCCTTTTCCAAAGAGCTCACGGATTCCAGTTCGTGCAATAAAAACTGTCCAAAGATTGCAGGATTTCTGAAGGAAAAAAAATATAAGGCAGCCCACAAAAATTTATGAGAGCCTGCATTTCCTCCGCTTGAGACATAACAAGTGAAGCACTGTCTAAGTGCAAAATACACAAGAGAAATGACCATGAAGTAAGCCCTCTCTACAAGGAAAAGAATTTCTAAGTGCACCTCTCCAGCACTTCAGGGGTTAATATATTTTCCAACTCCAATCAGAAGATGCATAAAAGAGCACCTATTTTACACCTTACTCAGCCATCGTAGTTTTAGTTTATCATTGACAGAGAGCACTGAGAAGGTTATTTCACTCAACCTCTTTGAACCAGGATTTTCAGTTCCCTTTTCACCTACTTGAAACCTCAAGACCAAAGTGAAGAGGTGAAAAAAAAAACAACCCCAAAACTATATTGAGTGGGTCTGCAGGTGTATTTTGCTGGACACCGTTTTATCAGCTGCATGAATAAAAATAGAATAAAAATAGAAAGACCCCAACAAGAAAAAAAATATGGGGGTTTAGTGAATTCAGTTTTTTAACTTCAAACCCTAAAAAGGACTAAATAATTACAAGGGAAACGCCGGGTGCTTATAGGGTTTTGCTGGATTTGGATGTTTTGGTGTTTGCTGGCCCCTGCCCCAGCCCTGCGGGGTGGGGGGGAAGCAGCAGAGCACCCTGAAAAACACCGCCCAGACCCACGGGCACGGCACCGGTGGTCAGGGGCAGCGGCAGCAGCCCCACAGCCACGGCAGCTCCCGGCACGGCGCGGGGGCCGGCAGCCCCGCCGTGACGGTAAACATCTCCACCGCGTTTATTGGCAATTACGGCTGAAGGTCACACATCAGCGGCGGGCCTGAATTCCAGGAAAAAAAAAAAAGCTGTTCTTATGTAACTGCTGCTTGGATGTTGGCAGGTGCCCAGCGGAGCCGCTCGCTGCAATGTGCCTGGCGGGGCGGGGGAAAGTAGGACATCCCGCAGCCCGTGGAGCATCCTCCGCATGCCACCTGCAGGCCAGCACTGACGCGGCTCTCCTCCTCAGTCCATAAAATATTCATGTGTTTCTCTAGGATGGATGTGTTTTACTGCCCAGGACTCGCACTGCAGGTGGAAACTGGGCCGCGGTGTCCCCAGACGCCTATCTGGACCCAGGAGGGTGGACGGGAACGTCTCGTTGCGAACAGAAATGCCTCAGCGGGAGGGAGCTGCGCTGCCTGAGCTGTCCTGGAGCTCAGGGAGCCCACGGTGGAGCTCACCATCTCAGCTTCAGCTGGGAAACGCTGCAAAATCTGCATTCGGATCACGCCCAGGCTTTTCAGTGGGTTGAGGATTGAATTAAAACTAAATTAAGCTGTTGTGGCTAACTACAACTGGGGTTTAGTTATCGCTGCGGTGTGAAGATTCACACTTCATAGCACTCGAGAAAGATTTACCTCAGTCCTGAACCTCTTCTCCGAGAGACCAGCATAGTCACCAGCTCCATCAGTGAGAGGATTACAGCAGACTGGCTCCTTACTGGGCTGGAACAAGAGAGACTCAGCCCAAGGGCTTCACAGACAACGTGCCAGTGGCATTTTCTGCCTTCCTTATTACTGGAGCAACCCGCACACAGCCTATGCTACCACCACCCCGTTCAGCTGGGGTCAGACCCCTGCAGCTCCTCATACCCTCACGATGCTGCAGGAGAGTCCACGGAGCCAGAGAACAGCAGCCCCACTGCAAACCAAGAGACAAGCTCTGAGCACACAACTCCCCGAGATCAGACAAAACTCAACACAACCATGTTGCCAGTAATGCACAAATAAGGTGCAAAACGGGTTAATGGTTTTGGTTTTCTATCAAAACAAATTGTGCTTTTCATCCATCTTTCAAGATACCTTTTTTGCTCTGGATTTTAACACCGGCCTTACGCAGTCCCTACCCCAAAGGTCTGTGCACTTCTACAAGCTTACAGGAACCTGAACGGTTTGGAAGTGCTGCGAGATGACTCTCATTCACAGTTTATCCTAATTTCTGTCCCCAGAAGAAAAACCTTTTACACAAATCCTGCCACAGAAATGGGTGCTGCAGAATTCAGAAAACATCTCCAAGAGCTTAGAGATGCTCTCGCCGTATCTCTGCCAGACCAGATCATAGCTCTCAGACTCCAGTAATGGCTGTTGACATCAAACACCACATACACCACTTCTCCCAGTTACCAGGGCACTCCCTCGCTTCACTCCCAAAAGCCCTAAGGGAGACCATAATGCCAATTCTCTACCACGACTTTCAGTAACAAACACATGGACCTCCTGGCATTTTTGGTATCTTTTATTATTTGGACCCACTGCTCACTGAAATTACCTTGCAGTAAGCAAGATATATAAATCTACTCACGTACACAATCACATAAATACTATGAAATCGTGCCGTAAGACAGTTGCTTTGTAATAGTTTTACCCTGAGGGAATACAAAGCGTTTCAGCTGATCAGAAAAATTAAATTCAATTAAAAAAAATAAAAAAAAATAAATTAAAAATTAAACAGGAAGGGGAGTTAATAATTTTACTAATAATGGAGATTTCTGTATTCTTTGCCCTAAATGTTTACAGTTTCCAGGATTGACAAGGAGGGAAAAAAGGAAATCTCAGGATTTCCTTTGAGACTCATCAGTGGTTCAAGCTCCATCTGAATCCCTTTCTATACGCAGCCAGTGCTCGCTGCCGATGGTTAGAAACACGTGCTCCCTCCACACAGTTGCTCCACTGAGGAGCAGTAAAGTTCCTCCTTTGCAGCCTCCAGACCAAACCCTAAATTGCTCTGCATGCTCTGGCTGATTTATTGCAGGCAAAGACAGCACATTACAGCCAGAAACTGAAGGGGAAATAGTTTCATATTATGATTTAATTTGCAATTAAACAATTCAAGTTTGTCTGAAGTTTCTCCAAGATAAAATTATATATATATATATACACACACACACACATGCTATTCTGGGAAGCTGTAGCACCACACAATCTAAGGGGTCTACCCTCCAACCCAACCCTGGGCACGTGTACAGCTTTTGGTCTAACTTTTGTGACAAAGAGTTTGCATTTCAAACCCATTTCAACAGGCAAAGTCACCAAATATGATTTGGTTTTCAGAATGAAGTTTACCCAGGCAAATTCAGCTGATGAACATCAAAATTAACAAGTTCTACAGAAAGCAATTTGGCACATTTCATTATCTACTCTACTGAATAAAGAGCAGCAACATTTTAAGCGTTTTAAGTGGTTGAATTTTGTTCCAAATAAAAGGCTGGCTTGGGAGAGAACGCAGGAAACAAAGCACGGAGAGGAAAATATTTCTTTTTTTTCCTGGTATTTCAGTAAAACAAGGTGCCAGTCAATCCCTTTCTCAGTATTATACACTTATGCAAAAAGCCTCTCAAATTTAGCACCCACACGTGGGGTTTTTTTGAGCTGGATGAGGAAGTTGCAGCAGCAGAGACAGCTCAGCTCCCTCCCTCCGCCCCGTGCCCGAACCAGACACACCGCTTCGAAAAGTCCTTCGAAAGCTTAATTTCAGTTGAACTGAAAGTTCTCACTCAAATGTGGCTTTTCCGCCTGTACAACAGCTCCCTACAGCATAAACACAGCCCGGGCCGCTGCGCTGCCAGCCGAGGGCACGTTTTTGATGGTAGGAAGCTTTTCACACAGAAACAGCTTCAGAAGTCAGTAGTTTTCACAGGGTTACACCACATCCGAACACTTTACGTGGCTTTATCCACCAAACCTTGAGGCTGAGCAGCACCAGGAAGGACAGCGAGATGCTTTGATGAGCTGCATGGCTGTCACCCTTTCGGTGAAGCCAGCAACAGAGGTTCTGCAGAAGGACCCAGCCTTCAGGTTCTTCCACCTTGTGTGAACACCATCAGACCTCAGCACTGAGTTCTGCTGAAGGAGCCTGTCCACCGCTGACGGGGTGATCGTGGCCGAGTGCTAAATGCTGACATTTTAATGGTGCTTGTGGCAGCTGATGCTCCAAAAGCACCCAGATCCGGTGCTAAACTTCACGGGATCTACTATAGCACCAGATGATTGCAGACTGCCAGAAATTATAGCTGCATTTGGACTAATACTCCAAGTAACAACACGTGGAATTGGTTACGGTAACTACTCCCAGCGTGGACACATGGCAGACTGAAAACTCAACTAACTCACTGACACAGGCGCACAGATCGGAAAGCTCAGTGCTGAAGAGACAACAGGACAGGTCACAGGGCTACTCATCAAACAAACACCATAGAAACAACACTAGGAAATAAATAAAATTAAAACCTCAGCATTATCCAATTCAATGGTAATCTGCCGGAAAAGAAAGAAGGGGAGGAATTGAAAGCAAGCGTTAGTAAGAGAAATGACAAATAAATTTCATGTTAGGGTCTTATAAATCATTTAACACTTTAATGCTGCAGTCCAACATTGTGTGTATTTTACACCTGGCACGAGTAACACCAGCAAGCACCCGGGATGTGGTGGGTCAGGGAACCAACTCTGCTGGAAGCGCTGGGAGCTTCGGAGGCAGGATGTGCCCTGGCTTTGTTCCCGTGCCAAGGGACAAACCACTGGCTGACCGACGGCCAAGAACTTCACCCTTGGGCATCAGAGTCACCCCCAGCGTGAGCTGTAAGCAGCAGGAGGAGTGGGGAGGCTGGATTTCCAGTTTGGGAAGGGAAATGGGAGTTTTGAAATGTAAGTCCTGCAGAAGTGAGGAGGCACCCAGCAAGACGTGCATGAGTGACATGTTTCAGCAAAGTAAAAAACTTGGGTCTAGCCTACACTGTCAACGCAGGGAAGTTTTCTGCCTATTAAATATACCACAGTCTGCTCCCCGTCACTGAGCGAAGCTGAGCGCGTGCCAAGACGAGGAGCCTTCAGCAGCATGCAAAATGTGGAGCCTTCCCGCGAGCCTCTGTACATCTGCGCTCTCACCGCGGGGTTTGCGTGCTGCAGAGGGATCCCAGCTGCCTAACGAGGCCTTCGCTAATGGGAGCACTCATTATGCTTCCCACCTACACGAGGGACAAGCGCACGGGCCAGGAGGGTGGGGCGTTTTTCTCATTTGTGCTGGAAGATTAAGTGTGAGAGGAGGAGGACAATCTTTTTATAAAGCAGACTGCTCCAGCGAGCACCCACATGGTATTACAGCAAAATCACACGCTGTGCCAACCTGCCATGGCACTCTGCTGTCAGCTCCGTGCACATCTCACCTACGAGCAGTACCACCTGCCTCATTGATATGCTGGTCACCAGCATCTTTGCCACCTTTTTGTAGGGACTCCTGTATTTAAAATGGGTGCAACAAGGGTTTTTTCCTTCCTTTTTTAAATTCCAGGATGATTTGAAAAACAAAAGGTATTGCCTTGTAAGTGGTGACTAAATACAGTTATATGAGTCACAAGGGAGAATAAAAACGATTGCACTTCTCGCTGCCAGACAGTAAAAGCTGCTCTACCACCACTACCAGCACTCCCTCTGTAAGCCATCAGCTGTTTGTTCATATTCAGAAATCCACTTCATGGGCAGGCACACTCTTATCTTACATTATGTAACTGATTTACAGTTTCACAAATTAATGCATTTTCTACACTTTGAAGATTTTTAGCATCTTGTGGGGTTCTCCATGGTCTGAATGGTGCACATTATATTAATGGTATCTTCTAGAAATACTGCTTTCACCCAAATGAAGTCTAAGGAGCTGCTGTAAATGAATTTCCATGTAGAAAAATCCCTGAGTGGCATATTGCATTTAAAAGAAAAAACCTCAAAGCTCTCATTTGGGTTTTTTGGTGTATAATATATATAGTATATATCATCCACCCTTTCTGTTACTTAAGGTGACCTCGGACAGCCTCTCTTGGCTGTTTTTAACAGGATAATGTATGCTGATGTGCTAACAAAGGGTAAAAATACATAAAACTATGATTACACTTAATCTTTTACATCCTCAGCGTTGGGCAACAGGAAGTATCAGCACTCTGCCCTCGTTACAGAGGATCACCTAGCCCAACTCCCTTCTGCAGGAGCAGGCTACAACCAGTGCCCTTCCAGACCAGACTTGTGCTACACCGCAGATGTCTTAGCAAAGGGACCTTGAGGAGAAGGCAGAAGGTCTCCACAGGGCTTCATCTTGTGCTGTTACAACATCCCAGCTGGCCCCTCAGCCCCGTGATGCTGCGGTTCCTCTGCCTTCAGAGCATCTCCCTCCCTTGCGGTTGCAGCCACAAACAATGATTATTATGATGAAACTCTCTTACCTCCAAAGCTTTTACCTTTTCGTGCTGTGAATCTAGCACTATGCAACAACTTTAATCCCTACTGCAAGTGAGAATTGGATACGAGACATGACCTGCTCCCAGTTGCAGCGAATGTCCTTCCACACCGCTGCTTCCCCCAGCCCCAGCTCCCAATTCTCAGTTGCTCCTGAGCACGTTCCCTGGGAACAGCTCTGTGCACTGACTGTGTGGCATGGTAGTAACCCAGGCTGCTTAAAAATGCATGAGACACCTTCAACTAGGATTTTGGGATTGACTGTAGGAATGCCTAGATACACAGACATAAATGCATATACACACTCTCCTGATGCAAACAGAGGATACGTCTGTACCTACAGGAAAACGTTCTTTTTAACAAGACAAAGAAGTTTATGTAGGAAAGGGAAAGAAAAAACAAACATGGGTGGGTGTACAGAGAGTTTCCATCTATAATGCACAAGATGACAACTCAGATGTGTATAAATTAAAATTAAACTACAGAATATCCTCTTGTTGCAAGGTTATGTGACCTGATGAAGAGTCACCTAGACCCAGACAGCAGATAAAGAGGTTATATCCTTCATAAAAAGGTAACAAAATTAGGTATTTTTTACAGTGCCAGCAACTGCAGGAATTAGACTTAAACTTGCAGGTCTAAAGTAGAAAAGCAACAGAAACAAGCTTACCTTTCAAATTATATTTGAAGTTATTAGTTGACTAAAAATGTTTTGTTCCTGATCCAGTACAGAAGTGCTTACACATACAAAAAACAGCTTGGAAGAACGAGAATTTTATTTTCCTTTACCGAATAATAAAGACAGTGTTTAACACAGAATAAGGAACTATAAATTACATTACCTTTTCTCCATAGCCTCTGTCTTTGGTCATCATTTCCCTGAGCGTCTGTAATACTTTAATACATAGTTTCTCCTCATTCTCCTCGAGCAGCTGTTTAGTATGCTTTATTAACCTGAAATAACCAATCAATCACAGCACATTTTAGTACTAATATTCTAAAATGGGATAAAATATACGTGGCTATCTTACTTAATTGGTTTAAGCTGCAAACAAGTTTTATTATCACACCATTACACAACCATCTTGGGAACGTTCTCTCAAGAGCAACATTTAACCAGCTACCACGGGCTTTGGTGAAGCTGTGAAGGAAGCTGCGTCCCCCGTGGCAGGAGGACAGGCAGGTAAAACCCTCTGACTCCAGGCAGAAAGGAACTGGGAAGGGGCAGTGGGATTTAGGACTTGCTGGTCCTCCAGAACAAACACCTAGCAGTGAGAAAGAGAACTATTCCACATGCTACTATGTTAAAAAACATACTGAGAGTCCTGGATAGCGCAGTTAGAAATCCATCCTACCCAGGATTTGTTTGTTACTCTGGTACCTAGTTTCCATAAACTCTCTATATAATCCTCCAGGAGGTGATGGGAGAAGCTGGATTCTGCTCTGAACGGCCTCTACATCTTTCCTTTTTCTTCCCTGAAAATTTGGACAGCATCTGCATCGGCTGATGCACATGACATGCCCAGCATCAAGTGCTACAAGATCAAGCACCTTGCAAATATTACTAGGGTTCAAGGCAGGGGTAGAATAACAGGGAGCAGCTCAAATTTTTTAACTCATGTTCATGACCCTTACATCCTGCTGCAAATACAGAAATTTTTAAATATTAGCTGTGAGAGCCTATCAAGCAGCCTTTCCTCACCTCAAGAGCTTTTTTTTTTTTCCCCCCTCCCTCCAAGGACAAATTGTATTTACCATACCATGACCCACTGTGATTTACAAAGCTGGGCAGGAGGACACCGTTCCATAGGGCACAGGAAAATTGGGAAAAAGCAAAACATCACACCCCCCCTCCCAACAAACCAGCCTTCAAGGCGACTCACTTGCAAATGAAACCTCCGCTTTCACATTTCCTCCTCGCGTCGGTGTTCTCTGGGAAGAGCAGCTCAGGCCTGTGGAGCACATCCACCAGCACCGACAGCTCTGCCTGGACCAGCGGGCGTAGGCGATCCTCTAAAGCTGACACTATGTCCTAGAATATAACCAGATCAAGATTTTAAACATTAAGTACATCTAAATTTATATGCAAATTAATTTTATAAACCGCAAAAGAGGGACAGGACAGTTAGGTCTGTCCTGCCTGGATAAACTAAAGACCTCAGAGTTTGGCCAGATAAGACTTTCAGGTTTATTGTTTAATAGTTGTCTTTAAAAAGGAAGCCCTGATTTCCAGCAATCCCCTGCATTACTCAGTTCCCCTGCCCTCCCCATCTTTGTAGGTGCTCTTGATACAGAAGAGAGAAAAATGCAGGTTCATAGCTGTGCTGAAACTTTGTGATCAAGATTAGGCTATTTATGCTTACACAAACTGTCAAAAAAGTTAAAATTATGCAAAAATTAAAATTATCCTCCTTTTCCTCAATGTTTGGAAAGCTGTAGCTAGCTTAAAAATGAAACCACATTTATCCTAATACTGAAACAAGCAGAAAATACTGAGATACCTATGAAGCCAGAGAGGAAGTTTAATCAAATTGAAATGGACAACGAGGAATGGATAAAGATGGAGAAGCTATTCAGTGAGAATGGGCTGGGCAGTGTTTTTACATTACATAATAAAAGTTTACATAAAGTTAGTTAGAACTGTTTGCCAGAAAAAGCTTTTGACCAGAGAATGAATCTCCAAAGGATAAAGGCATCATGCAGGATGATGAATTTCATTTGGTACAAAAAAGGTTTTATTGAACTATCTACAGATCTGAACACAGAATACAGCTATAACACATCAATCCTTATTTCTAACGTGAAACATTATGTTTAAAGAGTCTTTTTAGCAAAATGGTTTACATTTTATTTTATATACAGTATTGCAGTATTATTATATTCAGCATCAGCTAACTTGATTACCATGTGGCATTTTGACTTGTTAATTAGTAAATTCCTCCTTTTGTGTAGGCATGCAAGTAAGTGCTCCTCAAAGGAGGAAGGGGTGCTGTGTAGTCACCTGTAACCTTTCAATTATGTTTCGATAATCCCTGGAGGCAGCGAGCACCGAGTCTCTGCGGGCAGCATTCCTTGCAGTCATCCGCCAGTTCATTGCAGTCTTCTGCACAATGTTATGAGATTTCAGGAAGAGATTGTTGACCTGACTGTCCAAGTCTACAGGAATTGCAATGGCACGGCTTTTTGCTGCAAGAAGCAGAAGTTAGTAAGAATTGACTCCTTCAGTCCATGTATCACAACCAATGCAAGAACAAGACAAACTCTACTTGCAATTTTATCTACAATCTCCTTCGTGGGCATTTTAAACAATGCAATGCTCAGCCCCTTGCAATGGGTCAGACCTCTGTGTAGCATTATGTTTAAAGGCTTTCACGCCTCAGAGCTGTTTACTGTCTTTAAAGTGTGGCAATAGTGTCTGTCCTTACACACACACTCCCAACATCTCATGCTAACACACATGTACACCTATCCAACAGAATTTGGCCTCAACATCTAGTACAAATTACTCTTGTTGCTACTAAAAGTGGAGCAAATTACTGTGAGGAGTGGCACAAAGCCGTTTCCCTGCTGCAGATCAACAACACTGCAGAGAGTTTCGAGGTTAAATGGAGAAAGCACTTCAGGTTACAGTGACACCACCTATTGCTCAACCATGACAATATATCAACACAACTCTGACTTTGCGCTATGCCTTGGCTCTGAGTTATCTGCAAGTGGCACCTGGGGGAAGTAAACTGCACTGTCTTTTTGGAAGGATGACGTGTAAGCAGCAAATACTGGATGACCACATTTGCAGCAGTTAGTTCTGATGACATCCATTTCTTACCTACATCTGAGAGGACCCGAATGCAGCTCTCCACAGATGCCTTTTGGCTTGGCATTAACCAGTTGCAGTGGTACACCCTGAACACGCCTTGCAGCAGCTGCACAAACACAGGCTGGCGAGTCTAGGACACAAAGGTAAAGAAAAGTCCAACTCATCACACCATATTGAGATATACCAGCATCACCTGGAGGTAATACCAGTTACCAGCTTCAGCTATGACTCTCTGCACACCAGTCATTTCTAACTGGTTTGCATCCACTTGTCAGGCAACTTCATGTTGTAGACAGCGTATCTACCACACGATCAGCAACTGAATGGAAAGGGTTGGAAGGGAACTATTAAACAGATAGCTTCTAAAGCATAAAGCCTCAAGTAATTGAAGTCTGATTAAGCAAAGGAAATAAGCTCTCATCTTCATCTGCTTCATCAAGAGTTACCAGCAAACCTGGCATACAGAGATTCTTCCTTGAGCACTGACCAGTAGCTGACTCAATAGGCTACAGGTAAATGGGACTTTGCTCTTGGCTAAATGACAGCACAGCTCCAGAGTTGAAAACTCATCATTTCAAGCATTATTAGCTAGTATCTAATTTACTGAAGAAACCAGCTGTGTGTTTGTTACTTCCAACACAGGTAGTAGTTAGTGGTAAACACTACAGCTGCTACGGATCAGCCAAAATTAAGGTGTGGTTTTTAGCCCTGTATTTCGCAAGGCGACTTTCCACCATCTCCAGGTGAGGTGCTCCAACACACACATACACATGAGCTCTGTTCTTTCATCTTTGCAACATCCCAACAACATTGACCGAAACCCCTTGTTTGGTCTTGTACAGTAATTACTTAGTAGAACAATTCATTTATTTCACCTGTAGAGGAAAGAGTATTTTAAATATTTCAAATGAACCTACATTGAGAGGGAGTACCCTGTGTCCCTGTGCCTACTAGCTATGTAACGCTTCTATGAGCTACGTGAACTACACCACAGTGCAAAGCCCACAAAACTTAGGAACCAGTGAAAAAAAATACCTCTTTTATTCTGGTCAAGATTAATGCCTGTTTGTAAGAAAAAAGTGGAGTTAGACGAAAAAGCCAAAACTATTAGATAATTAAATCTATTAGATCAACTCATCAAATAACAATGTCATGAAGTATACAAAAGGAGAATCAAAATTCAAGAACCAAAAATTACTAAGAGGCAAATACCTATTATCCTTTCTAGAAATAAGCCAAACACCAAAATCATGGACAGTAGTATTCTCTGAGGGCACTGAGAATACCTGTGCTTTCAGATTTAAGCCACCCACATATCCCTTTCAGTTCATGTTTAAAGACTTTTTGGTCTTAAAAAGCTTCAAAGACATTTCAGTTGCTTAAACCAGGTCAATAAATCAAACGAGAAATTTACTCCATGGTCCACAAGCCTCCAACTCCACTTGCACAGGAAAGCCCTGGGCAGCAGCACGCTCAGGAGGCAAACAGGCTGAACAGTACTTGTTAGAGACAAAAAGTTTTGGACAGCTATTCTTTGAGAAGACATATTTATGTTCTCCTAACTTGATACTATTTGAACTGCATGACAGAGTACAAGGTGTTCCTTGAACGAGCAAGGCTGGTCCTGCCTCAAAGGAGGCATCATTTAAGTCAAACAAGCCGTAACATGACAGAGCGTGAGACAAGAGGCGGCTCGCGTGGGAAGAAAGGAGATGACAGGGTGCTGCAGAAAGGACAGGGAGTGACTGAACCCAAAGGCAACGCACAGGAGAGCGGCAACGGTCACTGGCCTGTGGGGACAGCAGCACCAGAGCAGGTAGCAGGGGCTGCAGGCTGCCCTGCAGCATCTCAGAGGGAGGGAAAAACCCCAGAGTGATGTACACCAGCCAGGTGGTCCAACAGGCTGTGCTCCTCAGGTGGGAGAGTGCCCAGCTATGGGCAACAGTCGTGACAGGCAGAAAAAGGGAGAGAAACAGGGCTTTCAACTTAGAGATGTAGAGGAAAGATGAACCTACGATAGGAGAACTATCAACTGAGGTGGTGAGAGAGAGGTGAAATAAGTTACTTCATCCTGTGAGATAGAGGGGGAGATTGAGAAACTGAAGAAAAGCTGCTGACAAATAAAATCAACAGCTCACTAAAATAGGATGGTAAGGAAGTGTATGCAAATGCTGTACACTCAGAGATGACAATTAAAAGCACGACAGGGAAGAGAGGAGAAGGGCAGAGCTCCAGGGGACAAGGCTAACTTGATCTCAGTTCTCATTTTCTTTTGATGACATTTGGACACAGAGGCTGATTCCACAACAGCAGCTGACATTTTAAAGTCACATGAGGAGCAAATCAACTGCTGGACTGCTCAGACTTGCATGAGTTAAGCCAGAACCCTCATAAAGCTGCTCAGGCCAGACAGCTGTTGCAGCTCCCTGCGCTCTCCCAGGCAGTGCCCACAGTTTGGCAATTTAAGAGCATCCCAAATGCAGCTCTGTTGCTTTCAGCGTGACTGTCTCCCTCCCTAAGGAGGGCTGTCTAAGCCCGTGAGAAGCAGGGCTGTGGGGAATGCTAAACAGCTGGTAGATCAGGCTGCCCTCTGGTCATCCAGACAGGGGTCGAATACATGACCTGACTCAAGGCGGGCTGACTGTCCACACAAGAGACATGGGTGTCTCTCAGGGAGAAGCAGGACCGTCACTACTCACGTCAAGCACAAAAAGTCTTTACCTGAAGCACAGTCAGGCAGCAGTTTTACGTACACTCCCCTGGAGTGCTGCAGTCACCCAGACAGCACATCATGACCCAAAGGGTTAGCAGAAATTCTTTGACGAGGGACTGACACATCAAATTGCCAGATGTCCTTTATGGCTGCTTTGGGGAACCAGATGCCTCCTAACCTGCTGCCAGTTGCATTCAGTCACAGACCTGGAGTTTGCCCTGTGAACAACTGCCTTTGGCATGATGAGGCTGCATCAAGTTTCAACAACTACCATGCTCAAAACTTCTGACAGACCTGCCAGGCACCTGACCACTCCACCCACACTCCTCCCAACAAGTTATTTATGAATACATGAATGATGTTATCTTTGTGCTGCAACACAAATATTAGGGCAATGTCCTGACACCACTGTTCTGCAGTGGAAATCCCTACCTTCTGTCACTTCACAAACGTTCATAGCTTCTCCTCCACATTTCCCCAACTTTTGAACAAGACAAACTATTCAGCTTAATGGAACACACCAGAGCTTTTGGAAATTTTTTGGTTTTAAAGGAAATTAGAATCTTCCTATAAAAACATGCTTTCTTTAAACAATCACCTTTGCACCCTCTGTACTGCAACACCCTCTCCTCCTGCCTGGAAAGCCTGCCACCAAAGCTTTATCTTCTTATCTTCCTTCTTCATGGCACTCTGGAGAACTCCTTGCTGCCATGCTACTGCTTTACCCCTGCTAGACAGCTAGCATGCCAAACTATTGCTGAGCAAAATCGCTTCTTTGCTCTCCTACACCTGCCCACATCATCTTATTCAACTGTACTCTGATCCGAGGCCACAAAGAGGACACAGATGCAACTGCAATACAAAACGTACCAAAAAAATCCTTTATTTCCCTACTTGCAGTGGGATTTTCTCACCCAGAACCTGATAATGACACACAGAAACTCTCTCTAAAAGACCTGTGTGATCTCAGGGGTAGTACAGGGTTGAATCTACTAATGAAATAACGTGACACTTCAGCCTCTCCAGAAAAACATTTGTACTCTGATCTACAGATCTTTCCACTCCTGCAGCAAAAGAAACATCCTGGTCACACAGAATATGTATTGTTCATACAAACACATGTTTCTTTTTAACTGGTAAACAGAACCAAAGTGGAATGAACGTAATTGCATTTTCTGTCTCTACATCCTCCTACCTGCAAAGTGGTGCTCTGATCAGAGAAGGGGGAACTGAAGAAGGTGGTGACAATGCTCATCACTATCTCTGTGACGTACTTCTCCAATATGGAGTCAGCATGCTTTCTGTCGCTGGTGTTGTTACAAGCCTGCAAGACAATCCATTCTTAGGTCAGAAGCAGCTCAGCCAAGGTAGAATAATAAGTGTTACAGACTGAAATTCTTGATTGCACGCTGTTCTAGTCACAGCAACTCCCTGCCACAATGGTATTTATGACACTTGGATCTCTGGATTTCCAGCACATACAAAAGCAGAAGCCCAGCACCGTTACTGTTTTAATGTGTTGGCATACAGCATGTTTAGGAGGGAAGGAAAAAAAACCAGAGTGCCTTAGAGGAGAGAAAGTAGTAGGGTAGGGAGGACTGAGGTGTGATGCTTTCGTATGGGGAAATACTTGGAATCCCAGGCAAAAAGCCATACGGCCAAACAAATGCCAAGCTTGGAAAAAATTTGTCCTGACCTGCCAAAAATCGTTGACTCTTGCTCAGGAAGGAGCTCGCTATCCCGGCCAGAATAAGCAAGCCAGGTGGCAGAACAGAAAAAGGCATTAGACAAAAGAGCAGGGTGTGGGGCTTTTCTGAGGTTTGTTGGTTGTTTTTTTTTTTCTTTTGAAAAGGAAAATATTAATGTGTTCCATGGAATATGACTAATGAAATCCACAGGCGTAAGGAAAAGACGGCACATATAAATTTGAAGGAACACAGTATTCAGGGTACTTACTGCCTTGATGCACTGTTATGGTCTTATTCTCACTGCTCTACACTAAATAGGTTCATTTAAGCTTTTTTCATTCAGTTCCTAGATACAGAAATCATTACCCGACAGATGTCAACCAGGAAGTTCTCAAATAGCTTCCACATGTGATTACTGGTGTAAATCTCTTTCATTTCTACTTCTGTGTCCACATAGCAATGATTCAAGAAGTTGATGTATGCAATTTTGACCTAGAAGTAGACGAAAAAAGATTGCCATTAAAAAATGGTATTATGAATGAATATAATGTCACATTAAAACTGCTATATAAGTAATTTGTAATTCTACTTCTTCCTTTTCTTTAAGCACTGGTGAAATTTAATGCCATGAATAGCAAGACATCATCCAATAAAAAACCCCAGGATTGCTGTAGACAAAACGTCAGCATAGTAATCACTTCCAGTTCTGCAGAACCATCTGTTCAAGGTTAGCAGCATACTCCATAAACGTCTCTGCCTCAAGAACCCTATAAAATAAGCAAGTCCAGCATCACATCCCCACTTTAAGGGTAAGGAAACAAGTATGAAAGGATTTAACTTAACTATCCAGATTTACTGGGGTTGCCCACAGCAGAACCAGGGAAGGAATCCCGCTTCCCAGCTCACCGTCCACCTGCACCACCACCCTTCCCAGGCCAGACTCAGTAATATCACACCTCTCTCCCTCAAAGCCAGCACATTTCAAGAACATACAGGCCAGTGCCTCCAAGCAGCCCTCACCTCAGGTATGCAATCCTCGTGGGTTACTACCCTAACAATGTCATCCAAAGGAAGGAGGGAGTTGCATTTTATTTCTGTGTAGACGTTTTTGCCCTCTGTGCACACAGCCAGCAGCTCTACTAAGTGGATGTGGTACATCAGCGGGCTGTTCTCATCCATGCGATCCCTCTCTGATCTCATCATCTGCACCAAAGTCTGGAAGGAGGCTCTGTCATTGTAGAACACCAGGACGTCTTCTCCCGCGTTCACCAGCTACCGAGAAAGAAGAATATTCCATCAGCAGATCAAAGCCCGTGCGTGTCCCCACAGCATCCTCCCCTATCCTGTGGGCCGGCTGTCACAGTGCAAACCCCCATAAGCTGTTCCTTAGACACTCAAAAGGAGTGCAGCCCACCAAGGCAGCTGGGCACTCCTCTTGCCCTCCCTTCATGGAATAGAGGGCTCGAGGATGACATTTTCTCTTAAAGAATTTACCACTTCTGAACTGCTGAAGAACTTCAAAGTCAGCCCAACTGACTGCTTAGACAGAAGCTGTGCCAAGAAGCTTGTGACTTTCCATTGTGCTTTTTTATTTCACGTATATTGCCTCAGCTGACTCTAATACAGCTAGCTGTAGACACACCGTTTTGTTCAGAGGAACGCCCCAGGGGCACGCCGGATGGGAGGACTGCAGGGCTCAGTAATTCCACCCTTCTGAACAAACACCATCCATTTTCCAAGGCTAGCGAGTGACACGGTAAGTCACACACTGATGACTTCTATCAGTTTCACATCTGAGACCCGGATGGTCACATTTTCAGAGCAGTTCAGACCTCCTGTAACTCCACGAAGGGAAGGAGAACGAGCAAACCGAGACCTGCTCCAGGCTGGGCACCTCCGAGCACGCAGCTGGAGGGATCTGGGGCTGTCCTCCCGCAGGGTTCGTGGCAAACAGCTCGATAAAACACAGCAGGCAACCCCCAAGGCAACCCCCTTTTCTCAGCAGCTGCTGACCCCCGTAGAAGCTGATTGCTGAGCACCTCGCAAACTCGATTCCAAGTTGAGAAGCTCATGAAACCATTTTTGAACTGAACGACAAAATATGGAAGACCTTCCATCAATCTAGGAAGATTGATACACAAAAGCCAGAGTTTGACAAATCTGATCCTCGGGCTCCCCCTGCTGAGGAGGCCAATAAAAATCCCATTAGATGTGCTGTCAAACCGATCACGTCCAGTATCCAACTTAAAAGGGATTTATTCACCCTTCTCTTACCTCCCTCTTCTATCCTGACACCCCAGTTTCCCAGTTATCTACACACCTAAATTCCTGAAGACCCTCCGACTTTTCCCCCCTGCAGCACTCAAACAGCTGAATACGAAGGTCTTGGTAAGGTAAGAAATTCCCATCAAAATACCATCATGGTAAAAGTTTCCTTCTGCATTAGTGATCTTGAAATTAAACTATTTCTCTTCTAGCCAGTTCTGCTAGAGAAAGGCACCCTTGCTTCACATGCCCACCCATATGCTGCTGTGTAGAAGCCTGGAAAGTAACTTTTAAGTATCATTAATAACCGACCACTCGTTATACCTCTGGGTGAAGAGCTCAGAAAGCTTTTGGTCACAAAAAAGCCTGTGCTTTCTGGTAGCTATATGCTCTTTTTGCATTGAGAGAGCTAACTGTCAGCTTCTTGGCAGTCCCAGAAGCGAGAGGATCAATTTGTCATTCTCACCAAATGGTATGTGAAAACTTCTGTTCAGCCCTTGCACATCTCCGCAGCTCTCACCTCAGCCATTACCATATCTTGGCATTTCTTAATGAATTTTCCTTCCGCCTTGACAATTGTCTGCAGGAACTTTATGTACTGAACGTTTCTGCCATGTGTTTCGATGCAGTGGACAAAGTGTTGGACAACGCGCTCGTTAATCTCACTGCAAAGCTGGAAGTTGTTCATGAAAATGTGCTGCATTGTTACTGCTTCCAGAATCTAATGGAAGGGATGAAAGAAAGAAAGAAAGAAATTAGAAAATAAACAAACGGCCAAACCCACACAGAGATCAGGATAAAGTCAACACTCCTGCAGGGTGCAGGACTGAAAAGAACATTTCCAAACAATCTTTCAGCACAACAGCTTGTATCTAAGCGTATTTTTCAGTCCACTTCAGTCTCTTGAACTTTCTACACTGAAATGGTCCTAAACAAACAGATCTTGCCAACTTCCAAGGCTTCAGAATGAAAATAAATTGTGACCCCTTCAACCAGTCTTGCATCAGAACAGGCCCAGAGGCGATCACCAAGGACAATCCATTGTCTTCTCTTGCTAGAAAAAACATAAATCATGGCATGAGGTTATCCTTACCCCTGGGTTAAGGAACAGGTTTATGTGCTTGTGCAGCAGGGCCTGGTTCTGTTGGTTCCCAGCACAAAAGTTCTGTAAAAACTCGTGTGCAAGCTTCATTATCTCCTGCATCCTCGTGTCTTCAGCCTGTGAGTGCATGACAAATAAGCTGGGGTTAAAAAGAATCTGAAGGTTCACTTTCAGGTGAGGACTGGCTGAGCCGCAGCTCCAGCTCTGCAAGGGAACTGTCACGTCTCTCTCACACTCCAAAGAAAAACAAACCTCCACCCAGTTCACAGACATTAGGGATGAGTTTGGCCTGCTTCACAGTTTTAAAGATCATCAAAAATAAAGACCATAATAGAAATTACAGTAGTTTATTCTCTAAAACTGCACAGTCCATGGCCAAGCCTGCCAGCAACGTGCTTTAGTCACTTTTACACTTCTGAACATACCAGCACGTTGGCCAAACCACACATCATCACCTTAGGGTACACAGGAAAACTGCCACGTTCCACTGAAATGCATTTCAGCAGCAACAGATAGGTAGTTCATGGCAAAGCAGAGATGGAAAGTTATTATTGCAACAGTTAAGCCCAATTTATATTTACTGGAATCCACACACTACTTGCATGCTTCCAAGTACGGTTCGGGAACTGGTGCCTTTCCTCTGACATCAGTGTGGATTACCAGCCCACTGATGGTATGAAATGCAGCTTGGAAAATTAGTGTCTGCTTTTATTTTTAAGGAGTTTCATATATTTCCAAGGGTGAAACACCTTCCACACTGCCTGTCCAGTATGTATCCACATGTATGGGACAGGCAGGTGACAAGAGGTTTTGGAGGGTGTTTTTGCTGCCGACTTTTTAGCAAAATATGAAGCAAGACAGCATGAGACTTAGCTTAACAATAATCAAAGCTACTGTCTGGAATTACTGGTTCTCAGAAACCTGTAGAGTCTGGAACAGAGGACAGCAGAGTAACGGGGAAAACGTGACGAGCTCCCTCACCTATGTGGTGATAAGTACCTGTCACCTGTGACTAATGGGCAGCCAAAGCGATGAACTTGGGGTGTGCTTCATCAGCACAACGTGGTGCTGTGCAAGCTCCAACCGTACAGCAACGCAGTCAAAGTGGGCTTCAAACTGCTCCACTGAGCTCACACAGCTAACTGTGAACAGCAGACCTCGCCTGGAGAGCCAGCTGGTATTTATTCATTTCTAGGGAGGAGCCTGGGACTCTACAACTGGGGGGTCTGTGTCTAACTACTGGGCAGACCCGCTGATAAATCCCATGGGAGACCAGGCACCCTCGTTTCCCTTCGTGTTCCCAGGATGGCTGTCACACAGCTACCTCGTAGCAATAACGAGGGTCTTGCTTCCACCAGCACAGCTTAACTTCCAGGCAGCACACACCTCCCATGAAAAGCTGAGAGTTGAGCCTTGGTCTTACTCTGAGCTACGACGGACAAATATTTCTTCAGGAAATAGTGCACAACACTGTATATTCAAAGACTTCAAACAAACAAAGCTTATATAAGCGCCTCATTATTTTTGAAGCATGGATATTTCATGGGCTATGAGGCTACATAAAACAGCCTCTGTGAATCCAACATAAAGGCAGAAGTTCAGGAAGATTCAAAGGAGGTATTGAAAGCCCATTAACACGACTCAAGGCAAGGCGACAGCCACACAGAAACCCAACCTTTTCGTAGGGGATCTGCAGCAGCTCCAGCACGACCGCGTGAGCGCCCATGTTCCTCAGGAGCCGCTGCTGCTGCTTACGGCTCTTCCGGACCGAGGCGCTCTCCTGAACGCAGAGCTTGCTGAGCCGCAGCACGATCTGCAGGAGAGAACTGGCTTTAGAGCTGAAATGCTGGGGTTTGTTTCAGAGGTGGCTCCCAGAGAGCAGCAACAGTGAAAAATGCATCTGCATGGACCAGGTCAGCTTTTGAGGTCTCATGGTGAGGAGCTAAGGCCAGACTCCTGCAACATCAGTAGATGCAAAAGGACCAAGATAGAACCAAGAGCTGCCAGGACATGTGGGGGCAGAAGGCCAGGCAAGGGAAGCAGTTTACTGTCCTGGGCACCATCCACAGCATCTCTAAGTAGGGCTGGTCCTGCAGAACTCAGCTGCGTCAAGCAAACCCACCATCGGGCTCCGCAGTATGGAGCCACAGAAAGACCATCAGCTCACACACCAGTGCCAACGCGTGCTCCTTGACTAGTATTTTTTAAATTAAATTTCAACAGCACAGTGGTTTTGAGTGCAAGGTACTCAGGGCAAATTAAATAGCTTCTCCACTCGCTTACTTCCTTCGTAGCCTTCAACAATAAAAATATTGTGTTACCATTGAAACAGCAGCAAAACGTCGCGCTTCTCACTAATCCATTCTTAAGGGGAGAATACACGTCGTGCTTATTATATTCCTGGCTTCCCATTCAAGCTGGGATAGGTTATTACTCAGCAAATAGTTTCCACAATGGAAGAGTGACTCAGACTTTCCTGGGTGCCTCCCTCTGACTGCCGCTCTCCAGAGCTGTGTTACTCATTTACACTGCCATTTAACTACCACGAAGCAAAGTCTTACCTCTTTTACTACACGGTAGTTGTAGCTGCTAGTACTTTCAGGCTTTTGGGACTTGCTGTGACCTTCCTGGGGATAAAATCAGACAATTTATTAGTATCTTATACTATTATCTTCATGAAGGCTAAATTACCGTTCTAGGATAGTGCCCGCTCTCTTCCTGGAAAGGAGGGTCATTGTGCAGTTTTCTGATACTCTCAGAAAAATACATATAATTATCAAGTCACATTGACCTCTACAACACAAAATAAGGTGAGAGCAGGGTGATTTTAGAGACAGCAACCTCCTGTCCTTTCCTTGTCATATTCTGTCTGTAATCAAGCCTTCCCCCAAAAAAACTTACTTTCTCTCCCTCTCTATTATTAAACTGCCATTGCATAGATACCAAGGGATGCCTCACAGCACTACGCACAAAGGAACGAGTAAATTACTTTTATTTGCTTCCAACAATAAATGTTCATAACTCAGGGACTATTTCTTGAATTCCCTCACTCAGTCTTTTCTATTTGATTGCAAATTATATGGAGGAAAAAGGTGTTTAATTAGTTCTAAGCCAGGTGTGCATGCCAAGAAAGTGCTGTATTATCAGGCAGAGATAATGCACCATTCTCTTCTGTCATTTAATCACAGTGCCATGATTCAAAATGCATCACCTGGACAGCCCACAGCTCTCCCCTTACATTATTCGAGGTACTTTTGGCAATATAAAACCCACGTGATGAAAGGACACAACTTGGGAGCCGGAGCAAACCCAGACCAACTCTCTGGTAGAGCCTAAAGATGACACCTCAGTGGCTGCTGATCCTGAGCAGTTTCCACTTGAGACTAATTGGCATCAACTAGCTCAAGTTCTCCTCTTATTCTTGCCTTAATCTAAAAGCAGTACAGATAGCCTCACCAGGCTACGCAGGGTGCTGGAAAGATGGCTTTTTGTCACACTTCTGGAAACAGAAATATTAACACATGGATTTGTGCAAACACAACCTCATTACCTCTTTTTTCTTGTGTTCGTTTTCACCTTGCACTCCATCCATAGGCTCATCAGGACCTTGGCCTTTGTACACCCAAAGCTCCGATTTTTCCACAATAGACCTCAGCTGGTCCAGATCTTGTTTTATCTGCTTGTAGTTGTCAACATCTTGGCTGGTAACAAGCAGTTGAACCTTACATGAATGCAGTCCATTAGTTGCACACAAGCATTGTTTTTAGCTGCAATATATATGTTCAGATGAGGAATAACGCCCTTAATACACACACATACCTGCTTAAAAGCTTGAAGGACCTCCTGCCTCTGGCTGAAGTGCCGGAAGAGCAGCTGAAGTGCTCCAGAGACCAGAGGAGGGTAATCATGCATCGTTAAATGCAACAAAACTCTGAGAAACGTTCTGCCACCATGATCATCCAAATCCAGTGGTGTATTCTCCTCACTGAAAAGAGAGCGTAGGATTTAACTAGCGTATTAGACTGAGTGTCCCAGCAGGTTAAGTCCAGTCAGCAGTGGTAGAAAACCTTTCTTCTTACTTTTAAATAAGGGGGAAATTTATTAAATCAAGTGCTATCTTAAGACACCCAGGGGTTTTTTGGTGTCCTGCTTAATAGGGAGGCTAGTCCAGAATCTCAGCTTACACTGACCCCCAAAAATGTAAGTTGGATAAACTATGCCAAAATATTTGTCCCTATGTCAGCCTCACCCTATTGCTCAAACAGTTCTTGCCCATTCCTGGTAGTAACCTTCCTCACTATTTACAAAATAAAACCCTACCTCAGTATCCAGGTTGCAATGCTAATTATGTTAATCACTTGAAATCCTCCTTTTCCCTCTCTTTCCCCCACACCTCTTTTCCAAGCAGGAGAAACTCATGCTGTATTTTTTTTTCCTGTCAGTGCCCCCTGAATCTTTTCCATATTCTGCTTCCAACTGAGTCTGCATGCTTACATTAAAAATTCTGGTTATTAATTCTGTAAATGAATCTCTCCTTCTGCCTTCATTTAAGAAATCAGTTATCTTATGTTTACAGAAAACAACTGCAGCTCTGAGCAGCTTAAGGACAAGCTCAAGTAACTTGGAGCCTGTCACTGACTTACTGTCCTGTGATTTAAGAAAGGACATAAGCCTCTCCAGAGGCAGGCAGGTATGGAAGGCACAGCTTGCTTTGTGCTGTCATCATGTGCAGCTTCATGCTGCATCATACAAAAAAAGGATGGCTAAATATCTCTATCTCAGTGGAAATCCCAATCCTTGCCTACACAAACTTCTCCACCAAAGATTTCACTGCAGCATTCCACTTTGATGCACTAATCCCCCAACCTGGCTTTCACCCACACAAGCAAAGCCCTGCCATGAAGATCTTTCCCCTGTCCCTTATCTGTGGCTTTTAATCCAAACAGACACTACTTTGAGCTGTATCAAAGGCATTTCAGGAAAACGAAGCCTAGGTAACTGTGGCAGCTACTCCCAAGCTTTTTCCAGGTACCACCTCCCTTTCAGCTGCAATCCCCACTCCTCAGGAGCCCTGAGGGCTGCGGTCTGGGAACTCCTGAGTTACCCCTTGATTAGCACTAGTGAAGAGACACTTTCCTTCCGCCAAAGATCCCCTCGGCTTGTTCTTCAATATGTTCAAAGTCTAGGGCTCCTGAGAAAATAAACAAAAATACATTAGGTCACAGCTGCACCAAAGATGTTTTTGCAGCCTAAAAAAAATTTAAACAGCAAGTGGTGACGTAGGAGTAAGCAAGGGGGTCATGACAAGCTGAAAGGAGCGCTGAGAGGCTACTGAAGCAGCCTGCTAAAATAACTAAGACAATAAATTAACCTGTTCTCAGCTCACAAATTAAACTGCATAATAATTTCAGCAATATGCAGGCTTATTCCTCTCTCGCCTATTTTCAGGTTGCACCAGCATCATTCCAGGACACTGGTGGGACCTGGTGTCATTCAGAGGGGCCATCCATAAGAAACACCAAACTTCAGCCTTGAGAAGTAATAAATTCAGCAATGAAAGCAACATCTCTGTGGCTCAACAGACAAAAAGGTCTTTGCATTTTTCAGTGTCAGGTATACATTATCACATGGGCAATGACCAATATTCTGAAATAAATAAGAATGGTAAAACAGACTTGGAGCTCTCTACTTCACAAAGGTTTGCACAAGGGAACACAAAGAGAGTGTGGGGGTTTTATATCCTTGCCAAAAATGTTTACCCCCTTTCTTCCAAAGTCCAGCTCACAGAAAGAGCTCTCGCTCTCCCCGCCAGCCCAGTCTCGAAGGCCCTGGCACCCCGGGGGGCTGCTGGACAGGCAGCCCAAGAAAGAAGTAAACACATCCCCTTTGAAGTGAGATCAAAAGCAACAGCCTCCTCCCTTTGAAGACTTCACATCTAAACCACATTTTCCTTATCTTTCTCCTTTGCATCTAGGGATAAAGTCCCCAAATTGAGGAAGAAAAACTGTTTGATGTCTAATAAGCTGCACTTTTAAAGTCCAGTTATTCCTACACAGTACAGGTCCTGACTGCAGGACGCTCCTTCCCCTAGGAAGCCACACAGCAATTGGCAACAGCCCATCTAACTAGTCCACTAACTATCCTGCTTTCAATTAAGAACAGTGGACACAAGCTCCTCAACAGCTAACTTTCATACCCCTGTCTAGCAGCACGGAGATACAGACACCTCCAGATGTCTTGCCTTCCTACAACACCTTTGGAAAAGAGAAATTTGGGTGGGTAGAGGCATCAGGCAGGGGGGTCAGATTACTTTGGGTACCCTTTTCGTTCACCCAGAAACATTAATAGCAAAGATTTAATTTGAGGTTGATGACACTTCACACATGATAGTGTTTATTTCAGGTTTTCTTTAAAGGATGTATCTCAGGCTCTTGGTCACACTTAACAAGCAAGAGAAAGTACAAACAAATCCTGTGTTTTGTTCGGGGTATGTGGAAATGATCCCTGTTCTGTTATTCCTGCTGCTAGCAGGGTACTCTGCCTCAGTGGCACCACTCATATGCCCACAGAAGAACCTGAATCAGTTACCCAATTAGCACCTCTGAGATTGAGGAGTCTTCCCTAACCCACACAAACTCATCCTTTGCAAAATAACTAACCTGGTACGTTAGCTGGCATTTCTTGACTACTGCTTCCAGTGGGCGACTCAGACATCTGGGCGTTGCTTTCATCAAACTCATGTTTAAATATACAAAGCAGGCAGGAGATTCTGTAGTCCAATCTCACATTCAAAATAAACTGATGATACAGAAGCAGGAAAAACGTTGAAATAACTTGCCTATTTCCAGCACACGTACAATTCACACATGATGCAGTGCTACCAACACGCAAGACCAACATAGTAAAGATGTGGATTTAACTTGGAGAAGATGTACACAAGCGTTCTCTTAAAAATCCCCAGAATTCAGTAATTTTTTTCAGTGATTTCAAAGAGCATTTGATATACACACCTACCACAGCTACCAGTGCAGGGGGGCTGTAGGAGCTAGTGCCAGTGAAACCTCCAGCGTAGCAGAGACCACCTTCTCAGTGGCCTTCCTCCCTCTTGAGGAAAGCACAATGCAAAGAACACTCGCAGTTCTCCCAGATTTACAGGAAAATGCTTAATGCCTGTTTTAATAGACCACGGTAACAGAGGGAATACTGGCACACTAAAATATCCCACCGCACATGCCAGGCCGTAAGAGAAGTTCTGGCTTTCACTAAAATTAGCAGTGGTGGAAGGAAGCGAATCAAGCCTCCCTACGTGCTGCATCTGCTGCCGAGGTGAAGGGCATAACCTCGAACCCAGCGACGTGCAAAGCCTCCCACGGGGCACAGGGAAGGCACGCCGTGGCTCTCCTGCTGCTGCACATACTGTCGCCCACAAGGCTTTTGCAGCATTCTGGCCTCCGTGAACTTGCCCATGAAGCTACTGAACAGAAAAGGGACTCCTACACCGAGGGAGGGAAGATGGATTTCAGTGTATAAGTTTGCGGCAACATCTAGATCAAGGCAGCACTGTGGAAAAGGGAAAAAGCTTTTCTCTCTGTGTTTCGAAGACTTAGGAGTGAACAAGGGAGAAAAGCCAAAGATGGAGAGACAGCGAGGCTGGCAAATGGGCATACACTAGATCACCAAGCTGGTGAAGGGTCTGGAGGGTCTGACCTACGAGGAACGGCTGAGGGAGCTGGGGGTGTTTAGCCTGGAGAAGAGGAGGCTCAGAGGTGACCTTAGTGCAGTCTACAACTACCTGAAGGGAGGTTGTAGTGGAGTGGGAGTCAGCCTCTTCTCCCAGGCAACTAGGAACAGGACAAGAGGACACAGCCTCAAGCTTCGCCAGGGGAGGTTCAGGTTGGACATTAGGAAGCATTTCTTCTCAGCAAGGGTCATTAGCCATTGGAAGGGGCTGCCCAGGGAGGTGGTGGAGTCACCATCTCTGGAGGGGTTTAAGAAAAGACTGGACATGGCACTTAGTGCCCTGGTCTAGTTGCCATGGTGGTGTCAGGGCAATGGTTGGACTCGATGATCCCAGAGGGCTCTTCCAACCTCATTGATTCTGTGATTTGAGGCTGATGGCTGTACAAGGAGGAGTCTCAAGTATCTCCCCTTTCCTTGGGGCACTTAGCAAGCTGGCCCTGTAGACTCAGAGAAATTACTAAGACAGTAAGGTGGAAAATGAGCTCTCCACTTCAGCAAGTCAGATATTTACAAATCACTGGTAAATATGCAGATGTTTATTGCAAACTCATTTCTATTGAATTGTTTCAGTATTGTCATATGCAAGTTGAGTGCTGCATGCCTGAAAAAGTCACCCTGGCAATGCTTTACCAGTTTAAAAGAGGCACATACGAGGCAGGAGTGAATTACAAGGCAGCATGGCACTATATTAACGCTTAGATTAAAGACAGCAGAAGGTGCTACATTAATTTGCGCTGCTAGTACCTGAAGTATTTCGATGATCTTCAGCTTTGTATCCATCACCAGGATGTCCTCTTTCTCTGGTTCACTCTGCTTGACGTTACCCTCAGGAGCAGCAGCAAGCGGAGTCATGGGCAAGAACCCACCGCCTCTGAGCACCACCTGGGTCATCAGCTCACCAACTCCGTGGATCGATCTCATCACATTGCTCCCTTCAGAGAGGTGGGCAAACAGGTAAGGTTATGATGGTGTAATGGGACTGCACTAACAGGGCAAGGACCCTCCACGTGCTATGAAGAGAAATTGTCTCAACATTAAACAAGGCCAGGTGGACACCTAAACCCCTGGAACAGATGGAAGTCCACAGCAGCACTGCAGTACTTTCAGAACCCCCTGCCCTCTCCCTCTTTCATCCTAGGCATCACTCAGCTGTACAGCCAAGCCACAGACAGAGAGGAGTAGAAGATTTCAACTCCACACTGACATTTTGAGATGAACTAGACACTGCCCAAGAATGATGTGTTCTGCCAATCAATTTTTCAGCCTTACCTTTACTTTCCTCGCCTTTTGCCATCTTGGTAATAGGGAAGATGGTAGTGATGTGCACGCAGTCTAATATAGCAAGGAGGATTTTGGTTAGTCTGAGGAGGTCACAGAAGTTGTAGAAACCAAAATATATCAGATTTCTGGCTAAGTTAACAACCTACCAAAATAATGATAAAAAAAACCTGATTAATACTAAACATTTTGCTACCACAATCAAGTTGTCTTAACACAGTGAAAAGACCAAGAACCTGGCTGCAAGTCGTATTCTTATCATAATACCTCATAATTCCATAATTCTACTTGCCTATTCCCTCAAATACTTTAATCAAATATCACAAATTTTCTTAAATTAACGGTTATTTAGGGAATACTGTCACATGGATTTGCTACATATTATTTGCACAGACAATTTTGATAGGTCAGTAAGTCACAGGACACTATTGTTCTCTTCCTAATACTGTAAGCTCTAGAGACTATCTGCATGCAGACATCATGGTTAGTTTTTGAGAATATTTATTCCAATAAAGCTTTAATTTGCAATAACAGTAGAGCACAAAAAGTAAACAGGGCTGCTGCAAATCTGAGACATAAGCTCACATTCATTAACTGTATTTCAAGAACTATCATTGCAAACTGTCATGAACTTCATCAGTAGATTGCACGAGGAGAAAGGACTATATGGGAAAGTAGGAGCGTGCTGAGGCTCAGCACTAATTGCTTGCCAATGCCTCTGATGTTGAAAAAAGTACCAACATTCCACAAAAAAAAAAAAGGATAAAATCAGAACTGGATAACTACCTCAAAAGTGAGCTTATTTTTCTCTTTATCAGAGAAAGGGAACCTCTGACACACCACATCTCTTAAATATTCCTCTACAAATTCCATTGTTTGGGCAAATCTCTCCTTAATTTCATCTTTGGAAGTTCCACTGCTATCATAGCTGAAGAGGAAAAAAACAAAAAAAAAAAACAAAAAAGAAAACAAAACACAAAACTTAGCATGCAAATACACAGGGCTCTCTTTCCCAACACAATTTTTCATTGGTTTGTCAAAATTGCAGAAAAGTTAAAAGCTGTTAAATAATTTATCCAAACGAGGGAGTCAGGAAGCTGACACCATAATTTCCTGGCTTTTGCTGGTTTATCCCATATGCTCATTTTGTGCTATTTAAAAGTGTCTGAGGAAAACAAAAGAGAGACATTTCGTCCCAATAAATAAAAAAAGAAACCCTGATTATCTTAGTGGAAACAATGACAAGCTACGCACAGCACTCAGGCGAACTGATGCGGCCAAGAGATGCTGACTGTGGATGCTATTTTCCTCCAAATAAAAACAATATATATGCAAAGCAGACATTAATTTTCCTTAATACTAATTCTAGGTTTGTTTCCCAGCACGTGCAGAGAGCATTCAGAAAAGACAACCTCCACCACCTTCCACTACCTGCTTCTGTTCTCCTGTTTGATCACACATCACTGTTTAGCCTCTGCCAGAGCTGAAGCCATTTGTTTTTCTGTTTTGGCATTTAAAGTTGAGTATGATCTACTGCATCTCTCTCAAAGAAAACTAGGCTAGCAAGGAGGGAAGGGAGGGACAAAGAAGTAACCACTAAACATCAGTACTAATACTGACAAGACACAAATTCCTAACATTTAACACTAATTTTAAATGTTCATTTTCTCCAACCAAAAAAAATTGATTTCTGAACAGCTGAAGTACTACAAATATTAAATTATTTGTATACTATAAAGAGTTGAAGTACTACAAATATTAAATTATTTGTATACTATAAAGAGCTGTAACTATGAAGAGTTAAGACTATGGTCAAGAAATCATGTCTCCAGCTTAGCTGTGGTTTTGCATATGTTTTCCACCACTGTATCAAGAGTATTTTCCATCAGAGGGTAAGGAACGTGACTGTGTCTCCAGCACGTTACTTGTTTCAGCGTCTTCCCCCTTGTTTTTGCTTTTGATTGTGCGAGTTACTGTATGGACAATCTGTCCTGAAGGGTCTATACTCTAATCAAATAAGGCAGGAGGAAAAATTAAATAGTCCTCCCTTGCTTTCCCTCCCCAGGGCAGGGTCACCTGCCACATCACCCCCATCAGAGACAGACCATCACCGTGATCACGGCGTGTTTGGGAGACAACCTCCTGCCTCATGGCTGACACCACGCAGGTACAGGAAGGGTATTTTGTTCCCAGGAAGGCTCTCTCCAGCAAACATTCCAGGCAAATGAAACTACAGGGTCTGAATAACGGAACTAGTGAGAATATGTTATGGGTTTTTATTATTATTTTTTATTTTTAAGCAGAAAAAGTATAAATAAAATGCATGAGTTTAAGAGTGAACTGGTTTTATTTTAAAAATCAAGAGTGATGTGATTTCCTTACCCACACCATTCCAGCAAGTACTTACTCATCAATAGCAATTTCAGAAGGTATTTCAGACCACAGACGAGCATACTTCACTGGTGTTACTTGTTCCTGGGGGTCACGATCAACATGCATGTGAAGCATTAGCCGGCAGAAAGAGGCTCTCAGATCGTATGGCAAGTTTTCATCAGACATGCAACGGAGAATGAGGTCCACATCCAGCTGGCCAGAGATTTCATTTATGGCTAAGTACTGTCGATCAAGGCACATTCTAGCAAAGAGGTTTAGTTGGTATCTTCAGGGGAAACAAAAAAATACACAAACAAACAGCTTACACTTTAATTTCCAGAAGTGTCCACTGGGTATAGCACTGATATACTCTTATGTATTAGCAGAATGCACCTTATATTTTCCAATAATATAGCTAATATTTATTATGCAAAGAATAAAGTACCCACTGAAAACTAGTAAAAGGTAACACAGTGGCAAATAGAACATGTAATTGAAAGCAGACTCCTTTTCACTCTCAACACTCCTCGTGGGAATTTGACCAAACTGTATCCTAAACTCTTGTTTTAAGCATGAGTCTATAATGTAAACTAAAAATAATTAACACCATCAATTCGACTTAAAAACAAGTGCAAGAAAATCTATTTTGAAAGCAGATACAATTTTTTAAAATACATGTCTCCTTTTGAGCTCAGCCCTCCAACAGGCTCAAATAAAAACACGTATTAAGAAGTCTACTGCAAGAACCATTTCAATGCAAAATAAGCTATTAAAAATAAAAAAATCTAGTTGTACTTTCTGCATCACCACAATCGAGTCCGTCAAACTGCTCTCAGAAGTTTATAACCCAGACACAGGAATTTGGTCTGGGCTGAAACCTGATCTTGCACTACGCCAAGAACTTGGTGTCTTGTCAAGTCATCTGGAAACATCGCTTCGTGTCAGAAACTGCTAAAAGCATGGCTTAAGCAGTACAGAAGAGCACTGCACGTTAATCAAACCAAACTTGCAGCATTTTCCTAACTTCATATTGTCCTGCTGAGAACTACAGGACCAGTAAAGGCTTTGAGCTTAGTGAGAAATTGAGAAGGCAGGTGGAACAGCAGTAACTTTGTGCTTTCAGCTCTCACTTCAAAGAGGCTTCATCCTCACTCCGCAATGGCTATTTTGTTCATGAAACCAGTATCCTCTTTCCCAAACCAGCTACAGCCTTTATACCAAAGGCTTCCCCACAAAGCCTCGATGAACTTTGCTAGCCAACTACTGCACATGCTGTTAACCTGTAGTAGCTGAGTACGTCCCGATCTTCCTTCTGCCCTTCCTTAGCATCCTGAGCCAACTCTCTGATACTCTTACTGCGGATTTCCTTGTTACTGTCTCTCCAGAACAGCCACACTTCTTCCTCATCTTCTCCAACTTCCAAGGCATTTTCTCCACTCGACACTTCTTCAAACTCAAACCGAGAGAGGACCAGCCTGCCAGAAGGAAGTGAGGTTAGATTACAAACTGCCAAGACCCGTGCAGATCTTTTTGAACATTTCTTTAAAGGTACTTGGTAAAAAAGACACTTGCTAAAATGTACTGGTGACGTAGAGGTAACTGATTTTATGATCTCATCTGCACTTGGAAAACACAAATTTTATTCTTCAACTCTGCGAAGTAAAAGCAGAGTATCTTACTCTTTCAGGAGTAGCAGTTTACTACATAAAATCTTTGTGTTTTCTTATTAAAAGCATGAGATTAGAATTAATTTGGATTATAAGCTTTCCAGTCAGCCTTAAAAAGACCAACATTTCAGCTCCATTCAACTGAAGAAGATAAAGAAATAGGAAGTTAAAGACATGTCTGACTTTCAAAAACATCTTTACAGGAGAACTGGTTCAAAGATCATTCAACAGACTAGGAGAGGATTTGGTAAACAAAAATATCTAAAAATTTATTAGTTCTGTATCCCATAAATGCCAATTGCATCAGATTCTTTCTGCTTATGTGGCGAAATAACTAGACACAGATCAGCTACTAAAACTAAAAAGGTTTTAGGGGCTTTTAGCTCTTCAGCAAAAAAAGATCATATATCTGAAAAAGAAAAGACAAACTAAATACACAAGGATAACAACAAATGAAGCAGCAACTTTAAGTGCTGGTGGAAATAAATACAGTCTTTATGATTTCATTAAGAGAATTAACTGTGCAAGAATACTCTCATCCACTTGTGTTTTAAATACTACCTGACAAAGACCTGCTTCCCTTTTGCAGTATTTTGATAATGATTATCTGTGCCCTATTCCACACATGGAATAAACCCATCTTTTGTGAAAGATAATTGGGATTTGGTGTCTGCTACGATGCCTCAGCAATGGCAGGGCAATGCAGAGAGCTGGAGACCAAAATCCTGACCGCAGAGGAGAGAAAAGGGTGAGCAGAGATGCACAGCTCCTGCTTTGCTGCAAGCTGAGCTCGGTGGGCACGTGCCCAAGAAGTGCTGGCTCACTTCAGACAGCTTATGGAGGAAAGCCTGAAGCCCAGAGGAGGACCAGGCCCACAGGACCCCGCATACCTTCCTGCTAAGTCTGTCTGCTTTGATCAAACGTGCGATATTTGAACGACTTCTCCGACTGCAGGACTGACAATGCATATGGCAGACGTCTGCTGTCACCAATACCCATCCACTGTGTACTTGAAGAGGACCCCACACACACCGAGCTGCTTTCTCTAGACGTGCCAGCAGTGCTTTCAGCTTTGAATCCCCTTCCTTCTGTTTCACACTAGGAAAACCATCTTTAAAGGCATTAACTTACTTAGTTTCAATGAGGATGTCTGCGTTGGCTGGATTCAGCACGGCTTTACAAATCAACTCCTGTGTCACTGGGATAGACTTGTTCATGGAAACGCACAGATCTGAGAGGTAATCCAAAAACCTGTTGGAAAACGCACGCCAAAATGGTATCAATCCTTGTTGAGATCTAGACTGCAGCAATCTACATTTCAGAAAGAAAACATTCAGAACTCCATTTGAACATTGCAGAGCGAGACTGTTGCCCGAGGGGGGAGTTATGGCAAGTGCCAAAAAAAAGAAGTGAACTAGCTCTGCTTCCTTACTAGCAAGCTGGCAGGTACAGATTTTACTCAGAAGGCTAAGAGAAAAAGGATAATGGTATACTCAAAAATGTAGATCTCACCTGGGCTCCCTGTTTTTCCTCACAAGACTAACAAAAGTGTCAATCTCGGCAGCTGTGATGTGCTTCTCCAAGAGCTTGCGATTGTTATGAAGCAGTGCTGTGATAGTGTCCTCGGCCAAGACGTCGTAGCCGATTTGCTTCTGCATGAATCCAAACTGCTTCGCAATGTATTCCTTCAAAACACAGACAGAAGAAGGAGGGTGGTGTAATTAATTCTCAGAATTTAAGAAAACAATCAGTAACAGAAAACTGTTTGGCAATATCAACATCCCGAAGTGAACTGTGTTAAGATTCAAATTGTTCTTGAGAGAAAGCAGGTGATGCCAGATAACCTTAACACCTCCCTCCCTCCTGGGCTACACACCACCAAGTGTGTGGTGTCTATTTATCCTGATCTGATATGAGTTTGTTTTTAATAAAGAGCAACAAAACATGTACAGCTGTAATTCAGAGGACAACTTTCACTGGAGCTTGTAGCATGCAAGAGTGAAGAAAGTCTTGCAGCAATCAGCAACTCTGTTTTCTCAAATTCCCCTTAGAACTGGTACTAATTACATTGCATGTAGTCTCTGATAAAGATCAAAAATACCAGATAAGAGTAAAGCTGAGCAATCCAAAAATCTCTTGCTGACTGTACGATCACAGCACAGCATAGCAGGGTTGTGATGTAGCTTTACTTTTTTTGGAGCACAGGAACTACATTAGTGCTGTTGAAAGCTACAGCCATATTTCAAACCTGATTCTTTCTGTAATCCTGCTGAGAGTGTCTCAGCACTCTGTAGCAAAGCCGGCATATGTGTCTGAAGGGAGCATGACGCTGGTCTCCAAGCTCCTCCAACCGCAACATGGGGCCATCACCACTGTCCGTAAATGGTGCTTGCAACAACTTGAAAATCTATAGGTTTATTAAAAAACAAAGATAAAAACCCATAAAACATTGCCTTAATCTGATTAAAATAAGTGCAAAAGCACTGCGTCAGCATCTTTAAATTTCTAAAAGGTACTTCAGAAATACACTATAGCTACCAAGTTTGTTTCTTGGCCATTGAGTAGCCAGGGCAGAAGACATTGTTGATCACCTTTACACAACACTGTATTCTGTTTTTTTTTTCTTCTAGCAATGCTATGCCTACAGTCCAGCACCAAGAGCCTGCTAAAAGCTAGAAACTCAAAGGATCTTTTGGTCCCAATCATTTGGCCAGGTTCTCTATTATTAGCTTCTCTTTTCTGACAGCTCTTCTTGTAGGCAGAGTTTAGAGAAAAACGCAGCCTACCTGCTTTAGAATATTCTGTTCTCTCATCAGTTTTTGCCGTTCTCTATTAGGTTTAGAAAACACCACTTCAAGAACGTCTTGTCCAGAATTAGTTCCACCAGTAACAAAGTAGACCAAATCCTCCAACAATTTGGTAACAGATCTACAGGAGGGCCAGAAGTTGTTAATACAAGACTACAAATTCCATCTGGTAAAAAAGTCAGTGTAAGTTTACACAGATTTCAAAATGCTAAATCAAAAAAGAGTATCAGAGACTGACTGAGATGCTGGATAAAGCACATAGGTTTGTACAGAAGTTAAAATTAGGAACTAATTCTCCCTACTGCTATAGCCTTACTGTCTAATGGCTAAACCACAGCAGCAGCAAGACAATGGTATCACTTCAGGGCAACTACACGCTCTCCAGGTTCTATTTGGTGCCAGAAAAAATAAATCAGGTGATAATCTCTCCCAAGGCCAAATAAAAGACATTGGCTATAGAAGCACATGGGCCCTGGTTTTACACAGCCCACTCTGAGCTCTTTTTGTGAGGCCATGTGCTTTTCACAGACATTGTCAGAGGATTTGCAAGAAGTCACATGTTCAGTCTTCACAAGATGGATTAGAAATTCCCACACTCAATTTGCAAAGCCCGTCAAGAAAGGTATGCTGTGGATTACTCCTCCACGTTCACAACAACAGTTCTCAGGCTCTCATTCCACAGAGCAACAGGGAGGGCTTGACATAATAAGCTTGAGAACCTCCACTCTGGACACCTCAAAAATAAAACTACTGTTTTGTTTGCTTTTTTTTTTTTTTTATATCTAATCACGTAGGAAACAAAATCCCTCTCCTGAAGACAGCATACATAGATTTTCAAAGAAATGGTTACTGAGTAAAGGAAACAACATTATCTGAACCAAATTCTTGCTTCCTCACCTTCTTTCATTCTGGGTTATTGTTCCCTTTTCCAACTTGCCAGCAATGGAACCTAAAACCTTACTTGCATCATTTGCAAAATCCAAGTCCCGAACCTCTGCAGGGGAAACTGGTACTATAGCAAAAGCTTCTTTGTCCTCTTTCACTGGAGAAGTACCAATCTGAAACCCAGAGAAGTTTTATCATCAAACCAAAAGGCAGAAAACAAAGTAGTGATTCACACACTCAGTGATAATAAACCAGAGGAAAAGCCACGCTCCACTTAGACAGTATGAGGCTACTCATGGAGTCAAACTTAGAGAACAGTACCACTCTGTGCAAGCTCAAAGGGGTTCCTAAATCCAGAGAAACCTCAGGAGAGACTGAAAAATGTTGCTGTAAACAGTGGAAGAAATTCTCCTTGTGATGACTGTCGTACAGTAGAAATTGAACGGTGTAACTAGTAAACTCCTATGAAAACCTGATCTTTTAGATAGAACATTTTGCACAGGCACTATTCATTGCTGTTTGACAACCCCAGCAGGCTCAAGGGACTGGAACTTCTACCACTTTTGTGGAAGTACAGGAGTCAAAGGATGTGCTTATGTACAGTAACAGGACTTACTTTAAGCATCACAGGTTTCTCCTCCTCTTTATCAATAGGGATATTGGTACTATGAACCCAGGTGTTAGTGCAAAGGTGTCGAAGTCTGACATAAGAGTTCCTGAAAGAAAGACAAAAGTTTCAAAGCATGAGTCAGTTTCCCAGATGGGAAATCTTCACATTGTTCGAATTGCAAGATGTTGGCAGGAACAAGCGGAAAAAAAAGTGTAATCTTCATCCGTGCTGCACACCATAACGGGGATAAGACTCCTCTTTCCTTACTTCATTCTACAAATTCACCTTAAGAACTCATCTTATGTAGTGAAACAGATTCTGCTATAAAACAGAACTGCATCTACACTTTGTTGCTGTAACTCAGCTGCTGCACAGTAACAAATTAAGCCTCTTCCAGTCCTCACACTTCCATGTGCTATAGTGTATCGGAGCTGTCAGCTTCCTCCTTTACCTTTGTATTTTTCAGCCCATAACTCCCCGATAACTATTTTACATTTTCTAAACTGAGAATTTTTTGACTGTTTGTGTAGCTAGGCAGTGTTGTACGAGCACCAAAGGCCCACTAAGATACCAGAACATGAGACCAGCAACAATTTTCTCTAGTAGAAGTCCTACAGAGACAACAATTCCCAGACTTCAGTGTTCTCAGGTATTTCTGGCAATGACACTATTTTGCATGTACCAGCTCTTTGACAGGAGATGTCAAGCCACAGTCAGACGAGCATCCTAGACCGTGTATTTTTGAAAGCTACAGCATCTTTTACACAGCAAGAGGGACCATATGAATGGTAAAGAACATGTAAACAATAGAAAATGAAGTGCTAAATACTCAATGTTACATCCTAGCTAACATAATACAGACAGGTCATGGGAGCGGCTTGATAGGACACGCAAGGCACTAAAAGCCTTTAGTCTCAGTTTGTTCACTGGCAAGGAAGTCACTTAATCTCAAGTTTCCCATCTGTAAAATGAGGTTCTGTTACTTATAACTCAATTGTAAAGTACTACAGTGAAGCTTCAGGCACTTGGGAAGTATTTCTATATTAATTTGAGGAAGAATCTTAATTCCAACGGATTAAAAAAAGAAATAGTGGGAGACAGCTTTACCTTAAAAAAAAAAATATCGAAAGTGAGTTCTAACAGGATGCATAGCTGTACCTGGGGACAAGGCTGTCTCCTCCTCGCAAGGTGGTGGGGTCCAACTCGAATATGGAGGAGATATCGTTTCCTTCAGGCACGGACACCAGGGAGTATGCCATCTTCTCCTGAGCCCCACGCAAGCCTCTTCTGGAGGCATCCTGCTCAGGGTCCAGCTGTGGAAGAAGCCCCATCACACACAGTCAGACCAGGCCCTCCAGACCCACCTGCCCAGTCTTTAATAGATGTCCCCTGTGATTTGCAGACATAACTCTGAACCACTCCAAGTACCAGTTAAAGACAGCTTGGGTTTAGGACACCAGTAAAACTGACCAGGAGCTGATCTTGCCAAACATTTCTTCACATTCCCTGGTGTTAATAACTTCTGAGTATTTCTGGATCACAGACACAATAAATCCTAAACCACAGAGGTTAGACTTGCAGCCCTTGAGCTGCAAATATAAAAATCAGCAACCCTACGTACCAACAAGCTTGCTGGGAAATAATCAACTTCAGCAGCAAACCCAGGACTCACATCTGTCAATCACAGACAAATGAAACAAAAGCTAATCAAGAGTTAGCTGTCTTGCTGCTCACACTTCAGCTTATGATGCGCTCAGACACAACGATACACTACAAAGGACACAGCATCAGGAGTATCTTTATTTCCAAGGTGCTAGCAAGTTACCAGCCTCCTTTAATAAAGTAAAGATACTAACATGGACTGAATAAAACCCTGGATTTTCAGACGAAAGGACAAAAAGGTAGGAAAAATAAAGATAAACTAGGGAAAAGGAATGACAACTTTCTCTAAAACCTTTCCTAGGGAACTACCAGTTATCACTAGTCAATAAAAAAGTTGCTAACTGTCTGACACAAGACAGGAGCCAGCTGTCCATGTATAAACATCTAAATCCTAGACGTAATTTTCAAAGTGATCAGGCAACCAATTTATCAGCTTCTCTGTGATCTTGGCACCAGTGGAAGGTAAGCACCCAAAGCAGTCAGCACTCAAGCACCTTCCAAAGTCCTGGTGTCAGGCACTGTAATCCTTAACCATACGGAAAAGGTACCTCACACTGCCTGTGCCTGGGATACTCTGTAGTTAGCGCATTTGTAGTCAATGAACTTGGCTGCAAAGTTGTGACATTTGAAGTCTGATTTTGCACATGGGAACAGACCGTTAGCTGTATGGAAGAGAAATACACACAGGGAGGGTGCCTTCAAGAGAAGCAGCAACTCTACACTGAATGGAGTCCATCTGGAGGCTTCACACCAGGAGAAATTCCTTCACTTGGAATGAGTTCTCCAAGTTTCAACTGACTCCTTCATCCCCACAGTAAGGCAGCTGCTCTGTATTCATAATTTGTACTTCAGGAGACAACTGGTCACTTCTTGACACTGTGGCAAAGCTGAAAATGAGTAGTAAACCAGAAAGTAGGAAATGGGGCAATTTAGGGAGAAGTAAAACTTCAGCCTCAAAGCTGACTTAAGCTCCCCCTTTAATGTTGCCAGAGTACCAGCTGCCATCAGCCCTATTCTTGTACAGCTCACTGAGGTATAAGGAGAAAACAACAAAACAGAGCTGTGCTAAGAAACTTGCCAACTTGCAGACAGCTCACATCTGGGTGAAGCGGGAGTTCGCACAAAGTTGGACAAAGCAGCCTACACCATCCTGCCACTAGTGAACGTTAAACGATGCAGTAATTGCATCAGAAATCAATGATGTGCGCCTGATCCTGCTCTTTATGGTCTATTTTTGCCACCTAGTGGTAAAGAGACAGAGCAGGGAAAAATCAGCACGACTGAAGCCAGTGTCTGAACCTTTATCACTGCACTTATTATCAGATGAAGACATTAGCGTAACACCAGTAGGATGGATGTCTACAGACAAGACCTTGACACTGATTAACTCTCAACAAGTTAAGCCAACACAACAGTTCAATGTTGGATTTCCCCCCAACAATAGCTTTGTGGGTTGGTTTTCTGTTCATTTTTTCATTTTCCAGCATGTTTACTGAAGTCAAGCTGTCAGAAGATCTGTGTTTGCTGCCAAATACCACCGAGAACTAATCAGGATAACAGCTCAATGTCTGGGGGCAAGGGTAAGCGTTTTAATGGCCAGGCTATAACGGCAAATCCTTTTAGGAGGAAAACTCCACCTCACAGGATTTCAAAGCATTACAGTGCATTTTTAAAAATCAGAGTAGTAGTTCTTTTTCGTATCCAAATGGAGCAAAACTTCCATGATACAGGATAAATGACCAAGAAAGCTGCATAAGCCTACAACCAAATCCAAATAAAAAAATGTAATCCACAATGGAAAGTGCTGTTTATCTGTGTTCAACTACTGAAGCAATGCTGTTTCCCTTTGGCACCAAGTAGAAGCTTCTATTAGTACAAAGCATCAGCACACTCAGTCTTTGACACAACAACATTTACTGAACACACCACAGACTTGCTTTCACAGGAAAATCAGAAGAATGGCACCAAAATCATTCTCACCCTGCCATTCTTGCATTCTCTAGCCCCTTTATCCTGGCTTTCCTGTGATAAGCTAAAACGAGAGAGGGAATTAATTTCTTAAAGAAGGTCAGATGACTGACTGGCACAGCACTACGTGAACGTCCTGTTAGGGGCACTTGCCACCTGGTGTCACCTTGAGCAACTTGCTTTTCAGACCTATTCAAGAGAGCGCTTGAAGGAAGCAAAGGTTTAAGAAAGAGAAAGACAGAAAAGGAGATGCTACAAAGGGGGGAGCCGAGGGGGTCCGGGTAACATATAAATTCGGTTCCTAGTGCATTGCTCTTCACTAAAGCCTAACCCAGTTTTCAATACCCACTCCTCTGGACAGGCCTTAAAAGCCTTCAGATCATTCTTAATCTTTTAGTTTCTTCACTAGCAACCAAGCCTGGCCCATCTATGCACTGGCCAGGTAAACACCTGGGCCTGTGTCAAGCCCTCCTCAATCAGGGGCAAGATCATACTCTTGCCTATACTTACTGAGGATTGACACTCCAGGTCATCTTCCTCATAGTCAGGGTTTACCTGATGAGACAGAATCACAGGCACGTCAAAACTAACAGAGCTGGAAGTGGGAAACAACCGCAGTGCGGCCTAAACTCGTTTGTAAAAGATGCTACAGCACTACCAGGCATGCAGACAAATACACTGTGCAAACCCCTCATTCCTCATCAGGCATCTGTCTGGCCGTTAGTTAAGTAATCTGCAAACACGCAGAGAGATTTAACTTGTTCAGGATAATCACTAAAGGAGCAAGAGGGGTAGAGAGTTACCAAGTTTCAGAGTTTTTTTTAAAAGAATCCCAAGTGGAATTTCCAACCAGAAATTACTGGCTTGGCAGAAATCTTTTAGAACAACCACTATTCTAACCACAGATCAGGTGAGCAATCTCCTCTGGTGTATTTGTGCATGATGTAAGACCATGTTTTTGTTTTGGCTGATTAGCAAACCCAAGATTTACTGGAAAAGCTCTATGCAGGATCACTACTGAAAAGGATTTGTGAGCATGCATGTGACAAAATGCTGCTGTTTTTTTTTCAATCCGCTTATTAAAAGAACATAAAATGGGATATTTAATCTGGGCTTTTCCCACTGACGCTCTCCTGTCAACAGCATGGGCTGAGACTGCCCTTCTGCCCTGCTACGCACTCTTACATCCAGGACAGCTTTTACTTACAGAGTTTTCTGTATTGGCATGTTGATATATCTAAAGTAAATAATACTAGTTTTAATCATCATGCACGAGAGTTAAGCAGCAAAACTCACAAAATTTTTATTTTTCTTTTTAATAAAATGTTCAATGGGGAAAGAAGGATGCTTACTATAGAGAAAAGATTTATTTATGTTGTGCTTGGACAGCTAGGCGCTACCTGCAGTTCTTACAAGACTGGTCTGCAGTCCAACTGCATTTCCATTTTACAGCCAGTTTTACAATTCCGCTCAGAAATCAGAAATTCAAGAGAAACTAACAGCAGTTGAATTCATTTCCCCCAAAGGTTCGCAGCCATTTACAATTTATTCATCCATTAATAAATTCATCTTGATTCTGCTGCCCACATGACAGGATACTACTTAGTGTCTATTCTGTGCGGGGGAAGAGTTATTGCCTCTAAAATTCATATAAAAGGTGAAATAAGCTCAAGACTACCCCTGTACCACGGTATTATTTCAAGTCTCTTTCACCTTGTTTTCTATGTTTAGCCATCTACTTTTATATTAATATTAAGGACCCAAACACCACTCTCCTCCCCTCCCCTGTGTCTATTTTTAGGGCAGGAAATGAGAGATTTTCAGAAGGTGTAAAAGGAAGAAAATACTGCAGAAGGGAAGGCTGAGCTCCTAATCGAGCCCCAACACCTACCTCTGCTGCTAGGTAGTGTCCAGTCGCAAGGTGTTTGAACCTGAAAAGGCTGTTCCAGTACCCCGCACCACCACGGCAAGGATCGTGCTGCACCACCTACGAGGAAAGGGAAACCACACTTACACCAGTGACCTCGCTTTTCAAACACAGCACTTACTGTATGTCATGTACAGGTAAGAGGAAACAGGACGAGGTGCTCCAGAAAAGGTGAAACAACCTTTCACAGAATCACAGAATCAATGAGGTTGGAAGAGCCCTCTGGGACTCGATAGTCCAACCATTGCCCTGACACCACCATGGCAACTAGACCATGGCACTAAGTGCCATAACTAAGTGTTTCGTATGTGAACAGCCCTCAGTACAGTGAATACTTTGAGCAGACTACAATTAGTTCACCTCAACAATTTACAAACATTGATTTTCTGCTCGTTGTCAAGTGACAACATCTGTTCACAAAGTCACTGACCATGGCTGGTACTCCATTGGAGTCTGGTGAGCGATGGCAGGAAGATGATGGTGCAAGTTGGCAGAGAAGTAATTAAAGAAGGTGCTCTAGGTGTACATGTGGTGTTAGGTCTTGAAACAAACCTCTTAAAGAGATGCAACAGATTCTTTCAGGTTTTGACCTTGTGAAAGTAGGTGAAGACACCTGGAAATGCCTCAAACGCAACGGTGTTGTACAAAAGAATATGAAGACTGTCACATTGACTCTCTAACTTCTCCCGTGGCAAGTAGAGCCTCCAACATCAGATGATCTGATACTCCCTATCAGCTGCTCTGTGGGTGCACCAGCTTCCTTAGGGAAAAAATCAGCATAAAACCTGTGCCTTTAGGGGAAGGACTAGCTTACCTCTGCCTCACACTGGCCCCCGGGCAACTGCACACACACGGACAGTTACCACAGAAGCTACTGATGTGTTGTAAGCTGTCAAAGTAATGTTAATTCTAAGTAGGCTTTAAACGTATATCAAAGCAGATAGTCCTGGAAAGAGCATATGAAAAACCCCTATCCACCACTGCAATTCATTTTGTGATTCTCACATGGCAAACATTTAAAATCATAAACCAACCCTAATCACACCAATAGAGTGAGGGTATTTTAAGAAGCCAGTGATGGCCAAGGTGTTAGTCACACTATTTAAAAGCCAAGTAAAGAAAAAAATGGTCCAGACAAGCAAGGCACAGAGCCTAGCCAAGGGCTGCAATCTCCTATCAAATGAGGATATGCATAATCACGTTATTCCACACCAAAAATAGCGTGTTCAGTACACTCAGCAGGACAGCTGAAATTATTAGCTGGTGCTAAACTTCACTGACTGGTAAGAAAATGACTTCATAGATGCTTCTCTGTCCCCTTTTTCTGAATTATCAAGAACCTGTATTTGAGAAATACCCGCAGCATTAGAAATCAGCACTCAGTTTTGATTTTGCACTGAAAGCACAGTAAGAAAAGGAATTTTAAGATTAAACTTCAAACACCAGGAAGAATTTTACCTAAAAAAAAGAAATCCAGACACACATTTTTTCAAACAGTCATTGCTCCTACAAAGCCAGCCCCAGCCTGGGTTACGATTCGTACCTCTACTTCCCACAGGGCTTTCGAACTGGTTGCAGACGTGGCCGACTGTCTCCCTGTCGTTCTCAGGAAGACGTGCTGCTTCTTCCTGTGCTCATCACAAGTCAGGAACTTCTCCTGTTCCGCATGGAACAGCCTCACCACATCCCCCTGTCAAAGCCCAGACAGCACGGTCAATACAGGCATTACCCATCAGTGAACAAGTTACGAGCAAGTAGAGTTTGGAGTCTTACCCCTTTGAGAATATCATCTTTGTTATCACTCCATTTCATGAAAAGGACTATTTTCCAGCTTGTATTGCAATTCACAGAGTTGACCTAAAAGGAGAACTACAACCATTAGTCCCACTGCCTTGTGCCTGCGCAAGATACTGCCACAAACTGCTGCCTTATTTTTTAGACAATTTTCAACAGCATACTGCAGTCCTTGTTGCTTTACTCTGGAGTAAGAAAGCTCTTACTCCAGAAATTCTCTCTTGAGAAGGAAAGCTCTTTCTGCATGTACTCCAGAACAAGTAACTACAGAGCTGACTTGTAGGAAGTCACTTGCTACACATCACTGTGCTATGACTTTTGATTTTGAAGGAAAATCTTATTTTTAGCCAGTCAAGCAAAAGAGATCAAACCCAAACCTTTCTCTAGCACCCAAAAGATATGAGAAAAGTCTGCCAGCTCTATTAAGTCGCTAATTAACAAACCATTCCTAAACAATGCTACTGGTACCAACCAACTTGCTGATTTTCACAAAACAAGTCCTAGCAGATCAGCTGAAGCACACAGAGGTTTGCACAGCTGCTCCAGCTGTGTTCATCTGCCCTTACCTCATTGCATCCCGGATTATCGACAAGCTGATGGCTGCTGGCATGGAGAGGCTGGCCAGCGTTGACAGGATTCAGGACTACTTTGTCTCCAATGACAACCTGTAGATAAGTGCAGCATCAGACAGAAACTTGCAACCTGAGAAAGCTCTTTTTCTTTCTTTTTTTAATATGTGAGTGATGGGAGAAAATCACCTTCTTGGAGTTTGGAAAGATGCCAGTCTGAGTATGAAAATCAGGATTCTGTTTGCTTCAGAATTTAGCTCATCGTACTCAGTCACTCAGGCAGAAAAAAAGCCTGCACTATTGGAGTCAGAGGCTTACAGCAGCAGCACAGACTGCAGTTCTGGTAACCAGCCTTTCTGCTGCTTTCCATGAAGTTGTTTCATTGGTCAACATTTAACAAATAATTCCTATAGCAAAAGGTCAGCCAAAAGTCCTCCTCCTCCAAGACGCACTTTCATTTGTAAAATCAGATCCTTGACCAGGCTGGCATATGACTCGAGACAAATGCACTTTATTATGGATAGTAAAGGTCTTGTTCTCCCCTTCTTCTAGGGCAAAATCTTACTTAAACTAAAAACCAAGAAGCCTTTTGTGTATGGAAAAGCACTTAGTGATAAAGTGTCTGAGAACTGATGTGATTTTGACTGTGTTTTGGCTTTACCATAGAAAAGGAACAGTCACATCAAAATGCATGGGGCTAGTCTACAGGATAAATTATTCTTATTTGATAAAGTTGACTGTGTTTAGGTGCCAAATGTACACCTGGACTATACCATACAGCACACTGAAGCTTATTACTTCGTGGTTTCAGGCAGATCGTATACCCAGGTGATTCAGATTTGTACAAAAAGAGATTAAGGGATTAAAATGGTAATGCAGTTAATTCAGAAGGAATTATTTTCCAGATTTGCCATGAACAGGACCCTTTAACCTCATTATTACCTCCTTCCTCATATGCAAAATGATGATGAATTTTGATTCCAAACTGGCAACACCGAAAACCAAGATGCTGATTATTTTTTCTGAATCTACCAAAGGAACTCAACATTTCCTCCCATTCTGAATTGGGCAGGGATTGTGAAAGGCTAGTGTAATTAGGTCCCTTATTCCTTCCACCGTTAAATCATTCCATGTTTCCAAAATACAAGTTACCATAGCAATTTTCCTCCCCCTCATGAGAGCATAGGAAAAAGGTTGTTCCTGCAACATCACGCACTAGAAGATCTGTGCATTTCATTAATTGCAAGACAGCCCTTCTGAAACAAGCTTTACCCAGCTGTGCACAAAGCAAGACCTGAAGATCCTCCTCTTAGCACTTACACTGTCTCCAATGGAACGCAGTTTGTAGAAGGGCTGGATGTAGAACCAGGAGCCTTCATTTCCAGCTTCATCCAAGGTCACCCTCATAGCATTCTTCTCTAGTAGAGCTGGAAGCCTCTTATTTACTGTTAAGTATTTGTTACTTTTTAAGTGAAGCAGCTAGAATAAGAATTAGAGTTCAGTTCTAAGAATGCTCATTTTCCCTCCCCTCAGTAAATAGTGAGCGAGGGTAAGATAACCACAATATTATACAGAAATTAAAATTAAAACAATTATATAAAAATTTTGATGAATTCAGGAACAATTTCTAAGTGTTTCAGTATATATACAGTCCTACAGCTCAAAACATCTTCAGCTAATCCCACTGTCCCTTCTCTAGCAAAGGATAAACATTAGAAATACCCTCATCCCTTTACAACAGCGTGTTCAAAAACCCAGGACCACAAGTTGTAAAATGCTGGGGACTGAGCAGTTTTCCCTGGTAGGAAGGGGGTGGTGAGCAGCAAAGCTGCTCTTCTCTTGCTTTGCTTGGTCTGATGTGTTTAACAGAGACCATGACTGCTTCTCTGAAGACTCTCCTCGAAAAGCCCCACTCTTCAACCCTCTGCTGCACCAGCACGAACACCTAAGCTGCAACAGGTCACACCCCAGCTCCCGGCCCAGCCAGCACCAGCCAACTGTTGTTAAATTGCCAGTAAATTCAGCAGACAAGTACTTTTGTATAGAAAGCTGCTTTTTGGTGCCTTTTGACTGCCATAAATAGCAGTTACCCACAGAACATATGCGAGTTATGGGAAAATACGGGCAAAAACTTATCACTGCTCTTAATAGTGTTAATGTTTGTAGTCCAATTAAAAAAGGATATTATTTTTCTTTCATCATTAAATGTAGATTTTTTTTTTTCCCCTCAAACACGCAGGCCAATAATGCACTTAATTTAACCCTGCCCTTCCTCCATCAGGTTGCTCCTGCTTTAAAGGGCAGCCAACCCATTTCTCCTCGCAACAAGAAAGCCCAGCCTGCCTGTGCTCCTAGCCACCCCCTCTGTTGGCTGGTAGGATGTCAGCAGAATGGCCAACTCTACTGAAGGCTCTAAGAAGTATTTCTGAAGAAAGCAATCATATGGTGACGTAAAAAAAAAAAAGCACAATTAACCCATGATAAAAAAGTGACTCCATCGTAACTATACGCCCAGCTCTTGCTTCACAGCATCCCACCTCAGGACACTGTCACACCCTGCAAACCTACAGACTCTTGTCCATGAATTCCAGAAATTTAAAGTCACATTGAGCAGGGGAGGTTGAGCAAAATCCTACACAGCTTGCAAAGTCCTTCACAGCCTACCTGGATAACATTGCCGTACTGGATGACTGTTCCCAGCAGCTTTCTGTTTTCAGTTTCGTTCTGTTTCTTTTCCAAATCTGCCGCATGCTGGAATGAAAGGGGAACAATTCAACTGCTGACTGTTTTATAAGAAGGGACCAAACACTCCAAGTTCTTTAAGAGTATTTCAAAGAACTGGAGGAACAGCGAGCACCTGCAACAGCACAATTTCCTTTCTCCAACTTCCAACAGCGTTATGTCCAACTCCCTTTTTCACCTGTTTAGGAGGACAGACCCACATCATTTAAGCAATCTGTAATTAGGGTACAATTTGACAAAATTTTGGAATAAAACACGAGATGAAAAACTCAGACAAGACAGAAGACACCATCCCCTATGGAGGGAAGGTGAAGAGGCATGGGCAACAACTCAAGCCAGGAAGTCTGTTCCTTCCTACTGACTTCTACACAAATTGAAAGAAAAGGACCTCAACTTTGGGTCTTTATTTTCCTTTGCCACTATAGGCCCCAGCTTTCCCACAGCCTGTCTTTTTATGATGACTCTAATCATCTTCACCACGCAGCAGGATTATTTAGGAGACACTTAGAAATGCCCACTGGGGCTCTGAGTACCCGAGTTCCCACCCTCCCCGCACCACGTACTGCATAGGCTGAAGGATGCTCTGCGCTACATCATCGACTGGCTGTGAAAATACAGCTGGGCATTTCTGTATCACACTAACGAGGTAATAAGAGGGAAAGCCCTTGCAAAATTGAATTATCAGAGGGATACATGGTTCTATATAATAACTAGTATCTTGCACTTTGTTTTGTTTTAAAAGAAGTGAGCTACTTTGCCCAGGCCTTTTTTAAACTATCTCATTTGGTAAAGAAATTCTCTCTTACTCTACATGAAAGATGATTTTTTCATTAAAAAAAAAAATCTGTATTTGTTTTAACCAATACCTGGTGGTAAAGAGTAATTTAAAACTAGACTTTTTTGCAGGCTAAGCATCAATGTTTATGCTTTGGTTCTCAGATCTCAAAGACTATTAGTAGGTGCAGTTTTTTCCTGGAGGAAAAGAAAGCGCCCACGGTTCCTAACTGTAGTAGTAAGGTGAAGTAGTAACAACACAGGACAAAGCCCAGCTACTGCAAAAGCAAGATCTACCTGTGTACAGAATTTCATCATTTTCAGCTTACACAAAATGTGCTTAGAAGTTGTGCAAGGTATGATAGCTGGCTCTTGCTCCAGGAGAACCTGGAATACAGCTGCTCATTCCAATTCAAAAATATATTCAGAAATACAATGCAACATAATTTTCTCGTTATTATTGAAATGCAACTTTTTTTGCTTGATTTCCAAGTATTCTGTCAAGAAAGGATTTCAAGACACTCGGGCTCTCTCAACTATCAACAGCAATCACAGAAGACATGACTTCTCTGCCTGCACTGCATTGGGTGCAACGTTATTATAAAGAAAATAGCATATTTTGTGAAAATATGATGAAGATTTGGATGCATTTCAAAAGCACACACCAACACTAATTCATTCAAGCAGAATCCTTTTCCCTGGCCACTAGGTGTCAGCTGCCCGACCAGCGCTGATTCTTGGTACCAAAGACAGACAAGTGTCCCAGATTTTAAATCCCTTAAATGGCATTAACTTAAAATAACCCGACCTCAGCATTGAGCACTCCACGGCAGACAATAAATTCCACCAGCAGACAAACAGAAGCCAAAAAAGGCAAGTGATGATGAATACATCTTGCATCACCAATTTAGTCAGAAACTATATGCACTGATAAAGAAATCTAATCATGGGCAGAGCTAACAACAGCAGGCACGTGTTTCAGGGCACGGCCCCCCTAATACACATCATGCAAACCAGTTTTTTAGTGTATTCCATGTGCCAACAAATGGAAAAATGACACATGGACCCATATGATTGGCAGAAAAATAAGTTTGGATATGTGAGCTCCAGGTCACTGAAAACCTGATTTGGCACATGCTTCATAAAGCCTTTATGTCAAAGTCATCCATATTAAATAATCTCCAATAAACCTGTAAAGTACTCAAATCTTTTCACCAAATCAAGCAAGTTCATGCACAGCAGCACATTTCTGTACAAAATCACTCAGCTGGGGCTAAATACTGGAAAAATCTAATCCTATATTTCCATAGGGACCCCGGCACAAAATGGTGAAGTGTCAGACGAATGGGAACAGGTCCCAGACATGAACTGGCAGGTACTGAGGAAAGAGAAGACAACTTTCAATGACATTGTAATCCAGGGCAATTACAAAGTAATTTTCTTCTACATGACGCAGTATTTAGACCATACTTTCTCTTAAAATCCATGAACTCACACACATAAACTCTCCCCTTCCCTTATACACCAAAAAACCCAAACCCAGAACCTCCCCACTGCTGGCATGGTTTACTTCTCTGATCATAATTGAAGGGGCAGGAGAAATGCAGCACGAGTGAGGGACCTTTGCGCTACAGCCAGCACCAAAATAGCTTTCTCCTTGCCCAGTTAATACTTCTAGGTTATAAAATGATGTTTTCAGAAGCAAAATGAGTCAAACAGCCTTTGTGAAACGCAGGAGCAAGGCAGCCATATGGCGATCAGCAAACGACACTCTCCTACAGGGCCATTTTGTATTTCAGTCTACAATGAGCTTAATATAGGCTTAAAGAAACTAAAAATATTTAGAATTGTAATTTCGACATGAAGTACTCTAGCTGTGTAATTTTAACATAAACATGGAGTTTATTTAACTCTAAACTGAACAGATGGTATTTAAGTTAAGTTGGCTTTTTTTATATAAGAACTCTAAAAACAGCAATCAATTACCTTACTGGGTTTGCAACTGCTGAATGTCAACATTTTACCCAGAAAATATTAAATACTGCAAGTTAATAAGGAAAGAGAGGCTGTCTGGCCTTATAATTACTCATAATTGCCCATCAACCTTTACATGCATTAGCAGCAGCTATGCTTGTTTGAGGAGTCCCAATAGATTTATCAGACCGGTAGCTCTGATGGCATCCACCAGCACAGCTCACGTCCGTGACCTCCCACGGCGAGATGCAACACCTGAGAATCCTCTACTCCATGTAGCTGTTTGAAGGGTGCCGTTTTTATGCTGTTACCATTCACAATGCCCACGCAGAGCAGTACTACAGGTTAGCGCAAGTTAACGACAAAATTGCTACCATGACTCTAATCCAGTATCATAGATTAGGACAAGAGGACACAGCCTCAAGCTTCGCCAGGGGAGGGTCAGGTTGGACATTAGGAAGCATTTCTTCTCAGCAAGGGTCATTAGCCATTGGAAGGGGCTGCCCAGGGAGGTGGTGGAGTCACCATCTCTGGAGGGGTTTAAGAAAAGCCTGGACATGGCACTTAGTGCCCTGGTCTAGTTGACATGGTGGTGTCAGGGCAATGGTTGGACTCGATGATCCCAGAGGGCTCTTCCAACCTGGTTGATTCTGTGATAGCGATACTGGGACACACAGACCTTGAACAGCGTGTTGTCATAAATCAGAGGACATTTAAAGAGTTAGACCTCAGCGACTGTCTCAAAAGGAGTTTTGTACACTGATTTCTATGTACTTTCTTGGTGTCTCCTGGTTAAACGTGTCAAGTTGACTGGAAATACGTATTTAAAGCAGTACGGATGACAGTGTTGATGATCAAAAGGAGCCTAAACATGAATACTTACGTGCAGTTTATTGAGTAGCACTGCATCTGTTGTGCTGTTAGCTCCTGGCTTTGCTGCTTTCCAGAACTGCTTCTGAGCAGAGTATCGGTTCATGGGACATAGTTTGAACAGGCAATCTATAAAAACAGATGAAATAAACAGAGATTGCTTCAGCCATTCGTAATTATCTGGGGTTTTGCTGCTAATATTGTCCAAATATTCCAGCAGCAAGGAAAGGTTTATAAACAAATTCCAGAAAGCTCTTGATCAGACAAATGCTTTATTTGGGCAACAGGAATGTTGCCCCATGAATGATAAAAATTAACTGTTGCTGCCAAACATGTGATGCAAGACCTGAAAATTTATAACTTGTCCCAGTCAAAAACGCTAATATACTAAAATGGTGACACATTTCAGTGCTTTCCTAGGCAAACATTCATTTTACACACTTTTTGTTTTCTGCTTTAGCAGGTACACTACTTCACACAATTAGTGGTAGGTTGGGGGTTTTTGGTCTGGGTTTTTTTTGCTGTTTGTTTAGTTTTCAAATCAAATCCCTTCTATTGCTAGGGAAAATGAGGCACAGAGAATTGCAGAAACTCACCTACAGCAGTAGCAGCAGCATAAAATACCCCCAAACAGCAGCATGCACAAGCACAGACATCCAAAGCATAGCTCCAGGTAACAGCAAACCCCTCGGGGTGTCAGGATCTTCACCCAGTCCATCACCTCAGTTTATTTAACATTCTGCCTGGCAAACGCCAGGAATTACAACTCATTAGTCTTATTAAAAATACATTTTTACACTAAAGAGACCCTAATTTACCAGTAATAAACCCAAATTATTTTTCCTCCTCTCTGTTGCTAAGCAACTGAACATCCCAAAAAATAAATGAAGCTATTCAGAGACAGTGCTGGAAGTAGCAGCTTAGAAGTTTTAAACAAAGTGCCCCAAAAGCCAGGAGGGCTGTTCCCAGTGCCTCCCTGGCCATGGCGTGGCTGCAAGGCTCTAGTTCACACGGCATTGCCCAAGGCCCTGCTGTGCTCTCACAGGCAAGCACTGCAACGAGGGCAGCAGCGAGCTGAAGGACCTACCTGGGGGTTTATCTTCACTCTCTGGAAAGCCCAGCTGCCTGTGGGCTGCCTTGCCAACAGACACACTGGGTGCAGGTCATCCAAAAAGGGAAAAACCCCCCAGTGAAGGCATTTCAGCTCTGCCAGAGGTTGAAGATGCTGAAGGGACTGTGCCCCGCTAGAGACAGACCTTGGTCATCTTGCCTTGGGATGCCATTTGAGATGGACACCTTCACTCTTCTCACACCTTGCTTAAAGAAAAGACCCACTTGCTGTGGCACTGCCTGTCTAATCCACCCTCAAAGCACCGTTAGAGCACACCAGGCAACATCAAACACCTTTCACAGAAGGGCAAAGGTCTGTCTGCAAACTAGATCCCCTCCTAACGGGGTGAAGCACCAGCAGCAGGTTGTCATTTCACCTCCCAGTGAGCCACCGACTGCCCAAGGGGCTGATCAGCTTGTCCCAAACCCCCACAGCAATTCTGCAGCCTGCTTAGCTGGTGGCCCAGTATGCCAGTAACAGATCCAGCAGGAGCTGGGTATGGCACTGGGGACCTTCATCAGCGTGACATAGGCTGTGGAAGGAGAGAAAGAGCTGAGGGTACGTGGAAGGGCATTTAACTGCATTTATCCAGAAACATTCCCCTCCACTCTGACACCACCAGCTCAGAGCTTCTGAACAAACAAGAAAAGGGGAAAACTAAGCGCAAACCACACTTTCCAGGTTTGGTCTCTTCACTGTATTTTTCATTTACATAAAGATGATTCACGGAGATTGACAGCACAGAATAGATTCAAAAAGTCACTGCGGGCTGGCATTTTAAGCTGAGACTATGCATTGTAAGCAACACATCAGTTATAAAATTTTCTATTTTTGCTTAAACCATCAGTTCACACAATGACAGCAATTAACACACAGAACTGCATAGAAGAATTAATTGTATGCTAGATATAGTCACAGTGCAAGTGTACTTTTTTTTCATCCTTTTCAGGCAAGAAAGTTGACAAGTTAGGCTTAACTTCTATATTGCTAACTGCAAGCAATCCCCTCTGTTCCCTGTAGTACACAAGAGAGGTCTACAAGTGTTTGACCTTGTCCAACACAAGAAGGGAAAACATAACATGTTTTTCTTCGGTTTTCTTCCTAGTTACAAAGCTACAGACCTAAAACAAACAATGAAAAGCATACAACATTTTTTTTTTCTAGTATTTGTTCTATGAAATCTATTTCTTAAGTGGTTGAGGAGTTAAACTTCACCTTATTCATCTTAATATGACCACCAGAGGCTGGTTAGTACTGAATGTATTTCACCACGGGTCAAACTACATGAACTTTATGGCCAGAAGACTTCTGGATCTCCAGATTCCATAAGCTCATATGTTTGCAAAAGCCAACATGCAAGGATGTGCCAGCTGAGTAGCATCACGGTCAGCAATCTGCAACCCACAGTAGTGATGACTGTGTGAGATAAACCAACAACCTGTCAGACATTGTACTGTGGAAGTCAGGTCTATTTCTAACAGATCCAAAATGAAGCCAAAGCAGCTGAAACCATCAGCTATCTGCTCCGATCACGGCTTCAAGCAGCTTCAGCCACATGGGAAAGGTGATAAATAAAGCTATTACTGCAAAGTAATTACATCTCATTATACACTGTTGAATATTAACCACGGAGGAACGCATTTTCTTTTCAGATCTTCATGATATACAGTGAAAAATGGTAGAATTGCACACTGAGTAAGTATAAAAATAAAATATGACGTAACTGCTGATGAAATGATGACACATCATCAAGCCTGAACACCGAAGAAAGGTCGTGCAGGAAAAAGTGACTGCATAATTGTACACTACCCCATCACGCACACGGATGATGAATGAAGGTTATACGGACACGTATTAAATGTGCATTTCAATGTTTCCAAACTAAATCCCGTTCTTTCATCAGCAATTGCTTTGCATCTAATAAAGTGGACTGAGTAAGACCATAATTGCACCATGTAATACCTTAATGCTTTCACTGTTTGGACATTTAGATCCCCACATGGGCCTCTGCCACCTGCAGCTCATGAAAATACCATCAGCAATGTCTGGCTGTTCTCTGCTTGTACCAGCATCCCAGAGGAGGAATCATGGTCTGAAGTATTCTGGGATCCAATGAAGAGAGAAACTTCTCAGCTACATGACTCCAACTGCAAGTCTTGCCACCCCATGATTTGCACTTTCTCTTCTTCCTTTTCCATTCCCTTCTCTTGTACTAGACCTTGCTCCTTTCCTACCCAGTTGCAGTCTGCAAACTTCCAACCTTTCCTGCCAGTCCAAGCCCAACCAGTCAGGTTCTCTACTTCCATCCTGATTAATTTATTCAGCCCCTAACAACGGATTAATCCATCCCTTCTCTTCCCCCCTCCATGACAACAATGGACAGGTCACCGCCTAATACTTGAGGAAGGATTATGTTTTGCTGAGATAATCCTCATCTCCTGAGGTTTCCCAAGTTCATCATCCAAGGCACCTTCCACTCCCAAAGCATAAGGAACCAGAACTTGACAAAGAAAAGGCTGGGCTTTTTTCCTTAATCATCAACACAGTATTTCGCCAACCACTCTTTAGGAACACAGCTAGGAAAAGAACTCGGGGGGGGCGGGGGGGGGAATAAGCCAAAACAGCAAAACTTAGAAAATATCAGGCTGGAAAGGCATCCCGTGATGGAAACTTTCAGCCAACCTTGAGCCTCCGCAGCACATCCACCTCCACCCTGCAGGGAACAAGAACTGCGCTGCATGGGGGCAGGTACAGGTAGTATGTTAAGGAGATTATAAAATATAATGCAAGACTTGTCCAAAGTTGCAAATATCCACTAACTTCACAGACTGGAATGATTTGCAGAAGCGAGTGATGTATTTCAGAGCCCACCCAAGAGACAGTCACCTACTTTCACCACAAGCTACCTAGAAATACGTAACTCAACCATACCTATGCAATCTCCGTCCTCCCTTCCGAGGGTTTCCCCACCGCTTGGGGCATTAAGTGATGTGACTACCTCAATTCTACCCTCCGTATATGAAGGCAGCTCAGGAAGTTAGCCTGGAGAAGAGGAGGCTCAGAGGTGACCTTAGTGCAGCCTACAACTACCTGAAGGGAGGTTGTAGCACAGTGGGAGTCGGCCTCTTCTCCCAGGCAACTAGCGATAGGACAAGAGGACACAGCCTCAAGCTTGGCCAGGGGAGGTTCAGGTTGGACATTAGGAAGAATTTCTTCTCAGCAAGGGTCATTAGCCATTGGAAGGGGCTGCCCAGGGAGGTGGTGGAGTCACCATCTCTGGAGGGGTTTAAGAAAAGACTGGACATGGCACTTAGTGCCCTGGTCTAGTTGATATGGTGGTGTGAGGGCAATGGTTGGACTCGATGATCCCAGAGGGCTCTTCCAACCTGGTTGATTCTGTGCCTCTGTGTGATTCTGTGAAGTTGCTAAACTGACGCTGCTGTCATCCAACGCTCTTCGTGGTGCCTCAGTCTCTGCTGGGTGACAGCTGGACACCAGCCACCTCTCAAACCTCCCACCTTTGCTACCTTCCCACTGTGATCAGCTCAGCTCTGAGTACACAATTCTTCTCACTCTGCCATTCTCTTCCAGGTCTCTAACTGATCTAGGAGCACCTCTAGCTGCAGCCTGGCTGGTTGTGTAACACACCACTCAGCAGTTCTTCCAAAGCTCCCCCGGCTATTTTAAGCATTCAGCACAAAGTATTCACCAACTTTTCTGCAGTTGGAGAACGCAGGCATCAAATATTCTTTTGGCCACAAAGAAGTGTGTCATTTCATTTTTTAAACACTCTACAAAGTGCCAACTGGAGAAAGGTAAGAGTCAAGAAAGAAATTATTCCCTCTCTCAAAAAAAAATGTACTTCAGAATACTTTCAGATGAGGGAAACCTATAAAGATGAAGGTATTTAAATGAGTCACAAAACCTGCTGAATATTTAACACCAACACAGCTGTTTTTTCGTTACTTGGAAAAACCAAATTCCTTTTTGCGCAGCAATACTAAAATTAAAGGAAATTAGCAATTCCCTGTTGAAATTCAGCAGTTTCTTCAGACTTTTCTATACTTAGATACCTGATATTTCCCCAAGGCCAAAGCGTGATCACAGGGGAGAATAGATGTAAGGATAGTATGTTTTATTACAAAACTTTAAATATAAAAATAGCAAAAAGATGAAGACAACATAGCTGGCAACAATGGAAATATTGTAAACAGAAGTTCTCTATATTTATGAAAGCTGCACAGCTTTAATGCACTGACAAGGATGATAACACCCCACAGGATGAAGAGATTATTTGTTTAAAGACAAAATGAAGACCTCTTTTGTGTTTAAGTGAAATATTTTCACGCAGGAGGCATAGAGAATAATACAAAATACATATATTCAATCACAGGCGAGTTTCACCTCCTCAGAAGCCCTCGGATTACTCCATCATCTATTTCTGTCCTTGTTCCTTCTGAGGTTTAAAATGAATAGATGACAGCCTAAGAGGTTCAAAGAATATAGAACAAAAGCAGCTACAGAAATGTGTTGATTATTAATCATTCCTGCATTTCCATGAAGAGGGGGGAAAAAAAAGAACCTGATGCTACTGAAATGACTGTGATGAGAAGACATCCTTTCATTTTCAGTTCGCAGTGAACGAGCTTTGCTGGGAGCACAGCAAACCGCTTCAAAACATGTATTTTGTCAGGATGTGCCTGACCTGCTGTCCCTGAGGAGCCCACTCCATCCACAGCCCCAGCAAAACCAGCAGGAAAACAGACCCAAACTGTACACAGCCCAGGGGGGGACGACGACTGAAGTCAAATCTCACGTTGCCAACAGTTCTGCCATGCCACAAGTGGGGAAAATTTAAGCGCAGGTGAGAAGGGCATTGGTATTCCAAGCCCAAACTTCTTGTCACTATCACGCATGTCACTGCAAAGCAACTCAATCATTCAGGACTCAAACGCTGAACTAATTACATGACAAAATACATTAGAGGTTTCTGCTGCTGTGGTCTGTTACCTCCCTTCTGCATGCTGTTGCATCGTGCCTGTTTCAAGGGCTTTCAATGCTTCCCTTTTTAAAGCAGAATAAAGCAGGAAAAAAATCACCCTGCATGACTTATGGTCTAAATATATTTTAATTTCTTAAGTTAAAATAACCACCCTCAATTCATATCTGCAAGACACAAGGGTAACCACCCTCTTGCCATTGTACTCATTTATGCATAGTTCTACCAGTGGAAATCGCCACTTCATTTCTTCCAGCTGGAACAACATCAGAAATAATGGAATTGTTATCAACTTACAGCTGATGTATCAAACCAAACAAAGGGAGGAGACTGCAACAGTGATTTCAGAGTGAAAAATTACATACCTGAGAGCTGGACACTGAATATCAATGCCTGCTAAATCAACAGCATTCATTAATGCAACATTAATTAAAAAACAATGGCTTTTTGAACACAAATCAGCATATGACTCCACACAACATTTTTAGTAACTTCACAATAATAAAGACAGGGTTTAGATGCACAGCATAACCAAAGCTTACAGAATCACGGAATCAACCAGGTTCGAAGAGCCCTCTGGGATCATCGAGTCCAACCGTTGCCCTGACACCACCATGTCAACTAGACCATGGCACTAAGTGGCACTTACTGTGGGATGAGGCTGTCCTTCAGTGAAAACTGAGCAAGGCAACTTTATCCTAACAAGGAAGAGCAAACACAGCTCCTCACCTGCGGGGAAAATGATCCCACGAGGCCCTGACCACATTGCCATGTCTCATGGTAAACTAAGAATCAAAGCACAGACGAGTCACACCACCACAAACACCCTCCAAAGCCCCCAAGACCACAACAGTAGCAAAGTGCCCCAAAAACTCCCAAAAGACTAACATGAGAAACGCACCTTTAGGGAAACATCTTCAGTACCAAAGAGTTCAGAATACACCGATGTTTGTTTTATTTCTGCATGGAACCTCTTTGGTCTCCTTCAAAAAGAAAACTGCTACTCGAAAAGAGAGAAATATTTAGACACTGGATATACAGGCAGTTCCAAAAGGAAACAGTGCAGGAAAGACCAGATTCCTTCTTCAGTCTCTGGTAGGAACAACGCCGAGAGAAGATGCTTCGTGAAAACACAAAGCCAGAAGGGACAGCAACGCAAGTAGAAAGGAAAAAACACTGATGTGTTTAACTAAAACATACCCCATGTGGTATCTAGGGGGTCAGGTTAAGGAATTTAAGAAAACTGGCAGCCTCCTTGTCACTGAGGAGTGGCACCAAGATGGATAACATGTCCCTGGATGGGACAGGGCTACCCATGGCTACAGGAGATCTATGAGGACAACTCCAGAGAGTCTCCTCAGAGAAACTGCTAAGGACAGAGTGTGACTATGCCATGTATCCTTGAAAGCATTAAGGAACAAGTCTTATTTATGGACACAAAGGATAAGTTTGACCAAGAGAAGCTGCTTAATTTAAGCTAAGAATAATCTCAAGAACCTTTAGAAAGAGTCAAAGCATCACAACGGCTCCTGGCTAGTAACAAATACAAGACAGAAAAAAACTCTTTATGTTGAGGAGAGGGGAAAAGGAAAAGAAACAACCCAAGAGAAGAGTTCACAACTGCACACATTAATTGGAGCTAACCCAGGATCTCAGGAAAGCTATTGGTTTCAGTGAACATTTTTACTGTCTCCATCTCTGGCCCAGCACAAAAAGAAATCCTGGACTAGAGGCAAACCTTGCCAAGAGGCAAGTCTAAAGTTAACCCCCTCTCTCTCCCACAAGTACTGAAAATCAAGTTTTGCACCCTACAAGGAGAAGCATTCATACTCTATATGAAGGAAATTCAGTAAATTAATGTGAATAAGAGCTGCAGAAGCATTTTTAAGCAAACTGTCATGGCTTTAGCCTTTGTCCTAGCCTTGAGAGCTGTATTCTGAACTCGGGAAGCCATCCACTACCTCCCTTTTAATACTTTCCATGATAAATCTCCCTGCAAGGCACTAAAACACAAATCTCAGAACATGAACCCTGCCACATTCTTCCTCAAAATCTTCAGATCTTTTCAGTCTACATCGGCAGCATTTTACCCTAGCAGTGAATCAAAGCATAGTCATCTGCTGGCCATATTTCATTTTATTTCAACTGCTCATCCCTTGGATTTCATTTTCACATTTGCTTCTTCACTTGTTCCTGCTTTTCCGGAACAAAGTTCCTGCTCAAAACGGGTCAGGAAGCGGGGGCAGGCGCAGGGAATGGCTCGGACAGTCCGAGCACAGAAAGAACAAGAAAGATCAAGTTTCAAACACCCTCTGAAAGCATCAGTGTTGAGCAGTATGGAGAGCATATGGTTGTGCTATCGGACAGAGCTGACGTGACTGAACAGCATAATAAAAGTCGTTTCTATTTAAGAAAGCTTCGTGTGCGTGTCGTAAGGAACGAGCCACCACAGAACCACACAAAACAAAAGGGAAATTTTTCAGCTGTTCGATAAAGTAACTCGATTTTCAGCTTTTAAATGCATTTGGCTTAAAGAAAATCCATGTCGCCAAAAAATAAGATATAGGGAAGTTAAATAAATATTTGATAATATTATTGAAGTCTAGGTTGGAAGAACTGAAGAAATAATAAAACTGAACTCAGGGCTTTAATTTTTCTTAGCTAATGAAGTGCTTGGGATCCCTTGCCCGAAATGCTCATTTGTTTCTTTCCTTCTGCACTGCCGTCTTCCCAGTTTCTGGCCCCACTGCCTCCTGCAGGATTGCCAATATCACAGGCTCACAGGACTGGCAGACCCTTAGGAAGCTTACTTAGCTCATCCCTCCCTCCCAAATGGAGAATTAACCATGCCTACTCCATTCCTGACATATCTCTGAAGTCATCTATGCCAACACTCCACTATTTCTATATCTAACCTATTTATTCTTACTATTTAAGCCCATTACTTCTTTCCCTCTCCACGTGGGCACGCAGAACAGAATCTCTCCTCCCTCTCCCAGCAGTATTTGCAGACTCCTCTGTCCCACAGCTACCGAGATGCAAGACTAATTGGTCTTGTTGCTGACCATTACCCTACCCTGGATTTTCTCTGGCTGGCTCATATCTTTCTGGACGTATGAGGTGCAGTACTAAACAAGATACTTCACTTGAGGCTCTGCCAGGAAGTAAAATTGGAAAAAACAATTACTATGTCTTTTGGCAATGTTTCTTTTTATATATTCCAAGGCAGCAATTGCACTTTTTTAACAGCACAGCATCGACGATCCCTCTTCAAAGTGTGATTCCTGCAATCCCCAGATCCTTTCCTACCGCACTGCTGCGTGTGCCCATCCTCCTCCTCCCTGGATGCAGTCAACTAAGTGCAGTCTTTGACATATGCTCCCACTGAACTGCAACACCATTTTTCAGATCATTTCTTCTATTTTCAAGGTAATTCTGAGTGAATTCCCAAGTAGTTATCTTCTCTGTGGAGCTTGCAGAGGACAGCCAGCTGTGAAGAACGCCACCACCAGTGGCATGGCAGCAGACAGCATCCATACACGTGTGCTGCCAGAGAGATGTTCAACACTTCCAGTAAACTGGCTGTAGATGGACTTGAGCAGCACCACTTGGAGAGCTTAGCAAAGCAAAGATAAATGCAAAAAGCCCAGACCTGCCTTAACTATACGAAACGCCACCCTGGAGTTGAACAGAGCAGAGTCATGCTGAACTGTGCTGCACTCCCAGGCACAGAGAGTAAAACACCAGTGTCCACATCCATTCTCCGAGTCTGAAAGCTTTATTCCTTTGCTTTCTGTTCCTAGGCTTGGCTCGAGTGTTTCACCTCACTTACTGAGGCCCTCTCCCTCTCTCTACTTTAAACAGCCACCATCCTTTTGGCAGGGGACCAGCGATGCTCCTGCTGAAGCCTATCAAACGATGCTACTCAGCCTGTCCAAGTTCACTCGGGCGCCGTACGCCGCTCCCCTTCTCAGGAACAGAGCACAGAAGACGCCAACAAATCATGCAGCTAATTAAAATGTGGCCAAGTCCTCCATAACGCAGTCTTAGCACTGAAGATTGCACTCTGGTTGCCGTTTTATCAAGTAGATTATGCCAACAAGGTATATATATGCTGTAAACACAAGTGCTGCCATATATTGCCTCTGCTCAAACTGTCTGCAGCAGCATCCCCGTGTGTTACAGCAGAAAAGAAAACACTTGAAGCACTACTAAAAAGCACAGTATTCCAGTTTGACAGCACAGAAGAGTTAAGCTATGCCAGTGCCGCTGCTGAAACACAATCTACAGCTTTAGAGATCAAAAATGAAAGTGCAAAATAGTCCCTAAACTCGTAAAAGAGCCCCTTGCAGGAGCAGCGAAGAGCAGTGCTTTACCAAATAAGGCCAGCGAGAGCTGGAAGCCAAAGCAGCGAAGCCACGGCGGGTTAGAACAGCCAGACAGCTGGATAATAGAAATGTGAATCAGCCAGCTTCACTCGACCGGATTGCAAATGGGAAGAACAAATGTTCAGCGACGACGAGCGGAAGCAGAGCCTGCCAGCAGAGGCCTGAAGGCATTTATCCCGAGCCGACAGCACATTCTTACTGGGGTTTGGGTTTTTTTAATGCAATGCAATGCTGTCATGCTAAACAGGCAACGGAATCCCCATAGATCACGCCTGGAAGGAGATGCTGACAGGGCACTTACCATCACCTGAAGTGCTTGGCACCTGAGTTTTGCAAAAACAAAAATCCAAACCCTAAAAACACGCTGGGTATCCCAGACTGACACACACTTCACCCTGCTCCAAAGCTGCCAGCGTGCTACTAGACGAGGACAAGCACAGCGGCGGAGCTGCTGAAGAGAACGTTGTTCATTTTTCAACTTCAAAAGAAAGCGAGTTGCATTTTTTCTTCCTTTTTTTTAAAAAACACACGGATGTCATTCGCTTTATTTTAGCCTGCTCTTCTACTTAATTATCTTCCAGAAAAAAAGAAGTAGAACACGCTATCATCCATCTCTAAGGGGTGTTTCGTACAGGCTCCAGCATAAGCTTTTTGCAGAAATAACCACTCTGTGTTAACTTGGTGTCTATTTTCCAATGGACTTGGCTGCTTCTAGGGCTCCACGGTTTATCACAACTGATTATGTCCCTGGAAAACAGATTGTAAGAGCCTGCAACAGGAACACCAAAACTTCATACAATAAATCAAGGAGTTAAGACACACCTGTAAAGGAAACCATCGGTTTCATTTCTTCAACTTCTTGTCCAGCTATTAAACACACCAAGAAGTTTGGGTTTAGGTGCTGTAATTCCACATGACAATGCCTGCCTTATTTCCCCGAACTCCTCGAGACAACAGCAACACAAAAACCTCCCTTTTGATACCACAGTATCGAATACTTGATACCGCAGTAAGAACACGCAAGCGATGGCTTCCTAAGCCAATTTACTTCAAGAACAAAATATTTACCAGTCGTTGAATTTCAAAACCTATTAATTGTTGCCTTCTCAGTGTGTGTGAATCAACAGGTCCACTCGTTTCAGTCCCCTCTCCTGCCAGCTGCAAAAATATGAGCAAAGCTGTCCATTAGTGTGGCCTTTGACAGTCACAGCTGGGAGGCCTTCACAGCAGCATGTAATCAACTGAAAAATGGGAAGGGAAAAAAAGTGATGACTGAACCTTTACCCAGCTATCACCACAGCACGGAAACCTTTATCCTTAATATTGAAATGGATGCGCCGTAAATCAGAACGTGTTCTCCCAGCCTTTATTTGTCCTTGTGATGGAACTGTAATGAAGCCCTCGGACCATACCAACGCATCAAGGCGTCCACCTTGCCAAGGGAAGCACCAAAAAGGACTGTGCCTTACCATGGCTATTGCCACCACCCACACATCCCTACCTGTATTTGTTTCTGCAAAGTCTAAAGAAAATAAATGTACTCAAACCACTGAGTGCTACATCGATTCAAAAATTTCTTTTTCCATAAAGAACAATAATTAGGTATTTTCAGTGTTTTAAGCCATCTTTCAAGCTGTCTTATTGACATAATAATAACACATCAATCAGTGTGGAAGTAAGCTAGATTCAAAAGTGATGGATGGGCTGGGGAGAGCTACTGAGCAACACCAGCTGCATCACTGTCTGAACACATCCTACACTCGTATCCACACAGAGTCAGCAACGATAGTTGTCTTGGATCACGAACACCTTCCTCAGTAGCCCAAAGCAGCAATAACCTTCACAGTTCAGAAAAATGCACTGAAGCCCTCTTTTGACATTGCCTGCTCCGCTCCTGTCCCTTCTCTTCCTTCGTTTCAATCACTGTCTTTTTTTCAATTATTATTTGTATCATAATGGTATTAAAGCTCTTTCCTTGTTGCTTGTGTCAGGTGGTCCAGCCTCTACTTAGAATCATAGAATGGTTTGGGTTGGAAGGGACCTTAAAGATCATCTAGTTCCAACCCCCTGCCACAGGCAGGGACACCTTCCACCAGACCAGGCTGCTCCAAGCCCCATCCAACCTGGCCTTGAACACTGCCAGGGAGGGGGCAGCCACAGCTTCTCTGGGCAACCTGGGCCAGGGTCTCACCACCCTCACAGGGAAGAATTTCTTCCTAAGATCTGATCTAAATCTCCCCTCTTTCAGTTTAAAACTGTTCCCCCTCATCCTGTCACTCCACGCCCTTGTAAAAAGTCCCTCTCCCTCTTTCCTGTAGCCCCTTCAGGCACTGGAAGGTGCTAGAAGGTCTCCCCGGAGCCTTTTCTTCTCCAGGCTGAACAGCCCCAGCTCTCTCAGCCTGTCTCCAGAGCAGAGGGGCTCCAGCCCTCTGAGCATCTTCATGGCCTCCTCTGGACTCGTTCCTACAGCTCTCCAATGTCCTTCTTGTGTTGGGGGCCCCAGAGCTGAACGCAGCACTGCAGGGGGGGGTCTCACAAGAGTGGAGTAAAGGGGCAGAATCAAATACTTCCAGATCTACATCAGGTTTATGCCCTGATTTTCAGGATTTCAGGTTTCAGATTCATCTTCCTTTTCTACACAAGATCTTGGCATTCAGAAACAGCAGAAGCGACTACGAAAAACCTGATTACATCCAACAGATTTGATAATATCGATTTGCAACTGTTGCTCTGCAGAGTGGAGCAGAGCAACAGCGCAGACAGATGAATCCTTTGGTGGGGGATGGCAGGCCAGACTGAAACGGCGACTCAGTCAAGGCAGCCCCAAACACGGACCAAAGAGCATTCAGAGGCAGGACCTAACCCTGCTGCTTTCACAGACGTGACGGCGTGTTTTACAAATTACTGCAGCCCTCTCCTGCTCCGCTGTAAATTTCACAGGAGCTCACAAGAAAGACAGCAACGGTGATGCCTGAGCAGTGTCGTTTCACCTGGTACGGTGCCAGCCGCTGTTTCCAACCACTAAAAAATGGCCCTTGGCACCGACAGCTACAAGAGCCCTCAATGCACCAGCCCATGCCAGCTCTCCCACGGAGCAGGTCTGAAACAATGCCTTCTAGATTTATGGCTTCAGAGGAAAGTTGCAGCAGTAAGAGGCAGCACTTGACTACATTGCTCATCTGTAGACCCCAGGGATAATTTTTACCCACAACAACTTTAACACATGCTTTTGGAAAGACAAGTACATCAGCCTCTTGAACCAAGAAGTGACTCTCATATGATAAACTAGACCCGAGTTACTAAAGATGGATCGCAAGTATTCTTGATACTGGAGATGCTCAAAAACTAGATCCTGCCTGGGAGTCAAGAAATAAAGACTATTTCAGCAAATCACAAATGAAACCCAGACCTGATGCTATCCAAAGGCTTAATCATGGAAAGCACCAACTGGACTGATTAAATATGTGGACCTTATTCAAAGATAACTGCTACAAGCAGAACAAAAACACCCCTCAAAACACCTGAGGATATGCAAAAAAAAACCTAAGTGACAAAGATGTGAAAAGTCGATTACTGGTAATTTCCTGAGCTTTTAGATCTGGATGAGCACTTGGGACTTCCCTCATTGACTTGCAATTTTAGGAAGTCACTCACAGTATAAAAGGGAAGTCACTAGAAGCAGTGGTTTAAATTTACTTGCCTGCCATGTCTCTGGATTTTCAAAAGGTGAACTTCAAGTTATCGAGCATGTCTTTTATTTGCCCTCTGAAAACACTCAGAAAGCCTGCTACTGTTCTATTAAAATACACAAACTGCCCATTAGATATTTTCAGGCACAAATCCATTATTTTCTCACTGAAGATCAGAGCACTAGCAACACTACACATTAACTTAAATGAAGAACTTTAAGAAACAAGGATTATAAGACTTAACCAAAAGGTATTGGCTGGTACAAACTCCTAATTCAGTGAATTATATTTCCATGATCTTCTACTGTCATAGAAACAGAGAACTATTAAAGACCTTAAGTGGTCATTAGTGCCTTGCACCATCCCACAGGAGCCCTTCCACCATGCAGTTCTCCCCTCTTGGTCACTCAAAAAGCTTTGAAGGCTTTCACAAGGTGAAGCCATTTAAAGTATGGTTAAAAACATTACAAAGACTCAACACTTAGAGAAGCTGCTCAAGGAAAGCGTTGGAGAATCGTGTGCACTGTAGAGCAGCAAGTTTCTGAGCCAAAACGCTTCTATGACATTGTGAGAGTAACCACATTTTTTTAAAAGGAAATATCAAGGCTGGAAGCATGATGGTAGGTCCCAGCACACGACCTGCAGGGCAAGGATATAACAGAGTTTTTGTCTTCCATCCCTGAACCTGCACTACTACAAACATTGCCAAATATAATTTTCATGCACATTATCCCCACTTCTTTACAATAACATGTCTTGAAAATTGTCATCAGGTAGCCCACACTCTCAGACAACCCACGTCTGGGGCCACAAATGACCGCTAAAATCAGAAAGCTTTCAGCCTTCACTCGAGAGCCGCTCATGGAATACTAATTAACTTCATAAACCCCAACGTTATTCCAGAGAACAAGTTTTTCTCGTCAAACATCCCTGCGTGGTACTTCTACTAATAAATACATCCAAATAACTGCTGAGTAGAAGCCTTAAGCCATATGCTTGTTATGTATACAAATCAACTTTTTTTTTTTACTAAAAATATTTAAACTTAAGACTACTGATACACCCACTGTGATGTAGCAAGGATGGATAACACGGACAGAAGCAAGCAGAAGGGGGTATCCAATTGCAATAATGGTATCTTGTGTAATTTCACCGTTACATCCAGTCCTGTACTGTCAATTTGCTGCTCTGTGGGGCTATGACCAACGGGAAAAGGCTTCCAAAGCTACGGCACCCTTAGCCTCAAACTCTAGAAACGCCTGACCTCATGAGAAGAGACAAACAAATGTTAACACACACACACAAAACCCAGCTGGCCAGGTCACAAGCATCTTCCAGGTAAAGGAGGTTTATTAATTATCAGCACACTTACTGTGCTGGCTAGATGAAAAATTTGCAAAGCGCTTTTTAAAAGTAATACAGTTGTACTGGACATCATTCAAAAGCATCATTAAACAATGCATAAAGGCACACAAGATTGCCAAGGCACACTTGACTAAAAACAAAGGCCCATGAAGTCCACCATGCATGCTAGCTCTGTAACCTCTTCCCTCCCAAGCAGATTTCCTCTCTTTGAAAGACCCACCCTTCCCTACGTGCCTTCCAAGCTCTTCCAAACGAACGCACACAACACTTGACAGCAAGAAGTTCCTAGGATTGTTTGCAAGAGCAGACTTCATGCATTCTCCTCCCCCAGTCTTCCTCCCAGCGTGGCCCTAAAGCAGCTGGTTCCTGCCTACTCCCACCCCACGCTCTCCTCCATGGCAACACTTCAGTGTACCAACAGGGAAATACAGAGAAAAATGAATAAGGAATTATTTCTGTGTCCTCAGATCTAGCACCAGCATGATGCCAGTAATCAAGAATCATTGCAAAGCAAGATGTCCACTTCAGCAATTCTGTCAGTCGCATAAACGTTAATCGAGAGGTTGGACCAGCTCCATACGAATCTAAAAAGCCCAACGTGACAGCTGGTTGTGCCACAGACTCGTAAGCACAGAAAACCCCCACACAGCTCAATCGCAGACTGTTAAAGAAGTCACCCTGTAGATCACCGCAGCTTAGGGAAGGGTTATTCCATTAAACACCTTCCTTTTCTTCATCATCAAAAATATCTGGTCGCTATCATCTATGCTTCCTACCACCCTCAAGCTTCTGTCCACTAAATAAGGATGAAGAGATACATTGCAGCCCTACCACATCAAAGAACAGACTCACATAGTTCCTCCCTGTACAATCTGCTAGTTCTGTTCTGTGTATTTATATAGGTTTTGCTCAAAAGCTCCCTTTGATGTGTTCAGAAACAGCTCTCACCAGGCCACCCAACTGATTTTGCAAAAGCTCTGCCTGGAATCAACGCTCTCCAAGCCACCCATACCATTCCCAAGCAAAGAGCATGAGGACAGAAAACACAGAACAAGGCAGGTCTTGTCCTCAAGAACATGTAGCGCTGTACAGAGGAACACAGAAGAATTTATCCGAGGTCACAACCATAAAGACAAGATATTCATATTGATGCATGCAAGGATGTCCACGGACTATTCGGAAGGTGCCGTCTGACCAGCACAAATAATAAATATCTATAAACAAACGTTCTCCTTTCTACTTACCAGTACCAGGATACTATGCCTTTATACTCCTTTAAAAATCTAATTATTTAAAGTACGTTTAAAATTAGCATAGTACAAAATATACTTCCAATGAAGTATCCACCAATAAAAACTATCTTTGGAGAAAATCTTAGGCCTTCCAACATGAGCCACATGCCAACTGAGCAGATATTCAAAGTAGCTGAGTCATTGTGGTTTTCTGAAATGAGCCTTTAACCACGACTTGAAGGAAGGAACATTAAGCGACAGGCACTTCAAAATCTCTGAAGGAAAAAAGTTTTTCTTCTAAAGTCACTGAGTTTTTAAGTCTAAGGCTGCAATTCATTTTCCTGACACTTTTGTCCCTTTTCTTTTTTTTTTTTTTATTTTTTCTTTTTGAGTACTTTGATGCCTGGTTCCCAACACAATGCTTAACTTCAATCCTGTATTAGCCATAATTTAAACCCTGCACGACTATCCCATTGCTCTTCAGAGCAGTTGACTGTTTGGGATCTCCGACTGCACTGTCTCAAAGGTACTTCTCTACGTCAGGACTCAACACTTCTGCGTGCACAGCGAGCAAAACCGCCTGTGGCAATGGACTTGTGTGACTAATCTGAGTTTACTACAACCTCAAGGCCTTTTTTTTCCCCCCCTCTCCAAACTCTACAACGTTTCCCCCCTCCCCACTACCTCCAGTTGTGGTTTTAGAGCCATGGTGACAGCAGGGCCACCAAAGCCATGACCAGGCTCACTATATATATAAAAACACAGAGCAGACAAGCAAATCCAGTAGTTTCTGCACAGAAAAAGTACAGTAAAGAAAACAAAATGTAAACATTGGGTACCTGAGGGGAAAGCAAGGTACAGCAAGATGGAATGAATTCTGCATGAGAAGCAGACAGCTCCACTCCATCCCTTCCCAGTTACCATCAGAGAGCCGCATTTTAGGCAGAAACAAACCTCAGCAAAGGATCACAAAGATCCTCCATGCAGCACAAATGTATGCAAGCCATCAGTTATGGAAGCTTTAACACAGAAAACTGAAAGAAATAAATTTCTGCAAACAGAAATCCCCTCCCCCTGGAAAGTATCTGGAAAAAAAAAACCCCAAAATACTTTTTCTGATTTTTTTTTTCCCCCCAAGAACTTTTACTCCAATTTAATGGGTGCTGGCTTGGGGTGCAGTGGCAGCACAAAGGATTGTGGCAGCCCTCTGGGAACCCAGACTGAAATGAGTTTAGCCCCAGAACAGCTGCAGGGCTTCCCCTCAATCCAACATTTCATAGAGGCAAAGCACTAATCCCATGTGTTCCCTTTATGGCTTTCCCTGCTACCCATATGTCTTCAAGGTCCTGAAAACTCCTGTTTAGCATTGAGGATTGTGAAGACTGAAAGACTATGGTGATGGCTGCTGACCTTTCAAGGTAACTTCAGCTAAATACTAAAACTAAATCATTATGAAAACACCCTCTCAATTTTTTGCACCAGATAAAAATTAGAAATTAAATGTCAACCATAACATTGAGATTAAAAGAAGCTGATGTGAAATATGAGCGGATATTCATAACAAGCTACTACAATTAAATATAAAATCACCTATGAATAATGTACTCCCTTCTCTTGCAATTTTTATTTGTGCATATATACACATACACACACACGCGAACCTGTAAGGAGCCTGTAAGACAAATAAGCTGTTCAACTCCAAAGAGTTCTCTGCAGACAAATTCTGATCCCGACGCAGAATTATCATCTGTCAAGTTTCCCAACTCTTCACAAAAACTTTAAGCACATGACTGACAGCGTACGGAAAAAAATATATTTGGTATTAAATCTTGTAGATCATCTTTGAAGGATCTTCTCCTCATTGTCATTCTTCATGGCCAAGGCCATCTGCCTGACAAAGAGTGGGAGGATATAAATCCTTAGCTTATTTTAAAGCTTGTCAATGATAACCAAGAATTATCTGTAAAATCTGGATTTTCAGACTTTACCTTCCAGTCCCTAAGACATTAGCTCATCGGGTGCTGCCATTCTTATTTAGAGGATGTACTTTGCAGCAGGGAAAGAACATTCTCCTGTGTATTGCTCAGTACGGAGCACACGCAGGGCACGCAGTCACCATCCCGTTTCCACAGCCGAATGCTCCTACAGCAACCAGCAAAGATATAATTGTTGTTTCCCAGAAAAACATGGTGAGTTACTCTTCTAGTACAGTACCTCAGGTTCTTACCAGCTTTCGTTGTGATCACACGGATATGGGATACATTATTTGCTTTTTAATCAATATGGAAAATGCACCTTTGAAGGACAGAAGTCAACACAACCCCCAGAAAAGTTGTGTGTATGCTCCAAAAAGCACCTTTGCTTAATCCTGATGTTAAGACATAAGAGAAGTCAAAGGCACCTGGATGTTTTTGACAAGAACATCTAGTTAAATCAACATAAAAACGCTGCAGCTGAGAAAGTCTACTCTGTCTGGGCTGAAGCCATTTGCAACTAAGCAAAATCACAACCCACCGCTGGGTTCTTCAGCCTTTCTTTGAAGCCTTTGGTGCCAATTAATCAAAACTTCCAGGCTGGACTGATGGAGCATTTGCCAGATCGGTACTGCAACTTCTGCTTTTGGGGGTGTTTTGAAAAACACTGAAGGAAACACCCAGCTCAGTCCTCTCTCTGGCCACATTCAGCATCCCAGCACCTTCAGGCTCTAACAATATCCTTCAGAGGTTTGCAGAGAGGGGACTAAACTTTTCCTCTTTCCACATAGGTACCAGTACCTTCTAATAATATGAGATTTATTCTTGTCTCTTCAACAATAAAGCACAGCTTTACGGTGCAAGGAGCAGCTGTGGACTGGAATCCCCAACACAAACCAACCCTTCTGTACTGAGCCTCCCTCCCGGTCCCAGAGACAGCCGGGCCACCACCAGCCTGAACCGCTGCCCCGTGGGGCTGCTGAAAGTTATCCGGTGCTGGCTAGAGATCTTGTGCTGCTCCGAAGGGGAGGGAAAGGATTTTTTGTAGCTATAGCTAAGATTTTTTCCTTTTCAGGATGACTGCTCCCTCATCCAGCTCTCTCACTTCCTCATGCCTACAAGTTCTGTGTTTATTTTTTCCTTGTATAATTTTTAACCTCGACGAATAAAAGGGCTGACATTCATTAAATACAAGGTCTAAGTGCTACCAGATTGCTTTTGCATAGCAAAGCTTTCTGTATCCTGAATAAAATCTGACTCAGAAATAATTTGTTCTAGTTAAAGCAGGGGAGGATCCTGTAGCAGCATTTTCCAGCACTGTCACGGTTTCTCTGCTGTCAGGAGAGCTTGGAGGTGATTTCTGATTCTAAAAATCTGACAGAGCTACAGAAAGACTCTTCAACCAAAAGACAAGGAGTTATGTTTTCACTGAACTTCTGTATCTTATATAATCAAAACAGATGATAATTGCCAACACTGAGAACTCAGCACTGAGTATTTTCACAAATTAGGTACGAAGGAAGTGTCAGTCCTAACACATAAGTAACTCTCTTACTCGACTGAATAACAACTTGTTCATTAGAATAAAATTTCTGAGGAACGCTGCATTTCGTGTCAGTCAATCTGTAATGGCTATTCTAGTGTTTGAAACACTCACATGAGACATGCCAACCTAAATGCCTTGATTTCCACAGTGAGATAACAGTATTTAATAAGAGCTACCAAGCTCAGGTTTCTCAGCATCTCTGCTAGGCTGCAGCCAGACCAGCTGAAGGCAGAGGCACAACCAGCTCCGTTACCAGTTGGCAGAAAGTCTCCACAAAATAACACCAAACACTGCGTGCATTCTGACCTTTGCTATGACCACAGAGTCAGGAGTTTGAAAGGCAAGTGTAGCACACAAGAAACAGCCTCCTACATATGCCATTTTTTTAAAAAAAGCAAATGAGAAAAATCAGCTCAGGTATGTTTGCAAGCAATGCTTTGTCTAGGTGAGAAACACAAAGCTGCTTTATCCTGGTTGCATTTGTTAGGGGCCTCTAAATGCTAATCCAGGATTTCTGCAACTCCCTACCCCAGCCAGTCAGTTTTCAAGCAAGGAAACAAACTGCTATTTTCCAGTTTATTCCTACAGAACCAGTAGGTGCTTTTCAAGATCGACCTCAAAGCAGCAGATTCCTTTCTGGATTGCAAAAAATGCAATGCAGTTTTCAGAATCAAGAACCTTCACCAACAACTCACTTGTTTCCTAGCATTTGCATCACAAACTTTAAAGTCATGCAGGAAAGACTGGAGATTTTTATACAGACAGGTCCCAAACCACAAGCAGCTTGACAGATTAGCACTGGCACCTTGATCTCCACCCAGCAACGTGAAGAACTCAGCTGGAGGTGCTATTAATGCATCGATAATTGGAGAGAAATCACACTCAGGTGTTGACACATTGAGTACTCTATCTTGAACGATGAATCCAAATTCTACAACAAGGAGGACAGGGTATTCAACCTCCAGCAGCAATGTGGGAACGGAGGAAGATGCGAGTGTCACAGTCTACTCACTGAAGACGACTGGCAAGGTCTGGCTTTCATAACAGCACGTTCTCATGGCTGGCTATGCTGGCAGCCTCACCATTTTTCTTCAGACTGCTCTCAAACAGAAGTACTTACAGCATTACTTACAGAAGTACTTACAGCTGAGGAGATACCACCACTTTAGTCAGGACTCTTGTTCACTGAAGAACAGCCCACCCAGAAAACGAGAAATGAAATTATTTAGCTTCTGGGTTGAGGCTCGGTTCCTCTTTGTTTAATGACTTCCATGAGGCACTTGGCCACAGTACCTGTAAGACCTCCTCGGTATGGGTACTTAGCAAGTTTATCTCTTGTTTTCTTAAGTAAATAACCTAAATTGAAAATATTTTTGAACTGCAAGTCCTTTCAAAATATAAAGCCTTACTTTTTAGGTAAAGTAAAATTATTGAAGTTTTTGGTATAACTGCTACCTGCAGGCAGCACAGAACTTCACTCTGTCCTAAAAGCAACAGAGAAGTGAGATTCTACAGAACAGACTCTCTGAAGAGTTCGACACAGATGAGATCCTCAGGGGTGTCACAGAGCACTTGTCTGCTCCCTCTGAAAAATGAAACACCTCATGATCACACCAAGTCAACAGGGAAGAGGAAATCAAATTTGGTGACGTAAAAATGTAAAGGGGAAGAAACCTTGAGAATATCAGTCATACCTCTGCTGAAGTAAAAGCTAGGTATGGCCTCCTACAGCTGACTGGGGAGGGCAGCTGGGTTTACAAGGCAGAAGAACTGAAACCCTGAAGCATGAACATTCTAATCCAAATCTGAATTGGAAGATCCAAGAATACGGATCACACCTTCCAGTGACTGTGTGCTGTCTCAGGAATCACAAGCTACACGTCGCAGAAGTAAAACCAAGAGAGCCAAGAGGATCTGGTGACAGCTCAGCTATTCAAGTGTCAGCGCATTCAAGGTGAAAAATGTTTTTCTGAATCAAACTCCACTGGGTTTGTCACCAAACGTTTGTGCTTCTACACATCCAACAGTCCAAAGCTAAGTCTCAGGAAATTCATTAAGTATTTGCATATTACACGTTTTTCTTATAGTAATACCCAAATAATCAACTTGCACATAAGAAAACCTGATAATTCATCACAGTTCCTCTATTGCCAAGAAACAATCCTGGACTCTAGGTTACCACAGTTTGATAAAATCTAACCCAAGGCTAGGTCAGTGAGTCTCAGGCGTAACGAATGCACTCTCAAGTCAGGTGTTCTGGACCAAGGGCAGTATTTTCCACGCCAGACCTTACCAACCAGCCTCTCTGACTCTCTCCCTTAAGTTTCTCAACACTTTAGACAACCAGTGAAAAGCTGAAGATGTCTAGTACCTAATACCTGGGAGGCTGCTTCCCTCAACACAGAGCTTTTTCCCCCAAACTTCATTACTTTATCCATCTGCTTCAGTATTTGCATCCTTCTATATGAGTAAGACTCCTTCACCTGCAAAGCACTCCAGCTGTACCAACAAAAAACACACCACTAGCTCTGAAGTTTATCTAAAGGTCCTCTGGAAGTACTTAGTATTGACGAGACTTACCAGCATCTCAATCTTCCCAGCTTACAGAACAGGCTCTGAGAGCTTTTAAAAGGAACAAAGTAGGTTGAGCGCACAGAAGAACACAACAGTTGAACTACCCTAAATATTAAGCAAGCCACAAATTTTAATAACTTTGCTATATTAAAAGATATGCACCAATGTCACCCCGCCCCCACAATTCATCAAGGCATTGCACTCCCTTGGGCTCGTGTGACTAAGTATAATATTTCATTAAATATCCTGTTCGTACTGGCTTATGTACTAGGGAACACACTAATTTTAGAAAACTGATTAGCTAGTTCTTTCTAACTGAATGTTATTGTAGCTAAGGTCAGATTTTGCACTGAAACTATGGCAACAAAGCCACAGTACTCTTTTGTCTACAAGGTTGGGGCTAGGTTTATTAACAGTACTGTTCTACTTAACAGCTAAGCACTGCTTTTTGGCAATCCCTCCCTCGATCCTACCTGAAATACCCTGAACTTTCCAAGCTCAGACCTGCGAGAGCTCTTGAGAAAGAATGAACATTTCAACCAGCATTTTACTTATTTCTTCATTTTTAGGACATGGTCACGGCACCAGCACGTTCCCCCTGTCCTCCTGCACAGAACGTCTCGTCAGTACAGAGCTGCTACCCACATTTTTCAGATGTGCAAATGAAGTGCACAGATCATAAAACTTCACACTAGGAGTTCAGTTAAATCCCCCCTCATTCTTTTGCAGTACCTTAACCAACAGATTGCGTTTTTCATGCAGCACTCCAGTTATGCATATTAATGGCCACTTTCTATTTCAAAGGGGCTTTGCTCTGCCTTCATCTAGCTGCAACACATCTCCGATGAAAGCAGTTTAAGACCAGAAGTTGGCAGACAGCTGTTTGACCACAGTACTCTAAGTACAGACCAGCATGCAAATGCAACCCAGTCAATCTTCACAGCCTGTGCCTCGTACCCCAAGCAGACCTGTCTCCTCTTCTTGTTCAGTATCAACAACTTTTTTCATGTCAGGTCTCACAGAATCAACCAGGTTGGAAGAGCCCTCTGGGATCAGAGTCCAACTGTTGCCCTGATACCACCATGTCAACTAGACCATGGCTCTAAGTGCCATGTCCAGGCTTTTCTTAAACCCCTCCAGAGATGGTGACTCCACCACCTCCCTGGGCAGCCCATTCCAGTGTCTAATAACCCCTTCTGAAAAGAAATTCTTCCTAATGTCCAACCTGAACCTCCCATGGCAAAGCTTGCAAGAGTGTTAAACAGACAGTCTTGTAATCTGTGCCATACAGACCTGTTCCATTATGGTCTTGGTACTCCATCACTAGGACACAGAAAAACTGTGCTAAACCATCTCGATTAAACCAATCATTATTTAGCCAATCATTTATCCACTGTTTCAGCAAAGCACATTGGCACCACGGAGTTGGAATGTCTTTAGGATGTCCTGGTGCTTCAGCACACATAGCTACCAGCTGGAGTACAAACTTGTCTTCCAGTAAGGAATCACACTGCAATAGATGTGGCAAATTGAATAAAAGCAGCTTTTAAAAAAAAAAAGCTTCCCTTTGGTTCCTGCATCCAATCACTACTGGATTTCAAAGCCATGCAAGCTCCTTCTACACTTTTAATCAAGTTACAGCAGCTACGCCGTTAGAATATAACACCTATTCTCTAGCTGTGCTCATAACAGGGAAGCTCCAATTCCTCCTCACCTTGCTGATATAGCAAGCCATATAAGTAGTTATCACTGATGAAACTGGCACAAAGCCCATGGTTAAACATGTCTGGCAATGAGGTGATCATGATGTCCCTCTGAAGCCACCAAGGGCCAGCAGAAAAGGCAGCGTACATCGCCTACCGCCTGACCTGCAGAGAGGGAGGAGGCTTGGCCATGCTCATGGAAGCGGTGCATCAACCCTTGGTTAGGATTCCCTCTCTCACAGCGTCTTCACAGCATCTTTTAGCCTGGAGAAGAGGAGGCTCAGAGGTGACTTTATTGCAGCCTACAACTACCTGAAGGGAGGTTGTAGTGAAGTGGGAGTCGGCCTCTTCTCCCAGGCAACTAGTGATAGGACAAGAGGACACAGCCTCAAGCTTCACCAGGGGAGGTTCAGGTTGGACATTAGGAAGCATTTCTGCTCAGAAAGGGTCATTAGCCATTGGAAGGGGCTGCCCAGGGAGGTGGTGGAGTCACCATCTCTGGAGGGGTTTAAGAAAAGCCTGGACATGGCACTTAGTGCCCTGGTCTAGTTGCCATGGTGGTGTCAGGGCAATGGTTGGACTCGATGATCCCAGAGGGCTCTTCCAACCTGGTTGATTCTGTGATTCTGTGATCTTCCAAGCTTTGGCAGATACAAAGCACATTTGTCTGTATGAAAATGCAACACTTCTGACTTTTCAGTTTTTTGAAATACCTAAATGCCACGGTGACAATTGTCTGTAACATTTGCTTGCACGTAGGATGCAGTGGGCTAAAGATTCACATTTTAGAGGCAGTGCTCAGGATTTCTTCATCGTATAAAGGGCATGAAATTCAAATGCATACTAGCAGTTGGCAGTTTTCTAGCACAGTTCTATAAATACTGAGAATCATACTAAAGGATTCCTCATCAAGGCAGTGAAAGTGTATTTTAGATATTTTAACTATATCCTAATTCAGCAAGATTGAGAGATTTTTCCTACTCAAAATGACCCATGCTTCAATTTTAAGTAAAAAAAATGATAGGCACAACATTAGACTGTATTTTTATCATTTTTCTCTTCCATTATACCAACCCAAAAGTTTCATGATATTAGTACTCTTTTTGAAAAGGGGCTTAAAGAAGCATAATTTTTTCTTTTCATGGTGTTTGGCCATAAAACAGAGAAGTCAGTTAAGTAGATATTTCCTACTGTTGCCCCATTTCCTACTTTTGGTATTCAGTGTGTGCATTTTAATCTGTTTTGGACATCTCAAAACAGAAAAGGAGTCACTTTTCTATTGCAAGTGATGTATTTCTCTTCAAGACCACCAGGCTAAGCTTTGAACTTAGCACTCAAGCACTCTCCAAAGTTCTGCCTCCTGCATGAAAAAGGAATCCTGCTCTTCCATCTGCTAATACATGGTTATCAGAGTGAAAAAGGCCATATTTAGACACTTGGTTAAATATTCCTTAAAGGAATCTAGGGACCTTAATAATTAATATACCCAAACATTTCACCAGCATTAGAAACTCCATGTTCAAAGAGAAAAAGAAGCCTAAATTTGGCCATGCAGCCCAGGTCTATCACCTCTCTTCTCACCATCATTCCAGGAATATGCCCTCAAACCTCTGCAAAACACCCACTCAAACTCATCTAATATATTCAGAAAGTCACACACAATTCAGACTATTTCACATCGAAGTTTAAAAAGCCATCTGAGCTGACAGAATTGCTTCCACCAGAGTAGGTTTGGAAAAGTATGCTTGGAGAGCACACAGAGAGAACAGGATTTGAGGCTACACACTTGCCTGAACACATGATACGCAAAGGCTTACACCACAAAAAATTCTTCTTCATGAGTATGAGGGATGGTACTGAACTACCTTACAACCTAGAAAGTGGCTTCTATATGCTGCTAATATTTTTTCCAAAACTAACAGGCAGAAGGATCTGGGTATTTGGTTTAGCTTGTTATTAATATTCTGAAGTGTCTGGGAAAACTATGTTATGTGGCCATTCAACTGAAAATTCCCTTCATCTCAGTTCTAATGCCAAACTATAAACAAGCCTGCACTGGCTAAATAAGGCTAAATAATCCTGTACATATGCAACATGTCATCTAACTCCATAGCCTCTATCAGTACTGCATAAATTATATGGTTTCCTTCAAATTAAACAAGGCAATAGTGTGCAGGCTTCAGGTCATTGATGGCAAAGCTATGAAGAACAGAACATAGTCAACAGCTTATTGACTTTCATCAATGCTGACCACAGTGCAAATGTAAGAGAAATCCATCAAAAGAATTGGGGTGTGTATACAAATATTTGTTTTAAATGCATATATATTTATATATTAAAGCTTCTTTGTAGTGCCCAGGTCGTTTCTTCTGTTGACAATGAACTTGTAGTTCAAAGACAGAGCCCCTCCGTGCCAGCCTCATGAAGGCAACGCTCAGGAAGAGCACACAGTATGGATTAGGATCAAAAGAACAAACAGAATCTGAACTACTCATCTTCTGCTTCACCATGAGGGTATTTTAAGTCCAAGATACGGGTTCATTCCTTGAACATCTTGCCAAAAAAAGAGTGTTGCCCAGCAACTACTAAAACAATGTTCTGGAAGGAGGTAGCTGCTGGACAAATTAACCCAGTAAGTGCCCTTTTTGCCTGCAAAGCCTCTGGATCCCTGGCAGGCAGCTCTGCATCCCAACTGGAGCTGGAAGGCATCTCCCGAGAAGGCTGTCAGACGGTTCTGGTGTAGTAGCAGAGTCTTGCATTAAGCAAACACACTTGGCTTAGCGCAGCGCTACGTTCCAGTACAAAATGAACACAAATAAAACCTCTGCAAGAGCACACACTAACTCACAGAGCACAGAACCAGCAGCTGAAGCACAAAATTATCAGCCCTGGGCTCTGCTTCGACTTCGCCACTATTGCTAGGTCTGACTTTAATTTGCAAAATAGCTATCCATCTCCGTGCATTTAATTATGAATTATTTCTAATGAAACCCTGGTGCTTTTAGCCTCGCTAGAGGGTCAGCTGTAGTTCATACTCTCCACATAAACCCATGCATATTACAAGGATGTTCATTTATAGTCATTATTCAGATGCACAGTCATACTCAAAGACAGTAATTAGAGCAGCAATTCCAGCTTCATAAAATACCTAAAATGTCTTTTTTTGTTCAAAGCCGTGCAGATAACCAGGGAACTGTCACACTTTTGGTTTTTTTTGAGACTCCTACAAGTAGGATTTTTTCCAGGAACCTCATCTGTACACTGTATATTCAAACCAGTTAAGTAAAATACTCTTTCACAAGAATTTTCATATTAACATTTTTAAAAAGAAACACCCCCATGAACGTATTCTTAAGTCTTAACGTTTTGCAAGGCAGTTTTAGAGCACTTTTGAATTAGTTGGAGCTGAAAACATGAAGGGCCAGAGAAACACTGTACTTTAAAAAAAACAAACCACATCCAAACCACCATATTTAAAGTGGATGCAGAAAGCCAGAATAAAAAAAAAAAATCCCCTGAAATCTCACAGACCATAATTACCATCCAACTTCAAACCACACTCTTCAGGTGCTATCTACTTCTGATTGGGATTGGAAAAAGGAAGAAAAAGAAGAATCAGCCTTCACACCTTCAAGTGATCAAAATAATATTTTAAGGACCTAGAGGCACAACAGCATTTCATATGTGAAATAACTACTGGTAAACACTCACAGTAACTTGAGGGTGCTGGACTAATACCTTTCTTTGGAGTTCTTTCTAATACACCCTCTGATTTAGTATCTCATTTATATTTTTATACCACACGCCAAATCTTACCTGAACTCTATCCCACCTTACTCAGCCTCCTCTTGCACTCCATCCCCTTCAGGGCTCCCCCACCACCAGACTAATCCACCAGCCTACTTTTTCCACAGCTTCTGTCAACACCACAAGCCCTCGTGTCCTCAGGAGACCTCTGTGCGTTCTCCTCCAAGCAGACTGAAAGGCTCTATCGCTCCCATCTCCGACTCCAGTCGTGCCGCTGCAAATCCTTCTGCTCAACCCACTTCATCCGAACACACATGAAGCTTTCCTCACTGAACTGTCCTTAGGACAACTTGAAGCCAACGTTTTTAAAAGGAGTGACTTACTAGCACACAAAAGCCACCTCTGTTTCTGCTATGAAGTGCTTGCTTTTAGAAACACATCCCTCAGGCAGGGACTATTTTCACACCACAAGCAGGTTATCAGCGTGTAGTGACAGCACATACTCACGGCTCAGTACTACTGTCAACTGCCTCTTGTGGAGGGGCTCTCCAGGAAGAAGGATGGTGCATACACAGCACCACTTTGTGCTCAGCAGCTCTGCTGTATTTCAAGGGTCTAGAGCAGAACGGAAACAAAAACCACCACCCTCTAGACCAGGGCCCTGCTGCTGCCACGAGATGCAACTGATTAAGTGTAGCCTAGGCAACAAGACTTCTTAAAACCTGAAACACCCATGGCTAAAAAAAAATAGCAGGATGGATTAATTCTGCCACTGGATATATATGCTTTAGTTTCACACTGAATTTTCTTGAGTCATGTATGCATAGCTAAGAAGTGAATCTTGCTTCTAGATATCTCTCACCACTTTGATTAAGGAGGAAAATTATATTTACAACTGTTTTACATCTGCCCACAGAAGACAGATCTGCTCAGAGAAGCTTAGAATTACATTTCTTGAAAATACTACCCGAAGCAAGATCCTCGAGACTGGCCACGAAGTCACACGTTCAGTGTTCCTCCCAGAAGGTGACTTCAGATTTGACTGACCTGTGACTGGACGCCTTAAAGCACAGCTCCTTTGAAACTGGATTCGCACATAGATATAAAACAGGTTAGAGCACAGAGGCGTTTTTCCAGTACTGTGTAAAGCTAGAATGTAAGTCACATTTGATTAATTTCGTTCCTGCTCTAATGAGATCTTCAAAAGTTACTTCTCAGTTACCAGTGCCAGTGTTTTGCACCTATTCGAATTCAACCCAAGATCACTCTTCTTCTCAGGCCTCAAACTGCAGGGATCCCATCAGCTGTGATGACTAGTATGGACTGTACAAAATCACTGAACAAATGTGGGCGCCACGTACAAGGTCTACTGGATACTAGACCGTTTCCCCATCAGCTCCCACCCCACGCTGCTACTGTACGAAAGGTATCCTGTGCTCCTGAGCTGCCGTACCAATGACACTGCCCAAGGCAGTGAAGACTAAATCCCAAGTATGACAAAACTAAATACTAGGACTACTGAATTACATTCACCAGATGCCCATGGTTGCTTTATATCCCAGATGTAAATGTTGTTGTTTGGATAAACGCACCTTAGGGAAGACCTTGTGTTCCATTTGCAAGGGAGGTATTTTTGCCAAGTGTCATAAAAACACGCAGTAAGATTGCAGAGACGTGGCTGCGGTTCCTGACCCTGCCAGAGACTTCCCATGCAACACCCCAGACAAGCCTCTGGGTGCCTTTGCTTCATAATAAAAAAAGGGGTATTTTCCATTTGTGTTGAAGATGGTGCAATAAATGTCATTATTACTACTTCTGAACCTATTTATGGTGGAAAGCATTTTATCTTAGACTACACTTATAAAGCATGTGTATAAATAACAGAAATGCCTGCTAAAATTTTATGACTTTTGTTGCCATTTACCATTAAGCATAAACTCCTCCACAAAAGCTCTAGTGAAGTAACTACAAAGGTTGGAAAAGGTTCACACCATTCTTTCTCCATGTATAAATTATAAGTAATATGAGAACATTTACAATGTCTAACCACAATGTTTTATGTCAGACAAATGTCTCTCTGTACTTGCAGTTCCTAACTGTGCTAGCCAGAATTGCCTTTTTCTCATTCTTTTCTCTCCCTCTCCCCTCCCCTCCTTCTACACCCAGCAGTCTCAGTCAAATCTGGCTTTACTCCTTCATATGATTTTAACGTCAAGAAATGCCTAGAGGCAGGGCTCTAGTTCACCAAACTCCATTGTTCTTTTTCAGGAGAGCTTAACATTTAATGCTGAAACTTTCCCAGGTTGTCTCTTCCAGTGTTTGAATCATCAGCTGTTTAGTTTTCCAGGAAAAAAGGGAGAAAAACAAAAAGAACTCACAGACTTCAGCAATATTCTAAAAAGAGAGTTTCATTATATGAGACATCTTCACTTCACAGCAAAAAAAAAACCCCAAACAGCAGCAAACAAAACCAGCAGTACAGAAGGTATCTGATTTTCAAGGGCAATCACCTGCAGTTCTGGCCAAACCCCAACAGAATTCTGGTAATTCTGAGCCTCTGATAAAGGCAAAGCATAACCAAGGAAACAATATTCATCCAACAAAGAAACAAGACAGATTCTGCTACATCTGAGAAGAGCAATAAAAGGTAGATAAAATTTTTATAATATTTGGCTGAGTTATCCTTTGGGTAAAAGATGTAACCAAGGGATAAAAAAAAAAGAGAATTCAATAAGTTTTTTCCAAACAAAATCCCAGTTATTGCTTCTCTTCCTGTTTGAGATTTCTTCTTAAATCAGCCCTAGCCAAACTGTGCAAAGAAGCGGGCATTAATTTCTTATCACCAAGCATAAGTTTCCTGGCAGAATGAAAGCAAAGTCAAGTGTAGTTAATATCGAATGAGGTCAAACAACAATAGTGGTTACAAACATTTGCTCCTTTTCATTTCCCTCCTCTCAGATAGATTTTGTACTAAATGCATGTATGGTAGCACGGAGAAAAAGAAATGAAACTTACACGGACCCTGTAAGTTTGGACAGCTCTGAAAGCCAACCTCAACTGCCAACCCCACCTCCACACCCTCACAAAGCATTCTTATTAAGTCCCACAACTCACTTCACACAGATGTAATAATAGTTACACGATTGCACAAAATGAAGAACTTCTTCCAAGCAGAAGGGTAATAAGCTGTCTACTAAACTCACCTCTGAACTTTTTGGGGGGGTTGTTAAGATCACCTGCTTCTGGCTGTACAACACACCGATCATCCACAAGGCTGCAAAGAAATGAGAAGCAAAGTGAGATTCTATTCCCTTGCAATTGCTCACATCCTTGTTAGCAAAACCAAAGTTGTTCACTTGCAATATTTTATCCGAGTGGCCACTTCAGCAGAAGACATTCCCCAAATGCCAACTTATGCCAGATCTTTTTAAGAAGCATGCAGCTAATTTGTACTGTTGCCCAGAGCTATGCTCCTGGATAGGTGGGACAATAAATAAGTCATTGCTCCTGTATACTGCATCATCTTTATGTCCCCTCCTTGAGGTGCAGACAGAACAGCCCATATTCTAGTTAGGTGACAGACAGCCTTAGAACAAGTGTTGCCTCTTGGACAGATTGGAGTAACGCTGCAAATGTGTTTATATGAAGGGTAGAGAACAGGAAAATACGATGACTGTGCAAACTGGACACTGCCCCTGTGACCCCTCAAGTATTAAGAAAAGGCAGAAATAGTAACTGCCACAATAACAATTTACTCCCAAGAGAAAGGAAGGCATACGTACACCCTCCTGCTCACCCATCATAAACACAACATAAGTCAAGGGATTGAACTACCCTCCTCCTGTCCTACCCAGGAAGGAGGTGAATTGGACAAGTGAACCCAAGAGATTCCAAAAGGGAATGCCAGGACAGAGATTCTCCTGTAAATACACATCAGCAAAAACCCCACAGGGTCAATTCAAATCCCACAGAATAAAGACAATAGTTGAGATGTTCTGCCCTTAGCACGCTTTGGATCAACATGGAATTGCACTTTTACCAAACGCTATTTCCAAATTGTGAAAATCCAACTGTAACCAAATATTTTGTAATTTCTGATTTGATCCTAAATGACTCAATTTGGCCCCTTAAAACCAATCTGTCAAAGAGGCTTTCTACACAAAAGCAGAAAGTAAAACTCCAAGGTCTTAAAGGTTTGAGAGGTCCATTCTCATGCAGAATCAACTTGAGAAAGATTGAGACCTAGAATATGAGAGTTGTTCCTTGCAGAGGCTGGTTACATGCAGGGAGCATCTTGAGACAACAATTATGGAAAATAATGAAGTGCATAAAAATTAAGAGATCAGAGAGATTAAGTGGACTCAGTTCTATGCATCTAAAATTTGCATATGCAAACATTCAGAGTAAATTGCTTTTTCCCCATGGATTTTCTCCCTATTCAGTATTATATATACACATATATGTGCTCCAACAAGAATGGCAGTATTAATGTCTGAGCTGACTGAAACACCTGCTTCTAATGAACAAAGGGCCAAAAAAAATATCAAGTCGAATGGGTTACTCTGACCATCCCACACAGAGATAATCTCAGTGCAATATATCGCTCTCATCCTGAGATTAAATTGAAAGTAAAGAGGAACTTCCCAAACTCCTAAGAAAAAAGTTTTACAGGGTGGAAAACACAAAAGAGGATATATTGTACACTGGTAATCATAATGATGACAGCACTGAGTTTGGGAAACAGCAAGAGTGAAGTCCTGATTGAGCAACAGTCATGTCATAGGAATATTAAACAGGAACACTTCAAAGATTTAGAACATTAGAATGTACAGTGGTATCTGTCTCTCAACCTTCATTAACCACATGAACAAGTCATTACACATTGTTATGACATAAGACTGTCAAAACTCCACATGGTATAGAGCACAATTACACTGAATCTTTCCTTTGCTGCTTTAATTTTCTCCAGGACAAAGGCTAAATTAAATATGGGACAAAACTAATTTGGTTACGAAGGCTTATTAACATGATAATGCATTTCGTGTTTCACATCGCAATTGGGATTTCTGGCTCAAATTAGGCTCAGAAGATGCGTGGCCATTATATAATGTAGTTACCTTAAAACAGTACTAATCAAATCAAAGAGGATGCTCGTAACACTAAGGGATCTTTAGACCTGCCACAAGAACATCTCATCAAGCCTAGAAAATACACGTGCTTACGGCCCGTAAGGTCTACAAGGACTACCCATGGTGAAAAATCTCTGCTCAGCAATGCCATCAAAAGCCACAGCCACTGCATAGTGTTCATCATGCACTGTACGGGATTAAACATGACATAACAACTTTCTACTTGTTCTGGAATTATTTACTGCCAAACTTGCTTCAATACTAGGAAGAAAAAAAATAGCCAAGTGTATAGTATCGCTCAATTCGTTTTGCCAGTTTTCAGCAGATAGTATTTGGCCAGTTACACAGCTGATCGAGTACTGCAGAGTGCACATGTCATATTTGACGAGTACCTGGGAAATGTGTCAAATACATTCGCCAAATACTATTCGACCAACCCTACTTACTACATCCCTTGCTTTTATCATACCTTCTTTCCCTTCTGGCAGCATCCCATATTTTCTTCTCTTTCCTATAATAGATCATGGTGCATCTTCAGTGTCTGCTTCCTCCTCTGCCCCCTTATTTTGCAGAATCCTAATAGCTAGAGGACTAAACCTACAAGTTAGTTTGGAGGCACTCAGGTGAGATTCCAGCCCATTTTTTCCTGCCGAGAGACTTACCAGGATGCTGTCTTTGTACCCTGCTTGGGAGCTCCGTTTATCAGATGCATCTGGACAGTAGGCATCAAGAAATTTGCTGTCACTGTACCCACCCTGAGGCCCTTACGGCTATGGGAAATGAGAAAGAGCATGTTGCGTGCGTGCCCACTCACCATATCATCAAGCTTCCTGGTTGCTTCTTTGCTCCTCATTCAGTACTGAAGTACCACAGCAATGTGTCACGCGTGCTATTTCCCTCCCTCCAATTTCTCACCGCTTTGAAACAAGGTGGCAGATGTGCTCTTTGAGCTTCTCATCCAGCCCCCTGCAAGGTCTTCCAAATCAGTACACAGCTCCACCGCCAACTGCTGATGTTTGACGAGATTTCTCCTCAGCAGCAGTTGAGCAGAATAAAACATACCCTGTCACTCGTCAGAGCTGTATTTCAATCCCATGGCTTTTCTCTGCAAACTCTTCCTTTTCCTACGTGAACAGCTATTTTTTGTTTAATGAAGTGGCATACACTTCTTACTGCTTAGGAGGCACTCTCCTACGGAGCACCTACTCTGATGTCTTTGCAGAAGGAAGCGCAAAGGAGCTCCATGGGGGAGCACGCCGGGGGCAGGAGCCAGCGAGGCACGGCTCCCACCGCAGCTCCGGGGTGCTGGCCATTGGTAAAGCTGAAGATTCAAAACGTGTTCTCTTTTGACTGGAGAAGAACAATTTTGTTTGTGTAAGAAACCTCAAATACTCTAAGAAAAGACAAAACTAGTCATAGTGGTAAGTCAGTGGTATATAAATGGTTTGGCTCAGGGCTCCTTGTTTTTCTTTAAACTACTTACATTGCCTATGCTACATCTTTTTTTCCAATCAGCAGATTACACTGGGGCCTATTCATTCCTGACTGGGGAGGGCAGGGAGGGACAGGACGGGACACACGGATGGACACAGGACAGACAACAACATGAAAATCATTTTCTTACATTCATTCCCTCTACCCACACCTTAACTTGACAAGCTGCTTCTTCCCCACCAAGGACATCAAAACCACACCATGGCCATCGATACACTCTCCATCCTCCCGACATCTAGCTTGCCATATTAGCTTTAGGCCATTTTTAAATTTAGGGTCAAATCTGCACATAAAGCTACTGTGCTTTACCCAGTAGTTCCTGGGCGTCAGGCTCAGGATAGCTAGCTGAGTTCCTCTAGTCCTTCTTATGGATGTTTTTAGTGTAAGAGAACAGCTGTTCTTACCCCAAAGTGCTAATAAATCCATTTGTTGAGCCCTCTGCATAGAGAGAACAAATATCTCCAATATGAAGGAAGCTCGACATCTTGTCAGTCATCTCTGGCTTACTGCCCCTAGAAGAATAAAGCACAACGTTACTATTTATCAGGCAGAATTTCTCGGTACAAGCTACTGGAGGTTACAACAGGACACTTTGCTTTTGTTTGTTCATTTGTTTGAAAAACTGAACAGATTTTTGCAGAGGAATTTCAGGTATCAAAGAACACACAGCATGTCAAAATGCTTGCTTAGAAAAATAAACTATGGAAAAACAAGCAGCTACTGGTATCCCAGATGCTCGCAGCCATTTCAGCCCAGGTGTACCGACCCGTTTCATCCCATCGGTGAGACGGAAAGGGGGAAGAAAAGTGGGCTGCCTCAGTCTAAGACATATTATTTGTATCATCTAAATCACAACACATTTCTTTGCCAGGCTCTATCAGAATCAAAGGTGTGTTTTACAGGTCCTCTGGTGTGCTGGAGTGGTGCTTGTGGGAATTGTAATGTAAAATATTGACATGGTTCATGTTAGTATTTTTTGGTCATGACAAAATATTGTCATGATCAACACTGAGGTAGCCACCGGTCCTAAAGACAGCACCAGGTGAAGACCCACTGAATATGCCTGACAACAGATTTTTGCATCTAAAAACATTAAGATTAAGATTTTTCACGGTCAAATACTTCAAACTATGTATGTACCAGGAAGCCAAATCCCTGTGACATCAGGAACACTTCAATCCTGTTTTTGAAAAAGATTGCCTAAATGTACCGCTGAGGAGACAGCCACTGAGTGCTGTCAGCTTCCACAGCGTTAAGAACTATCTTTATTTTCTTTAAAGCCCCAAATCCTGGACTGAACAACACAGGACCTACCTGTCGTTTAAATAAGTACAGAAAAGCCGAGTTTCTATCTGTCACAGCAACAGAGAGACAAACAACACGAGCCCAGATAAAACCCAGCCCAACTGAACAGATTTTCAAAGACATCTTTTCCAAGGCCATTTCCTCGTTTCTGGGAGATCCTCCTAAGCCGTGTTTTTTGATCACCGAGTTCAAAACGCTGAAATCGCTTTCTGTGCTTGAGGTTCCAAACAGCAGGCAGCAACGCAGCTCTTCCAAGCTGCTCCTCGCAGGCTGGTGGCTTGCTCTGTTAGGCAGCCCTGCCAGTGAACGCTGCCCAGGACCAGACTCCCAGATTTAAGGGAAAATAATTGAAAATACTTTCACCCTCTCTGACATCACACCCAGATCAGTTTTAAATGCTTTACCACCAGGAGAACTAAGCAGCAGGAAATTCTGCTTATTACAGAGCACAGCCCTGACATTGTACAGGGGATAAATATTCCCTTTCACTGAACATTATCTTGTTTACCAAAAGTGTAAGGATCAAGTTTATTAAGCAAGGCTGGAGCTCAACAAGGACAGATTCATGGAGATTTAAAAGTTGACGTTGATAATGCGCTGCCAAGATGAAAGTGCAAGCAAAAACCTGAAGCCACACATTTCTTCTAAAAAGCTGCAAACAGCCATCCCTCCTCACTGCCTCACGCCCAAAGTTTTGGTGGTGGTAATAGTAATAACTTTCATTATTATTAAGTCAAAGCACATTACAGACATTCTCACGCCTGTAAAACCCTGTGTCATTTGTACAATTAAAAACAAATTCAGGAAAAACAGAAAATAACAGGCCAAGTTCACATGGAGGGTAAAGAAGTTTCAGCTCCTCCGAAATCAAATCTGTGTGCACGCAGAAGCAAACCACTTGGCTTCAGGTTGCTTCTTTAATGCCAAGTCCTTCAGCCACTGCATGTTATTCAGTCCATTCCCGTCCTCTCTTGATAAGTGGACAGAAAACATCACTACCTATTTTAAGATATATGCCACAAAACATACAGAAATATGCTGAGTGACTGAATTAGCATCACCAGAAATACAGCTTTCCTCATTTCCTGACTTGGACATTAACTCCGGACACTTCATACTAAAAAAGCTTTTAAGCCCTCAAAATTAAGCTCAGCCCTAAATTAATACAGCCCAAAGCAAAAGGAATCTAAGTCAGCAAGAAATGTAGATACTTCCAAACGACCCCTTTTTACAACGGCATTTCAGGTATCCCATTCGGGGTGTGAGGGGCATTACTCATGGACTACAACATCTTTCCTTTGGAAGAGACAGATGTTCACCACAGCTGTTCCCAAGAGAACCTGAAGGTCAAAATCACTGAATTCCATTAGAGAAGAGAATTTTTGCTTGGCAAAAAAAAAATTATTATCTCAGACCACTGACCAAAACCAGGCCCAAGGATGGATGATCAAATTTCTGCATTACGTTCCAGAATATAGCCTCAATTTTCTTGTATTTTCTTTACTGAGGAAGATCCTGACATACCATGACATACACCATGATATGGTAACACTAACATACCATGTTGTATACCGTGACAGTGTAACCCTTAAAATAATTCTTTTTGAACTCTGTTTTAACGCCTATCAGCATGATATTATCTCCAACGCAACAGGAGACACTCAGATGGAGTGTGCCTCCACTGCTCTCATGAAGCATGCTGTCAACTCCAAGTAGGGTGAGCCTCTTCGTAAGATACCTGTTTATCCTAGGGCTTACCTAGTCAAAACTGGTATGAAGGACACTGTCTACATCGATTATGTTCTTGATAACTGAACACCAAAAGTCAGCCCACTTGACATTTATCTTTAAACGTGCTGTTTCTGAGGTTGGCCAGTGCTCAGGAACATGCTGAACTGGCAGATGGAGTGAGGGACTAAATGACCCAACAGGCCTCCTTACATACAAGATTTAGAAGGAAAGAGAATAATTTCTAAACTGATTTAGCTTACTTCAAAAGCTGCTTTCATAGTCTCCTCACAAGGGACTCGTGACACCTAACAAAATTACTCCACTAATTGATCACTTATTTGCGTTAAACACTAAATGATCAGCTATCACAAATGGCATATTTTCTACCCGATGAGAAGGACAACTGGGATATCCGAGACAAAAAGTACAACTGGAAGGTTTTCAAGAGCAAAGTTTCCAAGCACCCAGCTTGAAAACCGTTTAGAAACAGGTCTGATGGTCAACATCAGCTGACCCCGCTAATCCCCCCAAAATGAGACCTCTGTGGGAATGTTCAGCTGTAGAACCCAGTTGAGGCACTAAAAATCTGTCAACCTCAGCACATCCATCCAAAGTTCATAGCACAGGCTGGCCATGGGGACATCAGAGAACAGGTTCCCTCCTGGACACATCAGCCAAGCATCCACGCGTGTCCCCTTGGCCGGGGAGGGGACGCTTCCCTCCCCGTATCACGCTGGCCAAAGACACGAGATGACCGCCAGAAGCGCCCTGGAAGTGCAGGGCAGGAGGATTCTCCACACACTCTCAGTACCCAGCTCTCACGGCTGAAAGCACAATCGCGCTGCTCAAAAAGCAATTGTGCTCAGTAGACAAATACAACCCTTACTCTGCGATTTATTTATTTTAGATACACCAGTGCCAAGAGCAATTGATTAACACTAGAGGAGGGATGGCCCTAAGAGAACGCTGCAGTTATTGCTACGCACAATCCCAGTTTTAACGGCATTCTCACATCCTCACAAGAGAGGAGCCCTGCAAGAAATCCATCGTGTTCCAGCCGTAACACAGCAGCGTCCCGTCCGTGGAGCATTGTTGTCCTCTTCCACGTAAATGCTGGAGGGAAAACAAGATTCCTTCTAGGTAAACTTACTTGAGAAATGAAAGATAACGAAGTGCTCTGATAAGGAAACAATAGCAGTGTGGCAATATCAGTACAGAAATCTAGCAAAAGTGAGCCAGGTTTCTCCAAACAAGCATTACAAGGCTTAACTCAGGTGGCAACAACATCACCGAGCAACACAAGTTTTTAAAATAACATTCTTTTCCCACTGAGCTGAAGACACTAATTTTGACAGACAGAAAGACTTAATTTTTAAGATGATAAATGAAACTTGAACTAAAAGTGGACTGTACATTGAGAAAGAGATGTCTGTGGGTAGATATAGTCAAAAAATCCCTGAAAGATGAACACATTCTACAGTATTTTTTAAGCCTTGACTGTTTGAATTCTTTTAATTATGTTGATGACTTTTTAAGGTATATTATCTATATAAAATTAGTGTGTCTTTAAGTATGTTCTATATACAGTTTATCTGCACAGGAAAATAAAATTAAGTCTCTGTTTAAGAAATAAATAAATATAGAAACCTGCTGAATTTCATGTGAATTGCAAGGTCCTGCTTTACAAGTAATTTTGCCAGTCTATAGCTTTGCTCCATGGGATGGGATCTGAAAATGCATTAGCTCAATCCAGGCAGTGAATTACAGAATCACAGAATGGTTAAGGGTTGGAAGGGCCCTCTGGAGATCATCTAGTCCAACCTCCTGCTAAAGCAGGGTCACCCAGAGCATGTTGCACAGGGTCGTGTCCAGGCGAGTTTTGAATAGCTCCAGAGAAGGAGACTCCACAATTAAACCCAGGAAAACTTTCTATCCATCCCAAGAGTTTTAGGACTTGCCTTTCCCCTACTACTCCACACTCCTTTGGTGAACACAAATCTACATCACAGGACCGCGAGTTTGAACTTCTCTGAACACAAAGTGCCATAATTACGCGGTTCTTTTTTGATTTTCTTACTTATAGATTCTCTTGTCCATATCCTCAAAACAAGGTGCGTTTCATATGGCAAAAGCCAATGAAAAGCACCAATCTGGAAATGCAAAGCCAGCACTTTGACAGGGTTTGTAGGCAGCCCTTTACCATCAGCGCTGCAGTCCTGCAGACTTCTCCCTCGTAACGGTTTCCACTGGCTTTCAGGAAGACTGAAACGACCCAGTCATATTTTAGGGCACAAGCAGAGCACATACTTAGCCTAATGGCCTTGAATAAGCCCGTATAAGTTAGATATAGCCACTGAAATTCAACTCTGAGACACGTCAATCCATTTTCCTCACGAAAACACATTTCATAATGGCAGATAAAGCACAATTAACAGTGAAAACACTAAGAAATCAAACTGACTGTTAAATATCAAATACCTTAACGAGACAGCTGCTTTTTGAAGATCTCAGAATAGGAAATGCAACCGCTTTGTAAACATTTCACGCTAATTTCTCCCATCACTCATGTAGATCTTGATGCTAAGTTAGAAAAAACAGGCTCCAGAGCAATGCTGAGAGTTTGCTTTCCTTGAATAGCAGAGTCAAGGCCCCCTTTTGAAGTCCCTCCTTACAGGGACTGTTTGTCACAGATTTTTGTAGCATGCTATTCCTCATCTCGAGCAATTTAATGCCGAAAGGCTTTTCAAAGAATCTGAAGCTATTTTGCCAATACCATGTTTCACGTGCCTGCTTTGTGTGGGCTTTTAATACTTTAACCTATGACTGCAAATCCTATTTGTAAAATAAACGCGACCAAATATGTCTTATTGCTGACGGTTTGATTTCCAGCAACTGGGATACAAATGACTTAATCGTTTTAAGATGTTTCTAATGATGTTTGTTCTGAGCAAAAAAGCTCCTTGCTGTGCCTTGCAGTCCCATGATGTACTCAGTTCTCTATTATAATATTTTCACTGTGGTTTAGTGCTCAATTAAATAGAGACTGGCAATTTTATATGTACCATTACAGAAATTGGAGCAGCACTTTATCAAAGTCTTTTTCACTATTTACATTGTTTAGGCAAGAATAATATCTCAAACCCTACTGAACTGCTTCAACTTTATTCCTGCTGACAGGAAACTCCACAGTGAAATTTTAATTTTGGTTCAGTTTTTAATAGGGAAAAAGATGAGAGTTTAAGAGTAGAGAGACAACAAAAAAGCAAACATAAAGAACGGCTTAATGGCATAAGCTAATCATGCATTAGCCATGGTGATGCTAATGCCATCACCATCTCTGGAGGTGTTTAAGAAAAGCCGGGACATGGCACTTAGTGCCATGGTCTAGTTGACATGGTGGTGTCAGGGCAATGGTTGGACTCGATGAGGTCTCTTCCAACCTCATTGATTCTGTGATTTGAAGAATCATCCATAAATTAACAGATATCATTAACATTACATCAAGCCTTGATCAACTGAGAACCCACAAGACCAGGCAAGTCAGTGTGTTTGAGTCAAATGGAATTGGGTCCTTAACATTTGTACATTAGACCAAGCAAGGTTATGTTTTTTTAAACACACCCAGACCCTGGCTCCCTAGATTTAAGTGGAACTCCAGTGCTTAAACAATTTGGTAAATTCAAACTCTCTAACAAGATTACTTGGTCAAAAACTTGGCCCTCTAGGCTTTATCCAATGTTTCTCCTAACCAACATTTCTCAGACGACTTCCACGGCTTTTTGGATAACACCCACCCAGCATGCTGCATCTATTTTTACAGGTGCAGTTAACTTCAAAAATCTGAATCAAAACCTCATGTTCCCCATTCTTGTTTCAATTAAAAAAGAGGAAGGTTTCCTCCCTGAGGGCTATGAGAGAGATTCAAAAGAATCCCATTAAAACAGCCAGAGCAAGGAGGAAGTGCTCTATTTAAAAAGATCATCTAGTGAATAATCACTCTTCTGGGGCCGCAGGACAGAGCACTGTCATTGGCAAAGCTTCTGACTTAGCAGATCCAAAAGGAGCTCCTGGCACACACCGGGGAAAGACAAACACAGCGGGTTTTGGGGAGCAGAGCGCAGGCCGCCGGGTGCGCACCACGCACCGAGCGGGCTGTCGCGGGGAAGTTCATCCACTCAGCTCAGCACCAAGCCAACAGCAGAGCTAAATCCTGCTGTTTCTCTGACACCAACGCTGTTGGTAGCACATGGAAAGTGACCACGGCACTGGGAACCCACAGCCAGGCCGTCTCCAACGTCGGGCTCCTCACCCTCCTCACCAGGAGGCAGCTCAGGAATCGCGTTAGGTTTTGAGAGAGTTCAGCACTGCTGGTTTTATGCACATGAAGTTACATTTTAGAGATTACACATTAAAAAAAAATATCAGCATGGTACCCTTATCTACCACATGATCTTGTTTTCCATTTAACTGCCACCTTTCATGTCCAGGAGCCTGCTATCTGCCGACAAATTGTCATTTGATGAACCGTTAGATTAAAAAGGAGAAATGCACTTTCTCAGAGAAAGTATTTTTCCTCCTAACGCTTACAACGCAGCGGATCTTTCTACAGTTTGCAGTCTGAACAGGCAAGATGGAGGGTGGGGAAGAGGAGGAGGAGGGAGCAGCACAGCGCTATGACTTTCTCAAGGACACGCAGCAGGTCAGAGTCAGGGCCCAGATTTGAATCCAGGTCTCCCAAATCCCCATCCACCGCTCCACACCACCTCCCTTCTCCCAGGAGGAAAACTGGTCTCTTTGCACATCTGACCAAGCATACATTCCCTCTTTTCTTGAAGGAAGCTGGAAGAGGCTATAAATTCATACAGCAAAATGATGCCGATGGTAATTATGTTCTATTCATACTATTTGGCACTCCACAGATCAAAAATTAAGAGAATTATTTACCGTACCAATGACAAAGATATTCAGAAGTTACTATGTCATAGGTGCAACAAAAGTCAGTTTAAGGAAGAGGAAGAAACAGATAACGTAACTAATTTTGTTACCTTAAACCTGAATAAACCCTCACTACGGGAAAGCAAACATGCACGACACCCTTTTCTCCTCAGAAAGAGAGCCTGCATTTTTTTCTTATTTTCCCACTGCAACCAGACAAGCTAGTTATAGAAAATTCAGGTCGAAAGGAACACACTCATAACAACAGGCCAGGCAGGAGTTACACTTTGACAGCGGTATCTTACACAGCAGCCATCAGACTGATGTAAGAAACGACTGACGGATCCTATTGACAGGCATCTGCAGAAAGCTGAAAAAAGAAAATCTATTAGAGAGACACTGTCAGGGAAAAAAAATCATTTTTTTGTTTCAAACCAAGTATGACCTGACAGCATCTTCTTAATTCTATTAAAAGTAGCACTTAGTGAAGTTGATACTCACTGAAGTTTGTACTTACTGGCTCTAACCCTGATGGGAGAAGGCAGCTTAGACGTCAGCCTCTGGACGAGGCCCCTACAAGCACACTGTGTTTTCCAGCATATTTCTATTAGAAGGAGAGAGTTGGAACACGCCAAAAGAAACAGGGCAACCAATGTCATGGGGAAAGAGAGCAAGCTTGGTTTATAACACCAACTGGAGTTTGGCCAAGGAAGAAAAATGGCCAGGGAAGAAGAGGGTACAGAACAGTCCCAACTTCATTTCGCACAGCCGTGTACCTGCTGAGGCTTCACCACAGAACAGGCTGTGTCCTACAGCCCCATGCCCCACGTCTGAGCCTCCACGCTTCCTTCCTCACGAGATACATGCTTTTTACCAAATGCAATACTCCCTAAATTTACCAAAATATTTTCCTTGTCTGTCTGCCTCACTAGCCTTCATCCGCCTGTGTCTGTTCATCTTCCTCTGACCCTACTTGCCCAACACTTTCACCCTTCCCACGTCCTACACCTCCCATTTCTCCCTTCGCCCGTACTGCACCTTGGTGGGGGCTCTCTCTCCTCCATGGTGGCACTGCTGTCGTTGTCCACGACTGGGCTTTGCTGGACTTCTCCTGGTAGCCTTGGGTCCCCGCCGGCAATAAAGCTAACGATTTTCTTCCACTTGCAAGTCTCTCCTATTGAAGGCTTGTAAGTCTTCTCTCGTCTTCCAGATGCAGCAACCCCTACAAGGGTAAGCTGGCTGCTCGTCCCTCCTAGACACCTCAGCAGGCACCCAGGTCTGCAGACTAAAACCCAAGTGCCTGTGACAAGAAGCTGAGGAGGAGGAGCCACTACCACCACATGATCAGCACGTGCAGAGAACCACTGGTGGCCAGAGGACCTACTTTGAGCCCTGCTGATCTAAAAAACACCCGACTGGCTGGGCTCCTTTACAGATGAAGGCTCCAGCTCCCAGGATGACTTGCACATGTTGGCCCCTCAACAGTAATTTTCTAGAATGCAAGCACCAGCCATTCTTCTGAAGCAAAGGTTCAAAATACTGTACCACCTTACCTCATAAAGAGCATTAGCAACTGAATCTACTTAACCCTTACAGGTGTAGGAGCGGCCAAGGATTGTGGAGTTACTTTAATCATAAGATAAGTTTTCAATTAACCCTTTAGATCGAACATCATCAGCCAACTCAGGTATCTGCCTTCTCGGAGTGAGAAGTGAGATGCAGACAGGACATATCTGGACTGCAATCAAAACTGTTTTCTTCAGAACTTCTTAGCCGATTTCTGAATTTCTGAAGAAGTAGATAGGATGGGCCAAGGCACAAAAGAGATGTCTGAAGAAGTTTCATACTAAACTGCTACTAAACAACTCCCAGAAATTAAAATAAAAAAGCAAGCTACAGCCTTTTGGCAGTAGCCATTTTTTGGCCTACTGTGATCAGATACATTCTTACATGTATAGGCACAGAGATTAGCGTCTTCTGACTGCAGACATCTTGCACACAGCAAGAATGAGGAGAGAACGAACTATCTGTGTACATCATTACATCTGGATCCAGCATCCAAGCCTCCTTCCTTACAGCTTAGTATCAGATTACTCCAAAAGCCCAAACATTATCTAACATCCTAACCCAGAAATTTGCTTCCTCTGGCGTTCAGTTTTCTCGGAGCTATTCCCCATCCTTTGATAACCTCTTCAGCTGACTGATCAGTGAGGTACGAACACTCAGCGTTCTGCAACACTCCTCGTGTTGGCGTTCTGGCACGTGAGGATGCAGTTACAACACCGCGAGCCATAAACCAGCAAAATAACACACACTTCCATGCACATTTCTAATATATTTTCCTCTCTAGAGGGTTAACTTGCCCAGATCGGAAGTGATATTTTATTCTCAATATAATCCTGTTAGGAAGGAAAAATAAGTTCTGATCTAAGTTCTGATAGGCTTAACCAAACCCACAACTATGAAAACGAAACTTTTCTGAGTTCAGAATCCACAGCTAAATTTTGCAGCTTTCCTCGTTTGAATTACGGTTCCTGCAGTTTTCATTTTATCTTAATTTTTTCCCCCAAAGGAATTTGGTCCCATAAAACACAACTGCTCTGAAGACTTGGAAATGTACTTTCTCAACAGGTACAGAACGAGCAAGAATAACACACGCTTCCTGCGGCTGCCTCTGCCAATCCAATGAGCAGTCGCAGCACCCTGGAAAGGGAGTTCTTTCTCCATACCCAGCCACCCTCCCTCTGTGCCAAGACAGAGAACCAGGCAGTAACTGCTGTAGCGCTTTTGTAGCGCCCGTCGGAACAGGAATCAGAAGGAATATTGCTCCGGATCGAAGCTCGTGCTGTTTGGCACCCTGCCTCCCGCAGCAGCCGCTGGGGGATGCACAGCAGAAGAGCACAGGAGTCATTTTGAATAGCTCCGGACACAGACAGGACCCAGCTTAGCAGCCATCCATACTGCCCAGGGCTTTTCAAGTCTTCTCCTTTACCCAGTAAAGCAGGACCTGTCTGTACCCAACACAGGCCACTGTATGAAACTGCTCAATGGCTTTTAACTCATCTGCTGTACTAGCACACAAAAGCAGCAGAAAAAAGGCTCCAGGCTACCGAAGCAACAGAAAGTAGTGAAGGTGCTATCTCAGCAGCAGAAGAAACTAATACGGAATGTACTGTAAGGCAGATTTTTACAAAACCGGATTAATACCACGGTTGCATTGTGGCAGAAACGTTACATTTACATAACTTTCTAGCAGCACACCATCTTCTGCTTCTAACCCCCTCTGGTCTCCGTGAGCTGCTCTGGTGAGGCTGCCTTCCCTCACGCTCACCCACAGGCAAGCAAGCAGCTCGTCTACCAGCTACTACAGAGCCACTACCCTCATCCCACCTCCCACGGGATCTTGAGATTCCTCCCGTCTTTAAGGCATAATCCTACAACTGTCTTATATTTATGGCGTAATAATGTCTCAAAGACTCCCTGTACGCTCTGCAACTTGACACATCAGATACTCCTAAGGAGTACGCTCTGCACTGAAGAATTACCACGCAGAGCATCACAGGGGGACAGCACACTCAACAAAACAACCAGAACGGGCTACACCTGCTCTTCTCACTGCTTCATGGAAGGGGAGGTACAAGACAAAGGCTCCAGACACCTGGCTCCTGTTTTCAGCCTGCTTTATAGCACTGAAAAAGACATTTCACCTCAATACTGTCCATTTCAGCAATTCATCAGGAGAGATCAGCTCATCTTACAGGAAGCAGCTGAAAGGAGCTCCTGCTTCCAGAATGGGCTTCTGGACCACACCAGCCAGTATCTGACCAGCCACTGGGACTGTTCCCTTTTCCCTGGCACACACACACAGTACTGGAGGAGCTGGAACCTTGGCTGCACATTTCACCCAGAATCTGCCACCCTCGCAGGTGACTGGCCATCTCACACTGCCACGCTGTAACGCTCATTCAGCACTGCCTTTACAAGTAGAGTCACTATAAAATTAGACCAAAGCCTCGCACCACACAACCGCAGGACGTCATGGCTTGCAGGTCTCTCGCTAAGTTGCAATGGCATTTGTGAGCTGCCAGACCTTTAGACTGTTTCTTCACTTCAACTTGATTTTTTCTGTTTTCTAGTCTACCCCACACCAACAGGGACTTGTTGAGGTGATGTGAGAGGACTGACGGTGCCATGACTAAGATTGCATTACACCCCTCGTTTATAACCAGAGACCATAGCTGTTGTTTACACCCCCCTCCGCCCTCTTCATCAGTCCCAGTACACCTCCTCCATCCAGCTGTTCTTACCCAGACCTGCAGCTCCAACAACGGTCACTGAAGAAACGCACTGACCAAGCGTTCGCCCCTTCAGTGTTCTTCGCTAGAGCCTTTTCCACCCTCCAACAATGGTGTTCAGGACTAGCAAATCTTAGAAAAACATACTATTTCCCACAGTTAAGCTCCACCCCACGATTGCAAAGGCAAAGCAAAGTTACTCTTGCTGTTTACTTCCTAATTTATGAACCCCTGCAAGAGGAAACCAGATTACTCTCTATTTCAAGGTTTAATCAGCACTGCAAAACAAGCACATGGGCAAAAAACTCATCTGAGTAAACACTTTAATCTCAGGGTGGCATAAGGTACTTCAACAAGAAAAAAGTTGTTATTGAGAAACAAAAGGCGGCTTAAAGAACATATTAGAAATAATCAGCTCAGCAAACAGCTTACCTGACAGCACTCCTGTAACAGCTTGTTTTGAAAAACACTGGAACTGTGGTTTTCGTTTCCACAATGACTCCTTTTTTGGTTTACACACACTGACCACTACATTCACACCATTTCAAGTCGCTGCTCTCCACAGCAGTCAGCTTTCACATTTGTTTCATCAAGTGTCCTGTTACACCAGAATTTTTGGCCTGATCGATGCCACCAGTTTTCACCACTCACTGAACAACCAGTGTTGGACAACCAACGCTCTGCTGCAGTCATGACACCACGCAATACTGTGATTGTTTCAGGCACTGACCTTACACCAGCAAAACCACTGAGCACTTAGAACCTGGAATATTTGCTGGGTGAGGAAACTGGCTGGAAGTAGTGGTTCAGAAAATAAACAAACAAAAAATCCAGTGCCTGGTAGCCCATTAACTTAGCCACAGAGAAACCACCAAGGGAAAGAAATGGATACTGGCTTCACATCACATCCCACACTCATGCAGCCGTACCCTGTGAGGAAAGCAATCCAGACGTAGGCCTTTGGGCTGGGCTCTGCGTCAGCAAGTCTTTTGGCTCAACAGGTCTGGAAGTCCTGGGATACCAGGCAAATTTCTGAGCACAGGAAAAGAAACTCAAAGGCAAATAACAAAGTGCACGCTTAAGAAATAAAACACATGCACAAGTACTGGCTCTCATTAATAAATAAAATGAACAGCTACCACACACACACACTACTCCATGCATGACTTCAAGTCACTAAATCTCCATAAGGCAAGGGTCTGGATTGTATTAGCCACATTCTCCCTCCCTGATTTGTCGGCAGCAACACCACAGCCCAAACCACCTGCAGCTGAGCAGGCACAGGTGAACAGTCCCATGGTGCATAAGGTGATGATGCAGTAATTCAAACCTTTCACCTGTTGGAGTTTTTTATACAAACTACTGTGAGCCAGACATGGGGCAAAGAGGTTTTTTATGAGAGGGGAAACCCTGACTGACCCCACGCCATCACTGCCGCACGCAGCTCTACAGCAAAGCCCCCCTGCACCCAGGGTCACACAACAAGGCTCTGTGGAGCAACAGGCACACGTAGCCTGTCTGCACGGTCAGAGGAGCCCCAAGGCAGCCTTCAGCCTCAAAACAACCAGCGTGACTAGCAAGAATTAAGCTTTTAGTATGAAGACATAAACCCGCTCAGACTTACAGCACATCCCACGTACATGGGGAATGCACATGTGCCCCCTCCCCCCCGCTGAGGTCCAGTTATTGTAGTCCAGGAAACAGCTAAATATTTGGCCTGTCAGCCCAGTTACCAAGACCCTCAGAAACATCCACCCACCCTTGCCCGGCTTTTGACCATTTAAGAATAAGATCGCCCATAGCCAAGTCCCCATCAGCGCTCGCAAGTGTTTACATAACGCGAAACATCCCCTGCGACTCTGCCTCAAGTACGAGAGGAAAAACACGGGGAAAGTTGGAGCGGACACGCTGCTCCCCCGCCGAGGCCTCGCTCGTCCCGTCGACAGGACCGGCGGCGAGCCCCGGGCGGCGACCCCGGCCCCGGCCCCGCTCGTCCCTCCGCCCGGCACGGCTGGGTGCCAACGGGCACTGCGGAACGGGGACGGAACGGGGACGGCGGAGAGGTCTCTGCCCCGTCCTGCGGGGGCTCCCGCGGCCGGGCATCCCCGCCGAGCACCGCTGCGCCGGCCCAGCCTCGGCACCGGCTCAGCGGCGGGCTGCACCCCCGGCCCCGCGCCCGCAGCCCCGCGGCGGCCTGGGGAAGGGGGCTGCCCCGGCGGCCAGAGCCGGGCGGGCTCACCACCTCCCTCCGCAGCCCCCGCCCGTCCCCCGGCCCTACCTGGCTCCGTTGGCGGCGGGCCGGGCTAGCGGCGCCTCGGCAGCCCCATGCTGGCGGCGCGGCGCTGCCCGGTCCCGTGAGGATGGAGGCTGCGCCGAGCTGCCGCCGCCTCAGCTGCACATCCACATGGTCACTGCGCTCGGAGCTCGCCGCCGCGCCTTATATAGCGCCGCGGGGGGCTCTGGGTAACCGAGTCCCGCCGGCGCCGCGCCGCCGCGGGGAGCGCCCGCGCGGGACTACAACTCCCGGCGTGCCCCGCGCCGCGCCCCAGCCGGCGGGACGGGGCGACCCCCGCGCCGGGGCGCTGCGGGAGGGCCCTGCGGGCGGCGGGCTCCCGGTGGCGGCCGAGGCTCGCACAGGTGTGTACTCTCAGGACGTGCGGCCCGAGTTCGGGGGCTCGAAACGGTGTTTGGTCCGGGGGGGGCTTCGCACAGAGCCCTGGCACCGGGCGGGCGGCGGGACAGGGGCCCACCCGCCGCCGGGGAGCAGCGGGATGCACCGGCACTGTCTGACCGGCCACAAAACCGGCAAGAAAATCGAGCCAGGAAAGATAAATACTTAGTAAATGAAGGTCTTAGCGCGGCTGGGGAAGTCCACAATAGCGGAGAGATCACGCTTAAACACCGCGGATTGGGATTTCACAAGGTTATTTACAGGCGCTGCTTTCGCTTCTGGGGTAATTCAGTTACTGGAAGAGAAGAGCCTTTGGCTGAGAACGGTCAGCGGTACGGAACGGCGGTAACCGGGGTAAAGCAGCGAGGCTGCAGAAGAACAGTTTAAAACTTTGAAAGTAGTGAGTTTTACTTGGTTTCCTCTTCGGTAAGACCATCTGGCACAGGGATGCTGCTAACGTTAACGCCTGTCTGCTGGCAACCCAACTTCAGCCAGAATGACCAGCAGTGATTAAAAATAAGAAATATTTCCTTTTATTTATTACATTATGCAATTATTTGTCCTTAAAATATTAGTCAAGGTATCTTGTCCACGATTATACTGCAACTTTTATGCCCTCTGTAGGGTACACGGGGCTGTGTTTGGCAGCACAAAGCGCCTCGCTGAAGTGGATGCAGTGTTTGTGCTGCAGAACTGCTGTATCACTTTAACTGGCATAAGGTGAAGAAAACACTTCCCTCCTCTCACTTCCACCCGCAGCTACCCGCTGCCTCAGATAACAGATAGGAAACTGTAACTGCTGCTGCCACGCTCATTGCTGGTTCCCTCTCTACAGCAGTGGACCGCCGCTGGAGAAAGGCAACAAGTCTCCATCAGCCAGTGGTCCGATTCAACACAACCTACCACTATATTGGTTCTTCATTAATAACATCAGAGGAGTTGTAATTATGGCTGTCAAGCAAGAATATGCCGAAGTTGAAGTCCATGATTTAGGAACTTAAGCGAAGGTCAGTGAATAGAGTTCTGTGATTTTCATAAATGGCTGCAATACTACAAGCCATTACTCATCAGAAATTTGGCAGGGTAATGGTGCCTAATATCATTAGGTAATCCTAATGAATTCTCGTGTAATCAAGTCTAATCTCTGCATGAGTTCAGTAGGCTGAGGACAGTGAATGGCTAGAACGTCTGGTGCGCTTAGGCAGTGACACAAGGACTGTCTCTAGAGCCAGTGGCAAAGAACGTAGCCCACTGCACACCTTTAGGGTTATGAACCATCTTCATTACTGAGTGCTAAATAAGAGCAGCAGCAGTATGTTAGAAGTTGTGTGTAAGGTAAGGCATAGTTTTGAGGGATTTCCCACAGAGAGAGGATGAACGGGTCCCCCAGTCACACCCAACCTGGCAGTATCAAGTTCTGTGAGCATGGGATGCACAGGAGACAGCAGAGGAGACCTGGGACACTGCTCTAACCCAGTCTGCAAATCCTCAGTTCCTCGTCTGAAGAGCTGCATACATCTCTCTATGCTTCTACAGCAGTCACGTCATTTGTCTCCTGCTGCTTCTCCAGCCTACCACTCCTCTATCTTGCAGCCTCTCCAGAAGGTGGAATATCAAAGGCTACATTTTCTCTCATGGACCACATTTGCTCTGGGTCTTGGTCAGTTCTTCAAAGGCTGTGAAGTTTGTGCTACTGAAGGCCCTTCAGCCAAAAATACTGAGCAAGTAGTGCAAAGAATTTGCTAGATTTGAAGGGATATTGGCAAAGACAAGATAATCATGAAAATTTCCAACAGTGGAAAATGTTTCCATTTCTCTTTAGGAACTTGCTTTGGGATGCTGCTGCAGGCATGGTGAGTTCATGTCTACAATCTTACAGCTATAAGAAGAGATGAAACAGTAAGGCTGTCTGCAAATGAGAAATTTCACACTCAGAAGTACCGTAGAGTTATTCTCTTAAAGCAACTGTTTCATTGATAAGTGAACTACAGCAGGTGGCCCCTGAGTTGGGGAATAGGGTCCTACTCACTCAGTAGCAAACAAGGGTTGGGTTTATTCACACACAAATACACAAACAGGCTCTGAGGAATGAAAACTTCAGGAATTCAGAGAGGAAATAGTGAAAAAAATACGACTTGGTAGATATCACTTCAGTCTTTAGAGTGCTATAATGTAGATGTTTAGCCCAATCACATATGTGATTTCAGTCACAGGAAAACACTTTGCAAGAGAGGGGTTTTTTTTTGCTATTACTCTGTTGTTTTGCTCCTTTTTGAACCTTATCCTGGTCCATCACTACCTTATTTGTAGCAATTATGTGAATTCAACATTGATGAAAGATGTTCAGATGAATTTTGAAGTCTTTTATTTGCCAAGAATAAGAACAATATTATCTTGTTTTATGCTGCCAAATTTGCAATCAACTGTTGACTTCTCTGGACTATTTTGGTCAGAAAGCACTCCAGCCTGCTGGGTGGGTTTGCATATTTTTTGCCTCTGCTGTTGGTTCAGCTGCACAGGCAGCAGCCCTAGAAGAAAAATTAGAACAGAAGATATTGCAGGCAGCCACCAGGACTCTCAGGATCAAACTGTCTAATCTTGCTCGTGGCTGGTCCTCATGATGAAGCAGATGATCACAAAAGCTTCCCATCGTCAGACCTGTCCATGCCAGCACTGCAGCACTAGGAGATGAAAAGCACTACTAACAACAGGGACAAACGCTAGGCAACATCTCAGCTTTCCAGCTAAGTGCTGCAAAGTCTCTCATTTCTATAATATTTTAATGACACTGAAATCAGTGTCTTAATCCTGGTGTACTCAGTGCAAGGGAAGAGAATAATTAATCCCTGTGTGGAAGAGATTAGCTGCCTGTGAACAAATTACTTAGGAGCACAAACAGATCAATAAATGACACCAGCAAAAGTTCTCAGAAGTCCTCAGGATTACAAATGGGAAGTTGGATGTTGCTCAGAAACAAACTGTAATTGTAATTATTTCAACTAATCTCCTGAGAGAATAAAGAACATAAACCTTCCTGATGGAAGTACAGAAATGATGCAGAAAAGAATTCTAGGAAAAGGAGCAATGAGGATGAGTGGGCAAGATACACTAGAGAACTGTGCCAGCTCATTGGAAATCAGCTGATTTTCTTGAATTCCATCATGACACAGCCAGAATCCCATGGCTTTAATAAGGGGAAGTTATCCTGGCAGACTGTTTTCAGTTCTAGAAGACTGTAGAATTTGGATACTTAGATTTTGCTGTTATTTCAGTAAATTGCACTGGAAATGTGGAAGGAAAAATAAGTTACATTTACTTTGCATTTTCTAATGCACGGGGCTACGATCAGTGCTTCAACATAAAAGGAATGTTTACATTTTCTGACACCGAAGCAGCAAGGGTTGATTTTATAATTAAATTTGTATTCGTTTGTTTTCCTGCACTCTGTTCCTTTTCTAAGTACATCACAGGGCAAAAGGGACTAATGACAGATAATTGAAATGCATCCTTGTGAGGACTGCCAGCACTGCCATTTTACACACAGTAAAATTTCATACAGCAAGTACAGTTGAGTCGTGTTCCTTTCCAGTACTAATACAAAGCAATGACAACAAAGAAACCCTCCTTCACTATGGCCATGCTTCTTTTTGCTGTACAGTCCTAACCTGTACAGGGAAAAATTATATAAAATATTTTGAATTAATATCCCACAGAATGAGTAAAGATTTCTTTCAGTATAGTGTAGGATCCAGAAGATCCATTCTGCTGACAGCCCTGAACAGAAGCTCCCACACAAAGTAAAGATTTACATGACAGAGCACCAAAATCTTCAACAACTACAGTGAACCACAGGAAAAAACGAAGGAAAACGAGGGCATTACCAGTTCCCTGATGTAGAAGGTATTGACAGTTCTGGATTGAGCAAGCTGGTCACCATCTGCCTTAGGCTACGTACCTTGGCTGTGCAATGATAGACAAGAATACAAAAGCAGTGCACCCTTTCTGCCTGTGAATGAGACAGCAGGACTTTGGATTTATGGCACACAAGAAAGCAGTCATCTGCACTTGCTGCTCCCCCAGCTCCTTAGCAGGGGGACAGTGAGTGGGAAGAGCCTTTGCTCTGATCACAAAGTCCCAGCCAGCCGAGCTGGCACACAGTGGGGTAGTAATTTGCTTCTTGCTACTAATAGCAAATTGCTGCCTCTCCCAAGAGCAAAGTAGGAGGCCATTGTGCCTCTATGAAGTACGTTTCCATTCCTGACCTGCTCAGCTTGCACACTACCATGTTGCCTTTCACCTGGCTGGTAACAAACTGCTTCTCAGTCACCTGCACTGAAAACTCCTGTAAAAAACCTCAAACCTGCAGTAACAGGATTTGATGTTCACTTGGAAAGAAAAGCAGGTTTCTCCTTTTCCCCTTCCAGGGATATTTTTACCCCCTCCATGGTGATGTTTTTGCCATAAAGACTGATTGTGGCATACTTGGTAAAATCCATTTTTAACCGTGAAAAATCCAAATCCCAGGATAGATACACAAACAGAAGTGCCCGAGGAATTCACCATCGTTTATTTTTTCGTAAGTCCTTATTCTGAAATGATGCTGAGTTGCATCATCCCCCATTAACAGAGGAGATGAGGGTTCTTTTAGGAGGAGGGCATGTACACACTCTTACGTTACATACTGCTATTGTACACAAAGGTGTAAGCACTTACTTTTTGGGCCTTAGACCTGCACTTTGTACGAGTGTCTGACATTAATGCTATCTACATGCTGTTAGCTATCCTTCAGCTGCAGTTTCGTTGCAGCAATTTCCTACAAAAGAGAAGAAAGAAAGAGTGAGCTTAAAACACACGTGAATACTGATGGCCTCAGCCAGAGACCAAGGCCTGGAGAACACCATCCTTGGTGCAAGTGACTACATCTTGAATAAACCTGACCACCACCTCCATTAAACACTCCCCGTTAGGCACCAGAGCGCTGGGAACGGTCTCTGCAAAAGCACAGGCCTGTGTGCTTTATTTAGGCCGTGTTTGCTTCAGGGCCTGGTAACTTACACAACAGACAGGGAAACCAGATCCAACTCAGGGAAGACTGTGACAGGAGGCCGTGGGCAGCCGCGCACCCTCCCGGGGAGCGCCCCGCGGGGATGTGTCCCCCCGCTCCCTCACTCTCCTCACGAAGCCTCACGTACCTGCCCGGCCCGGCCCGGCCCGGGGCAGAGCCACACGCTGCTTTCCGCGGGACCCCCGAGGCGCTAGCGGCGGGGTCCTGCGGGGGGAGCGCCCCAGCTCCCCCTGAGGTGCGCGAACGGCCCCTCCGGGGGCAGGAACGGCGGCGAGGGAGCGGCTCGGGCACAGGCCATCCAGCTCCCGCCTCCGCCACCCGCCCCCGCCGGGCCGCGGCGCTGCCCCTTTAAGGCGCGGCTCATCACCTGACCGCGGGCGTCACGTGGTATCTCCGCCAACATGGCTGCGCCCGCGGCGGCCTGCGCGCCTCGCTGCCTCCTTCTCCTCCTGCTGCCGGGGCTGGCGGCGGCCGCCGGGGAGGAAGCTCCCAGCGGGGGCTGCGGGTGCAGCGCTAGCCGGGGCAGCGGCGACGGGCGGGAGGTGGCGGCGCGGCGGTACTCGGCGGCGGCGGGCGGCGGGCGGAGCGCTGGGCACAGGCCGGTGAGCGGCGGGGCGCGGGGCGGGGGGAGTCGCGCGCTTCCCGCCGCGCCCTGAGGGGGGAGGCCGGGCGCGCTGAGGGGGCGGGCGGGGCCGTGGGGCGTCCCCGGCGGTGCGGGGCGAAGCAGGGCCTACTGCGGGGCTCGGGGTTACCGGGGAGCCCGAGCGAGCGGGCGTGCCTGTGGGAGCTCGGGTTAAAGCCGCTGGGGCCGAACTCCTGGGTTCTCCCCTCTTGGGCACGGTGCTGCGGCTGGTGCTGTCTCTCTTTTCCCGTTCAGCGAGCCCGAGCGTCTCCCAGGCCGTCCTGAAGACGGGGAGAGGCCCGGGCAGCGGTACCCGTGTCCTGGGGGCCTTCCCCGCGTCCCCACCCGTGTCCGCCCTGACCGCTCCTCCCTGGGCCAAGCTGAGATGTGACAAACGGATTCGGGGTGTTTCTCCCGGCTGTTTTGTCCAGCCTCCCCACACCTTTAGCTGGCTAACGCCGGGCATATGTGTGCCAGAGCGCTTGCCTGAGCGGGGCCATCCATTGCCGTACGGCCCAGGGAGGTGGTGGCTCTGTTAGGGTAGTCCTGTACCTGGTGAGTATCAGCACTGCTGTGGCTCTGGCTGCCCCCCACCCGTCGCTTTTAGGTCTCTGTATGAATGGAATTGAAACACCGACATGGGATGTGTGTGTCTTTCAGCAAAGCCATATTTATGTATCCATACCTAGATATCCTTTGAGGTTCTCTTCAAGTGAAAGTCTCTTTAATTGCTTATTCCTTTCTATTGCTGCTGCTGCTCTTCTGAAAGACGCCGTCCAGAGCTGAGCGTGCCTTCTTGATGAAGGCAGAGTTTAAAGTAGGCTGATGTGCTACGATGGTGCTTACTGCGAAGGGACGCTGAGACTTTTTGTATCATTGGAGACCGAGAGCCTCACTGGATGAGATATCTTCAGTTATTAGAAATGGGATTGCTGTTTCATTTCATGAAAGGTGTCAGTAAACTTTGGCAGACAAAATTACATCACAGCACACTTGGATCTTGTTCTTGTGCGAGATGGCTTGCAAATAGTGCAAAGATGAGGGGCTGCCTCTCTAATTGCCTCTTGGTGGTGTAACGCTGGGAAGCTGTGTCAGCTTGGGGAAAGCCTGTGCCACACAGGCACCACGGACACTTAGCAGGTAAAGGGAAGGATGCACAGTGGTAATTATGGCTTTGCTATTGCAGGCTGCACTTAAGAAATTTGAGTATATTTGAAGAGTGTGAATTAAATACTCCCCAAGTGCAGTATGGATTATGTCACTAATCTACATTTCATGTAATAAACTTCAGCATTTCACTGTGAGTCTCGCTGCAGGGTGAAAAAAAATCATTTGACTCTTACCTTGTGTGAGGCAGCTGGCAACTTCAACAGCAGGTGATGACAACTAATTGCTGCTGGATTTTAAGCTATGTTCAGCACATAACTTGATTATGCTTAGCTAGAAAACATTCTTACCAGAAGGGAGGTGAGGGAAAAATTGGCTTCTACCTCAACCACAACTGGGATTAATTATTTCCACTCCATCTTGAGCAATGAGGAGCTAGTACTTTAGTGGGTCTGCTCTACATTACCGTAATATTTTCAACATAAGTATAACCACGGGCAAATGCAGTCCCTGTTGTTGCAGTTGAGCTTTGAGGACAATGAACTGCGTGTGCTAGCTAAGTAATGTTGTGAAGATACAGGCAATTATTGTTGCACACTTATTGCAGTAAATCACCTAATACAGTAAATGACATATCTGTCAGCCTCTGCTGTTGGATTTCTGCCTCTGTAGTTCAACTTTGGTATTTCTTAGAGATTAGTTCCTTGCTGTTAGCTACCTGTATTTTAAAACTGGATGTTAAAGCTGCTTAATTAACTATACAAATGTGTTTTCTGGATGTGATTGTGCAGAAAATCTGTTCTCCACTTAGTGTTGCATTCCAGCGTCCTCAGCTGAAGAGCGCTGAGATGTCTTGCAGCCTGTGATGTGGTGTTATCCTAAAGCTGGCTGTCAAAGGAAGGTCCTGTTTCCCAACAGGAGCTGTGAAATGAGCCTTGGTGGGGAAGGGTAGTCCTGTGGAGTCAGTATTTGGTATCAGTTGGGCACAACATCGGTGGACATGCCAGAAGTCTCAGCTGTCGCTGTGTGAGAGGGCTGCAAAAGCAGCAGGTTCACAAGGAAGCCTTTGGACATTGCTAGCTGAACGTGCACTGGCGATCTGTGGAGATTTTTCAGGTTTTGGCAATGAATGCTAGGCTGCAAGGCGAGAGTTAATTTTTCACATGCCTTTAGACAGCAGCTCACTAGTGAGCTCTGAATCTTGCTTTGAAGGCTGCTCCAAGGAGTTGTTTTAGCTACAGCGGGTTGGAAAGAGATTGGAAGGAAGGAAGTGGTGCAGCTTCGTGCCACATTGTCATTCCCTAAGTCCTAAAAAATGTAAGCAAATTTATCCTGAAGCCCTTTTATGGATTCAGTTAAAGACAATCTGCAAGTGCTCAGATTCTTTATAGTGGAGAAAAAGTTATGAGGATGCAGCTAGCTTCAAATGTGGCTAGTTCAAAGGAAAAGTATTTGTAGCACACTTCTTAGAGGCCTTTTGCAAGTTGTGTGGATTTTAAGTGTTGCTGGGAGAGACCCAAGCTAAAGGAGAGATCTATAGTGGAGAAGAAACAACTCTCATACATCTAAAACCCAGGCTGCTTTTTCAGTCAGACCTTAAGCTACACTTCTGGAGTAGTGTTAGAAGTGTGCTACTCTGGAAACTTCTCTCTCAGTGAATATTTCTGTTATTAGACTTGAATTTCCTGCATACCAAACATCAGGATCTTGCAAAAAAAAATGCTGCTATCTCTTAGAACTGGCTTTGCTCATTTTAGGTTCTGTCGCTGGTCTGCCTGCTTGAATTCCTTGTAAGAGTAGTGTGTGATCACAGATCACTGCCAGGGTATGTTCAGCAATATGATGTGCTAGATTATTTTCCACAGTGGATGTGTATGTCGGTGCTGGATGGCTCTCTTGAGGTTCACCCACTCCCAAGCCTCTGACCGTTGCCAGAGGAGGAGTGAGGTGGCTGAATTCAGTGTGAGTGAGGGGGTAAAGGTAGCTCGGGAATACTGAAAAGAAAGGAGAGGGAGTTTTCTTCCCCAATTCTTTCATCTGTTGATGATGAGTTGGGTACCTTCTTGGCAAGCTAGCTCTTGGGTAGTCAGCCCTTGAAGCATCACCTGCCATTGGGAAGTTTTTGTGCAGCCTGAGCTGTCATTCTTCATTCCAGCACAAGCTTCTGAGCAGGGATCATGGATGCTGTTGGTTTTTGGGTGAGGAGTGTGTTGCTCAGTCTGTGGTCTTTAGAGGGCTCTCAGGAAACATCTGATAAGGCATGACAAGACCTCTGGGGCCTTTGTCTTCCTGGGAAGAGCCCACTAAAGCTGAGGGAAAATGTGTTTTGTTTCTCTGGAAACTGGCTGAGGCCTTAAAGGGAAAACATCTCATTGAAACAGTTAAAATGTTATTCTGTCACTTGTCCTCTACTTCTGAAGCTTGAGGCTCTTGCCCAAGGCCAGTCTTCCAGAGGAGTGGAATATGACTGACGTGAAAGTTTGTCTCATCTCAGGCACACAGAGCTGCAGGTGCTGTGTCTACCTGCCAGTTAGCAGCATGGTTAGTAATAAAAATGCCACTGTTGCCATTTTGTTGTGCTGTTTTTGTCGGTGAAATGCTGCTCAAAGCAAAAGCACCTGCAAAGATGAGGTGGACAAGACTTTCCAGTCTTTCACTTTCATAATCTTTCGAATGGTGTTTTCTCTGCAGATGGTGGCTATTCCAGGGGGAGTGTTCACAATGGGCACTGATGAGCCTGAAATACAGCAAGATGGAGAATGGCCTGCTAGAAGAGTCCACATTAACAGCTTCTACATGGATCAGTACGAGGTCAGCAATGAGGAGTTTGAGAGATTTGTGAATTCTACTGGGTACGTTACTGAGGTAAGGTAGAAGGATATATGGTCTCCTGTCATCTTTGTGTTGGCAAAATCCTCATTAAAAACTTAGGCTTTTCTTTTTTGAAGGGTGTCACAACGCTTGCTTGGGATTTGCATACTGGAATGTTTCTGATATTAGTAGCGTAGAGAGAAGATTGTCTTGCCTTGCTGCCCAGGAGTCTGAAAGGGCATTTAGGTGTAAGCTGTTACATTTAGTAAGTGTCTTGATATCTGAACTAATATCTTCCCTGATGTATGACTGAGGCAGCCTGGGTGAAGCTAACAGAAAATGTCTATGCAGGGGTTTTTTGGGTTTTTGTTGTTGCTGTTTGGGATTTTTTTTAACCTTTGGGTCCTAGGACATCTTTGTACCAGTACAACCATGTTGTTAGATTTTTCCTTATTTAAGAGGAACAGGGGAGAAGGGATTTGAAAATCAGCAATAGCTGAGGACTCTGCAGGCTAGTTCAGTGCAGCTACTTGCTGATGAGCTGAGCAATAGGAAGCCGTGCAGTCTGAAGAAGGTATAATAGCAAGTATAATAATAGTTTTGTGCATGTTCCTGGGAACAATGGACTCAGAATATGTTAAGGTTCTTCCAAGAAAGAAGCTACTTGTGCCTGAGGCTCTGATCTTTCCTGACAGTTGACTGTTCCTACGCAAATTTTATAACACTCTGACAGGCCTTTTAGGCAAATAAAAGCCTCAGTAATGATCGGGTCTCAAAGGAGGCACTTTGCTGAATTCACTTGATGAACTGGTTGGTTCTCATCTGGAAGACAGGATCCTTCTGCTTGGATGAAGGGCTTCTTTCATCTACGGAACTATTTCTGTTTTTAAGTTCTTAGCTCGATAATTATGAAAAAAGGTTGCTTAACAATTTTGAGTTTGAACAGGGCTTTCTTGTCAACAGCTTCTGGAGTGAGCCCATGTGCAGTGGTATTTAAGTGTAGCACTGCATCAGATGGAGTCTGGTTCAGACAGCACTTCATGGCTCAGCTGGTGTAGCTGGGTGCTCCACTTACCCCTTCTCCCTTCCCCCCTCACATGGGACCCCCTGTTATGCTGGATTAAACTCAGAGTTGAGTAAACAGCATTGATTCTGCAGGGTTTTTTTTGGGGATGCAGCTGAGCTGTTTTTTATGTATTTAAATAATGTCCATATTACTTACTGCAGGTAAACAGAGCCAGCCTCCTTCTTGCTTTTCTTTTGTGAAGGGCTAGACTGAAGTCCAGTGGCAAACGAAACCTGAAAGTAAATGGAAAGCTGAAGAAAAAATCTCCAGATGTACAGCTATCTTGTTGAACCAAAAGTATTTTCTTTTTTACAAACTTAAAAAAAAAAACAACTCAAAAACCTTGATGGAGGCTGTCAGACTGAAATCTGGGGTCCTTTAGATGATAAATCTGTTTGCCTCTGTCTGGGTCTTCCAGATTGGTCAGGAGAGGAAAAAAAAAAGTGTTTTTTTTCTTCTCTTTCCTTTCTGAAACGGAATATATAAAGATTACAGGCATATGTTAAAACTTCTTGCAATTTGGGTGGCGAATGGGATCCTTCTTTCAAACTCGGCTTCTTAAAGAGTTCTGAGCATGCAGAAGCAGCTCATGGTGATGATTCTCAGTCTTTGAATGACTATAATAAAATGAAGGAATTGAGAAAGGCAAATGTGTTGAATTCTGATAACATGTTTTGACTTCCCCTAGTACAGCAGTTCACTTAGTGTACTTGGTATCGTGTACTGTCATTCATTGCAATGATTTGTATTTTTTGTTTCTGTTGGCTTTATATAATGCTAGAGATAATGATTGGGTTACTTTTAACTCTTCTGTGGTTGTTGGAACAGCACTTTAAAACGTGGTACTAGTGGTAATGAAGGAGCAGTAAGTGATAAGGCTTAAGTCCTTTATTGTGATTCCCAAAGGAAAAATAAGAGAAATTAAATATGCCCTTGAATGTTGGATTATTGACTGTACTGCTTTAAAGCAATTGGGACAATTGGAACTGCATTTTTAATTAATAGAAGTAAAAACATTTGCAGAAGCTCTGAGCTGCCATCTGTCCAGTGGCTGTTGAAGAACAATGACATCCAGAGATAAAATGCCTTCTCTTCTGTTCCAAAATAGCTTCCTTGAAAGAGGACTCAAAATTACTATTAGAATTTCCTGATCACTGATAAAATAAAGCTGTAAATGTGAGTGGCGTTTTAAGAATAACATTCCTTTGATAACATGGTTGAATCTTTTGTTCTTTCTATAGGCAGAGAAATTTGGCGATTCCTTTGTGTTTGAGGGAATGCTGAGTGAAGCAGTGAAGGCTGGCGTCCACCAGGCAGTGAGTAACGCAGCAGGGTGAAACTTGCTTAGCAAACTTTGGGGTAGATGTGTTAGCAATTGTGGCAGTAATATCAAAATTGTGTGATGTTCCCAAAGCCATGTACAAAAATGGGGTTTATGGAGGGGTGTTTGGCCTAGAATAGACTCCCTCAAGTGTGGAGGGTTTACAGTCTATTCTCTGGTCTCTTTCTGGCACGTTCTGCCAGTGCAGTCTTATGTCCAAAGTGGGTAATCCTGGATCCTACCGATTTAAGAAAATGAGGAATAATCTGTGTATCTGATCTGATAGCGATGCTTCCATGAGAGCTTTTTCTAGGTTAACTAGAGACAAATATTCCAAAGAAGTGCCACTTCTGTGGCAGACCTGAGTCTGTAAGACTCCTTGTTATGGTTGTGAATGGCTTAAGTTTACTGTGCTTCCTCCATCTCTGTAGAAGATGCTGTGTGTCTTGCTGTTTTTGCAGTTCCCTTCATCTTGCTAGGGCAGCATAGTGATTGTGGTCGGTGCAGTGCTGATTAAACTGGAGCTGATCCTGTTTTCCTCTTCAGTGGAAGTGAATATTGGTTTTAAAAAAAAGTTTTTGGTAGCAAAGCATCCCTGCCCGCCCCTTTCCTCTTTCTGTTGTGAATGTGTTGCTGAGCCTTTCTTAGGTTTCATTTACATCCTCCTTAACAGGTCACTTAACCTTTACGGGCTCCCAATAGTAAGCAGATGATGTCCTGTCATCTCCCCGATGAATTTCTGTGCTTTGAGCAGAAGTTTGGACAAGATGACCTGCTGAGATCCCTTCCTGTCAGAATTATCCTCAGGTCTGATGAACATGCCTTTAAAAAGGCCTTAAAATGAAGCATTCTGATGTGCACAGTGTAGCAATGTGGGGGGGGGGTGGCTCCAAGTTGCATTTACTCTGGATGGGAATTTCTTTGCTTGTTTTGGTTAATTTTCTTTTGGATCACCTTTTGCACCTTCTGATGCTAGATAAGCAAAGAGAGACAGGTGGGACAGTCTGGGATGACATTGTTTCTTTTAGTTAGTAGCAAGGTTTTGCTTGTGCACAACACTTGATCCAAGGTACAACTTGAAGAGTTTAGAGGATTATTATTTATTATGCAAACAGCTGAGAATACCTGGGGGTTTAGTATTTAGTCATTTAACTTTCTCCAAAATAGTTCATCACACAAAGAATTTTCCTTCCACGTTCATGGTGCAATAACTTAGAGTAATGAATATTTATTGTTCTATATAAATGATGCTCTGGGTTGAGGGGGGGAAGTCTCTAGAGTTTGATTTTTACCTTCAAGGGGCAGACTGATAGATCAGAGGTTTCAGGAAGCCCTGTGTGAATACGTGCTGTGAATGGCAAAATGCAGGGTTTGTTTCCTACTGCAAGGAAAGGAAGATTACGAGAATAGTCTGTTATCTTTTAATTCAGGACTAGCATTTGTGTCCTGTGAGATATAAGATGACTAAATTGGACTCGCTAAATACTAGCGTAATGAAAGTAGAATAAATGCAGATAGGCTCATCCCATCTTTACACCAGAAAATCCATTTGTCGGTAGCAGAGAAATTATTTTTCCTGCCCTAGTTCTGTGATGCAGAAATCCCTAAATCAGGCCCTCTGTTTTAAAACAAACAAACCCCAAGAATGCTGGTGTAAGCTCAGTCTTGGCTATTTGTATAAATACATACAGAGCGTTGGGAGCCACTTTCCTGGGTGTGTCAGCCAAATTTCCAAGTGTTGGCTGTGATGCTAACAGAGCAAGTATCGTGCCAGAGAGCTGGAACGGAGCCCAAACTGGTCTTTTTGGCTGCTTCTTCATGAATGTTTTCTGTATTTATTAAAAGTAAACTTCAGGAGACTGTCCTTTTGCCATGTTTTTCAGTGTTTATTATTAGGTCATTTTGCTAATTACTGGCATGCAGAGCATTGTTGGAATAGGCGGAGAATAAGATTGTACTCATTTTTTTGGTGAAGTGATCTGGAGAATAGTGACTGCCTCTTAGTTTGGCACTTCTGAACTTTATGCTGATGCTGTGGACAAACTTGTGTTCTAAAACATGGTAATATTGTGAGAAGGTGAAAAAGAAACTAGAAGCTGTTTTTCTGCCTCCTGTCTGCCTGTCCCCTCACCAGCTACATGGCATGAAATCTGACTTCTAGCAAGGAACTTCTGTCTGCAAGGAGAAGGTGTCAGAAGGCAGCTCAGTGGTGAGTTCAGAGCACTGTGCAGACCTTAGTTGCTTTGAGGGTTTTTGTGTCAGTGCAATTTGTAGACTAGAACAGGCCAGCATCTTTCAGTTGCAGGGAAAGGGAAGCATCAGCCATGGGGATGTGGTGTTAGAATGTAATGTAGTCAGGCTGCTTCTCAGACAAATTCTGTGCAGGCTGTGCTTATCCTGGCTAACTGAAACTAATAAAATACATTAGCAGTTTCCTATAGGTTGTGCTTTCAAAAAAACAAATTTTTATAGACAATTTGCAAGAAACTTCTTATTGCTAAAAGCAGAAGCATCCCAGCTAGGAGGCAGGGACTTTAAGGGTTCTGCAAAAGCAAATTCTTCCTAAGGATCTGCAAGCTTAAATGAAATAATAAAAAATAAAAAAATAGCTTCGTGTTACATTGCCCAAAATGTTTAAACTCTACTAGTGTCTGCTGGGGGAAAAATAGCGAAAGGAATCCAGTACTATTCAATTATTTTTTAAAAAGTGAGCGTGTTTAAAACTTGGCTACTGCAGCGTAACTGTTCAAGTGTAATCAGAAAAAGTGTAAATTGCATGAAATTCATTTGCGCCAGCAGATAGTAATGATTGGCAATAGAGAAGATTAAGACTTGTTTCTCAATGTATACCTTAGTCAACTAACGTTTTAGCTTGTGGTATGTACCTTCTTGAATGGAAAGTCTCCATGAAAAGCAGAAATAGGATATAAACGTTGGTGTGTTACTGGTACTGAAAATTCCTCCACCAAACTGGTGGGAGACAGGACTGTGTTATTGCTTTGCCTTAGTTGCTCAGACGTGGTTTTATAAGGCTCTTCTCCAGTTGAAGCACAGGGTGCTAAATGCAGGTGTGAATATAGGGGAAGAGCAACAAGAACGTGTGTTTTGGAAGTAGTATTTCATATGCAGTGAAAGAATTGGGGAGAGGTGGAAGTGAAGATATTGAACCAAATGGTATATAACATCTCCTATGAATAATGAGGTGTGTGTGTGTGTTGGGGAGTATCTGGGGGGTTTGCTCTGTTTGGCCACTTCAGCTCCTGCAGTTAAACTGGACAAATTAATCATAGGTCCTGAAAGGAAGCAGACAGCTTAATTAGAACAGAGGTGGGGCTGGTGAAAGCTAATGCAGGAGCAGTTTAGCATGTAAAATAATTGTTGGAGCTTTGGGTGTGCATTTCCTGGAGGTGAGGTGGTCTCCTAGATAGCCACTGCTACAGGAATGTGGGTTGGACCTAGCCCTCCTCTGGAAGGGAAGCAGTAAAAAGGGGTGTAGCAGCCAATAATTGAATTGTTCTAGATTTCTGGGAACTTGAGTTTTAGTTTTGGCCTCTAAGTTTGTGGTGGTAGCATGGCAGAGAGTGAAAATTTAGCACTGTAACAGATGAGGGTGTTACTGATAGAACTGGTGAGGACTTTTTCAAATAAAAAAGGATTTTCTAGGGTGAGGATGGAAGGTCCTTTGAAACCAAAACGTTTTGTGTGGGCTTAACAAGTTTTGATAGCTTCACATATTAAAATAAGTTCTCAGACTTGCAGATTAAAACCAACTACTAATTACTGCATCTATTACAGCTATTAAGTTATGGCCTTTTTTGGATCCTTGGCCTTTGGTTTAGATGTCATGGATAAAGCACAGCATAGAATCGCCAGTAGCTTGGCACTTGGAGGTTATTTTTTTCTTTCCTTCTCTTTTGAAGGAATTTGGGGAAATGGAAAAAGCTCAAAATTTAGAGATTTTGCTATTCTTATTTTGTGATGAAACTGCTTTCCTGCTCTTTTATCTCCCTGACTGAGTTAAGGAGGAAGTAGAGAGGGGGAAACGCATGCCCAGTGCTATTATTCCATGGCATTGTAAAATGTCATTTATAGGGCATTTTAATGTATCCTAGAGCAAAAAGCATGGGGATTGTGTCTGTGAAATGAGAAGGTACTGAGGCGTGCTTGCCAACGAGGGGATTTGAGAGCTCTTGCAAATAACTGCAAGAGTCTCGCTTGCTGTGCAGCTACCATTGAAAAGGTAAACAGGATAGCACTTACTGCGACTGGAGTACAGCCTAAGTCAGATTTGCTCACTGGAGAGTAGGGGGAACATTTTTATTCTTGGCTTGTGGAAGATAGCAAAATTAATTTTTGCTTCTAGGCCAGATAAACCCTGCAATGAAGAGACTGAAAGCGTACAAATGTGTGTAATTCATTTGTCTTTAGGAGGTATTGAATTTTGGGTCTGAGAATGCAATGAAATTAGTTCACTGGCAGACTGGAGCAAATGCTATTAAGGAGTTCTGGTCAATCTGGAACCATTGGATGCTATTTTCATCCCTGTTTGTATGGAAACCTCTGCAGTGGTCATGAGCTGTGCAATTTACTTATTTATAGCAGTGCCTCTAGCCTTTAACTCAAAGGGCATAGTCCCATTCTAAAAACAATGAAAACACTATGCATTTCAAATGAGGATTTCAAATTAATAATGAAACAAGCAATGTTTGCAGGTAGGATAGCAGTGCTAGCGTTTGCAGCAGTTACTAGGGAGAATGTACCTTCTGACAGCCTGCAGTAATAACTGACTTATCTGTGGCTTGGGGGAGAGCAGGTAGGTTATTGTATAGCTTGTCTGATACTGTTAAAATGTCAACATACATAGGATGCATAAGCAGAAGCTGACAAATACACTTATTGCTATTTTAAGGGTAAATTTCACCTATACCACACTTGGCTTTTGCTTTTTCAGAGAGGAAACTGAAATCAAAGGAAGAGGTGCACGAGCCTATTTCTTGCAGACCCCAATGCTTCAGATATCCCCTATAAGGATTGGGGAAGATGGAGCTATTGAACTGTTAATATCCATCTTATGCTGCACTCCCACTACTGGGATACAGAACGACGTGCAGGAAGCATCTCTCACTGGGAATTACTGGTATTATTAGTCCGTATTTATCGGCATAAACTTCAACTTTAAAGCAGGGCATTGCTTAAGCCTCAGGCTGTAGATATATCTGTGCACACCTCATTTTCTTAAAGCTCACGTTCATGTGGTTATTGGAAAAAATCACTAGCTTGAGTTCAGATTTAGATGACTTCCAGAGATGGAACTCACCAGGAATATCAGTTCCTCAAAAGAAGCTGCTTTAGATTCCAAAACTTGCACTTAATGAATCTTACTGGATTTTAGCATCAAATATTTTTGGTTATTTTTCTTGGAGGATTGACATAGCTGTGAAGTATTACACTGTTTGAATGAGATTCAATGACCTTTCCTTATGCAAAGGAAAAGGTCCCTTCATAAAATTAAAGTGCTAGTTTCCAATTAAGTCTGAAATCCTTTTCCTCACTGATGACTTAAAATATATTTATTCTTATTCTATAAAGCTGGTGCCTTTTCTTTTTGCAGTACTGCAGTTTCAAACTACTTAAAATATTAGGACTTAAGGCAGACAGTATCAGTATTCAATATTGAACAAAACCCCTTGTTGCTTTCATTTCTGAGTTAATGAGGGAGGGCAGTAACCTTAGAAAATAAGAATGAAAAGAGAGTTCTGTAAACAGAGCCTTTGGGGAGCTTTTAATTGATACAATAAATAGCATGGGACATGCAGTAGCATTGCAGAAGCTGGCGACATCAAGTATTAGTATCTTCTGGAAAAATACTCAACTGTACTTCTAAGCTGTGTCAGCATGCTTAATTACTGATTTGGTGGAGAATTTGACAATCGTGGTTCAGTTTATGTACGTAATTATAGAAGGTTTGCTCTGTGCAGAGTATCTTCAAGTACAAATATGAATTACAGCTGCATATGTAGATTACATCTCCCTTATGCAGCTGCTATGACAACCTTAAGGGGCTAGGAGACATCTATTCTCTGTCGTGAGCCTCCAAGCGCTGTTCTCTTCCTCACTATTTACATTGCAACGTCTCCCTGACTCAGTTACAGCTGTTTCAACTTAAACACAAGCCCGTTGCCAGGGCGATGATGCGCTGCGGAGAAATAGGTCATGTTCGTGCTGTTTGCAGCGCGGCGGCGAAGAGGAGGAGCGGAGCTGGAGACGGGTGAAGGTGAACAGGGAGCGTGCGTCTGCCGGAGGGATGTTCCTTGCATTTGGAAAATGGCTTTAAAATCGAGTGGGACCCCTGCGTGGCTCGGGCTTGCTTCAAGCTGCCCCTCGTGGTGTGATGTGTTCTGAATCTGACTGCAAAGCTGAATTAGAGCGGGGGGCTGAGCTTTGTCTCTGCCCTCCGCTAATCCCCCTCTCTGACCCAGAGCAGGACGTCACGAAGGTAGTGACAGCAGCCACCCAAAATGCTGCGTGGGTAAGCGTCAGCTGGGAGCTGGGCTGTGCCAGTGCAGCAGCCCACGATAGCTGCTGCTTGCAGCTGCCAGGGACTGCTGAATCGCCATCCCAATGCTCGAGGGAAAAAGTTTTTGAGGGTTGCTGGGAATCTACGCTAATACTGCTTAGAAAAATAGCTGTAAAGTTACTTGTGACCAAGACCCCAACGAGTGTGATTTGTGGTTTCTGAGGGGAAAATGACAGTGGCTCATCTGTTGCCCAGTAATTATTTTTATTTCTTAAACTCTCTGCCCTGCTAAAAGTGTTCTATTTTCTGTCTGCCTCTTCCTTCATTAATCAGCTGTTCAGGGTTTAAGATATGGCTTAGAGGAGGAAAAATTGTCAGAGATTTATGTGTATCATCTGCCTCACATGGATAAAATAAAACCTCATCCAAAAATTATATTCTGTACTGAATAACTAATTTTTTCTCCCACCCTCCCAATGCTAGCAATAAGGGTGTCCAGCCCACTGGGTGTATTTCCCAGAGATGCTGCTTCATAACTTCCCTGCTTCCAGCCTGTGCACACATTGCTTTTGCAGCCAAGATAATGCTTTTGCAAATTAAAGATGTTCAGTGCTTAACGCAACCCGATTCAAACAAGTGGTAACCTATTAAATCAGCTTCTGAACCTGAGGTGTGTGTATCTTTAAGAACCTATGGCTTAATAAATGATTCTTGAAGTGTTTTCCACACTCTGACTACTTTTCACTCAGAAAATCTCTTTTCAGACAGTTGATTCCCAAATTGCTGAAGTTCTTACTCTGCAATAAGTTTTCCTTCTTCCGGATGTTTATCTTGTCCTAGTGTACGCAGGCCTTTCTATATTAAAACAGCATTATAATGCTGTAGCATAGAAAAAAAAATGTTTGGTGCTACATGTCTGGACACAGCATGAATTTCTCATCATCTTATGGGCCTGACTTAAGGTTAAAATCTACAGCTTTGTTATTTCAAGTGACTTGCTACATGTTAGAAACGGAATTAGAGCCAAGATTAGCTACTCAGTTGAGTTTATTTTTGGTAATTCTTCTAATACATAAATACAATTTGAATTTAAAATTTGGAGCTAAAGCGGGGGGGTGTTTTTATCTAAGGTGGCCAGTGCCATGTTAGATGCAAGACCAATACACATGTTTTCATGGTTATTAGCTGGTTGTTGGGGTGTTTTTGTGTGTGTTTTTAAGGGTATTCCCCTCCTGCTTTTGCAGTACTGGTACCAGTGTAATGCTGCTAATAAAACTGCCTTTCCTGATGTTCCCTGCTTTCATTTATTCTGTGTACATTTAGGAAGGAATTTTCTTTAAGGTAATTGTGAAGTAGTCTAAAAATCTTGAAATCATGAGTTAGTGGAGCAATTAAAGTTAGGATATCCCAGCCTACTTGGAAAAGAAAATTAAATACTTAAAATTTTGAATTTTATGCAAGCTGATAGTGGGAGTATAGGCGTCAGTTCTGCAGAATTGCTTCGTTTGAGTGGAAAACTTGTAGGTCGGAATTAACTGTTAGTTATCTTCCCAGTATTATCAGATGTGTTCTCTTTTCTTCACAGCGCTACGAGTCTGTGATAAGCAGAACAGTGAGTTCTTAAAGTTTAATCCTGGAGCAGAGAGCTGGATAATCCAAGTTTTCAGCTGGATCAGACCAAAATGAGCACTGAGCTGCTCTGCCTCTGAAACGTGCTTTGCTCCTCGAACCGCGTTTCCTCGTGTATTGAGGCAGTTGTGTGACGTTTGCAGGGCAGTTGTGTTTAACCAGTTCTCCTACAAGTGCGAGGCTGTCTGTAGAGAGTTAATCAGAATGAAGGAGGTATTGTCCTCTAATTCAGTATCTCTTCAAGATCTCTTCAGCTGCACATGCTGCTATTTTTACAGAATGAATCGGTTGCCAGTCTCCAGAACGCATGTTTCTGAGTGAAGCACGAGAACACTAAGCATTATGAAAGTAACTAAGCTCATTAGTGGCAAGGGAGGGCTTTGCTGTATTAGCTGTGATGTTGTAATATCTCTGTCTAATTAGCTCTTCTACTAATTAGATTTAGAGCAATTAAAAGCTTTAAAGACTTCTGAGAAGTTTTTTGAAAGGACTCTCAGTTTCAGGTACATGACTTTCTCTTTTGGAAGGAGCATCTTGGTGCGCGCTCACTGGTGTCAGTGGCTGGCTTAGATTAGTTTCCAATGAATTATTGAAGGCTGTACGTAGTCTATCACTGTTATCGCTGTCCTGGTACTATATGTGTAACTTCTCTAAAGATCTGGGTGTTCTGCAAAGACTGGCAGCCATTTGGTGTTCAGTTCAGCAGAGCCAGAAACAGAAGACATGCACACGTAGTGCTCTCATGCGGAGAGATTATATTTTTCTTGGTTTAAAATAAACCATTCTGATTGAAAGCATCTGCTTTTTCTTTTGCATAACAAAAATGTTTTCCAAAATTAAAGTCTTCTAAAGCCTAAGTCTTTGCAGTCTCCTGCAGAGATTTTTATCCAGAAACCAGCAGTTTAATTTACAAAAATGTGTTGTGCTTAGAAACTATCAGGATGAAATCTTGTGATCTTTCAGATTAAAGGACAACCTTTAGCAAGTGGTACTGTGGCTCTCTTAATTTCCTTAAAGAGCTGTAAAATTCTAGCTTTGGATTTCTGTCCTATCTTGAGTATAGATGAAAGGTTAAAGCTCAAAACATACAAGGAATTGGTTAAATCAGACTAGTTTTAAGCATGTTGACTGTAGTATCTGTTTAGCAGCTTGGTCATTCTGAAGCTTTAGTGCTATGAGAGTTGAGTGGAGTATCTCTCTGAAAGATGATCCCATCTTTGGGTTTGAATGCTCAGTAACAGAGCTGTAGTTTCTAGGAAGAGATCAAACACTTCTCATGCTTTTTTTAAAAAGGGTAGGGGCTCTGATTGTGGGGAGAACGTTGTTGGCTTTGTTCGATACTGAGCCAGAACTATGTGGTTGATGTTGTTGATTTATGTGCTTGTCATGCTAGGGAGATCAGAAAACAGGATGCTTAAGAAATGTCATACTTTAGTAGTATGCCTGAAGGGTCCCGTTTAGGTGGAGAGCACGTGGACACAACATCTCAGTCATCAGCCAGCTGCTGAGAGCACCTTTATTTCTTTTGTACTTCACACCGATGTCTTCTCTTCACTCACTTTGGAAGAGAGAGCATCAGAAACCCGCGTGTGGATGGCTTCCCAGCCTGGAGGAGTCCTGCAGCGTGTTCAGGGATTCCAGAGCTCTTGCCTAGAGCTTGCAAAGAGCTGTGGGCTCTTCAGCTGAGCTTAAGCCAACAGCCCTGCAGCTTCAGTCCAGGATTGCTATTGATTTAGAATGAGCTTTTAGGAAAGGTACGCAGATGTATGCTGTAGGCAAAATCTGTATGTGATGATGGGAGAAGAGTGAAAAGCTGTCATGGGAGCTGTTATAGCACAGATTGATCAGATGCTTTAAAAATGAGATAATATATCTTTGTGTGTTAGCAGCATTTCTATTTCTTAGGCACTACGGTTTATTTTCCTACTGAAACATTCAAATGAGGTATCTGATGTGTAGTTTTGACTGGAGCTTTTCTTAACAACTTATGTTTGTCATAGATAATTTTTTCTCTCACACACATGTAATTAGATGTTAAATGCTCGTCACTGTTGAAGGATGCAGCTTCCTCCTAGAAGCTGCTGTTAAAATTGTTTGACCAGGCTGACACTCTGTCTCCGAGTACCAGCTTTCAGTGACTTTTACTTTGGGACCTCCCTGTGAAGGATTTGGTGAGTTAAAGGATAACGCTCGTGGCACAATTCCTACCTGTGTGTATAAGACTTTACAAAGTGTTTTAGCAGCACGATGAAGAGAAATAAATATTCTACTTCTTCCCTTTGCCATCTCTAGAGCGGGGAAAGCTGAGGGGCAGTAGAGAAGGCAGAAGGTGCTGAAGGTTGTTCTACAGGCCAGTATTAGAGTAGCATCTGGACCTCCTAGGTCTAGGGCTAACCAGCTGGTAGGTTGTTTAACTTCTAAAGCATTGAGGGCTTATTTACTTTGATTTTTGTTCGTTATGGAAATTCTCTCTTTAATAGGGGTATTTTGGAAGCAAGCACTCAAGCTGCTGGGAAAAAACACTATTGATGGTTAGCATAGTGTTCTCTTTTGCCTCAACTTTCTGAAAGGACCCATTATTAAGATAAGTATTTCTAAGTGAATGTGAATCAGAACAGAACAGTTAAATGTACTGTGCACTGACCTTCTGAGCTTTGAAGTAAGCTTAATAGAAGAAATCCTTAATGAATGTATTACAGGAATAATTCCTTGGCATTGCAGAACCAAATTTGAGACTTGTGGTTAGAGAGAGGTACTTGATGTCTGCGTTGTTACACAGTATTTTGTCTGCAAGCTTGAGGTTGCTCAGTAAATCAACTAGGGAAGAAAAAAAAAAAAAGGCTTCACTTCTGTGGCTCTTCTGTCTCCACCTTCTGGAAGCTGATAGCAAATAATTTAAAATCAGCTTACTGAGTTAATTAACTGGAAAGCAAATGTGTCGCAAGATGCGTGTTTTGACCCTAGTTAAAGGACATCATCAGGAATTTGTTTTAAGTTATTCCAAAACACTGAGTCTAGAGAGCAAATAATTGGGATGAAAATACTCTTGAAGCCAAAAATGTCTTTTTTATCATCTCTGCAGAATGTGTCAGGCTGAAGTCAGCCAGGAGGTTAGCTGGTTTAGCTGTACTGTGGGCATGCTGTTGTAAAAGAACAGAGCACAGCTGTCATGTTCCAGATGACCTCTTCCAGCCACGACCATCTGAGGGTTCTTGGCATGTGTTTGCAGAGGTGAAGAACTGAGAATGTCTGAGAGGGCCAGTGTGGCCCACCACAGGTAGTGTGCTGGAGGCTGTGCTTTCAGAGAGAACAGACTATGCCTCGTATCAGACCTGCAGGTGAGAAGACGTAGAAGGGAAGGAGAGACAGCCAGAGGGCAATGCTTCAGAAAAGTACACTCAGGATTTGGTCTCCCTGTCGCTTGTTTTTGGGTGGTGTTTTCTTTGGGCTGTTCCCTGGCCAGCAGTATTGTAATGTGGATCAAAGGATCACCTTGGTTTGTCAGAGTAATAGGTCAGTTGGCTGCAGGCAGAGCTGTGAGCTGTGGGTGACAGCTTTGTAACCTGTTGTCACATGGTGGGTTTTCAGAATAGCCTTTAGCTGGGAATTTGTCTTCTTCCCTGACCATTCTTGTCCCCTTTCAGGTTGCAGCTGCTCCGTGGTGGTTGCCTGTGAAGGGAGCCAACTGGAAGCACCCTGAGGGTCCTGACTCGAGTATCTCCAACAGGTAAGCCATAAATGGCTATTCAATTATAATACACGGTGCTTGTAAATATACCTGTAAACTTGCACCAGGAATGGGGGTGCAAGAAAGGGTTTTTAATTAGTTACGTGTTTGCTGCTGCTTCTGTGACTATTTTCCCATCTTCCAGTGTGTTGCATGCAATATGCAGTGGTCGTATGGTCAACGATGTAGGAGTATTTCAAAAAGGTCTGTGAGCACTTTCCACTTGAGGAAAAAGAGGCAATACTAAAATGTGCCTCAGTGTGCTTTCTATTCACATTTATGTATCAACAGTGAAACAGGGTAGACCTTTAGAGGATCAGCAACTGTAGAGCATTTGGTGCAGATCTGGTTTTGGAGAGGAAGACTAGATACTACTTGCATGCACACTGCAGGAGTCCATGTAGCGTGTCCTCCATCTGGGATTTGGAGGCCCATCTCTCTGGCAGCAGATGACTGACGAGTTTTGTGCTTTTTATTGTATTCTGACTTTGTGGGCTGCTTGTTGTGGAAAATCAGTTGTGACTTCTATGTGGAAGCTTTAAATGCTCTGGAAAACTGTACTTTTTCTAAACAGGCTATAGTTAGTGCCATGCTTTGCTAGCATGAACCCTGAAACTTGTTGATCCATGTCTTTATGCAATCTCTTTCCATTCAGAAGTGGAATGAATTTTATGTGTAGAAAAACAAAAGGCTTCATTATTCTCAGGTGCTTTTTATGGGTCCTGCAGAGCTAGCCCTGGGTTGCACATGTTGAAAGCCATTGTTCAGTTACGTATGATTACTCGGACGTCACTGTCTTCATTTGGGACCTCTTACATTGCAACTCTTTCTCTTGCCAGGCAGGTGTCAATGAGGTTGGCACTAGCTGGCTTAACTAGTTAAAGTTTCAAAACTGCTGTTTGAAATAAAGTCAGACTCTCCAGCCTACATCTAGTACATGCTGGCATGTTTTTGAGCCCTCCAAGGACAGGGCTATGTTAGTGTAACATCATCCGATGGCTGAACTGCTTAGTAACAATTGTCTGTTCTCCAAGGGCAATGAAAGAATTACCTGAGGCAAAAATAGAGATAATATCAGGAGGTGTTGTTAGGGGGAGCCAGAGAAATTTAGGTCACAGTCAGCAGATAAGAGTTGGAAACCTGCCATGTAAATCTAGTTGTGTAGAAGTGTGGCACAAGCCTGACCTTGTACAGCTGCTGGTGAACTTGCCACGTGGAAGTAGCCTGATGGACCATCAGGCATATACTGGCTTGTTAAATGAGGCAGGAAAGACCAGTTAATAGGAAGTCCTCTGTATCTGTCTGCTGGACCAATACCCTCAGCTCTTGAAGTATCTTGGTCTATTAGTGGCCTGGATGGGGAGGATCCTTGTGACAAGAATGACGAAGCATTTTTTCTGTCTTTTTCTGGAAAAAGAGACCAGGCTTCTAAGGGCAATCCTGGAACCAAACCAAAGGAGAGATGGGAGCTTTTGTGTAGACTGTGGACTGCTTGAACCACCTAAAGAAAAATACTTTTTTGTTAAATTTCTGCAGTTCACTGTTTCCTGGATTGGGTGCTGCAAAATGTGATGTTGCTTTTTCTCATCTCGCCTCTCCCTCAAACCCCACAACTGACAGCAAAGAACCTGCAGCAGAGAAGAGTGGACAGGAGAGTGAAGAGCATTTACCATTAAATTGCAATTTTTCCTATTGAGAATCTTGGCTTCTTATTAAGATACTGTTAAACTACCCTAGCCAGGAATAATAATGCTGCAGGGGTTTGGTGTCTTCCTTTGGGTCTCTGAGCACCTACGTTTCCACAGAAGCCAGTGTATCGATAGTTCTTCACTGGCTCCTGGGTGCAGCAGGTCTCTGAGGTGGGACCATGAGAAGCACAAGCCACAGCTGTCTGTGTTAACTGTGGAGAGCTGTACGTAAAAGCATGATGAGACAAACAGAAGTTAATTATTTTTTTCCTCTTCCTTGTTTTTCTCAGATGGCTGCATTTCCCTCCCAGCATCTTGCTGTCTTTCTTTAAATAGCTGCTTCTGTAAAAGCAGTCTGATACCTTGTCCAGTTGTAACTGACCTGTGAACTTCCTCACTGTCCTTTGTGGCCATCTCTAAGAGTTTCATAAAGTGCTTGTGCTGTGTAGCTGTGAGTTGCCTACTTCTGCTGATGATCTTGGCCTGTTTATGTTGTTCCCCAGAATGGATCATCCAGTTCTTCACGTTTCCTGGAATGATGCTGTGGCATTCTGCACGTGGGCAGGGAAACGATTACCAACTGAGGCTGAATGGGAATACAGCTGCCGAGGGGGCCTTGAAAATAGGTACCTGTCACAAGTGTGTCCCTGAGAAGTGTTTAAAACTGGTATTTACCAGATAAGGAAGAGTTGTGTGGGTTTTTATTACCCTCAATGTCTTTTTCTTGTGTAGTATGCACATCCGTGGTAAATATAACACTGACTTGCTCTGAACAGATTCCTTTAGGTAAGAATTTCCTGAAATACCTAACTGTAATCTGAACTCTAATGGGAGGAGAATGCAGAGAGCCCAGGTGAGCAGGAGATGTGACAAAATGCCAAGGCACGGGACTGCTGCTATTGCAGGAGATAAAAGGTGTCGCGAAAGAGCTTAGTGCCAAGGCCGAGAGAGTTGCAAAAGAGCTTAAGAAGTAACTAACTACATCACTGCACAGCAACTGTAGGGCCACTGGATCCACCTGTTATCTGTGGGCTTGGGGAGGAGGGGAAGACAAGGTGAATAACAGGCTTATGGTCTCCTCTGTCCTGTGTCCTGGGCTTCATACCACACAGGGCAGTGGTGCCTTTCCCTCCATGTACAAATTGTCCTTGTAGAACCCTTGCTCTCCTTCAAAACCTGATAGATGTTGGTACAACTTGTAGGACAAGAGGACACAGCCTCAAGCTTCGCCAGGGGAGGTTCAGGTTGGACATTAGGAAGAATTTCTTCTCAGCAAGGGTCATTAGCCATTGGAAGGGGCTGCCCAGGGAGGTGGTGGAGTCACCATCTCTGGAGGGGTTTAAGACAAGACTGGACATGGCACTTAGTGCCCTGGTCTAGTTGCCATGGTGGTGTCAGGGCAATGGTTGGACTCGATGAGCCCAGAGGGCTCTTCCAACCTGATTGATTCTGTGATTCTGTAACTGGAACTAAAATACAAACAGTTCTCCAGGGTAAGGTGGGGAGGAAGGGGGTGTGTGTGGTATGTCTCATTTTTTTATTAAAAAAAAAAATTGGTTGGCAACTGTTCTTCTGTATGTCTTTTAATAGACTCTTCCCATGGGGCAACAAGCTTCAGCCAAAAGGTCAACATTATGCCAATATCTGGCAGGGAGTGTTCCCGACCAATAACACTGCAGAAGATGGATACAAAGGAACTGCACCTGTAAGTGTGTCTCCAAGTGAATTAATCGTATGGAAATAAACTTAAGTCTTCCTAAACTTGAGGTCTGTGTTCAACACAAGGAACCATGGCTGTTCTCCATTCCTGTACTCTTTCACCTTTAGATTTTTAAAGTCACAGTATGTTTCAGTGCAGGCTTGGGTATTACCAAGGGACACTTTTTAAAAGCTAATTGAAAAGTAAAGATTACTTTCATTTGAATGTTTAGTTCCTCTCAAACTGACCTCCTTTCCCCCTTTCCAGTCAGTTCATAGTCAGATGCTGAAATACTTTCTGCCTGCACTTTTCACATTACCTTCTTTGAACTCTCATTTTTGTGGGTAGTTGTTCCCGAGGCACAAAAATCATGCGATAGTTTAAAAGAAATTAAACTTCCCTTTTTGGAAAGGTTGAGTCTGTCTAGTATGGCAAACAATGGAGTGGAATTTTAAAGGCAATAAAGAATGTGAATGAATTATTACATGGTAGTTAAAGTAAGTCCAAGAAGTTTCATCATAGAGAGATCTGCATATGCATGAGCTGACAGCCACCCTTGCCTTTCTTTGATGGGAAGGGGAGACTGGAAGTTGTAAGCATGGGCATGGAGGTCAGATCACTAACGCTCTGTGCAGGTCTGTGTCTGGTTGTCAAACAGTGCCTCTCTTCAGAGGATCAGTCTCCAAAACCACTGAGAAGATGCTATGTGCCAGCGCGGAAATGTGGTGCTGAGAACATGGAGGGTGATAATAGTTTATTCTTTAATTCTATTTTATTTAAATGGAGGGTGTAAAAGTGTTACAGTTCTGCACTGCTAATTTTGAGATGTGAAGGCAGAAGCTCCTAGGAAAAACAAATGCACCTTCAGCAGACTGGTCCTCAGGATTAAAAACCTTACTTTGTGTTGAGTGGTTTACAGAACTGGCCCTTGTGTTCCATGTCTTGTCCAGGTCACTGCATTCCCTCCCAATGGATATGGCTTGTACAACATGGTAGGAAACGCCTGGGAATGGACGTCTGACTGGTGGGCTGTTCATCACTCAACAGAGGAAGTTCACAACCCTGTAAGTGTTTTATTGGTATCACATGAAGTGTAGAATTCCCTCTTGCTACTCTAATCTGGTTGCTGTTTGAAAAACCTACTGTTCCTTGCTCCTCTCTGCTGTGTCTGGGCTGTGTGCTGGTGAATTAGGAAGGATCACACCACAAGTCATCAACACAGGAATTGTAGTGCTCTAGTGCCGTTTTATTTATTTCTTTTTTGTTGGACAGGCCTCCACAACTGGTTAGCAGTTGAATTCTTCCAAACTGGAATCACCTTACATAAATCAAGAATTTGCCAACGCAGTGGAATTACTTTCAAAAAAAATAAAAAAAGGATTTTTGTTCGTTTAGGTTGCTACAAGCTGTACTACTTTTTTTTCCCAGGTAGAGAACAAACCATTGTGAGTTATCTTTATGGCTCCTACTAGCTCGTTTAAAACTCAACGTGTAATAAAGCTGAAGTTTATGGGCAGAAGTAGCTTACCAGCTACTGGTAAGATGGTGAGAAACAAATGTCGTGTGACTTTTACCCTCTGTTAAACTGAGTTTGCTTAGGTTTTTCAATTTGGCACAAACATTTTGCAGACATTTCAGAACTATTTAAAAATTGGGTGTTAACAATGATGCTTTTAGTTTTTTTTTTTCAGTTGGAAACTAATTGTCAGAATCTAGTGTCTGAGGCAGAGCACTGCAAAGTGAACTCCAAAGGGTTTTTCTGATTAGATGGATAAGGAAACTGAATCTCATCATGTGAAAAGGTGTCCCAAAATAGCCAGGCTGCAGTATCTTCTGAGACATTACAAATGATTAGCACCATATCTATCAGAGCCAATCTCTTAAGTCTCTCCAGAGTACAAGTCAGCGTAACCTATATATAGGATGTGTTCTTTCTGCCTGAAAGACTAGGAATTCTTCTAGAGGGTCAGAGCTTAGTGAAAGTTTTTTAACATACTTAGTTTAACATCTGAAATCTTCAAAGCAGTTTTCTAGTACTGGAGAGCTTTTGGGTATACTGTGGGTTGGTTACAAGGAGTGTATGGAATTTTGTGCATACATTATTTTTTTTGTAACTGATTGGCTTGCGTTCACAAATAACTACCAAGAGCAAAAATAAACTCTCAAAAGGCTCATAAAAGCCCTTCTAAGCAGAACTTTGTCGTGCATTTAGATTTAGGGGGCCAGACTGTTACCTACCGTGGCTGTTCTCCAGTACCCACTGTGCATTCTGGGGATACTTCGTTAAGGGATTCTTTACTTGAGTGAGTACCAGGAGATCAGGAGCGAGCTCTCTTGCTGCTGTTCTCTGAAATTGTTGTGCTTACACTTGAAGGCATCTTGTAGTTGCATGGAATGGGGCCCCATAGCAGGACAAAGTCTTGCAGCATGTCTTAATCATGTAGGTGAAGTGGGTTTTTGTGTGGCCAAACTCAGTTTGGGGGGAATCATAAAATCCACTGGAGAAAATGTGAAACTGATACTTCAACTCCTCCAGTATTGGCAGGGGGTGAAAAGCCAGAGCACTGCTGCTGTCAGAAATAAGAGCTTCTGGGCTGATTTTTCTCATGAGTGGATAATTCCACAGTTTAAGACCACCTCACAAAAAAAAGGTCTCTTTTGTACATCTTGCAGCTACTGTTTGGTGCACAAGGGCAGCACTAGGGAGCACCAGGGTTGTGTTGTTTTTATCTTTGTTTGAAAAATGTAAATGATCTTTTGGCAGACAGTAGCCAAGTGCATGTGAGATCAATCAAACCACAATCCCTTTATGGGGCTATTTTAATTGTGGTGACTTCTGGCTCTGATTTTTTTTGTATACAGTGCAGGGTTTCTTATGAGCTGCAGTTCTCTGTTTGAAAACTGCTTTAGCTCAAAACAGAGTGGCCGTGTAGCTGACACTGCACAGAAGAATATGATGCAACTTCAGAAAGCATTTGTTTGATGTAATGAAAGAAATACAACTTTTTCATTTAAAAGAAAAAGCTTCTATGATGTATTTTAATAACTTTAAAGAATAATCCTGCTTATAAGGTTTGGTAATTGAATGCACAAGCACCTGTAATTATGCGATCAGACTGTCTATTACAACATTATACTACAAAATAAACTTGCCAATATAGAGGGAATTCTGTTCTTCAAATCTGGGATCAAAGTCTGGACAGCTCTGGCTCTCTACGTATGGACAGCACGTGTCCTTCCACTCCAGTGCCAGGTGGTACGCTTCGCCAGGTAATGGCATAAAACAATATTTGATGGAACAAAGATTTGCTTGTTTTAATCAAATGTGGCCTTAATTGCCGTGCTCTGATTAGTTTTTATTATGGGTAAGCACGACCAAAGCAGGTTTCCTTTATCTATAAGGAAGATACGAGCATGAGCAAATACTAACATGGCAGGCTGTCTCCTTTTTTTAATTACAAGAAATATTTGATATTGAGCTGGGACATTGGCCAAAGTTGATAATGTTTGTACACTTTTACTTTAGCAAGGGTGTTAAATGCATGCATTATTCTAGAAAAGCTGTTGGCTGGGGGGATCGTGGCTTTGCAGGATGCCATACCCAATGTCTGTGTAGGAAGACAAAGCAGTGATGTTTTTGGGGTTTGGTTGGGATTTTTCAGTACTCCTTAAGCAGCCAGTGCTCAGACAGGAAGGAGTTTACATTTCTACATCTGCAGATGTAAGGACTGCTGAGGTCTTTTGTCAAATAAGGGAAAGCTTAAGCAAGTGGTGCAGGTAGGAGAAAGACCACACAGAGAAAAGGACTCTGGTCAGAAGGGCATGTGTGGAACTGGTGTGTGCAGCGTCAGAAGCAGGGTGTCACTAGTAAGGGACATCTAGCTCTTAACACCTTTCAGGGAGTTGAAATCTCTTGTTCCAGTTTGTCTGTAGGGACTTGGCTGCTTCCTTTAGCCCCGTTTGGAGCTGGGAATGGGGCCTTGTTTTGGCCAACGGAGCTGGTTCATGCTACAGTAGACCAAGGGGCTGCAGCACCTTTCTACCCACCCAGACAAAATTGTTCAACTTCATACGCTAAGGAAATGGAGTCCAGGTGGCTTCATCCTGCACGTGACATGTTTGAGGTTTCTTCGGCAAGGCTGGGGTAGGAAAAGGAGTACAAAAATAAGACGTGAGGCAGTACAGGGGAAGGACAGCTGCTTGCCCTGAGCTTTACTGCAGTGGTTGAGCTGTGGGCTTATGGGAGCTGTAGTGAAGGGCTCCTGCAGTAAAGGAATGTGAGTACAGCCCTTGGCTGCTGGGATGCTGACTAATATCTGGGGGGCTTTGAACTCCTCAGTCTCTAGCGCTAAGTAGGGGATTGCACATGGATGCGGAAGCAAACCATTAGAGAAAGGAAAGGCAACACTTTATTCCAACACCCCGTTCTCCTCGGGTAGACAAACCTGTGATACAACAGTACAAAACAATGTAAATGGGGATGGGGATCCTCATCAGTCTGGAATAAGAATGTTGTCCTCACTTAGTTTTGGTTGCTTTCACGTCAGCCCACGTGGCTTTGCTGGGGACCTCGGTGATACGTGGTGCCTCTTGTCGAGAAGCTGAGCTACATAATGAAAGCATAATCCCTGCCTGCTGTGTTCAGCGCTGTGGCTCTAACTGTAACTCCACAATAGCCTTCAAAGGAGACCGGGAGTTTTTGTAAGCTGCATTTCTAACACTAGGAAGGAGAACTGAATTCACCCTGCCCTACCTTTTGAGGCGCTGTGGTTGTTTTTTTAACCTCCCTCAATTTGAGTGCAGTCACGAGCTGAGAATGGTATCGGTCTAGCTGGTCTCTTGCATAGAGGTGCTTGTGCATTTGATTTTGTCCATGTGTAAGGAGCCGGATACAACCGCAGGGACAGCTGGTTATCCCAGCTTCCTCTGATCTTTTCCTTTGCTAAACTGCAGAGCCAGACAGGGACGTAGCAACAGCGAGAGAATCAAACGTAGCCCATAGACAGCTGTCAAACAGGCTGTGATTGTTTCTCCAACTAATGTCTAGTGGTTTTCTGCTTTTTCGAGAACTTTGCGAGTTGTTTTATGATGAACTCTCTACCTTCAGTGATTTTAAAGTGTTTTGTAATAGAATAGATTGTTGGAGAACACAGTATCAGATTTTTGCAGGCGGTGAAGTGTTTCAGTACTGTAATCCTGCTTCACAGGCTGGGGGGTTTCAATTTAACTTGTTATTTTGTTACCAAATACCTTTGCTCAGTTTTTGCCTGGCAGAAGATATTTGTAATTAATAAAAAGAGCTTATGCAATTACCATTAGGTTTGGTTCACGTGCTGCTTCAGTATATGTTATCCCTGTATAATTGCTGAAACCTACAGTAGTCTTGTGGTTGGCCAATAAACCTTCTAATCCCGAATTAGCTTGGTTTGTAAAAGTTACTCTGGAGTGAAGAGCAAACATTGCTGCTCTGTGTTTGCATTACAATTTTTAATGGGAAATCCTGCTCAACAGCTCTGTTGTTCTCTGGTTTGTCTTGTTCTCATGTAGCTTTTTTTTAGGTCAGTTTTATTCTGGCTGGCTCTACCCTGGCTTCCCTTAAAATGAGATTAACAGGCTCATGGAGTTGATTGTGCTTGTTAGAGGCTTATCTTAGAGTGGGGGTCAGTGTGAAGGTTTGTGAAGACCGTTTCCAGAGACCCTGGAAATGGAGAAGCCTGTCCTGTGGAGGAGCACCCGGGCTCGGAAACGAGCAGACACTGCCTGTGGGTGTGGTTTTCCTTGGAGTATTTGTAGGGTGTTAAATGCAGTAGTAGGCTAACTTTTTTCTTTTTCCTATCATATAAAATTTTGCAATAAAAACCCCCATGGTTTCTATTCAGTGTTGCAAATGCTTGTGTTGATTCTTCTAGAACTTTGCCTCTGGTAATGCAGGACCTGGGGAGGAGACAACGCTGGTCAAATCAGTGGACACTGAGGAAAGCTGGAGAGGGGTCGTTCCCTGGGCAATCCTCTCTTTAGGAACTTTCTTCTTACAGGGAAATTATTCCTGGATTCAGGAGATGTGACAGAAATGAAATTTTTCTTTGGTGACTGCACTGATATTGGTCAAGGTGGTGGTGGTAAGGTTTTGCAGAAAGCACAGCACCCTTCAGGTACTCCCAGGATAAATGCCTGGCTGCTGGACAGGAGGAGACTAAATAATTGGCAGGATTTCTTTTTCAGCAGTTGTCTGTTTTTAATCTATTATGGTACTTTTTATGGTACTATTTTGTATCATTTACATACTCTATAGCAACGAATTCTTTTGTCCTAACTGCTAAAAACTGGGCTGGTGACTTTTTTGTAACCTATATTTTTTGATAAAGGGAATGGTCTGAGCAGAGAATGCAGGGATTTGGAGAATCTCAAATTTCTTCCTGTATCCCACAAATTCTTCTGATAAGGTTTTGTCTAGAAATCCAGACTTGATTTGTACACCCTACCAACCAGTGAAGAAACAACAGCTTGTACCTCGAGTTAAGTGAAAAATTCTTTATTGGAGGCTTTGTACATGATAATAAAACGTTTTTGTTGCACGCTAGTGTAACATGGACAGAAATAGAAAGGAGAATTGCTCGCCTACATAATAAATATGCATCAAGGCAAGCAAAAGAGTGTTATCAAGGCAGCCCAGCTTTCTCCTTGAACTATTAGGCCATCCTTGGAGTTGGAATTGAAAAAGAATAGAGAAATAACCTCGTTAAATCAATTCTAGGGCCAATTTCCCAAGCACTTCAAATAAATCACACACATTACACTGCAAATGTACACGCAATTACAAAATTGTTGCTCTTAAGTGCAGCGCTTTCGGAGACCTCTTTAGCTGTCATGATCCCACAGACTAACAAATTTAGTACCTCCTCACTGGGAGATGATGCAGAATGTCTTGCTGCACAGTCACTAGTGTTTCAAACTGGGTTTTGGACTGGAAGGAGACCAAGCACAAGGCACTCTTGGCCAGTGGGCAGCAACTCCAATGTTAATATTTGCAGCAGTGGGGAGGGAGAACAATTACCCTCCCCTGTCTGCAAGTCTTTTACAGCATAATTATGTCAAGGTTTCTGGTTCAGGCACAGCTGAAGTTAGTTTACTTTGAATATTTATGGCTGCTCCTTATCCATCTCCCTGTTGTTACAGCTTTGTACCTTTACCCTGTCACTGGCAATTGTTCCTTGAATACTAACCAGCGTCCTCTCCCCTGCAGAAAGGGCCCTCATCGGGGACGGACAGAGTGAAGAAGGGTGGATCCTACATGTGCCATAAGGTAATGTGAAAAGGCCTGGGGTATCTTCATAGTGATCTTGCCTCTGAGTACCTGACTTGACAATGAAATGATCTTCTGACAGTCTCCTGGCAGCCTGGATGCTTGTTAAGGGGTTTCATGCAATTTAAGGAAGAGCAATCCCTCATGTTCTGAAGGAATTCTTTTTGGTTAGCTTGGAATTACAACAAACTGCTTTACCCAGTATGTCTTTTTAGATGTAGCAGTTAAAATTGATGTATGCCTCTAATGCTGTTTTCATTAGAGTGCTTGGGTGATACTTGTGAGAGCATGGATGTGACTTTTTGTAGCTTTAGAATGACTCTCAATCAGAAGGGCTACCAGGGTTTGCAGAAAGATTGCTGGGAGGTGAATGTTTCAGCTTAGTTGACACCAGACTTGAAATTCTGGAAAGTCTGGATGCCACCACAATGCGATAGCTGTTCATGACACAAATCATGTTTTAAACTCTGTTCCTGCACTGGAAAAAATGCTCATTGTGGATCTCCTTTGTCATTAAAGCTGCCCTGTTCTTTTTCCCTTGCAGAGCCTGCAGCTGGCAAATCATTCTCATAATTAGATTTTCTACAGTGAGATCCCATTTTCTACACTGATTTCTTTCTTAGGTGACATCAATGTCAGATGTTAATTAGCAGTTTTGATTAAATTAACACTGGAATAGACTTTTCTTTAATGATGAATAATGTGACCCATTTTAAAGGCTTGTGAAGATTCTAGTCTGTCCTAGTCTTTTTTGTAGGTGATAAAACTAGGCTGTGTATAAAGACAAAACACCCCACTGAACACTATTAGTACAAGGGCTCTTTATTAGGTGCCTTAAAATCTGTTCAGCCTCATCTATTCTGCTGCTGTTCTACCTCTCTGAGTTGACAAAGGCTAAAATTGCACTTTTTTTACATGTATGCTTAGCAGCTACTGTTATTTTCAAAATAGTTCAGCTTCTAAATCCTCTTGTGTGCCGCGGAGGTTCAGGGTTGGCCTCTGCAGGGTGAGGCAGCAGCACCTGCTCCTGGCTCTGCTCCCAAAGAGCTGGTGGGGAGCTGGGGTTTGAGTCTTAGATGGAGATCCTGTTATCATGGAGATAACGTCAGTGACCTGCTGCTCGGCAGGGACAGCGGGAAGGGGTCTGGGACCCTGAAGGCGTCTGGATTTAAAGGAGAAAACTACCCTCTCCTCCCCACTCTGCTCTGTTCTCCCTCACAGTGCTAAAAACGGGGGGGGAGAGGAAAAAAAAAAGAAAAAAAGGTGTTTGCCATTCCAGAAGCCTGGTTCTTGTACAAAGCACCCTGCAGCAGTCCTCTCCTGAATCTTTAAAGATAACATTTTTGATCTAAATTGGTCTATCAGAGAAATTCAAATCCTACAAGCACAAGACAAACACCAGTGCGGAGGTTATTTCCCACTGACATACACGAGCGGCATCAGATGGCTGTGTCTGATGGGGGTTAATCTAACAAACTCTTGCCTAAGGAAGCACGAGCTGTGATACGCTCTGAAGTTCACTTTTTCTCCTCTTACTCTCAGTCTTACTGCTACAGGTATCGCTGTGCAGCCCGTAGCCAAAACACTCCCGACAGCTCTGCTTCGAACCTGGGGTTCCGCTGCGCAGCCGACACCTTGCCAGAGCCTCGGTGACCACGGGGGCTGTCACACCAAGACGTGAGGTGCTGAATTTCACCCAAAGAAGAGATGTGTGGAGTGTCACTTGCTGATGACACGGAGTAGCAAAATCTAGCGCTTAAACTTCCTACTGGGAGAAAAAAATTGAACACTGCTCAACAGTGCTTGAAGAACCTTCCTGTGTTTATCTTTGGGGAAGCTGCCCTGGACTTTTATCCTGACCAAACTTTTTATGGGTGAATTATGTTGGTTTTAGAGAGTATTCTGGAGTTAACTAGCACAAAACCGAGGAGAAACATGCTGATTGTGTTTTAAAGGATTAATTAATAGCTCCTTTAGAAAAGAGGAAATAGTTTTATTTATGTATAGTTTGAATTTCTACACTCAAATCCAATAAGCAAGGACTTTATAAGCTTCCACACAGCTTTAAAAGAAAATTGAAGGAGTTGAGAAGAGGTGAGGGCTGGCAGCCAGCCAGCCACGCAGGCCATTAGTGCTGCCTTTGTCTTACATTCCTGTTGCAGTGAAAATCTGGCCCAGAAATGTGCTTTTTCTGGTGAGATACTGGCTGCTCTTTAAAGTGCCTTCTGCAACTGAGGGATGATAATCCTCAGGGTGATGATGATTAGAAATGTTGTACATATTTGAATAAAATTTCAAGCATTTATTTATGCTGAGGACTTTCATTGATGGAAAAACACTGGCACTTTGCTTTGGATTTCTCTTGGACGTGGGGACTTATTTTGGGGACTTGCAAATTGCAAAAATGGCATCATTAGAAATTGAAGCTAACAAATGATTCCACTTGAATAACAGGTAATGAAACTGAAAAGATGGCAGGTGTGACTGCGAGCCCTAAGGCCTAATAAGGTAAATTTGGAAACTGTTCTGTTGTGGTTTTTGGGTTTTTTTTTGTTTTGTTTTTTTTTTAAAATCTTAACAAGGATTTTAGCAAGGAGGAAGGGAAATGGGAATAATGAGAGCTACCTCCTTTTGGGATGACTATTTCAGGCCTTTCACAAAGTGTTTCCCTCCAACGGGGATGAAGGGAACTCTCATAAGCAGAAAAAATGATTGCAGAATACACCACTATGACCTGGCACTCTCATAAGCATGAGAAAAGCTGTGGTAATATTTGGTGTAGTAAAGGCTGCCTTACCAGCATTAAATGTTTAGTTACCATCTATGCATTAAAAACATCTATTTTATTATAAGTAATAGGGAAAGATTCTTTCTATCTTTATTTCTGTCTTTCTGCCACAAGAAGGAATACACTTTTATAAGAGACTTTGCCTAGAGCTGGTTTTGTTTTTTATTCTGGAAAAAATCCTTGATAAAAATACACACACAAATCTGTGTATTGGAAAATTCTTATGACTATTTAAATAAACAGCTTCATGCTGCCACACCATCAGGTGTATGTCAGTCAATACCCAGTGTGCTGTGGGTGGCACGTGGAGAAAAGTCTTCCTGGTCTTCTGTGGAGATGGTGGAATGTGTCCCCTTCGTGCTGCTCGTTTGGGTAATACTTTATGTTATTGCATTGAACAGCCTTGAATTAATCAGATCAGATTTCAAGGGGAAAGTAAACCTCCAAGTGAGTGAGTATTGAATACTGAAATACTGATAATAGAAAGGAGGGAGGATTACACAGAGCTCACGGTCTCTTGAGCTGTTTGGATTTGTTGTGAGAGCACACTGAGCTGTGCAGTACTAGACTGGGACTGTGAAGCTGAGAGGAACCCAAAGGAAAAAGCAAACCGAAATGCAGCAGGTAGAAACAAGGGTTTGTTTTCCTTTTTAGTAGGACTTTGCTCCACACGCCAAGGCACAGCAGAGTCTAAAGCACAGGCTCTATGCAAAAGAGGCATTAACAATTGCCATGATGGTTTAGAACTTAATGACAACATATTATTTCGTGTTCTGGCAAGGCCTTTAACGTGGCTGGCTGTTTTACCAGCACAAGGCTCCCTTGTTCCGTGCTGTGGAGGTTTGTTCTAACCAGGTAACTGACACTCGGGTCACTTGCAGCAGCACAGGCTGGCTGGGACTGAGAGGGTAGGGTTGCACTGAGACAGAGGCTCGGCTGTGTTCTCAGGTTAGGGCTGCTGATGTGAGGACGAGATGCAGCTAATGGTGGTGGGGGGTTGGTTTTTTTTGAATCTACACTTCCTTAACTACTCCAAATCATGCCAAGTACGTATTCATAACAGGAAGCTAACAAACAGTGCTGTCATCTTGAAAACCCATCTCATCTTGAGCAACAGGAATACAGATGGTATAAAACTAGTCCTGAAACTTTTTCCAGGAGGGAAAGAGGAAGTAGATTGGATCATCCAGTGCTGCAGGCTGAAGGTGGCACAATGCCCAGTGTGGGGTGAAAACCAGGTACACCAGGTAAGGACAAGAGAACCTGCAACCCAAGCTGCATTCCGGTATCTAGTGCTGCGTGTGTTCTAAGTTACAGGACCTGGAGAACAACTCTCATGTACAAGCAGGCACCCTTGATCAGGCAAGGAATAAAGTTATGGCCACTCAGCTTGTAAACTACTTTTGACAAGCAGCTGAAATCCTCTCGAAGCTTTCTGTACTCATGGAAGTGACACTTAATCATTAACTAACTCTTAAGAAAAATCACGTGGCAATTTTTATCTCAAACCACAGCCATATGTAAATCTCAACAGCAGGTCTTCATCATGGAAGCATGAAGGTCTACATTAAATGGGGAAAAGCTAACACTGAAGCTTATCAAGGAAGTATAGATAAACACAAAGATTTTGTTTAGCAAACAGCAAAATAATAGCAGTAAAATGTCCTTTATCCTGTGTCAGTATCAGGTTAATTGTTCTGGTCCACATCAAAGTTGTCTTTTATTAAAAAAAAAAAGTTACCACCAGCCTGCAGACAGCAGAGCGCCCTGAGAAGCGCTACCCTGTGTACAAATGTTCTGTCAAAGGTTATGAATACAGTTAAAGGTCAAACTGCACAGAGCAAATAACCCAGGGGTTTGTGCCATGGATGGCACGCTGTGGCATGACTAAAAAGCAGCATTTCAGTTTATGTCATATACCAGAGGGGGGGGAAATTCAAAACAAGCCTGTCTGAAACTTCCTTAATGTGATTGTTCTAGAAAGGAAGTGAAGTAACATGCAGTTGCAGAACGTACCCCATCTGGTGAGCTCCCTCATGTATCCCTGGTGTAAGGAGACACTCAGTAAAGCAGCATGTGCTTGTGAGACCTGGACAATGATGGAAAGTGGCAATGACCTCTGTGGGGAAAGGACAGGCCTTGCTAATGCTGCCTGGCTCTGCAGGGACAGTGAAAAGGAACGCTCACGTCTGTGCCAGCTGTTCAACAACATTGAAACACAAATTTGGTGTTGTTCAGATGTACTATTGTTGCAGAAGTCTTATCAGATGAGCTTTCAGACAGACATGATTTGAAAAGATGGGATGATTGTACTCTCTGAGCCTGCAGCACTGCGCCGTCTGCACAGAACCTAAATGATACAAAACTGAACCAGTCACTTAAACACAGATTTTGGCACACAGCTTAGATGTGACTGGAGATGGAAAATAGGGGGGGTGAAGCATTCAGGCTAGCTTTTCTGGGCAAGGTTTTTACAGCAATAATAATTAATTATTTTTTGTGGAACCAAAAAAATTTATAGCAAGTAATTTAAAAAAAAAATAATTTGTTTTAATGGGATTTAAGAAACCTAATGCCCTTCTTGCAAATGTCAACATTCCTTGGTCTCATTCTCTTACATAAGTTTCAGTGACAGTTCTCGTTGATATCATGTGTCCTTTCTGTGTACCAATGTTCATTCTTTCTGAAAGGTACAAACTCAGAGAGGTGCTTTCACATGCAGCAAAGTGTCAGAAGAAAACAAGAAAAACCCACCAGGCCTGGCTTAGTAACTGATTTTGGAACATCTTGAAGCTCCAGTGCTCCTTTCTATCATACCATCCACCTTGAAAACAGTCTCTACGATGTTGCACAAAGTTATTCTCAAAATCTTGTCTTTTTACTTAAAACCACACGTGCTTCCTTGGTGGGATACACAATCAGAGTTTTATTTAACTGCAATTTAACTACGAGGGAAAATGGTATTTTTCAGGTATGCTTAGGGACTGAAAGGCTCTGGAGAGCTCCCTGAAGAAGTGTCTGGTGTGGCAAAGAGGGAGCTGTCCCAAGGTAAGAAGGAAGCACACGTGCGGGAACCACAGTAGCAGGGTTTTCTCAGTCTGTTATCTTCCTCTAACGATTGTTCTTCTCTGTTACTTACTGGTAAATTATGGAATCTCCCAGAATAATCATATGAAAGTTCCTCTCCAGCGGAAATATCAGTAGCTGCAAAAAGTGCCAGTTTAGGCACCATTGAGTCAACTCGAACTGGCACCATAAATAGATTTGGTTCACAAGAATGATTCAGGAATCTGCCTACGTTACCCACGTACGTAGGGTCAACAAACGTCTCCAGTATCTGCCCGCTGTGGAGGTGCTCCCTCACCGCTATGAGGTAGTTTGAATCCTTTGATGTCTGGGCCTGAATTCTTCTCCGTGCCTCATTAAAGCCTAAAACTTCACCAGCATATTCACACACAAATCTCCCTTTAGCTATGAATTCCAGAGTGCGAAGGCCCCACCCTTTCTTCTCAGTCTTGAACACCTCCAGCCTGAACTGCAACCCCCTCTGAACAACCCTGTTCTGACAGGATTCCCCACACTGGCACATGGCGTTGCACTCAAACACGGGCCTGGCGTACTCCTCCCCTGCGGCTGTAGGCCTGAGGCACAAACTGTTGTAATTTTCACCACGGCAAAGACACGAGCACACGTGAACCACACAGGAGCTGGTAAGACAAGAACAACCTGGAAAGGTGACTTCAGTGGGGTCGATGTCTCCGTCTGCTCCGGCCACGCTGTCTGGGCTATACTGCGAAGAGAACAAGAATCAAATCCTTGTCACGTTCAATGCCTCTTTCCACACAGGATATCAAATTTTTAAGTCTGTGTCTGGCAATGACTAATCTCTGAATGTAGGGAACTGAAATCATGAACACTTCTTTCTCCTGTAAACTTTTTCTAACTCCAAGTCTAACTTTTCTAAAACATTTTAAAGAATGCAAATCATATATTCCATGTAGACCAAAAAAGAATCAATAGTCTGTTAGTGACTGAATTTCTCAAAATAGTCTACAAGCCAGGCAAAAAAAAAATTCTTAGCAGGAAAAACATGTCAGCTAATTGAATCCAGTTTATTAGAGACAATTTTTATTTATAGAAATAGCGAAGTATCTTTAAAGTAATTTTCTCCCCCTTCAAAATGCTCAATAAGCTGCTTACAAGGTTAGTTGATAGTTATTTTAAGTCACAGAATTTCAAATGCCCAGTTTTGTTAAAAATGGACATAGATACTTTCAATTGATCTCTTCAAAATGTTGTATTCAAACCTCCTCCTTCTAATTCTGTTACAGAGTGATGAGGGTGTTGCACTACTCCACCTCTACATATTTACAAGGAAGCTGAGCTAACTGCGCTGTTGTCAGGGTAGAGTGTGAGATGGTATTTGCTTCACCCTAAATTCTGTCTGCGGGAACAGATGTGGTTCAGTTCAAGCATCCAAGCTTAAAATCAAAATTACACTAATGCCCCCAGCAGGTGAATAATTATAGAACCACAGATGGCTGCAAAGTAAAAGCTGATGGAAACTTTGCTGAATGTGAAAATCAAAATGTAAGGACAGCTACATCTATATTTTTACTTTCTTCTCAGCATTCAGCTTGCAAAGATTTGTTTAGAAACCTGGAGCTTGTGCTATTACTAAATATTACATTTCATAGTAGCTTATGTCTGGTAGCTTCTGGGTGTTGGGAAACATGCCAGTTCATTCAGAAGGTTCTTTTTTTTTCATAAACATCAGCTTCTCACTCATTTGGCTTTACTCAAAACCAAGTTTACCAGCCCTTTATCTGTTCCCATTCACTGTGTACAAGCAATCCTATTTCTGTAAAATATCAGCACACCGTGAAATTTAAGAAGATTAGGGTCTATTGGGATTATGTCTTTATTTTTTTTCCCCAGGCTTACTGGAAACTTCTTCATTTTGTTTTCTAAAGACCCTCTAATTAAAGCGAACTCCTGGGCAGGAAGGTGCACTGCCAGGAAATGCCTTTGGAGCTTCCTACAACTAACACAGACGACAAACGCCTGAGAAAGTGTGGAAAAAAGCCTGAAGTATCGTCCTGTATTTATAGATTACACATTTTCTGGTAAACCACCTCAGAGGGTTGTGCAGCGGGAAGCGGCTGACAGGGCTGCCAGGCGTAACTCCCGGTCTACTTTCAGCTTACGGTCGACGCTAGAGCCCTGCAGCCAAGAGCTTGACTCCTCCTAAAAGGTGACGGCGTAACTGCGCGATGGAAATCCACAAAATGCCACATAGCGAGAAAAAAATGCGTATCTGCGTAACTGGAACGTGACGGGCGAGCAGGTAACGAGAGCAGTACCGAGGGGCTGGGCGTGTAACAGCCCCACAGCCCTGCGGGACGGCAGCGGCTGCCTGAGGGGACGGCGCCGGCACACAGGCTCCCTGCGGCGCCCCGGGCCGCGATGGCCGCTTCTCCCTCCCCTCCCCGGTCCCCCCCAGTCCGGCTCCGAGGGCGGCCACAGCCCCGCCCCTACCTGAAAGGCCGGCGGGGCCTCCCCGGGCGGCCACAGCGCCACGGCTACCGGCTCCCGCCCGCCGCTCACGTCCGCGCCGGCCGCCATTGCTCTGTCCCGCCCCCTGGCCCTGCGGCGATTGGCTCTCCGGGCCGCAGCCTCGCTGTGGGTGGGCGCGCAGGCGCTGTGGTCACTCGGAGCGGCGGCGCGGGAGCGGGAGCGCGAGGGGGAGCACGAGCTCGAGCTCGCGTGGCGTGGGCGGGAAGCCGCCATCTTGTGGCGCTGCTGCCCTCAGCGAGGCCAGGCGGCGAGGGGAGCTCCGCGCCGCCCTGCACCCGGGCGATGAGGCTGCCCCGGGACAGGGGCTGGGCGAAGGCGGTGTGGCTGCCGCTGTGGGTCACTCCTGGCGACGGGGCTGCCCCTCCGCAAATCGGTGCGGGTTTGTGTGATGTATGTGAAAGCACTCAAACACGAGTAGTTTTAAATGTTAATTACATACTATTGAATTGATTATTCCTGGGAATTCTGCTAGCTGTAGCTGGGCAGTGGAGGCAGTGCCCATCTCCTCTCTGGGGATGGAAGATTTGGCAGGTTTTGTACTTGCTGCAATGCAGAGCAAGGCCCTGATCTTCCCCTTGGCTACTTTGTCAGGAGATAATTAGGTCAAATTAGTTTTCTGGATGAAGGGAGACAGACCCATGGAACCAAGCTCTGGTTTGATCTGGGAGGCCTTGCCAGTGCTGTATATGACCCTCTCCTAAAGCAATCATGACAAAATTGCTTCTGTGCAGCGTGGTAAGAGTAGAGCAGTCACAATTGATCTTGCGTCATCTTTTCTCTGTGAACAGCAAACTGAGCTGTGGCGAGGAAAAAGGAGTCAGACTTCTGTTCTTCAGGTGCTGGTGGTTCCACTAGCTTTTGTATTTGCCCCTTGGGTCAGTTGTTTTGGGGCCTAAGGCTGAGGAAGCTCTTACTATCTTTTCACCTTCTTTTTCCCTTTGTGTGAAACATGTTTTCCTTTTGAGATCCAGAAATGAGATCCTTTATCACATCCAGAAATGAGCTCCTCAGACTTAGGAGACAGAAGTCCCTGGAGCAGAGCATACTCTGTGCCCCTCCAACAAGGTGTTACTTGTGTCTGTCTTTGCTTGCGGTGGTTACTGACGTGACTTTTCTGATCCCTCTTTCTGCCTCATCCAGGAAATGGGAAGAGTCTTCACCTATTGTGTCCCCTTCCTCCTGCCTGTGAAGAGGAGCTGAGCAACACCAGGAGAGGTACAGGGGAGATTGGATGGTGAAGTCCATGTTTGTGGGTTGGACAGTAAATGGGGATAGCAGAATTGATAAGGAGATAATGAACAGGATTGTTTGGGATTGCACTCAGCCTGTAAGAGAAGGGAAGGTATGGAAGAGGAACTTCTGGAGGTCAGTGACTCCCAGTATCTGGCCAGTATAACTTTGGGGAAGACTTTGATCACTTTAAACCTTGGATCAGTGTACGCTGCTGTGAATGTAAACGAAATTTACCTGCAGCATCAGCGCTTCATAACTGAATGGAATGAAAACGGTGGAAGGTTTTAAGTACACACAGCCTGTCAGTCTCGGTTTGTCCGCCCGAGCAGCGGTACAGCTGCTTCCCGTGGGTGCCTCTGAGCCCTGCCTTCTTGGCGTTGATGCTCTCATCCTGTGAGCACTTCTCATTGTGGGGAAGGCAGTAGATCAGTTTTATGAGATAGATGCTGAAATGTCAAGTGATTGCAGATATTAAAATACACTTTGGTTTTGTAGTTTAGGGCTTTCTGTTATTACCAAATCGACCTTTAGATCAAGACACATATAATTTGGCTGCTAATCCTTAGTACCAGATGGAATTCTTTTCCATTTTTAAATGACAGGGTAATGAGTCATTACTCTGTAGTAAAAGAAACAGATTGCTTATGTGTACAGGAGATGGGGTTTTGGAAATCAACAAAAGGTCATCCAGTGTTTTCCTCCTCCTCCTTCTCCTACCCGGAGCTTCTATTGTATTGAACTATGAATGGGTTGAACTGTTGAGATGTCCAGATTTGGTGAAAAACTGATGAAAGCTCATTTTGATTTCGTATGTAAAATTGTTGTTGAAAGAAAGCTTAAAATGGAGCTGAAAGAGTGAACTGTATGTGAACTTTGTGATGCTGAACTCAGGCACCTGGTGCAGCTGTGAATTTCTTTTGCAACACACTGTGCTGTCTCTAGGATGAGACTGTATGAATAATTTTTCTTTGATATGTTGCATGCATTTAGCTGTGTTTTTTTCTCTCTCTATAAATAATGCATTCTGCTCATTGATCATTTTTATGAGTGTTCTCTGCAGTTTCTCAGATTTCTTAATATCCATCTGATAATTGGAGTTTGGAAGGTTAATTGTGCCTGAAACAGTGAGTCCATGAGAGCTGTCTTCATCTGACTTCACCACTGAACTTTTGTGGCTGATACTGTATATTGTAACAAGGTGGTGGAGCTCAGGGCGGTGTGTGAACCTGTGACTCATCAGGCTGCAAGTAAGGGAGCTGTGCTGGGGAAATGAGGCATAATCCTTGTCTAGAAGAAATTAGATGTAAAGCTTCTTGTCTTGTCTGGTAGGCAGAAGGCCCTGGAATTAAGGAAGCTGCTTCTGAGAGATTTCTTTCTAATGTCAGTGTGGTGGAAGCTAAGAAATCTCAAGTGATTAATACATAACACAGTGATTTCAGGTATTCGTAGTGTCATCATCAGTACTGTTGGTTGGAAGGGAACTCTGGTGATCTGGTGCAACCCTTTCTCCAACTGAGAGTGTTGCTGATACTCGATCAGGTCAGCTGTGGCTTTCTTGAGCTGACTTTGGAAAGCCCTCAAGGCCTGAGGTTTCACAGCCACTCTGGGTACCAGCTTCAGGGCTGTACCAACCTCCCAGTGAGAGTTTTCAACATGTCAAACCTGAACTTCCCTAGCTGCAGTTTTTGCCTTTATGCCTTATTTATCACTACTGAGAGGAGTTTGCCTCTGTCATCTTTGTAATTACTCTTCAGAGCGTTCCTTTAGATTACCCCACAGTGTCCTCCTTGCTTGGATAAACAAGCATATATCCCTCAAACTTTTCTTATTGGTTATATGCTTTGTCTCCTGACCATCTTGGTAGCCCTTTGCTGGATCATCTCCAATTTTTCTACGTATATTTTGAGCTGGAGGGCCCACAACTGGCCACAGCTTGCAGTGCTACCTCATCATACAAGTAGAGAGCTTTAATAGCTTCCCTGGATCTGTGTTCCTCCTTGTGTAGCCTGGCATGAGGTTTGCCTTTGCAAAGAGAGCGCACTTTGGGTGTGTTGGCAGCTTGGCTTCCATTGTAACCCCTGAGGTGGTTTTCAGTGGGATTGCCCCTCGGGCAGTTCCCAGGGCACTGCTATATGGGGATACTCTGCCCCAGGAATACCCCTGCACTGGTCTTCATTTGTCTGTACCATTGGAGTATTTTCTGTCTCAAGCTTGCCTTAAGTTACACCAGCAAGTTAACATTCCACAGCGTTAAAAGTTGTTCGCTGCCTGCACCAGACAGACGTGATCAGAAGGCCTTTTGCTAAAAGAGCCTGTTTGAAGGCTCCCTTTGGCTTCCTAGTCCCCTGTGGAACCAATCTCTGGAAGAATAAGGTATTCCTTTTAAGTATGTTATTTCACATTGCACGTGGTTTCTGTCTGACTTCGTTCTGAATAGGCTATTCAGATAGTTCTCAGATATTTAAACTTGCTCTTTTTCTTTAAAAGGAAGTACATCTCCTGTGTGATAGACTGGAGATGTTTCCTGCAGGAGACCTAAAGTGCTGCTTAAATCGTGGCACAGAGTGCAGACAGTCCAAAGGAACTTTATCATTCCCAGGCTGAGGATTTGTTAGCTGCCTTACCCGTGCTCTCTTTAGGTTGTGTCTTCTCCCTTCTCTAGTTAATCTTAGATACTTTTTTTTTTTAAAATTTTGTTGCTTACAGTCTCTTCTCTTTGTGCTGCTCTTCTTCTCATGTCAGGTTTACATTTTCCTTTGATTTGACCTTCATTTCTGGATAACCATCTCCATCAGGTTAGTGGGCATGTACTCTATCCTTCTGCCAGTCTATTGTGTATCTATTAGAACATTGATTTGCAGAGAGCGAAGTATAAAAAATCAATATCCCATTAAGTGGAGTAGAGTGACAATGTGCTAAGGCTAGTCAAGTTCAAAGACTAGTGTCTAGACACTAAGGTGGTGTGTTTTTCCCAACGTGGTCTTGGCTAGGCAGATACGATAAAACGTATACGTCCTGTTTGGGGTCTGTCCACATGCGTTTATGGCTACAAGACTCATTACAAGTCTTGTAATGACTCATTACAAGTCATTGCAAACAACCCTATTTTAAAAAGTGTTGGTAATGCAAAAGGGTACTTTGATTTATTATGACACTTAGGACAGTTTATTGTTTTTTAGTAGTAAAACAGTAGAATATAAATGTTCTACAGTGTATTTAGGCAGGATATATAGACATGAGCAATCTGATACTGCATACCAGCGTCTGCTCTTAAGTGCTCAGAGAATTGTGGAAAGACCAGGTGTAAAGGTGGGGTTTTTTTGGCAGTATGAGATGCTTGCCACATGCAGGTGATGAATGCAGCTCCCCTGCCTGCCCCCTTGTTCTCTGCACAGGGGTCTGCCATTTGAAGATGGGAAGTCAAAACATACATATTTGTCTATTTCCTACTTTTGGACCATTCTCAGACCAGTCTGCAATTAATTTGTGATATACTACTTGTACTTCAGTACTATTCATAAACATCTGACTGACCACAGGTATGATCCCCCTCCATGCACTGGATTGCTGTTACTGTCTTTTGAAACAACTAATAAATACATGAATACTCTCTACTAATTACTTAGCTAGGAAAGTAGGTTTTGTCCATTTACAGCTCCATTTATGCTCTATAGCTTGTAAAGTACATTAAAATACTTTATGGGCTGAGAATTTGAAATGATGAGAGTGCAGTCGTGGCAGTGCTTTGCTGTGGCCTTGTGCAGTGGGGTTTGGCTGGCACACTGCCGGCTTTGGGCAAGGCCGAGCTCATTATCTGGGAGTCACACCTGGCCCACACTAAGGTTGGAAGCAGGACTTCTGAGGGTCAGTCCTCAGCCTGGGGCTCCTGCCTGGTGAAACTGTCTCCTGCTGTGTGCTAATGAGCTGGCTAAATCTTCCCTAAGTAAGTGGAAGCTGGAATGAAATGCCTGGTAATTGTGTTTGTAAATCCAAAGAAGGAGAAGTTGAAGATCAGTTTATTTAAGACTGCCTTAGCTGTGCAGAGAACACTGACCTTGGAAAATGCTGTGTTTGAATAACATAGTTCATCAAAATATCTCCAAGTGCTTTGCGGAGAGAGATGAACTTTGTTTACTTTCTTGTACAGATAAGAAAACTGACGCAGAAACACATGAAATGAGTTAACCAGTGGCTGAGCTATTGTTCTTGGTTGTCAGAGGCCTCTGCATTTCATCTCTCATCGTATGCTGCTCTTGCAGCAGCAGTTAGGTAATATGAACCATAAATCTCTTCGCCAGTACACAAACACTCACAAAGTCTTGACTATCATATGAGTAAAAAAATTATATAACGTAACATTTTGTCACATCCTCAGATGTAAGTTTAGAACAACGTGAACAATTCAGACCTCACCATGAAAATTACTTCCTGATTAACAGCAACGTATTTCCATGAAAACTAGTCTCAGGATGGTTTTCAGTTAAATAAATTTGCATCTGTGAAGTAATTTGGCCTGACAGCAGTAGGTGAGCCACTTGCAAAGACTAAATGGACCACACATCTACTGGCTAAAATTGTAATAATATTTTGCAGGGAATCTGTCCTGAGTATATTATTCTACTTTTGTTAATAGAGAATGCTATGTAACAGCATTCCAGTTAAATAGATTTCTGTGTAACAATATTTCTTCAAAAGAAACTCATTACTAAGTGAGACATAGAACTACCTCGCAGACTGAAGGGATTTCTTTCCTTTGAAGTGCACATCAGATTTCTTCTGTGCTCCCCATCTGCCTTGTATGAAAGAACTTCATTTGACATCAGTGACCTCTGGCAAGCCCAATGTAGATAAGGAAAATGTATTTGCACACCATGCAGATCTTTTGTGGGCTACATGTGTAATGGGCAGTTTCAAGGGATTAAAGACAGTATTTCAAATTCATGTATTAGTACTGCAGTGTGCTTAGCAAGCTTCTGCTGCAAAATCTGGTTCCTAGTTTCACTTAACATGCAGCTGCTTCTCAGCAGTTTGCCAGAGACACAACTGCACATTCTAGTGCTTGCAGCAAATGAGTAAGTGAAGCTGAGAGAGCATCCATGTAGATTTGCTGGGCTGCCTTTCACCACAATGGTCCTTTGAGCCTGGCCTGGACAGGGTGATTTAGTTAATGGTTAGTGTGACACAGTAGCTTTTGCATTTGTGTTAGGATGTGCTTCTGGTGTCTTCAGTGCCCAATATATTTGACTGCAGTAGTCTGGGTTACTGCTTTCACACAGCAAGTGCTTTCTGGTCTGTTCAGGTGGGTATGTCATGATCCTTTATGTTTGTGGCCCCTGTGTATTGTGGAATACACAGCTGAGGCCAGACTGAGGAAGTACACACCAGAGAAGGGAAAGCACCTGATTAACATACTTTAAGATGACCCTGAACAAAAATCAAATGTGTTTTCCAAAATATTGTTTTCCCAGGATGCATGGCTAGGGAAGCATTCTGTTCCTTCTCAAGACATGCCTGTACTTGTTGAATTTTTATTTATACATACAAAATTATAGTATTTTTAAATTTTTGCCATTTACATAACTTTAGTGTGTTTTTAATAAATAATGAGAACTTTAGAAAGTAGTTAATGACATTTTATGAAAGTTTTGGTGGAGTATTAGGACTTTAATTGGAAACTAGTTCTGTGGGACTCTGTGAGTCTTATTTTCATGCTATTGTACCAAACCCGTGACTGCTTCTTTTTCCTTAACATTTTGTTGAAGGTCATGACGTTGTTATTAACCGGTATGTTGTATATTATCACAGATGTGGTACTTCAACATAACTTGCACTTATGTTTAGTTAATGTGTTGTCCTGGTTTTGCAGGGATAAAATGTATAGAATCACTTTTCTGTTACATTTTGTTTCAGTGTGTGCCCAGCTGTGATAGGGTGATCAGGGCCCTGAGCAGTTAAACCCAGGGCAGCTGCCCCAGGCTGCCCCACAGGTGTGTCCTATATCATTAACAATCCAGTTCACTATAAAAGGGAGGGCTTGGGCGAGAGGTGGAGCTTTTTGCTCTGCTCTTCTCTTCATATTTCTCCTTCTCCTCAATGGTTGTGATCCCTGGAGGGACTTGCCACCACTCTACGGGCTGAGTATAACTTTGTGTCTTTTGTGTTAGTATTGATACTGGTTCTCTTATTTTTAAAAATATTTAAATTTCAACCCATTAGTGTCCCTCCTTTTCCCACTTCCCTTTCTCAGCTGGGGAGGGGTCTTGGGTGATAGAACAACTGGTTATTGTTCAGCCCTGGGTGTGGGCTAAATGGAGACATGTATATGAGTGTTTTATAGACTTGCTTTTATTTAAAAGTCAGGTTGTTTAAAATGTGTTGGACTTAATGCTGTTTGTAATCTCACATGTATTTTTTGAAATATTTATATGTTTTGAAAATTTTTGTTGCGATTGCACTTAGGTAGTTGAGCTCTTGTGCTTATAATTTTTGGGTGAATCTATAATTAAAGTGTAAATAACTCTCAGTATAAAAAAATAGCTCTTCAAGGAGTTCTTAAAATATGCGTTTTGGCTTTTTTATTTATCACAATTTGGGAGATTGTGTCCTCAAGGATTGCTTTGGCTTTGTTTTTCTTAGTTTAAGAGAAATACCTATGTAGTTTCCATGGGATCAGGTATTTTTTTCCACTCCCATTTAACTTGGAAATGGTTCTTACATAATTGAGAGTGCCTGGAAAAGCACGTTCTCACTGTGCCATGGTCCCCTGGTGCAGTGAGCCCCATTAGATAATGGGCATTTGTTGTGGACTGAAGTCAAGAGCTTGAGGTTGCTGAATGTTTCCCAGCTGTGGGCTGGAATATGAGAGTGGTGCTGTTGGACCTAACAGAAATTGCATTATTTAGGGTAGAAGCACACACCAAGGGTGTACCGCAGTATTCTGGTGGGTACCTTTGTATGTAAATACATTCTTGGGGTGTGTATATACACATTTAATACAGTGTTTCCATCTTTGCTTAGATTTCTAACTTAATTTGTTCCAAAAGAGTATACTGAAGACATCTTCTCAGAGTTGAGGCTCTAGAAGCCTCTGTTTTTTTCTAGCTCTACTTCAGGCTGTTCTGTTGAGTAAAGATCCCAGATGATGAATGAGATTGTATGCTTGCTTTCCCTTCCCTCAGAATCCCTATTGCTTCTGGAAACCGTCGTGACTTTGACTGCCTTATCTCTATACCCCATAAAATACGGCGTAATGGAAATTTCTTATGATTGAGTATTTTTTTTTAACTTTTAAAAATAAATAATTTAGGTTCTTGCTCTTGATTTCTTATTTGCCAGTGTGACCTAGTGCGTGGAAATGTTCTTGTTGGAGTGGTTCTTTTCAGTGGTTTGCTGTCAGGTCTGTTGTGTGTTGTACTGATTCGGGGTGTCTTCAGGCACACGTGCTGCCATATTTCCAGTCGGTGTGAGCCCAAAATCAGTGCAGGTGTAGAGGGAAATGTACAGTTTCCTCTTGGCAAACACTGCGGTGATCTTACAAGCCGTAAAAGATGAGCATGTCTTGCACTGAATGTGAAATGAACTCGGTGCACTCGACTAGTGTTAATCAGGTTTCATCCTGCTGGTTAATATCTCCCAAGAATTGCTGGAATACGAGTCATCTAAAAATGCACATAAGCTAAGGCTGGTGGAAAACTATACTGCTCTGGGAATAAAACAGAAGGTTGAGTGAGGAGGAATCATTTTTATCTTCAGCGAATGTTGGGTCAGGCATGACTGATTGTAGAACAAGTCCTTCCAGTTCTTGTCACATCTTGGTCTGCAGCCTTTCCTTCATTAAATGATTTCACAGTAATAAAAATGGGTTCAGGTTATTTTTTGGTGTTGTGGTTTAACTCTAGTCGGCAACTAAGCACCACACAGCTGCTCGCTCACTGTGCCCTGGTGGGATGGGGGAGAATTGGAAGAGTAAAAGTGAGAAAACTTGTGGATTGAGGTAAAGACAGTTTAATAGGTAAAGCAAAGGCTGCACATGCAGGCTTTTTTTTTCCCCCAAGCAATATTTGCTTAATATATTATAAAGTTTTCAGCGTGATGGTTCTGTACTATTTACGCTTTCAAAAATATTGTATTTTGCTTATTTTTGTATTTGCGTTGTTGAGAAAGATGTGTCTCAAGAGAATAAAGAAGTCGGTTATCTTGCTGCTCCATAACTGTGCTTTGGTTTAAATGAAATCCATAATTTTCCCTTGTTGGTATGACAACAAAAAACGTAAAGGTGAAATTAGAGTGAGGATATAGATGAATGTTAACTATGTGCTGTACCAGTTAACTAAATCACTTGATGATTATAGAATAATAATTCAGTGTGGCATGCAATCAAACAGGATGCTTTTAAGAGGGGAGGAGCAGTATGAAGAAAGAATTATGTGCGTTTAATGTAGTTTTTCACTGTGATAGTAAATCAATTCCCCTCGTCAAATTATATGAACATATTTATGAGTCTCTGCGTATCTAGGGCAATTAATAAGCCATTTTGTATAGGACTAAGATATCTAGTTTTGCACTGTGACCTTTAAATACAATTTATCTCAAAGGCATAATGCTTAAAACTTTCTAAATGTCCATTCTAAAAGAAAATGTAGGGAAAAAAATAGAAATAATGCCTTACTAAAAAAAAATGTTAGTTTACGTAGCATTCCAGTTGCTTAGAATTTAATTACCTTTCAAAGCTATTAATTTTGATGTAATCTCTCAATTTTTATCATAGTGTTCTCTGCAACACTATTTCTGTGTGTTTTATGAAATGAAAATTTTCAAGTGCCTCTCAGTCTTTGAGTGCTTTACCATCAAGTGCAATCCAAATAACGGGGAGCCATGAGAAATGGTCTAATTCTGTACACTTAAGTGTGTGCAAGTCTCACGTAAGTGACAGCACTGCAGGTTCTAAAGCAGGAAAAAAGGGAATAAAAAAAGAAAGAGTTGGAACTGAGCTGTACCTGAGCAAGTAAAATTCATTTTCTGTACAGAACTTTATAGATATGAAGACTATCTAGATGTTGTCTTGCTGTTGGTGGTTACGTCTGCTTTGCCCTTAACAGCCCTTCCTGAAACAGGTAACTGGATTGATAAAGGGTTCAGAAATTAGTGAGGGTCTAGCTAGAGAAACAATTTTCCATTAAATTTTTTTGGGATGCACACAGGCAAATTAATTGTTCTTTTTCTGGGAAGAAGCTGAAGTCACCACCATCACCAAGTTTTTGAACATCATTAGCTATGCTCTGCTCTGTGGCAATTTACTTCCCTTTCCTCCTCCTGGGGAGTAGGGACAGCAGGTACCAGTATGGGAGGGGAAGAACAGGGATTGATAAGGTCAGCAATGTTGGTCTTGACCATCTGCAGCGCTCTGTGAAAAGGACATGTTTTGAATATGTTTCTAAGTCATCTCTAGTCTGCTGTCATCCTTGTTTGTTCTAACACTGGCTACTCTGAAGTGCTCATCCGTATAAAATGAGCAGACTACAACGGGGTTGTGTGCTCTACAAGTCAGTTAACAGATACACCAACAGCACTGTTGTCAGTACGGGTACTGAGAGCAGGTTCCCTAGGCTTTGCTACCACGCCGCAGCATAAAGCAGTTCAGGGTGTTGAAGGAGCCCTGTGCAGTCCTTCTGCCCTTTGGGGTTTGTATTTGGCAGAGGGCAGCACTTCACCTAATCCAACAGTCAGTATGGGGGGAAAAAATAAGTGGGTACATGCTTCGGGTCACAGAATGGATAATAAATGGGTGGTGGTGGGAAGGAGGACAGGGTCATGTTCCTGGGTTTGGCTCCAGTTCACTGGGAGAACAGGCTGTAAAGAAGAGCCAGTGAATCCCTTTTGTATGAAACAAAACTGAAAGAAAAGGTATTGATGCCAGAAGGCAGTATTGCACAATGCCAGCATTCTTACTGATTATTCTTACCTTCTTGCTGGTGATTTTGGCACACTTAAGGTGATAAGAACTGAAGGGAAGGCTGAAGTTCCTTCTTGGCCAGGCAACTGTGTGGTATTGCTGTTGTGGACTAGTCAGCCCTCATGACATTATCTGAAACGTGGAAAAAGTGAAAAGCAATCTTGCTTTCAAAGGATTGTTGGTGACCTTTAAATTAGGGCTGGGAGTCTCATCATAAACTGCAACTGCAGGATACATGACTTACTTCCCTTCCCTTCTGAACTGAAAGGTTGTTTTCACTGAAATTACCAGTTATTACAGAAAGGTCAAATTCGTAGAACTGCATCTCAAGTGAGCAGACAGTGACCTTGTTTATCTCAGCACAGTGTTGGCAACTTCATAATTCTGTTTGTTTTTTTTTTAAAGATCATGCTCTTGTCATTCTTTTATACCATGGTGCAAATAGACACTGGTGCAAGGTTTGGTGCGTTGTAAGAGTTGTTATTCAACTGCTCATTGTCCACTTTCTCCCCAGACAGCGATGCTTGAAGGCTCTGTTTTCTGGGTGTTAGTCTGCATGTGCTGTTGGGCCTACCAAGACTTTCTATGTCATATACTGCAGAGTAAATTAAATCTGCATTGTATGTTTTAGTTGATGACTTGCACATAGTTGTAGAAATTACGGATAGCATTTATAAGAGCCTTGAAAAGACCAAGAACTTTAAACCATGTTTTTGCCCACAGCTCTGCTGGCATTTTGATACTGTTTTAATCAAATCAAATGGATAAAATCCTGAATTTAGGACAGTGGTGGTGTGCTACTCGTATGAGCTGGCTATAAAAATTAGTTACTCTCTTCAGTTGAAAAATTAAAAGAAAAATATTTTAGACCATATTTAAACTCTAACAGTTATTTTTTAGGTGTGTGTAACATGAAGTACAAATCTTGAGAATCAGAGAAATAGATGGGGTGTAGACTAGACTCTTCACCTAGAGCTTCAATATATTTTTATTTGGCTAATAAGAAACATATATATATATATATTTATATCATCTAATGTCTTTTTTTAATGTTAATTTATTCCTGTACTTGTATAGAACTTGAATCGTTATTTAAATATCTGCCAAGAGATGGCAGTGCAATGCTGCTCAATGTGCTGGGTGAGACTGTAGCTATGACAATACAGAGCCTCCTTCCCTGAGGTTTTTGGTGGCCTCTCCTAGGACAGACCGACATATTTATCAGCTTACTTCCTACATGCTGTGGGTCGAGAAAATAAGCAGAAGTTAAACCGACTGCCTGCTTTGCAGTGCTCTGTTCATCTCTGGAAAGTTACGCTTCCATCCTGCATGCAGAGGAGATTTCTAAACTGTGCTGTGGTTTCTCAGTCTCTCTCCAAGAGAAATCCAAAGGCAGCTCTTAGGCTGGCATCATTTCTGGCTTGTGTACAGCTGATGTAGATCCACTGACAGTAATGGTGCAACACTGATTTCTGTTAGCTAGGGATTATTAAAAAAATAAATCCTGAAGCCCAAATATGAATCACCTTGTATTTCTGCTAGGTGCTGTATATGTTCAAGTGAGGCAAGGCTTGTAGAAAGGGGTAATCTCTCTTACTTGTCAGAGTTACAAGAACAGACAAGCTTTCTGGTATGAAAGCATTTCTTCAAATCTCTGTTGCACATTCAGGCATTCTAGGCACACCAGAACACAGAGCTGTCAATACTGAAAAACTTATTTTTTGTGTTCTAACTGCCAAAGCTTTTATTGGAGGAGGTGGGTGGGAGGTCAGAAAGATAGCTGCAGAGTGCTCCATTTCACTGTTAATACCAAATGGACTTGAGACAATGTCTGAAAGAGGCTGCTTTGTTCTGTTGTGGGTTGTGCTGCATCTGACAGATGCATGTGAAGTCTGTAATGGTTTGTCAGTGCTTGTACCTTCGTACACCTCTGAGTGTAATTTAGTTCCTGATGTCAGTCAGAGGCAGTCTGTACATTATAATTGTTTGAATGCTGCTGTTGATAGAGTTCTGATTTAGAAGAGAAGCCCCTGAGGAGTGAGTGAAGCCTTGACGTTCATGTGCAGAATAAACACCATCACCTGACCTGAGCTAACCCGCCATCACACTAAGCACTATGTTCTTCCTTGTCCTTGTAAAAATATATTTGGGTACCTCTGAAGAAAGATACAGCAATACCTTTTTTTTAAAAAAAAAAACAAACCCAAGCTCACCTTATTTTACTAACACTCCAGTTGGCAGCAGTGTTCCTTAGCTTTTCTTCTTAAGGATACCATTCTAACCCCAAACATTCTTATGCATTTTTCTCCCTTGCCAATGTGTCTGTAACAGTTTAAGCATATAAGTAACCCTCTGTCTGTCCTACTTGGGCTGTGGATGATGAATTCTGTCATCAGGTCAGTGAGTTTCAGGTGTCACCTTGCTCAGCAGAGAGCCCCAGCCTGAGCAGCAGTAGAGTTTGTGTTGAGGGATGCCAGCAGCTCCAGGAATCAGCCAGGCACCCCTGTATGTCTCTAAGTGCTTCCCCTCGAATTCTGCTCCTTTCTCCCAAGCTACTCTTGGTAACAACTATGTTGGATGTAGCTTGTATCTGGCTAGCTGCTTTTGAGTAGCAAGGGAAGTCCAGTGACTGGCAAGAGGTAGAAAAATGGTGTAAAACAAAGATTAGGAGAGTTTCTTGGAGATTTAAGTAAGCAATCTGTGCCCAGGACTGCTTGATGCAGCAATTTGCAGGCATCAGTTTCTACGGATATGTTGAGCAGACAAAGCTTCAAAAACCAAAAAAGCCCACCAAAAACCCCTTTCTTGTGAATGACTTTGTCCCACTCTGCAGTCCAGGTCGTCCATGCTTTCTGTGTGGAGTAGGTGGTCTGGATCTGGCCGTTGCCTTTGAGGGCTACCCCCATCCCCACGCCCCAGCTACGTCAAAGTGCAGAGTTGCTGAGAGTTGCTGCTGCGTGAGTCACAGTGATCCTGCTTTGGCTGAGGTGACACAGGAGAGACTGAGGGGACGAAGGTGTGAGGCAGGATGCAGCTCTTGTTCATTTACTCGTCTGAAGACTCATGGTCCTCGAGGGTGCGGATGGTGCTGATGTAAACCAGAGCGGTCTCCAGATGCTCCAGTGTGCAGTGGGGTCAGGAGAGTGATGGAGTTCAAAACCTGCATTCTGTCTCAAGTCATTTAAGTCTTTCTCAAGAGCTTTCTGCTGTTCCACATGAATGACCTGAAAGTCACCAGTAGTGGGCACAGGGCAGAAAATCTGGTAACGAGCTTAATTTCTTCCTCTCCAGATATCCGTGTATCTGGACCTGTGATACTGGCTCACCTTGTGTGAGAAGCTGGTCTTCACCTGACCCACTTGTGCCTGTAGTTTGTAATGCAGTGGTTCTTTTCCAAGCTTCTAAGACTGACAGTAATGAACCCAAGGCTGTAACAAAACGTTCTGGTGCTTGTGGTGAGGTGTCATGTTGGTTTCATTCCTTCTGACCTTGGAGAAAGCCACGTTTGGCTGCATGTGGGAGAAGATGTTAAATGTCATGTTCCTGGTTTCATCAGCCTGCTTCTACAGCCAGGGTCCTACCTCAGATTAACTTTCTGATGTTTCTAAAACACATAGTTTTGTAGTTCAGAATATGGAAGGTAAATGAAAGGCACTTTATCTGGTGAGTTTGTTTTTAACTAAAGCATTTTTAAGCTGCTGTGAAGATTATATTTTGGAGGGCGGGAGGGGAAGAGAACCTGAGTACCATTTGAGGTAGGCACTGCTGAACACGACTGCTTTCTGTGGGCAGAGACAAACAGCTTCTTACTGAATTATTCCCCCTTGTACATTTACTGGGCTTTTTTTCAATCCAAAATGGCTGTAATTGTCAGTTGAAGAGACTCCCTCCATTCACATAGGATGTTACTTCTCTAATCAATAGCACTTTGTCAGGACAGTTTCCTAATATTCAGTCTAAATTTTCTGTTTCTTAATAGAATCCAATACTGCCAGCTAATGTCTCCCTTACTCTAATAAGTATTTTATACTCTTATTCCAATTTCATAGCTTTTTATAATATGTACTTCTGAGTGAATATGAAGTTTCGTACCTAGTGCACATCTTGTCTGTTTTTTCATTTACTCTTGAATTTCATTGCTCTAAAAGCTTTAATAAATACTCTACTAAAGACATTCTTCACTTGAAAATGAAGGAGTAACCTTTGTAATGAGTGAAAGAAGTTTATAGCCATTTGAAAAATAAACCTAAACTCAGCTATCCTTGGTGGTGCTGGCATTGGTGTTACTGTTACAAAGTCAGGATTGCAATCGTGGTCTCAGTGGTTACTGTCTCAGTTCAGCTATACTGCAGATGGCTTCCCGGGAGACCAAAAGTTGGTTCTTGGCCAAGGAGATATAGAAGTGGGAAGCTGAAATCCGAACAGAAGTCTAGAGAGGACTGCACCTTGATCTGTGTCAGCAGAGGCCAGCAGAGCTTCAAAGTGATGTGCTTTCTTTTTTTTTAACCACATCAGGAGTTCTCGGAGAACTTTACAAAAGAGGTGAGTGAAGAACTGGAGAAGTGAGATCCAGAGGACAAATGACTCATCCAAGATTCCCTAGCAGGATGTGACCTGGGACTCGGGTCTTCTGAGTCCATCCCAGTCTTCTGGCCAAACTGCCACAGCTAGAGCAGAGCAATCAAGCCTGCTGCTGCCATGGTTCTCCTTACCCCGGGCTCCAGCAATGCTGTTTTTTCCCTCTGTGTTCTGGCCAAACACCAGTGAAGGCAGTGGGAGTCCTTCCATTGACATCAGCAGGCTTTTGGTTAGGCCTGGTTTTGCAGAGGAGGGAACATCATCTTCAGCATTAAGCATCTTTGTAATTCTTGGGGTGTTCAGAGGTTTTTAGATCAAATATTGGCTAAATTCTGGCTTCTTGGAAATGATGGACCGTGTCTTGTGCCAAAAAGCATGCTGAGGCTGTTGTGCGTTATCACATGGAAACTTGTGTACAGTGGCCAATCTGTGTTCCCACTCAGTCAAAATAAACTGTTATTTAGCATTCAGAATCATCCCTGCTCAGGATTATCTACACATGTGCCAGTACTGCAGCATTTGAGTGATTTGAGTGTGCAGAGTAGAATAGAGAGAGAAAGCCTTTTGTTGACGATGTCGGTACAGTATTAGCTGAAATGTTTTGGCTTTTTCAATAGTTGACTAGATTTTGTATGCTTACCTGAACAACCCATTAGTTTGCTCTGGAGTTTTTAGTTGATGTGTTCACAAACCTGCAGTCGTGGAATGCTAATGAATAAAGTGTATTATTGTTAACACCACAAATGTGCTTTGATAGCAGAGTATTGAGAAATTTTTAAGATTAAGGGGGGGAAAAGTAATTCCTCTTGATAAGAAAACTAAATGCAGTTACCAAGGCTTTGTGCTGTCTGTCAGCATTATATATACATGTTTTTTTTTCCCCCAACCTCTCTGGTTATTTGGAAAAGCACTTTGTATTTTATCCCCTTCCATATATTCTCATGGAGTGCACTGTTCTGTACCTTGGTTAAACTTTATGCTACAAACTATGATTTGTTTACATTGCTGGAGTTAACTTTGTATCTGCTGCTCTTCTTTGTTTAAAGGGCTTCCAACATGAGTATATTCATCCATGTCTTTATTTTCCATACATGCTCAGAATATTTTTGGGGGTTCTTAGGGATCCATCCTTCTCACTTCAGAACTTTTTACTGCAGACAGCAGTTAAGGGGTAAAAAAATCACTTGACCTAGTTAGGGAAATAAAGACTGCAGAATGTACACTGGCAGAGATCCTCCTTGCTGGAAGTGTGTATTGTGATTCCTGATGGGCTTTGTCTTTCCATCTGTTCATCTCATCTGCAGCTCTTCCACTGTCTCTCACCGAAGTCTGCTCAGAAGCTTGTAATTACTGGTACATTTTATTGTGTGCCAGACTGTTTTGGGACTGGCTGCTGACTTGTTTCTACTGTACTGATCTGCTTTTGTTCCCCTGACTCAGACCTGCTTGTCTCTGTTCCTCTCCCTTTATCTGACATAGACACTCTCCTTCCAGTGAAAAGACTCTGACAAGATTTTTATAGAAAGTAACCAAAACAGATTTTTTTTTTAATTTTTTTTTTTTGCATAGGATCTGCTTCTTCATGTGGCCTTTTATCTGAGTTTGCTCTTGTCTTCTACCTTCACAATGTCATTTCAAAACTTGGTATTTCCTGTAGTTCTGTTGCATAATCTTAGTGTGATTTAGGTTGTTTTCTGTTATGGTTGAAATACCTTTTCTTTCATCACTGTGAATAATTAGTTGAGCAGTCATTTGAGCTGTGTGTTTGAAATCTTGCCCCCTCTTTATTGTGGGAATCAACTTGATTGAATTTCATGCTGGTATAAATGCAGAGCAGCTATACTGGTTCCTGTTGGTTACACTGGGTTACCCGCTATAGCAGAGACTGGAATCTGACTGCTTTTTTCATTTCTTTTACTAAATGCATCACAAGTTTTAAAAATAGAAAACTGGTAGTATTGATTAGAGGCAGCTGCCCTTCAGTTTTGTTCTCACAGTGCTTTGTAATTTTGGTTTTTGAATGACGACGCTGGTGTTCCAGGCTCGGCCTGTTTTGAGGAGGTATTTTCAAAGTGACTCCAGGATATAAACAAATACCCAAGCCTGTGATCATGAAATGCACTTGAGGTTGTTTCTGGTGGCTTGAATTTTAATTCTGGTCACCTGAGAAGGATGTACACTGTGTTAAAGGAATTTGACTAAGTAGTTCATATCCAGGATTCAGTTGTGGTGGTTTGTTTGTTTGGTTTTTTTATTTGTTTGTTTAGGAAGAACTGGAAAAGAGCTTCAAACTTCATACTGGTAGAATGTTTCCCTCCCTCTTCTCACGTGCCCACTTTGCATTGTTTTCCCAGTGGCTTTGGAAACTTAATTAAATTCTAAATAAATTTTCCTATCGCACTTGGCACACAGTACTATTGACAGTATAAACAAAGCAGACAAATTGTTTAATGCATGAGAAAAAGATAACAAAAAGGGGAAATAAACCCTAGCTTGCTTACGGTGGCTGCAGTGAGGACTTCCTTTTTGCAGTTCTAACGTCGTGTACAGCGAACCCCAGCAGTTTCAGATTGTTTCAGTTCTAATATCCCTAGCCATTAGTCATGAATTAAACTCCACTGCCCTGCATTTCCTAAGGCTGCCGGTCCCTGGCAGCCCTGGTGGTCAGGCTGCCAGATCCTGGCTCCTTTGCTCGGCTCGTCGCTGCTCGCGGGCTGCAGAGAGCTCGTGTAGTGGGACGCAGCCGAGGAGCGGAGCGGGGCCAGGTCTGATGGGTCTTTGCCCATTTGCTCATTGCTTCGTGTTCCCTGAACTTAAACGTTCTTGGCTTTACAGAGCCACTTCTCGGGGTACTTGCTGCCAAGGGAGACTCTACGCTTGGTATTTCTTTTTGAAGGAAGTCTGTTTTCTGGGAAATAATACCGTAAAATGCAGCTCTTCCTAAGGGAGTAGCTGGTAAAATCTAGTGGACTCTGGTCTTTGGGAGGCCAGAATATACGAGCAATGGCACTTTTTGGCCTTAAAAGCTGTGACTTGACTCTCTGGATACCTAATGTATTGTAGCTAAATTTTCAGGTGAGGCAAGTGATGGTGTTTGCCTTTATTCCTGGGGTCACAGTTTGAGACTCCTGGGGGGAAATGGTAGAACCTGTCCCTTTGCCATCAAGCCGTTGTACCAGCTTTTGCTGTGTTTACAGTGTCTGCATATATTTTGTATACAAGGGTGAAAGGAGCCATACTTCATAAAATATATATGCTTCCTATTTTTATACCAAGCAGTCAGACACTTTAGAAGTGACAAAAGAGTTGTTAGACCAGTTTAAATGATTGTGATTTGCCTCTATAAAAACAGTGAGAAATGGATCTTAGGTGATACAATATTCCTACCTTCACTGAGGGTCAAGAGAATTGTGACAGTTGACACCAGCTGAGAATCTTCCACTAAGGGACATCAGGTTACCTTTGCCATTATGCATTTTGCCACTGCTGTTCCCACATTTCTTTTCTGAAAAGTAACTGAATTCAGGAATCCAACACAGCCCCTGAGGTTCATAAATTAGTGTTTCAATATACACTTCTGGTATACATTGATTTGATTTTGTCAGCTTGAGGGAAATTTGATAAGCTGGACCATCCTTTTTCCCCACCTCTACAAAGTGTATAAGACCTTAGTTACTCTTTTGAGATTTTATATAGTAGTGTTCAGTGGTATAATGAGTACTTCTAAGCATTTAAACAAAACAGGAATTGAATTACTGAGACACTGGGCTTTAAAAAAAAAAAGGAATTGTTGTGTGTGAGGTATTTACTCCTCCGTGAAGACATCCTGAACTTCTGCTTACTCTGCATGTTTGGTAGACTAAAATCATTTTAAGCATATTATTTTTGAAACATGTCAACTCCCATTGGTATGGTAGAAAATAATGACATTTCCTATGACACAATCTGCAGACTGAAATTCTTCCAGTAAACATTGCCCTAATGGTGAAGAAGCAGTTGTAGTTTAGTATTTTTTTGATCCTTATAATAAGGGATAGTTTTGTATGTGGAATCACTTCACTGTGGTGTTGGTGGTTATTGGGTGAGATGTGTATGTATCAGTACTGAATACTGTAGACTTTGTGCTTTCTAAGAGCTCATTTTTCTGCAGATGTATCTAAGTTCAGCTCGCTCAGGCTACTTGGGATGTTTCCTGCAACCTTCAGTCCAATCAGTTTGTCTTCAAAGAGAAGGATATGTATCTTACCAAGAAATTTAAAGAAGTGCTTTAAATGGTATGGCATGTGTAATCTCTACTACGCCGTTATGTCTCCGATGTGAAGGTCGTTTTGGTGCAGTGCTGTTGTAATTCCGAATTACAGGAGGCCACACAACCAGGGGGAAGGCTGGGAAGTGGTACCACGTTAGTTCTTCCTCCAGCAAAAGCTCCCACCTAACATCCCCTCATCGTCTGGGGGTTTTGCGTGGGGTGTGCTGTCAGCTGCACTGTCCCGAAGCAAACACCCATCTCTGTTAAGCTGGGACGGGTGAAGGTGACTTAGAGTAAAATGGTGGGGTCTGCAGGTTAGTGATAGAATATTTTACTCTCCTTTTGCTTTAGGAGAGGAGATGATACCTGCCTTTGCTGTTCCTCCAGTCCATGTGTAGTGTTGCTTCAAAGTCTGTGACACAGTCCTTCCTCTGATATTTTGCCTCCTTTATGCCTTTAAGAGCAGAAGGAAAATCAGAAGCTGAAAACCTGCTGAGCAGAACATTCTCTAAATTGCCATTCCAGTGGCTATAAAGGAAAAAAAAAGACCCTAAGGTGACCTACTGTTGTTTGCTTCCTGCTTGTACAACTTATTGAAGCTGTCAGTTGTATTGTGTGGTGTTTGTGTAGCAGTAACGGCAACGGCCCATGCTTTTCATGGAAAAGCAGAGTAAGAACAAGAGAGTGAGTATTTAACAGTAAAGTCAGGTCTTTCCAAATGTGACCTAGGCCGTTTGTAAAAAAAATTTAATGGACTTCAATATAAAGATGTTTCCTGGCAAGTTTTACAGGTATATTCTAGGGTAGAGCTGTTTGCATAGGTGTAAGTTACTGAAACGGAAACTGTTAAAAGCCAGCTTTAAAGTTTGAGGGATACTTTAAAAGGAAACCTAGGCTTGAGGGGAAAAAATATAACCATAGCATTGGCTTTCTTTGTGATAAGGTCTCTGAGATTTTTCTCAAATAATTAGCAGGGTATAAATATATCAGTTCAAAGCAATGTGCAAATCTCTTCTGACAAACATTGTTCTCTGGAGGCATTCTCTTTACCTGCAGGCATTGTTTCTTGTGCATCCATGGTTACTTACTCTCCCAGAAGGGTAAAAGAAAAAAAACCAAAACTTATCTGTTACTAGGTACTGTGTTTTACCTCTGGCTAAACCTGTGTTATGGGCGAAATAGTTTTTCTGCATAATCTATCCTGGGAAATGGTCAATAACTAAACCAGAGTAAAAATTAATTACCGACCAGGTGATAATGCCATTAAAAGCATGCCCGGGGTAAGAAGAGGCACATGAGATACGAAGGAGGTAAGAAGAGAACACTTTTCAGTAGGATTGTGTACGTGAAAGGGAAGACAGTAGTTTATGTACATAAAATAAGGCAAAAGATTGTCAGTCAGTCATTAAATCCAATATGCTGAAGTCTTATGTAGTTATAAACAGCTTATCTGAATAAATTCATTTTTTAAAGATATTCAGATAAGCTGTTTATAAAAATTGAGAGACAACAATGTCTTGTGTGATGGTGCTCTGGGTATGTTTACTTGTGAGATTTCTTTACATACATACCTCATCAAAGAGAACTGCATGAAATAAGGTGTCAGGAGGACTCAGCCTTCCTGACCTCCCTTATAGCCAGCTAAAACTTTAACAAGTAGATTTGTTGGTGCTTTAACAGATGTCTCTATCCCACATCAGTCTGTGGCCACCTCTCCATTTCTCTACAACTGTAGAACGTGGCATTTCTCTACAATTAGGTTGTGTGTGTGCCTTTTGATCAGAGCTGCAGCGCAATCAAGGTAAGCACTGAGGTCCTGGTGTGAAGAGCATACGTGCAACGCCAGTGACTTTAGCTCTGACTGCCAGCAGCAGCTTGCTGCTGCCTTACCCCGACTTATCCGGTCGCTGCCGTCCTCACGTGCCGCGGGTGCTGTTGTTATGGCAGCAGTCGTGCTCAGGGGCCTGGGTTTGTGCACCGTGAGGAGGGCTCCTGGAGCTTTGGGAAGCTGGGCTGGGTGGGTGCTCAGGGGGAAACCCTGTGCAGCAGGTGGGGGACTGATAATGCAAGCCAAAAGCTAAGCACTGTGCCGTCAAAAATCAGCGGCATTCACCTTTCACAAGGCCAGCAGAGATTCACAGGAGGAATCCTGGCTAAAATTCCATCAGGGCAGGGTGTGAATACATTGCCATTCCAAGGAATACTGTTGTAACCAGACAACTTGTCTGTAGAATTTTATCACTGCAGTTCTTTTGTGTGCAGTTCTTATCAGTCTGCTGATACCTGATAATGGGCAGGCTGAAAACACGTATTTGTTCTTGCTGTTTGTATTCATACCTGGTTTATTGCAGAAGGCAAGGATCATGTAATATTGGTTTTAATATATTCCAGGTAATGTCTTTTTTAAGAACAGCAGTTTTTCATCTTGCTGAAAGAGGGAGTTTGGGATATCAGTGGCCATTCCCTCTTTCACCATTTACACTCTTGACAAGAGACAGAATTGATTTATTAGTTGTATTGTATGTGATGAGTTGTCAACTTTTTCAAGTGTTGGTGGTGGTCCACATAGAGATCACAGAATCACAGAATCAATGAGGTTGGAAGAGCCCTCTGGGATCATTGCGTCCAACCATTGCCCTGACACCAGGGCACTAAGTGCCATGGCCAGTCTTTTCTTAAACCCCTCCAGAGATGGTGACTCCACCACCTCCCTGGGCAGCCCCTTCCAATGGCTAATAACCCTTTCTGAGAAGGGTTGTCACATAGCATGCAGCACGACTGATATTTTTCCTGAACGACTGCTTGGAGTGTCTTGAGAAAATCCTAATTCCTCCTGAAGTGTTTTTCCCAGTTGCTTTTGCCGGGAATCACCGTAGCACACAAAGGCAGCAAGCGTCCCCTTTTCTGTGAGGGGTGCCTGTGTTACTTTGATTTGGCACTGATGGGGACACATGAGCCAGCTTTAGGCTGGCCAGCGCAGGTCCTGCTGCAGCGCGGCCATGGTAACAGCGAGCTCGGGGCAGGCTGCCTGCCTGCATCTCGGCCAGCTTCAGCTCTGAGATCAGGAGTGGCCGAGGCTGGTTTAAAATCAGCACAGTATAGACATGGTCTAAATAACTGTGATGGAAGATCACACACTAAGATGCCAGCTGTGATCCTGTGGGAAGATTTGTGTTTTATGAAGGTCAGATAACTTCACTGCCTTTGTAGAGCATTTTGGTGGCTTCTCGGTGGCTGTTAGCATTTTTATTTTTACCATGTCTAGCAGCAGAAAGGTAGAGATATGGGCAAAAACTGGTCTCTGATATACTTTGCTTGGTTTAAGTTCCTTCCTAATGTGCTTTTTAGTATGAGTTTGATTTAACTGCTTGGGAAAGATTCCTCAATATTGTTCAGGAATTTCAATGTCTGTGTGAAAACTGCTGTGGTTGTTTCCTTTTACTAAAATTTATTTCATTTAAAATATTTTGTCAGAATCACGTTTATATTAGTTGGTTTATAATTTGGACCCTAGCTTTCTAGATGTTGCCTTTCATTCTGAATTTCTTTTTGTCACAAGAGTTTTACAATGGAGGATACTTCCCTAAAATGGCTGATACGAAGCAAGGAACAAACGTAGCTGAGACATGGCACTAGGAAACATATCTAACATTTTAAAGCTGTCAGTGAAGCATTCTCATCCTTCCCTCCTGTCTAATACAAATTAGTCAAAAGAGGTCATTTTACTTGCAAGAGACTGATTAGATTTTCTGATATGAACAGAAAAATATACAACACAGAAGTAAATGAGGTTGTTATGGTACCGAGAAGTACATTTGCCAGAGAGAGCTTCCCATCTTGTACTGACTACAGAGAGAGAAGAACAACTGATGGCTAATGCAGAGTCCTGTAATAGGGTGCTGTCAACTTGAATACGTCACTTGCTTGGACTTCCATGCTGTGTTGCAAGCAGTGCCTCAAATCCTGATAATGAGCTAAGTGAAAGGCAAAGTTTGACAAGAACTATATATAAACTATTTTTAACTAACTCTGTCGGCAAGGATAAGAATAACCAAGCAGCTTCTGGGCATACAGGTCCAGCTTTAGGCCTTTCTTCAGGGTTTGGGTACTTCAAAGTTTGTACGACCCCACCTATTGTATCCATTGATCTTATTAAAAGATAGCCTTGATGTTCAGAGACCATAGCAGAGGTAAGGTTTGTAGAAAAAGGTTATATCAGCACTACAGAACATGGAATTTGTTGAAACAGTTTTCCTCTGCTTGCCTTTGATGCCACAAGCTGCACTATGTGATGGGAGCTGTGGTGGTTTCATTGCGGCAGAATTTGGGCGACTGTTTGTGTAAAGGTGGTTCTTTGGGATTGAAGGTCTGTTTCTTGCTGTGATCCATTGCTGTTATGTCAGTGTGTGAGTTGAAAAGTCTCTTCTTTTAAAGAAAAACAAGGTTTTCTTCTCAGTTGAAGGTTGTAGCAAGTTTAATCTTCAAAAATCTGAGTAGAGCTTGGGTAGCTGTTGAAGTGGTGTGGAGGGTGACCCTGCATGCTGGGGCCCAGCTGGCCCATCAGCAAATCCTGTGGAGCATGTTTTGATGCATTTGATTTTAGCTGGCTGTTTACTTCAATGTTTTTATGACAAACACAAAAGTAGATGGTGTAAGTGTTTCAAACAACAGATTGTTGAGCTCTTTCTGGGTGACAGTGTCTACTTGAGTGGGAGTCAGCAAATGCATTATTGAGATCATGTTTTATGCCGTGACGATGGGTAGGTCCTGTTGTGATGTTTCAGCAGCTAAAATGCATAGTCTCCAGAGTCCTTGTAATGCTCTTTTTGGGTTTATAGGGTCCCTTTCTATGTTTGTTAAATTATTCTAGTAAGGCTAGTCCACAGCTAAGTTCCAGTCTGAGCTTTGGGCCATGTTTCATCCTCTCCTTCTCGAGGAGGCAAAGAATAATATATGACTCGATGACTTTTTCAGTCTTTGTTTCCTAGTCCTTGTTTTTTCTGTGTCCTATATGGAAACTCATGTTGTGGCATATACAATAAAAATGAATTTTATTTATGATAATACATTCCTAGCACTCCAAATACCAAGGGAGGGATTACTAAATTTGCTTTTCTTCGTTGTTAATGATTCTAAAAAGATGATGAGATTAGTTATTTTCGGAGCATGAGGTAGCTGTTGTTTTTATTAGTTACTGCCAGATGGTGACTGTGTAATGAATGTGGATGTAGTGACAATTCACAATCACAGTAGTTCAAGAGACAATTTTTGGTCTCTGGAGAGTGGAAATGGGCCTGCTCAGCATCTGTGAGAGAAGTTTTTGATAACCTTAGGAAATTATTTTAGCCAGAAAACCACTGAGTGATGAAATTTATGACTGTATTCTTCTGTATCAGATATTGTATAAGTTTGGGGTGGTTCTTGTGATCTGTGCTGTTGAATGCACTAAAGACCAGTAAGGGAAGAAAACAATTACAATTCTTTGTGTTAGTGAAATGTGTTACTTTGCAGAAAAGGCCATAAATCTGAATGTTTTATCTGTAGCTCTGTGTCATTTCTGTGAAGATTAGTGTTGATTCATGTGTATTTGTGCTTCTGTGTGACTGTTTTTCCTTTGAATACTGAGTCAAGATCTTTCAGTGGATAATATTCTGCTTTTCCAGCAGACTTCACAAGTTCGAGTTGTTTAAATGCACATGTGTAGCCCTAATATTGGGGAAGCTACCATCATTTGGAAGAGTGGCTTTGTCTACAGCCTCTCCTTGCTTTGGATACGCTGTTAACTTGGCATTTTCTCCTGAACTCTGGATTATTTTTGCTGCCTTTTTGTGGCCTTGTTCTTCGGAACAGGATATATTGTACCTGATGAATTCTGTGTGGTAATGAAAGAATTGGTGTAAATGGATCCCAGACTAGTTTCTGGCGAAGAAATCTCTCTCTTGAGAACAGAATTATTCGTGAACATTCTTCTATGGCTTGTATTTATGAACGAAGAAATTATTGAGGCTCCATTAAAACAGTATTTAGATACCCATGAAATTTTCTGTGATTTTACTCCTAGGAAGAGGCCCACTAGCTATTTTCCAAAAACTGTTCTCTTTCTATTAGTAGAAGATTCTAATTTACTACTTCTTTTCTATAACCTGAAGAAAGGCATGCATTAGACCTCCTGTGCAGTCTTTCCCAGTTCAGTTGGAGAAATTAGGATGGAGGTGAGCATTTATCTTTCCAGCTTCTCTGTGCTTCACAGAAATTATGTATTCTTTCTTGAGAAGGTAAAATTTTATTTATCAAATGTAAAGACCAATGTAAGTTTCCTTCAGAGTTCTGAGGAGCTGCTCTGTATGTTGTCTTGAGTGATAAGCAACAGTGTGTTTTTTCTTAGTATAATACTGATTTGTAGAAACTCTTCCGCCTGTGTCCTGCGAGTCAAATTTCTGAACTCCTTCTGTATGAATAGAGAAAAATAATTTGCCCTTTCCCTTCCTCAACCTATAACAATGTGTTTCCTATACGGAGGTACAAAGAGGGCTGCGCTATGTAATCTGCGATTCCTTGGTCTTGTTGGTATCACTTTCCATCTCTTCCTGTATCTACCACCCACAAAAAAATAAGTGATTTTCAGTGTGTTTGTCCAGATCAGCTCCACTGCTTCAGAGCTTTCCTCCTCAACCCATTGTAGCCTTCTCCCCTCTTCCTCCATCTCAGTTTTGCTGTGGATTTCTCCGTGGGCTAAGGAGCACTCTGCAGCCATACTTCACGTGAATTACAGGCATACAACTTTTTTCCAATTACTTGCTGTAACTAAGGCAGAACACTCCATTTCCATGAAGAATGGAAAGCTCAAATCCATTTTGAAAACATATTTTTTGTAATGCTCGATAATACAGTGTTGTTTATGGGGCAGCATTATGTTGTGGTTTGGGAGAGTTATGGTAACTGAATGCAATTCCACTTCTCCCGGGGGTTTTCTGTGTTGCTGGACGAGTCACTGTAGATAGTTTCTTTGTCTATAAAAAGATGATGATGATTTGCATTTATAGAGCGCAGTAAGGTGCTTTTAGAAGAGCATGTGTGTTGTGAAGCAGCATTATTGATGATTAAAGAAAGATTATAATCTTGAAAATACTCAGCTAGAAATATAATTGAAAAGAAAACTTTAGTATGTAGATTCAAAGAGAATTTTTGCTTAGTCTAGTGACTCCATTAGTTTAAAGACCATTTCCATGTACCCAGCAAAGATTATGCCCCCAGAGCAGATGTAGAGTTTGGAGTCCTGCTGAGGTGAATCATCTCTTCAGAGCTTGAGTTTGCTGGCAACAAAAAGAAGGAAACAGCTGGAGAAAGCTGAGAGAGGCTTTTGGGGGTAGGCTTCCTATAGATTATTCTCCTAATTGCTACAGCTGAGCACACAAGAAGAAAGGCAGAGCCTGGGGGAGGCATGTTTATGAAAAATGTGTCCTTTCTGTTAGCTGATTGTTGGCCTTCTGACTATTGTGCTGTTAGGGTTGAAGCTTTGCTTCTGAATTTTATCATTTAACACAAATAAAAACGTTAATTCTTAATAGCAATCTCTCCTTGCAGCATTTCACTTTCTCAAGGTATATGGTGTTCTAATTACTACTAGGTGAGAAAAAGAAAATGCAAACCCAGGCTACAAGAGACTTGTTAAAGATTTATCAGCTTCCATCTCTCTCAGTGTGATTTGGCAGCAGTTTTTTGTCAAATGGGCCAGAGAGCCCTAACTTTGACTAGTTTGTGCTTGGTGCCTGTAACTCCCAAAAGGAGGGAAGATTAATCATATCTGGCTTGTTATCACGGAACACTTCGGAAATAATAAAAGGCAGAGACTGTCTAGCTGTAGTTAAGGGGACTGAAAGCAGCAAGTAACAGCATGTAATAATAATTTTCCAGGATGAAACTGGTGTGATTTATTGCTATTGCATTTGTCTGATGCAAAGCTTTCTGCTCTGGGCTTAGCTCCATTTTGTGGATTGCTGCTTCCTCAGTTTTGAAGTCCTCCATGTGATCAACTAATTGCGTTCCAACCAGGTTTACTATGGGAAAGTATACTCTTGCTAGATAGGAGAAAATAGCTCCTAATGAAGTTATGAGACATGGGCACCGAACTATATTTGACATGTTGTGCTGGCAATTAGTGGTGGTGGGGGAATACGTAAGTGATACTAACAGTTACACTCAGTTGTGGCCTAACCCTTTCCCTGTGTGCAGAATTGCCCATCATTGACACGATGAAGCCACTGGGTGCCTTGGGTACACGGTTGGAATAAACACTAGTGACTGTTGGCCTTGTTCTTTGATATAGATGAACTAAGTCCGTGTGTTCTTTTAGCATTGTTTCAGTCTGTTTCCACTAATAAATCCAGCCTCCTCAAGAGGCACTTCAGTGAAGATCTAATACAGGCTTCTGGAAATGGTTATTGCCCTCAGATGCAGGGAAAGTTAAGGGCTACACCGAGAAATGCAGTTATAAATCTGAGCACATCTGGGTTTTTTTCCTTTCTCTCTGCTTTTAAATCATGAAATCATGTAAATGACTTTATGCTTTTTTAGCAGAAGAGGCTTCCTAAGCTAGTGCAAAACATGAGTAGCATTTTGGGAACCTCTGAGTATTAGCTGCTCCTCTTTTTACCACTTACTGAAAATGTAATGCCAGAATGGCAGGAGGAACATAATCACCTCTTTTTTTATGTGTTCTGGAAAAGGTATTTCACACATCCTTTCAATGCTGCTGTCTTTACAAGAAACCTGTCTTTAATTCTTTGTCTTCCCTGAGAAAAGATTTCCCTTTCCATTAAAGCAGTTTCAATTTGAAATGCCAGTAGAGGCAAGATCTAGGTGTGGTTTTGTTTTGGTGCTTATTTTTAAAGGCTGCTGTAGCCTCTCCTGAGGCTTAAGTCCTGTTACATCCATGGAGTTGTGATTTGCCCGTGGAAGAGCTGGGGGTACGTGCAGGTCCACCAGCACGAAGTGTGCTGCAGAGAAGCTGCGTTGCATCGTGTATTGCTTTTGGGGAGTGGAGAGCTCTCTGGCCTCCATCCTGGTCAATCTGTGCCCCAGACTTGTTAGCACAGTTATGTGTTAATAAAAACAAACTGATGTATTTTTGCCCTGAAGACGTTTTGCTTCTGGCATTGTAATTCTGTACGCTGTCTGCCTTCGGATCAGCTGGCCGTTCCTGCTGTATGCTCCTGTCCAAAGTCAAACCGGATGGAAACTCGACTGTTTCACTGCAGAGAAAGCTACGCTGGGCTGGGTGTGATTAGCTTTTCAGAGCTGAGATCCTGCTGATTGCAAATTCTCAGGAGGTCTAAAGCCCCATATAAAACTTGGTTGCATCTGTGCTCCGTTTAGTAAATGTCAGCTCGTTGGTAACTTTGGTGTGCCCACAGACACGCTGCTGCTGCTGTTATTTCCCCTGTGCTTCCCTGCTGTTTTCATTAGGTTTGTAATGTCATTTTCTTCAGCTAGATGATTAGTGTCTAACTGTTTTTATGTTAATGCTTGAGTTCAATTCATTTAAAAAGCTGATAAGGAACTGTATTTCACTTTTTGAAATTGTGGAGGTATTCAAAGAGCCTTTTGTGCTCATAACAGATTTAATAACCGTGTCTAATTGGGAGAATGCTCGAAAAACTAAGACCTTTGAAAATACCCTACTGCATACGCCAAACTTAAATGGCAGCACTGTTACAAGTCAGGGTAGACCATACCAAACATGAACCAAAGGAAGATGGCAAAGGTGGTATTTGCTGTTGCAAAAGCATAAAGCACTCCAGTGCCATTAAAAAAGGAAGCAACTCCTGCATTTGCAGCCACGGTGCTCTCGGCCAGGTTAGAAGCATAATATCCGAAGAGGACTTGGAAGCTTTTTAGCTGGGACTATGGATCAAAAGGGGAGGCCAAAGATGGCAGAAGAGAATTGCAGGTTGATCTGGATATAGAACTCATTTTTCTGAGAAACTAGTAGAAAAAAAATCGATTTATCCATCTGCTAAGGTCTTTGAAACAGTGGAATGGAGGGAATACATAAATCTTCAATGTAGTATGGTGGATGATAGCACTTCGTCAGTGGTGATAGGTGCAGCATTCTGGGAAGGTCCTAACATTTTTAGAGTATGGGTTGTTCAGTAATGTACTGTTTGCCTTGAAGCTCCTTGGACTACTATTATTAGTTCTTAATAATTCACTTTTGGATGATTAAAATACGCTGAGGTAGCTGGTAGTGTTGATAGCAGCTTTAATTGCCTTCAGTGAACTAGAGAAGCTCCCAGAGAAGGAAGTGTGCGTGTAGGGAGGGTGGGGATTGAATGTCACTGAGCTTCTTCCCTATAATCCACACCCCACAACAGAGACGCCTTGTGCTAGTTCTGCTGGCGTTTCTCAGGGTGAGTTATGATACTTAGGCTGTGGATTTGGAAGGTGCTACAATGGGCCCCATCCAGCAGGGCCTCCCTGCCCGGTGTAGTAATTCGGGGAGGGGTGTAGCGTCCTGTGCAAATCTGCCTCGTGGAGGTGATCAGGTTTCTTGGAAGATCTGTTTTGCGGAACAGGACATGCGGTGATACCATTTTGTTCTTCCCTTTGCCCTGTGTTGTAGCCATTCTGGGTACAAATCCCTCTTCTCTACTCTTCATGGCACATTTGCTGTGTATCTTTGGGATTGCCTTGTACAAATAGTTTACTCAGTGCTAAGAGTCCTGTATACACATCATTAATTTCTTCTAGTATGGGATTTGTGCTCAATTCTGTGTTTTCCTGTAATATCCAATAAATATTCTAGGCACTGTGCTAAAGAGCATTCTACAGAACGAATTTCTCAATCTTTTCTGCTGAAGTTGTTCTACTTATTAGGGAAAACTTCGTCTTTGAGAGAGAAGTGATGGAAGAGAGTGATTATAGCCAGTGGGGTAGAGGACTCCTGGGATGGACAAAGTGATAGAGAGAGCGCCTGGATTCCAATTCTGTGTCTCCTGAATATTTATTTATGCAAAAAAGAACAGGTTCAGTAGGAGAAACAGAGCAAGGTCTTTCTCTCAGCTATTCCAGAGTTCAGCTTTGAAATAAAGGCAGCTGAACAATTGCTGAATCGAAGTGAAAATGAACCAGTAAACCTGAGTGAGCGTGGCACTGGAGCGCGTTGGTGCTGCTCGCAGCTCCGAGCACAGCGGGCAGAGCCGCAGGTACGTGCGTGCTGTCGTGTGTGTGCCATAAATCTGCTGCCTCGTGGAAGTGTGGGGAGAGTTTGCATGAGTGTAGTGCATATGTAAGTATGTCTGTGCTGAGACAGAAATACAGCAGTGTGAGGTAAAACAACAACGTTTTAATACCAGACCCTATTTAGAAGAGCCTGCGAGTATTCTCAGTTCATCTGAAACCCTAAATCTGTCTCTCATTTAGCTCCAGCCCCCAGTGGGGGAATCGAGACAATTTTATCATCCGTTTATGTAAGCTTTTGTCACTGAAAAGTTAGATTTATGCAACGTAGTTAAGTCAGATTTACGGGACACCGTTAACTCGGAGAAAATGACCCAGGGGATATAAAGAAACTTCAGCTGAGGAAATATTTTATTTTAGTGTCTGGAGGAGTTTTACACCAGACAGACACTTGCACCCTCATGCTGGTAAGAGTTACAGCAGCATATTTCTGGCTGTAGAGTTAATGAGGTTGCTTGAGTGCATTTTAAATTCTGTGTCTGTAATTGGCTGAAAGTTGTCTGCAAACATCCAGGTTAACACTTCCCCACTGGAGCTGGGTCTCTGGTGCCACTTTGGGTCTGGAACTGGCATGGCTCATTCCCTGGACTGGGACAGGGTCTGCTTAGTGTCCTGCTCCCAGAGGAGGTGGCAAAGCGCCTTCACGGGCCGTGCAAAACTTCAGCCCGAATTTCAGAACAGCAGGTTGGTTTTGAAAGTAGTCTTTCTCATCTGCAGATACCAAATAGTCCCAAAGTATCTGTAGTCCTTGTATTGCTTTATGGAATCAAGGGAATTTGGTCTAATTTAGCAATTGAATACTTGCAAACTGCACGGGAGGAACAGGTCCTTGCCTGGTTTTCTGGTCCATATGTGTCACTCTAATGATGATTCCATCATCTTTCCTTCTCTTCCCAACGCCCAAAGCTGTGGGGATTCAGCACGATGGGTTTGATTTGTGAGGTGAAAGTCGATTCAGTCTCCTTGTCTCTCAGTGCTGAGAGGCATACAGAATCACAGAGTCAGTCAGGTTGGAAGAGCCCTCTGGGATCATCGAGTCCAACCATTGCCCTGACACCACCATGGCAACTAGACCAGGGCACTAAGTGCCATGTCCAGGCTTTTCTTAAACCCCTCCAGAGATGGTGACTCTAGATAGTAGATGAGGGCAGGGCTGTGGATGTAGTCTAAGCGGGTCACTTGGTCATAGAAGGAGATCAGGTTGGTCAAGCAGGACCTGCCTTTCATGAAGCCATGTTGGCTGGCCCTGATGCCCCAAGTGTCCTGCATGTTCTGTGTAATGGCACTCGGGATGATCCGATCTCAAACCACCTCACCCTCTGTGGGTCAGGGATGGAGGGAAGCAAGGATGCAGGGAAGCAGGCTGCAAACCACCTTGCCTCCCACAGAGCAGGGATGCAGGGATGCTGGCTGCAAACCACCTTGCCCTCTGTGGGGCAGGGATGCAAGGATGCAGGGCTGCAGGCTGCAAACCACTTGCCCTCCGCGGAGCAGGGGCTGAGGCCGGCCAGGGTCCCTGTTTTGGGAGGCAATGGGGTTTGCTTGGGGCTTTTGGGAAGGGGCAACCACTAGGAGAGGCTGGATCCCCCGAGTCCCCTCTTGCTCGCCCCCAGTCCCCCATTCCCACCCCAGGATGCTGTGACAAGCCCCCCATGAGTGTCCTCCTCCCCGTGGGGTGCAGCACCCTGCCGTGGAGCGGGACCTTTCCCCCCAGGGGAAGGAGGAGAGATCCATTTGTAACCCATCGAACCCATTTTAACCCATATGGACCCAGCCTGCTGAGCCTTGGAAAATACTCTCATTTAGGATAAAACTCGAAGTAATTTTCTGTTTTATTTTCTCCCTCTGATGGGTAGCTCTGTGAACTTTGATGTTAATCTTTTATGCTTGGATCCAGATGGCATTTTATGTGGCTTAACGTGGGTGAGTGCCCTCCAGCGCCGTGCTGGCTGCTGGGGGCTCTGGTGGGGGCACGCCGGGGTGTGCTGTGTCTGCTCTGCTCCCTGTTGCATTCTCTGGTCCTCTTCTCACAGAGGTGCTATTTCTCACTTCTTTAATAGCTTGGTATGATTTTTCCACTCTGTGCACTAAATCATTTTATTGATTCTCCTTAAATTCAGCCTTAGGTATACAGCTATTATTTTGATGAGTACAATAAAGGAACCAGAGAGACCAAAACCTTTTTTCAAAGTCTGTCTGCCCTGATCTTCATGGATTTTCAGGTCTGAAGTGTTATGTGCATGATGAGTATGAATTAAATTCTCGCATGTCACGCAACTGCCTTTTTAGTCAAGCATTGTATACTTTTATTTATTCTCTGAAGAAGAAGGGAAGTTATTTAGACGGTCTTTTTCCAGGGTAAAAATTATATAGGATTGGTAGAGCAGGACATGCTGTGGAGGAATTGTGCCATATATAATGTTAATGTCTGTGAAAGGCTAAGTGAGATTAGAAAAGCTGCAAAAGCAGAAATTAAACTGCAGTTATGGGTTTGGGGCTGAAGGTAAGAGACTAAAGATCTTAGATCTTACAAACATCTGTTTTTTGGAGCAAAATAAATCATGTAATCTGAAAAGATGGAGCAAATCTTGATTAATAGTGAACAGGACGTGATTCGACATACTGCTATGAAGTTGGTCATCATGTTATTCAAATTTCATGTCCTGGTAGAAGCAATAAATCTGGCACAGTAAAACTTTTAACTTCAAAAGACACAGCTGTTTAGGAGGCTGTTTAAAAAGAATTTTAAAGGAACAGCTGAGAGTATAGTGCTTTCAGGCAGAACGACTTGGAAGGGACACAGAAGGCTGGCATGGTTAAAAATTGAAGTGAAAGAGACTCTTCAAAAGTGGATGTAATATCAAAAGCAGGAAAATTTAAAGAGCATACATTCTGATTAATTTAAATGTAAAACCACAAGTAAAGCTAAAGATTCTGATGAATTGACAGTCGTAGTTAAAAAAACCCCAAACACTCTGAAACCAAGTCTTTAACAGTCTGGCATTCATCCTGCTTTTGCAGTTAATAGGTAATCAATAGTAAAGTAATAAACAATAATACAAGTCACATTCAAGGAAAGTAGTGTGATGATAGAAGAGTTAAATGCATTACTTGCCTTGGCATGCAGGGAGGGAAAGCTTAGGGAGGGTCCCCATCAGCTCCTTTTCCTGTGGGAACAGTCTAAGGAACTGTCACCAATTGATGTGTCAGTAGAAGATGGTCAAAACAATCGATAAAGTAACAAAATGACAGGAACAGATGGCAGCATCTTTGAAAAAGGAATGTAAATATGGACCATTAACTGTAGAGTAACCTGTCATTTAAATCAGCCTCAGTGTTATGGAGACGAAAAGGACATACTTCATGTGGAAGAGTAGGAGAGGAGATGTGGGGAGCTACAGGTAAGCATGTGTGGCTTCTGTACTGGCATGCTGATAGATGATAACGGTTATTAGGCACATGCATAAATATGGTATAGTAGGAAAACACAACTTTTGAGTGGAGTCACAAATCAATCAGATTTGTCTGAAGGAGTTAATGGATGTTTGGATAAGGGTGGTCTAGTCAATATAGTGTACGTTAATTTTTTCGGAGCGCTTTCAGCAAAGTCCCTTGGGCAAAAAGAAAAGCCATTGGTAACTTGCTAGCATACAGGAAACAGAAGGTAAGAATAAAGGTCTTTTTATGTGAATTGAGGGAGTTTTCCATTAGTCAAACAGATCAATTATTGGATTTGTGCTGGTCAGTGTATTTGTAGCTGGTCAGGAGAAGGAATGAATAGTGAAGTGCTAACGTGTGATCATACATACTACTTGATAAACAGCGTGTGTAGAGAAGGCTCTTCAGGAATGAGTGTACAGCATTTCATACAACACACAGCTACTACCTGAAGTTGTTAGGCAGTAGATTTAAAACAACCCAAAGGAAGCAGTCTTTCTCCCCACTGCGTGTAATCGCATTGTGGAGCTCATCAGCACAGGATGTTGCAGAGACTTGAACTACAACCGTATTCAAAAAGAGATTCAGCAGATTTTGTGGAGGCCAAAGTCCACTAGTGAATATTAAACAAAGCCATCTCAGTGCCAGCACACAGCTCAGAAGCTCCCCAGCCTGAGGATTATGCTATCTTTGTTAGAAAAATCTACAGCTGGCTGTTGGCAGACAGGGTGCTCTGCTTGATCGGCCCTTTCCCTGCCCTGCTGTGTCAGTTCTGAGAGGTTCATTTTAAGACCTGGTAATGATACTTGGTGTTGTGGTTTAACCCCAGCTGGCTAAGCCTCACACAGCTGCTCCCTCAGTCCTCCCCAGAGGGATGGGGGAAGAGAATAGGAAGGGTAAAAGCGAGAAAACTTGTGGGTTGAGGTAAGAACAGTTTAAGAATTGAAATAAAATAATAATGATACTCGTAATAGTAATAACAAATTGTAATGAAAAGGAAAATAACAAAGAGAAATAAAACCCAAGAAAGGCAAGTCATGCAAATGAAAATTTTATTCTTATAAAATACTTTATGCAGGTAAATCTCTCGTGGTTCTGGCTGTGCTGAGTGACTCCTTTTCGGTCCGTGTACAGGGCAAGGTGGCAGTGCCACACGGACCAGTGATGGGTGCTGGGGGTCTCTGAGCTGGTGCACTGCATATGCCTTCTGACAGCTTGTGGATAGCGATAAATATAAGCTGGCTGCAGCTGAGATCTGAACACTGAATTTGTTTTCTGATCCCTCCAAAAGTTTGCACTGAAAGAGACATTTTTATTTAGCTGCTGCACATACTGTACTGGTGGGATGTAAGAGTGGCAGAGCTCGGCAGTAAAATATGGTAAGTAGTGCAAAACAGCGAAGGCCTTGTTACAGCTCGTTAGACTGGTTTACTGTCACTAATGACTGGACCATGTAACCACTGCAAAATCAGCACTATTGCTGTCTGCTGTCACCTCCTGGCACTAGAAATGGGAATATTGGTGACGAACTGTGTGTTGACATGTGAAAAATTTATTTTTAGCTTTCCACTTGGAATAAAAAGTCTAGTTTGACTCTAGTGGGTTAAATATTTTCTGACACAGTAATTATCAGCCCTGTTGACAGCAGGGTTGCACTGCTATTAATAGATACGTATCTCGGTTTCAGTAAATTTTAGCCATCTTTGTTTTGAGCTGTGGGAATTCGTAACGTAGCTAATGTAAGTCATGCGCATGAAGATTGTGGAGATACACAACTCCTCCATTCTCACATGTGGTGGTATATGGTGGTTTAGGTGTTGAAAAGAAACTGTAACCATTGAGACAGAAAATTATGTGAGGGTATCAAAATAGTGAAGTAATAGTTGCTATGTTTGAGCAAATAGTGAAGAATTTTTCCTTTGACATTACAAAACTGAGTTGTTGAACCTCTTTGTGATCGCTCTCCTAAACCGACCAGGCTGCTCTCAGGGACTTAGTCCTTAGCTCCAGGTTGCTAACAGTAACAACACGTTACATTGATGTCTGGATGCATCTGTCATATGGAAAAAGTGATTTCTCCCCCATGCCCACCCCATTCCTTCACCTAAAAGTTGTAAGAGCTGAAGAAGTGGACGCCACATCTGACAGCTCTGAAGCTATCTCAGAGCTGCTTTTAATTCACACTGGATTAGAACTGTAGAATGGTCTGACTTGGAAGGGACCTTGAAGGCCATCTAGTTCCAACCCCCCTGCCACGGGCAGGGACACCTTCCACCAGACCAGGTTGCTCCCAGCTCCATCCAACCTGGCCTTGAACACTGCGAGGGAGGGGGCAGCCACAGCTTCTCTGGGCAACCTGGGCCAGGGTCTCACCACCCTCACAGGGAAGGATTTCTTCCTTCTTATGTTAGCACGAAGCACTGAAACCCAGGTCTGGTGAGCAGAGGGGCAGGCAGATGTGCTGGGCTCTGGTCCCGAGCCGGTGCTGGGGAGCAGGCAGGGGTGCTGCTGGGCTTTGTTCTCATGGCAAGGCTCTGCACAAGGCGATGGAGCAGTGTCAGTGTAGGCATCGTGCACTGGAGGAGGATGCAATTACTGCTTCGCTGTGGGGCTGGCAGGGCAAAGTCTACGTGGGGGTATAAAAACCACCGCTGGTTCCTTCAAGTAACTCTTGCCCAACTAATGAAGTGCATCTAAGGTTTATCCTTGAATGTTTAAAACTCCTCCGAGAGGAAGACTTCATTTCAATACACATGGAAATGTTTTCTGTCTTTCTGTGTTTGTCCTTGAGTTTTCAACGCTGGAGCATAGGAGTGTGAAAGGTCTTGGGTATCAGCGATGTCCGTTGGTCCTTATGTCTTCTTTATATAGTTCTCCCTTCCTAATTTTCACGACTAAAGTATGATTTGATTTAGGATTTAAAAAAAAAAAAATCATCTGTTAGCATTCTTTCTTGACCAGTTTGGCTACTGAATCTGTAGAATCCAGTTCTAGTTTATTGCTATAACTTATTTCCATTTCTTTTCTTTTTCACTTTTTTTCACATTTAAAAAAATTAGAAAATGAAAAGGATTTATTTTTTAAGTGAAGGCACATGTCCAGTCTTTGAAAGTTATCCAGCCTAGTAGATTCCTAGGAAAAAAATCCTGGGGAAAGGAGAATCTGCTGCGTTGAATTCTGTGTAATGTAACTGCCCTGTACTGGGGCATGTGTCCAGTTTTAATGACAGTTACATTCTGCAGGACTTGTTCATGAGAGCAAGTCGTCCCTCTGTGGCTCCCTGTTTGCTTGCCAAACTCATCTCAGCCACTCTTCCTTTTGATCAGCTGGCTGCTTCGCTCTGTCCCTCCTTCACGAGGGAGAAGCTAATGAGAGGGAAAATAAACCAGACACAAGGGGTTTCCTTCCTGGAGATGTGTTGGCACATAACTGACATAAAACTACCTTCAGATTTTGATAGTCTGAACCTGCAAGTCAGTAACTGACCTTGAAGAATGATTCCTAATAATGCACTTGTGGAAATTATTCTCAGTGTTCCAACCCACTGTATTTTTTTTATATTAAAAAAAAAAAAAGTGGATAGTTAATCCTGTAATATTTTCTGATTTAATGGACACCTGCCCTGAAGCAGTGTAGCTGTGTACATACAGATAATTAAAGTTGGAATTGGGGAAACTTGGTGTCAAGTGAAGGAGACTCAAACAGTTTGAAACCAGAGGAAGTGTTCTCTTGAGTGACATATGTTGTACACAGTTACTGGGGATAAGCTGTTGCATTTTGTATTCTAGTTCCTTATTAAAATTGTCTCGCTTGCTTAGGGCTAGATCTGAATATGGTAACATGCTTCGATTCAATCTAAGCAGGGAAAAAAAAAGCTGGTGGTACATGCTAAAAATTTGATATTAAACCGTATGACTAATTTTAGGTTTAGAATATTATTTTTTTCTCTTTTGTGCCATCAGAGGCTTATATTTTACCTGTCTTCAGCCTTCCCCACAGAGCTGAGTGAGATTTACCTAGCACAGTGTGGAACAGCTTATTTTAAGATGGAGAAAGTCATTAGCTGCCTCCTGCTGGGACCTTGTATTGAGAAAGGTAAATTATAAGCCACTGACGTTTAGCATGAAGAAGAGGTAAATGACTGGTTTTTATTTCACTGTTTCCTGCTTGGAGCTCTCAGGCTGGTTAGTTGAGCGTGTTACATGACCTTTTTGAGGTGGCTGGGGATGGGGCAGGAATTGAACTGAAAGAATAAACTTGTTACAACACTTAAATAAACCACTAGTTTCTCATGGCACAGATTGGTAGGAAAACTGTGCACCCCCATCCGTCGGGTCCTGCTGCAGTGTCTGTAGGAGTCAACAGCAAAACGTTGGCTTTGCTGCTTTATCTTGGGAAGTTTTTCAGCAATATTTTGTTTTATTTCCTTGCATCAACTGAACATCCTTAGCAGAAATATCTTGCGGGCAGTTTTAGACTGAGCAATACAAAATGCAAAGTATTTCAGGGTCTTGGAAAGGCTGCGTGCCTGCGTGAGCAAATGAGATGTTCCGTGGGACCTGAGGAAATAGATCAGGATTCAGTTTCGAGGATGATATCCCGCTACAATTAATGGTTCTTTATTGTTTTTTACAAGCTCTGTCTAGTTATAAATGTTTCAGGGCTTTTGGGAATACTTCATAGGAGTAGTTTATGCAGATTTTATTAGGTTAAATATATATTTGTCCAGCAGAACAGAAGTAGTTGTATAGAAAAGCATGTTTAAAAAAAACAACCTCATGACTCTTGAAAGGTTTTCACCTAAGAAGGAGGATTTTTATTCATAGAACTGGGGAGCCTGTTGATGTATCTTGACAGTTTTGAAACTTCACATTATTTTTCTTGTCTTGCAGAGGGCTATAAGGTGGGTGAGGGCCTACCTCTCATGTCATGTCACTTTGGGAGAAGTAGGAGTGTGGCTGCAGTGTTTCGTATGCTTCATCTGTCCTGTGAAGCCTTTTGTTTACCTCGGAGCTAACCTCTGGCCTGGGAAAAGAGACAGCGTGATATAGCCCATTTTAAAGAAATGGGAAGATGGAAAAGGTGGTGGCTGCAAGCCCTCTGGGGTACGGCGTTGTGTGCTGCAGTGTGGGCTCTGACACTGGAGAGGTTGAGAGAGAAAGTAAGAATAACTGAAACAATTTTCTGAATTTAAAAGACAAAGACACAGATGTTCAGTCTCTGTAGATATGCCAGTTATTTCAAGGTCAGGCTTGCAGTCATGAATTGTTCCACTGTCACTCATTATGTTAATAATTCTGTCTTTAAGTAAGGGTTCCTCACGCCTCTCGTAGCAGAATTCAAAATTCAGTTATTTATCCTCCAGAGCCTCTGCACTTGTTCTCATGAGGCTTTGGGGGAGTGTGCAAGTCCTGCACTGCTTTTACAGAAGTCCCTGTCTGTAGTGATGTAAAGAAAGGGACTATCCTTACAGGGGACTGGAAAGAGGTGGTTGGGAGGGTAGATCTGTGAAGAGAACATGAGGCTGAATTTGGGAACCTGTTTCCTGTTGGCAGCTGTTGGAAACCAAGGTACAAACACAGAGAGACCTGTAACTGAAAACCTGATTTTGAAATTATATTAAATTAAACTCTGTGTACTTACTGCTGGGAGAATAGGGTAGAAGTGCTGTTGGTATTACATATAGTAAAGACAGACATATGTATATCAAGTTAGAAAAACAGCAGAGCATCATTTCATGTTGAATTACCACTTTTTATTGAAGTGGAAAACAGTGGCATGTATCCAAAGGTTTTTTGCCAAGACTTTGTGCTTTGTACAGTAATAAGAGACTATAACAAGGAAATTGTAATAAACAGTAAATGTATTTTCCCAAACTAAATTCTTGGCTTCTTTAATTGTAACCTTAATATTACAACACATAATTACAATGCCTTATAAGCATTTCTTAACAAGACCTTTTTTTGAGCCGTCGCTAAAAAGCAGTAATCAGTAATAAAACTGAGGGCATTAGCACTCAGACCACAATAAAAGCATCATTAAAATGTAAGTTCAAAGGTACACTACTTTAAATTTGCCTCATTATATGTGCAGTTAGGGAATAAACAATAAAATGACCATAATTTTTTCTGCAATTTCTTATCCTAACTGCCTTTTTAAAGTTTAATTAATGTTAAAAAAAAAAGAAGTGGTGGGATAAGCCAACGTGTAACAAGCAGTACCATCCTTTAGAGTGATCAATGTCACTGCCTGCTCCTGGTCCTGCAAGCTGCTGTTTGCTGCGGCAGTAAAAAATGTGTTGCTGCATTCAGGTACCACGTGGGGTTTATCCCCCTCGCGTGGGGAAGGAACACGCTGTGGAGCAACGAGGGAGCGATCCTGCCCTCGCCGAAGCGAACCGCAGCGTTCCCGCTCCTCTGGGCAAGCAGGAGCAGACCTCGAGAGTTAATGCTGCACGTTTTGTGCTACTAAGATAAGATGTTAATTAAGATAGCAGTCGCTGAAGGTCTGATTGTAATATATATACGCTGCTATTTGTGTGTAAATTTTGTAATCCATCATTTTGGTTTCATCTGGACAGATACATTAGCTGGGGGTTTGGCACTAACAAAAATGAGCAGGAAAATGTGTTATGGAGCCAGAGCTGTTCTAGCAAGAATAAATGGTAAAAATATCTTTATTTTCTTTCATATCTGCTAACTCTCTTCAATATTACACAATCACAGAATCAACCAGGTTGGAAGAGACCTCAGGGATCATCGAGTCCAACCATTGCCCTGACACCACCATGGCAACTAGACCAGGGCACTAAGTGCCATGTCCAGTCTTTTCTTAAACCCCTCCAGAGATGGTGACTCCACCACCTCCCTGGGCAGCCCCTTCCAATGGCTAATGACCCTTGCTGAGAAGAAATGCTTCCTAATGTCCAACCTGACCCTCCCCTGGCCAAGCTTGAGGCTGTGTCCTCTTGTCCTATCGCTGGTTGCCACTCCCACTCCACTACACCCTCCCTTCAGGCAGTTGTAGACTGCACTAAGGTCACCTCTGAGCCTCCTCTTCTCCAGGCTAAACACCCCCAGCTCCCTCAGCTGTTCCTCGTAGTATGAGGACTGACCTGTCATTTGGAAAAAGCTGTGTTAGCTGGAGCTAGCTGGGGGTGGTTACCTCTGCTGGGACCATGCTTGGTGGTAGTCACATTGCGTAAGGTTCAGGGCACAAAACACAGATCTCTTGAAAATGTTGGGTTTGATCCACAGCTTGCTGTTTACCCAGGCAAATACCTACGGTAAAAGTGCATTGCAGACTTTGAAGCTGGATTTTTCTGAACTGATTCTAATGAAAAATAAGCTTCTGGTCAGATGTTAACTTAATGAACCTCATCGTTCAGTGTGTTTAGGAGGTGTGAGGCCAACGGGTGAGTTTCTTGTCAACAGGAAAAGTCTTTTATCCTTTACTGATGTTTAATGAGAGGCACAGGAAAGAAAAACCTGTATGTATTTGTTTTTGCGCATCCTGTGTTACTGGGATTTGCATTGGTTGAGAAACATCTGGAAAAGAGTAGGATGAGGATAACTGTGTGGCATCTAACGAGTGTTTTGAGGAGAAATCCACTTGGGAAGTGGGACATTAATTAAAAGCTTTACTAGAAGATCATGAGCTATGAATATTAATGAAAGTGTGGCATGAAATGAGATTGTTTTTTAACATTGCATTGTTAGTTAAGCAGTCGTTACTGGGATTTGGGCCTGGGTTAGAGAGGTCATAAATACTGAAGATGAACCTTACAGATCACATCTAATAACCTTTTGCCGGTCTACGGGAAAAACAGACCTTGCAGCATTTAGTGTCTCCCACATCAGACTCTTGGGTCTGTTACCTCACTAGCGATGTGAATGCATCAGCCTGCAGCTCGTTTGTGCCCAGGCTGTCCGGCACGACGCGGCTGAGGGTCTCATTATCTGGGGTGATGGCTGCTGCAGATGCTCTTTGTGCCTGCGTCCCGCTGTGCTGTGGCTGGGAGCAGCTGAGGAAATCGTGTGAACCGGTGCTGTGCTTTGGGGCAGGAAGCGAATGGCACTGTGTTAATTGGAACTGCAAAAAGGAATTTAAAGGGGAGGACAAATAATTGCCAGAGCTAAAATTGGGCCATAAGATGGTCAATGCTGCTGATAGAAAAGGCCTGTGGAAGACTGTATAGTTGGAAATACTTGAGAAATATTCTCTGTATAATTAAAAAGAAGACCTAGGTGCATTATTTTGAAGTGATGGAGAGACTTAAGTGATTTCTTTGCAGATAACGAGGTAAATTTATTTTTCCAGCTAGTCATGTTTCCGTGAGATTTTTATCTAGTAATTGTGTTTGTCTGCAGCGTACAGATTGATGGCAAACTGATCCTGCGTAGCTTGCGATGTCTGTCAGGATCGTGGTGTTAGAAGGTATGACTGACATGCTGATTTTTCAGGTCTTACCTTCAGGAATCCCAGCACCCTGCAACAAGGAAATAAGAGATATTAAACACCAGTGTGAGTTTGCAAACACAGTGTAAATGCCTGCTTGGGAGTATCAAGCAGCCGTGCAGCGAGGATATTGTGAGATATTTTTCTGTAGCTTGGTTAAGTATCCAGATACAACTAAGTCTTCACGAACTAATATATTAAGCCTCCTTCCTAACCCCTAAAGTACAGAATGAGGATGGAGAAGAAGGAGCGATTAAAGTAGAGACAAAAATATCTGCTTGTCACAGAAAGGGTTCGATAATTTTGTTTCTTTGCTAAAGGGAAAAAAAAAAAAGGATGTAAGCTCAGGTACTAACTTTAAATTAGCTTAACTTGCTGATGCCTTAGGACTGGGGATTAGTGAATTTAATTATGGGAGCCAGGAAGCACATTAAGATAACGTTGGGCCTTAAACTAAAACCCACAAAGCAATGAAATTAAAGTTGGTGGTTTGCGTTCCATCTTTATAATGTCCTATTCTTACTGCGCTGCCTCACAGGAGGCCCTTCCTCCTCCACTCGCCTCTTGGACTATGCTTTCAGGTACATTTTTTTTTCCTTCTTTTTTTTTTTTTTCAATGAATGAGTGACCTTTATGAGTCTTTCATGATGTAGGGAATGATCTGCTTGATTGTCACAATTGTACATGAGCTGAAAATCTCTTTTCCCCAGCAATGACGCAGCTGGCATGGTCAGGTAGGTCAGGTCATCTTGTCGTTCCACTTGGCACTGTCACAGTCCAAGTCACTCGTCAGCTTCTTGGACACAATTGCAAATCATCGACTGGAGTCAGATTGTGAGGGCTCCAGCAAAGAATATTGGACTTTCTGGGGAAGACACGTTGTTATTAGTATAACGCTGACACGGTGTGTGAGGAAAATCTGATTTTATTCCTGCTTTGCTTTTACCTTCCTGTTTCACCTGGTCCACTATTAATTATTAGGTTTTATAGCTGGACTTTGTATTTACTTTTTATTTTTTGAGAGGCTCAAGATTAAACCCTTTTAAGACTGCTTTTATGAAGAGTCCTAATTCTTAGTCTATTTGCCGACAAATTATGTAGTAGTGACCTTTCTTTTGCCTACATGGGAGGATGATTTTTCTTTCACTTGCTGGTACTGGAAATTGCATACCCCTTACCAAGCATTTTTAACTTAAAAGTAATATGGGTTTTGGTGGAAAAAGGAAACCAGTTTACTTGCCTTGGGTTACGTCATCCTTTCCAGTGCTTTCTGTTACTTAGTGTGATTGTTTTGATATTTATGATTTGTCTTTTACCTGATGGAAATACAATAGCCTTTAAAAAAGACTGCGGTTTAGAAGTGCTGTGCTCTCCTGCTTCAAACTAAAGGAGCTGGGAATGTTACATCTGTGAATCGGAAAGGTTTTGAGGAAAAGAAAAGGTTTGAGTCCCCTTGAAAGACTTAAAGAGCTTGAGTGTCAGAGAAATCTGTGACTGCATTTATCAATAAGATAAATGTTTGAGACACAGACCGACCAAAAAAGCATGCACATACTGGGGAAAGGAGTAAATCTCAGGACTTCTTGTGTTTATCTTCGTTATTAGTCTTTAAGCACTGCCATGAAGCTTTCACAATTCCCGTTATTTCATAATTTCCCAGTATTCTGCAAGTAAGATCAAAGAAACCGCTGCTCAGATTTGAACTTTTATATTTGAATCGTATTTGTTGTAGTTGCTGTGAAGTCCCACGTTCCTGGGGCAGGACTGAAGCTGCCCCATAGGTGTTACCAAATCGTCTGCATATGCCTTTGATGCTCAGCAGTATTTTATAAAAAGTGAAGAGGTGCAGATGCAAGAGCAGAAAACCTTATGGTTTAGGTGAAAAGGGGTGGTTCTAGCAGAGGAGGAACATTTTTCACACTTCAGATGAATGTCTCGACCATTGGGCTGTTGGATAAGAGACTGATGGTAACATTTTCTGCCTTTCAAGCTGGATCTCCTCATTCCTTTATTTAAAACAAAACCCAAAAAAAAACAACCAAAGAAACCCCACCCCACCACTGGGCTCCTGATTTGCACTGGCAAGTGGAAAATGGCTTTGAGTATGCCTTGTTTGGTGGTATCCAAACAACTGTCCTTACCAGTTCACAGCAGTCCCACCTGGCACTTTGAGCTACCCATGCTCAGGATATTTCCCTGGACTTTTCTCTGGGTATTGAAATGCCTGAGTTAGCCACCATTGATGGCTGATAGCTAATTTCAAATTGTATTTACAGCAAATTGGAGCTTTCCAGTAAAGTACAAAGCTTGAAAGAAAGGGTCTAAGTGTGACAAGGGAGTGGGTTAAGATATGTTGGGCTGGGGCACTGGTACTGTCTCCTATGGCAGATCTCCTCCTGTGTCCTTTCCCTGGATGGCAGGTCACTGATAATGCATTGCTAAGCCGTTTTTCTTTAGTTTAAGATGTTTATTTATTGATCTGCTTTTGGTAGTTGGTAAAATGCCAACTCTTAGTATCAGCTACTGGCCTCGTTTTATTGAAACCTTATAAACTTTTATTGTTTCTCTTCAATGCTGAGAATGTGTTTCTCACAGGATGGTTTACAACAAGGCTTTTGATATTTTCTGCCTTAACTCTTAAGACTCTCATTGTGCACATTCCAAAAAGGGCACATGACAGTCCCTCACCCCTTCTTCTTCCAGCGTTTGAAAAGGAAACGTTTTAAAGCCAGTGAGCTGTCTGTAACAGCACTGGGAGGGAGGGGAGAAGAGGCATGATGACATTCAGAATTCCTGCAGATATAAACATAAATTAATAATAAACGAGTAACAACTCAAACTTCGTAGCCAACTCTTGTTTTTAAAGTATAGCAACAAAACATAATATTGTGCCTCCTAAGAAAGTAGAACATAAAGTGTTTTTCTTATGAATATCTGGATACTAATTGATCTTGTAGTGAGGAAAAAGATGCCGGAGAACATCTGGCCTGGGGATTGTTTCCCTGCCACAGAGGTGTTGGAGAGCACTACAGGGTTTCTTGTACCAACTGGAGAAATGGAGGCAGGTGTGGTGAGAGTCACAGAGCCTATTAACAATCAGTCTTCCTATGTTATTAATATGCAGTTGCCACACGTAGGTGTCTGTGTGTTGATAAAGGGAACACGTACAGAATGTTTTAGTAAAATATGCTGACCCTTATTACTATAAACAGGTTTGTTTATAGGAGTCTCTTGGAAGAATTTCAGTAGTGTCACTTTTCAGGGCTGATACATGACTCAACAGTCCTTATAGGTGAGAACTTTGAGAATATTTTGCAGTTAGTTAAATATGTTGTCATTTTAAGTTGTCCAGCTATTCTGTATCTGTTTCCCTGGTATTCAATCTGCATTATCTTTGTCATTAGATTGTCATTTAAATTTTTATTGTCTCCTTGTCATCCAGTTAGGTTGATCCCTGCTCTGGTGGCACCACTCCTAGCAGAGCCACATAGAATTTATCCTGTTGTAGCCTAGACGTACTGTGGAAGACTTCTCCCTCTTTAGGCTGACCTGTTCCTTGAAGAAACTAAACATTTATAATTTTAAGACCAGAGGAAGCAGCCATGGTGATGGTGTCTGACCTTCTGTGTCATAAAAGCTGTTACCTTTTACTGGGTGAAATAATTGCTTTGCTTGTGTTCTATTAGAATACTGCCATATTATATGGATGAAGTGAAGAAAGAGAAAATAAAGGCTTGGAAACAGTTATTTATATAATGTAAGCTGCTATTCATTATTTAAATGTTTGAGTTTTCTGTAGTTATATATGGAATAGTTGACGTCCATAATCCCAAACTGGATTATACACTCGAATTTCCTGGTATTTCTGATAGTGATTGTCAAATTTTTGTATCCAGGGGTAAGTTTATGGTGTCAGTTTAACATACAGAGAGCTAGTTTTGTTTTGCTCCACGTAGATAACTGAGGAAGACCTGGCTGCAATATCCAGTGGGTTCAGAAGTTTTATATAATGTGAGTCCTCCCAAAGAGTTAAAGAAACTAATAGAATACACTCATCCATATCCTTTCTGCACTTGTAATAGAGATAATATTGATGACTTTCATTTTAACAAATGATCTAGCTAGCATTTGCAGTCAGTTGCTTATGCAATTAAAATTCCAGTCTAATTCAACTTCCATGTATGAAAAATCATAGTAAACCAGCAGGCTTTGTGCCCACAGAACGCCACTGCTTTGATAGCACATAACAGCCTTAGAAGCAGGTTATGAAAGCAGGAGTTTTTCTGCTATATTTTTGTTTTAATTTTGCTAGGCATTTCACTTGTCTCTAAACCCTGCAGTACTGCAAAAATGGCACTGCAATTCTTTGTGTAGAAAATACTGGCACCAGATCTAACGTTAGCCTTTTCCTTACTCACCTTTTATGGTAATAATCAGAGAAACCCAGAGAAAAGGGGTTGTATAATGTACAGTAGCAGATTTCAACTGGATCTAAACAGATGGAAGCAGGAAATGAGAAGTAGTGACAAAAATTACATGCCTTGTATTCTTTGTTATAAATTCATCTGAACGCTGAGTTGCTGTGTGCATGTGCAAAATCAGTCCCCATCTAATTTTAGGGGCACAATTTGTTTTATGTGTGACATCTATATAGCCTTTGGCTTGTCCCCTCTGGCAGTAGGCATATAATATATTTTTTCTAGAGCTCTGTTTGCTTTTGTGTGTTTCTTTGCAGCAATTAAGTGTTTTAATTTCTTATCTCCTAAGGATTTTAGTTCTCTCTTGTCTAATCCATGCTGCTTTGCTGCAAATGTTATTGCTGCTATTCACAGGCAAGAAGGGAGTTTCACTGGTGTCACAATAGAAAGGGTGAAAGATCAAACTGCTCCATTCAGTCTTGTTAAACATCAGGTAAAACCCAAGTATTATGACCAATACTACAGGGTGTGCAAGAGTCACAGCCCTAAAGTTTGGTTTCATTCCTGAGACTGTAACACAAGGACCTATAAAATTCTTGTGGCTTCCAGAACTACTTGTTAGAGATATAACAATTGAAATTCAGTAATGCTACTCAAGGTCAGGAGTAAAGTACTCTTATCCTGTGTATTAAAAGCAGCAAAAGATTAGAATTAGAGGAAAAGTTGTGGCCGTAGAAGATAACAAAAAATAACATGAATTACAGGTAGTGTCTGTTGCCAGCTGTGCATAATTATTCAAAAGCAGTATTTGCCCAAATTCATCTAATCAGACGGAGCAGCCCATCTGAGTTGTGCCCCACCAGAATGGGCATGGGGGGTTATTTTAGGCAAATTAAGGGAGTCTGACAGTAAGGCAGTAACACAACGCAGACCTGAGTAGGGATGAAGACGCTTCTTGAAATAAGTTGTATTAGCTGAGTATGTTAATGAGGTCCTAAAGGATTTTCACACAAGGCATTTTTCATTCAGTCTGTTATCATTGCTGAGGAACCCAGTGATGAGAAAGAGGGAACTCGGCTCCAGCAGACGAGGGGGTCTGGAGGCACCAGCCTGGAGGAGTCTGCTGGTGGGATTACCCACGTGGAGCTTCTCAGCTGCTGGCTCAGCTAAGCAGCTCCAGCAAAGGATCAGGTTTGAAGCTGGTGGAAGGAAAAGAAATGGCCAAGGCATATGCATGGTACCCCACTGTGATCCCAGGGGGCTTGTACTGCTGGGGCATCTCTACAAATGTATGTTCTCTGACTTCTTTAAAAGACCTCAGGTGGATCTGGAAAGCCACGGATCTAAACCATGAATTGAGGCATGTTCAGCGTCCTGGTTCAGGCCTTGCCTTGTGAGGACGTCAGTGGTCTGACGTGACAGGCTCACCAAGGTATTTTGAATGTCAGAGGAGGTGTTCTCTGCTCTCTGCTGAGGGCAAAGGTATAGACGTGTAGCAGGAAATTTAGGTGATAAAATAGCACAATTTATTCAGAATCAGTTAATTCTACATTTTCTTGCTACAAAGTGAAGAATATTGCAGAACAGAACCACGTAATCATACAAACAAGATCTTAAATTATTTTTCTTCTTATGCCACCTGTTCTAGCAGCTAAAAATAATACACAATTTTACATTGTATTATTAGTTGAAAATGGAAACAAATGAGACAAAGCTGCATAGCAGTCATTTTCATTCTGTGCTATCCATTCCTGTGTCAGGTCTCTATTAGTCATGATCAGCGGCAGTGCAGGCAGGGCTGCTGCTTCTTATGCTTGTGGGCAAACGTTTGCATTGTACCTCATTGATTCTGGAAACTGTAATAGAACTGAGACTGTGCTTACTCCTCTGACTATTTGCTTACCTTAAGTTTGCAGAGGCAGATTGGTTCTGAAGATAAACAGTGTAATATTTCCAGTAGAAGTATTGGATTCATAAATCTTCAGTTTGTCCCTCTCTTAAAATTTCATGTTCTGTAAAGAAGGATTGTAGATGGGGTAACCAAAATGTGGAACAACTTGTTCAATCATCCCTTCCACTGATTTTCCTGGTACTGAATTATCCTTTCTTACGGTACTGTACGTGCCTCCATTGTACATTCTACTCACCAACCTGGGGATAGTACTGTTAAGGGGCAGAATTACTGTCGGCATAATTTTTGATAAAAATAAGACACTCTCCCTTACAAAAATTGAAAGTTCCTTGCACCTAGGGGTTATTGGAGGTTTTCAGTGGATTTAATTACAAATATAGCAATTCTTACGTCACTTGTTGACTTGCTGTTACACTCCTGACTCGGCGTGTTGACAGTTGATGCCTGTTTTACTGGGTGCACGGTTATACAAAGTTATTAAAGGTTAACGTTAGCATATTAGAAAAAAAAACCCAAACATAAAACTGTGTGTAATTGCTGAGTAATGAAGCATAGCATTCTACAGCCCTGTGTCACTGAGTGCCTGGTCTGTTAGCAGTAGTTAGATACAACCTCACATAAGTCCCCTTACCTTACAGCTGGGACTGATGATTGTAAAAGTCAGCAATTAATTCCTGTAGAATAGAGAACTGTGAGAAGGGAAAGATCAGGAAACAGTTCTGTGTGAGATGCTGGAGTCAGGTCACGCTTTCAGGCAAATGGCTTGTAGGGGAACTTGTAAGAACAGCCAGGCTGGTTTAGAAATCCCCAGGCTGGTATAGAGTGAGGTTTGCATTGCTGTGCTGGCTGTTGTATATAGGAAGAACAATAAAACTGAAGGATTTAGAGAAGAATGTGACAAGAAGCTTTATCATTCCACCTTCTGAAAGGGAACTAGACCAACAGCCTTGAGAAATGATGAATTTAATAATATGTCTAGTTTTGTAGTTATTAATGCTGTAATTACTTATGGTGTGAATTATTTTCTTCTAGAAGAAATTATTTTCCTTCTGAGAAGGACTGATTGTGAATGTTTTGGAATCAGTGCAGTGGCAGTATGTGCTATGACAGAAGTTAGACATGTTTCTTGGTTGATCTAACATTCTTCAGTTAATACAGTGCCATGCCAGGTATGAACCTTGCCATTCTTCTAGCAAAAATGCAACGTGCTGAACATCACTTTTGTACCTTCTTAAATCATTACAATATCTTGGCAATGTTTGTGCTGCATTCTGTGTAACACTAGAGATTTATCAATGCTGTATAAATACTTAATAATTATAATGCTCCTTCTTGTACCTCTGTGGTGTCTTGGTCTGTGAAGTTCCCTTGCAAAAGAAGACAAGTCCAAGGCTAATATTTCTTGGAAGTATTAATGCATTTGTTCTTTTAGGCTGTGCTTTTATTGCCCCTTGTTAATGTGATGAAATGGAAATTTTCTGTTATCTATTTTAGAGACAAAATCTTGAAGGCCTGTAGCTGAGAAGTCATGTGGATTATTAATAAAGGAACAGATTTGTCTGATGTTCCACTCAAAGACCATGTGCCTGCAAGAGACAGGAGTTTGGAAGGGTAAAAATTAGAGGACCTCTAATTCTCTAAAGTTTCTACAGAAGTTGTAGATTTGAAAGCAGAGTTTTAACTGCAATAATACAAGCAGCAAAAGGAGCTGAATCAATAGGCGGGCTGACGTGAGAAGAGTTTGTCTTAGCTTTCCAAGCTCACCAACTTTGAATTAGTACTTTCACATCTCTGACTTGTAGGGCCTTTGTTCCATCTAGCTCTAGGTCTTGTAGTGCTTACTACCGCAGGTAGGTGGTACCCATCAGTGTCACGTAGTCATGTAGATAAAGATATTCCATTTAATGTGCTTCATGATGGACTCGGGCACGTGAAGGACCCTGGCCTGTAGCTCTAGCAGTGTGAAAGCTGCTGTACACAGGTGAGTGATGAGCGCAGTGTTTGTGAGCAGTGGCTTAGGAAAGCCAAGGCAAGCTCTCCTTTCTCAGCCTGCCAACTCCTGTTTGGGATTGGGTGCTGTGTGTGCTCCTGGAGGACCCACGTGCCCCCGACCTTCCGGGTGCTTGGTGGCATGTCGTTACCCCGGTCAGTAGCCCTTGCTGTTACGTGGACTTGTAATGGGAGGAGTGGCGGCTTTGGGAGATTGTTAATGGTGTAAGGTTTTCCATCTTGTGGTCTGTCTTTCTAATCTAACACCTGTTTTGGTGATTGAAAAGTTGTCAGCGTGGTGGTAACCTTTTGTACTGCCTGAGCCAGCAAAACAGAATCTTGCTTTGTACCAGTTCGCTAGAGAACTGCAGAGCACACCTCACTTTTTTTCCTCTAAGAAAAATGCAACCCAATAATGTCCTTCATATGGTTTTGAAAACGTGGAGCTCCTTCTGTAGTAAAATTCTGTGTTATAAGCTGCATTAAAAACAGTGTATTGCTTTAAAATACAATCCTTCAAATCTCTTAGTGTTCCACACTGAAGCCTTAGTTTATCTCTCATCAGATTACATTAGATTTTCTGGCATCTGTTGCCTAAGCATTCAGAGTAATGAATCCCTTTCATCTTGTGCTGGGCACACCGCGTGCACGTACGTGCTGCCGCTCCCTCCTGCACAGTGAGTGAGGAGTAAGGTCAGTTTAGGATGTGGAGTTTTTCAGAAGTGAGCACACGCTTCTGTTGAATATATTCCACTGAGGTGGAATGTTATCCCCCCTCCCCACCGTTGGAACAAGGTAGCTCGTCAAAATCCAGAGTGTGCTGTAGGAAGTATCTGGCAAAGTTAATTTCTTAAGTCAAAGGTTGATACATATAAAAATTCTGAAATGTCTTATTTTCACCTATTTTAACTTTTCCAGTCTGAAAGGGACCTTTTGTTTAAGCTAACCATAATGTAGATGTTTTAGAAGTGTTTCATGGGAATGAACCATTTTGACTCATCTTCCTCTCTCTTTTCCTTTGGTTTTAACGTGCTCTTTTTTTTTCCCCTTCTAGTTTGTTAAAAATTAGAAAATGTCTTTAATTTTTTCATTTTTGTGACAGGGATTCTTTTGAATAGTCCTCCTATAAATGATTTAGTAAAGAAAGTCATCTCACTACAGAGAAGTAAAATCTTCCCGTAACTTTGTGACCTTATTGCAGTCTACAACTACCTGAAGGGAGGTTGTAGCGCAGTGGGAGTCGGCCTCTTCTCCCAGGCAACCAGCGATAGGACAAGAGGACACAGCCTCAAGCTTCGCCAGGGGAGGGTCAGGTTGGACATTAGGAAGCATTTCTTCTCAGCAAGGGTCATTAGCCATTGGAAGGGGCTGCCCAGGGAGGTGGTGGAGTCACCATCTCTGGAGGGGTTTAAGAAAAGCCTGGACATGGCACTTAGTGCCCTGGTCTAGTTGACATGGTGGTGTCAGGGCAATGGTTGGACTCGATGATCCCAGAGGGCTCTTCCAACCTGACTGATTCTGTGATTCTGTGAATAAGGTCGGGCTTTGGTGGTGGTGTTAATGGAAAAGAGAAGGGAATCGTAAACTCCCTTCTGATGCTTGTGGCCAGTTGCCAAAAGGAGAGGTTTACTCTACATAAACTTGCCATTTCCAAGAATTTACAAGTGCTTCTTTCCTCCATTTTTCTGCCTTAAGTTCTGTTCTATTTATCTGCAGTTGAGCATCCACCAAAGTTTTCATGCCTGTGTTGAGGGTGGGGTGGACTTCCCCTCAACAAAGCTGTGATGGCACGAAAGCCCAGGACAAGGGGGAGAGCAAAGGAAATAAAGGAACTCTCTGAGACTAACTGGCACACCAAAAATAACATTTCTCTGTTCAGAGAAACAAGGCCATGTCAGAATGTCTGTGTGGCACGTGGTTAGAGATGACAGTGCAGAAAATGAGAGCAGGGACTCTGCATCGTACGTCTGTGCCAGTTCTGAAATCCACGTGGGAGGCAAACGGTGACGCTGCTGCAGCCCTTCTGCTGAGCCGGAGCGTCCCGGCAAGCCTTAAATAGGACGTTTCACACGAGGAGCAGGGCTGTGTCAGTCAGGGCTTGTCATTGTTAAACTTCTGTGAGCTTTCAGGCTCCTGCGATTTGAGTAGTGTGTATCTTGGCAAAAGGACACGCGCGCTCTCCAAATGCCATCTGTAATAGCTTACAGACCTTTTTATAATGGGCCCAATTTTAATCTGTCAAAGAAAGTTAAAGGAACAGTATTTTTTAAGTGATAACCAGAATAATTTGAATTCTGGTAGGCACAGCAGAGCAATCTTTGAAAGAGTTGCTATATTCAGAGATGTTCGAGGTCTGGTCTGAAGTCAGCAGGAGTTGATGGTAAGATTCAGATGTCAGTGAGCTAAAGAAGAGGCCCTTGGACAAGGGCAGCAGTTGAGAAAGAAGCTTAAATCTTAAATATTTTTATCGAACAGTAACTTCAAGGTATAAAATACAGAAATGCTGATACTGTTCTGCACGTTCACCAGTCTGTGCAACTTGTTGTGCACCAAGTTCAATAGTATGAGGAGGTGAAAAAAATGTAGGGTGTGTTTAAGATATTTTGGGTACTGCACGTTTAATGTGAAGAATATACCTAAGGAAAACCCTCGTTCAGTTATTAATTTAAGCTTAAAATCCAAGCTAGTAATCCAGCAGAACCACAAATACTGGATTTAGAGCTAACATTTTGCTTAATTAATATTATTGATCAACGTTTTTCTTAGAAAATAGTTTAATTTAAGAAAAAAGATTACGAAGTCTCATTTCATTGCCAGTTTTTGCTGCCTCACTCATAGTCTACTGTTGCTTTAAAACAGAAAATTGTTTTGACGGTGTCAAATACCAGGGTTGGTACTGAAGTTAAATGGGATTTTAATTCTTCACTCTGCTGAAAGTTAGCAGATCTGTTTGTTCACCAGCCACTTAGTGTATGACCTTGAGCAAGACAGCAGCTAGGGCTAAATTTTTTGAAAAGCAGTTTCTAATTAGAAGAATTTCTATTCTGTTAATGTGCCTTGCAGGTACTTGAATCAGGATGCTGGAAAAACAAGTTTATTGAGCCTTGCTTCTATGAGGAGGAAAGCTGAAATCTCATGAATAAAGAAACTCCCTGACCTTGGCCACTCAGTTGAAAAGAAGCACAAATACAGTTTTCAGTAGATGAACTTCTGTTTGTAGGTTACATCCACGGAGCTCGCAGTGGTGGGAACGTCTCCACCCCAACTGTGGGGCTGTTGGGAAGCTCTCTGCTTAGGAACAAGGCAGAGGACTGTAGTGTGCACGTCTCCAAGTTTTATTAGTGTTCAGCAGCTTCTGGGTTCCTCTTCTTCCCCAGCCAATGCACCTCACAAGTAAGTGATCCTGCTCCTGAAGGAACTCAGTGGCACACGTGAGCTAAAGAGGGAGCTTGATTCCCAGTTTAACCAAAGAGGAAATCAATCACAAACACTATCTATAATGTGTTGGCCAAGCAATTTTGAGGAAATACTCATGTGAATGAGACCTCGAGCTGAACTTGCCAGCGTTTAATTTCTTTGCAAGGAAAGGCAGAGCACACTATGGTCTTGCCTGTTTTAAAACATGCAGTTTTAATGAAGCGCGCAGGTACCTAGAGCTCTCTAGCATGTCTGCTCAGAAATATTTATTTCTTTCTTTCACTAAGTTAAAGCTTAAGAAATTTCCTAGAGTTCGAGGGAGTGCGGTGGGGTGTGACTGTGTTAATCTCAGCAGTATTTTGAGCTACGCTGTGCCAGGCCATTTCAGAGATCTGGAGTCTAGGAGGAGGTTACTCACTTCTTGCAGTCGGGTCGTCTGTCCTAATCTGGATTTATTTCCATCCTTTGCTGGATCAAGGCCAGCATACGCTAGTCTTTGTTTAATAAATCCCCCAAGTTTGTGTTCTTCAGAAATGCAATCCCTTCCCAATAAGGATGTGTGGTGGTTTGGGTTTTTTTCTACCATCCCTGACCACTATAACATCTCCTCCCTATTCTCTTAAGCACTTGGTGTGAAAATATAGGCAAAAAGTACTGAAATAGGTACGAGGCCTAGTCTGTTCTTAATTTACATTAACATGTGTCTCAGGTTTGTAGGCTTTATGAAAAAAAAGGGATTTGCCAGCAACTTACTCGCTCCTCCCCAGGCACAAAGCTGGAAGGTAGCTCTATGCAAATTTGTCACGCTTACACTAAAGTGTAAAAAATGGCAAATCCTGATGAGGTGAAAAAAATGCCTGCAAAAAAACCCCAAGAAAATACTCCAAATGTTTTTACTTCCTCCATGACTATTTAAAACTTTGAAAAACAAAATTTGGGTGCATTTTCTGCATGTCTCAGGGGTGACCTTGTGTCTCTAGTAAATAAAGCTTGTAACTAGTGTTTCGCTGAACAATGGAAAGTGTTCTCTTTTATTATTATTTTTATGTTTGCAGGTTTCTCAAATGCAGCAATTCATTCTAGTTCATAATTGCTTGAATAATCTCACCTCATTGGTTTCCAACAAGGCCACCTAGACTGACAGCTCGAGAAATTGAAAGTTCAGTGTGGAATAAAAGCTAGTGACCAAACCTGACTGCTTTGTGTGGAGGTGTGAGATTAATGGTTAAAATTATTTAGCTGCCATGCTTTGCCTCTGTGAAAACCAGGGCACAGAGTAATACCTGCCTGAGCTTATTTTGCACCCTCTCACCCCACTTCTAACTACTTTTAGTTCATTCTCGTTCTTTTTTTACTTTCTCTGACCATAGTTCGCCCCTCTGATGGTTTTTTTTTGAAAAAGTCTGAGTTAAATGTGGCTGAAAAATCTATAGCGGACTATTGTAAGGACATAATAGACTATGGCACAAAAGCAAGACCTTCCTCCAGGGCTTTCTAACCTAATTATGTAGCAAAAATGTAACTGTATCAGATACTGTTGTTGAGCTTTTAAAAATTCTATAGAAAAGTTAATATTTTCTGTTCCATTAATAGCAGATTGGGGTTTGTGTGTGGTTGCCAGTTTTATTGGCAGGTTTATTAACTTCCTTGCTACTGTAGTTATGGCTTAGAAATAGACCTTGTTTTTTCCTCTTTAGTCTGTTTTTTTTTTGTTGTGGTTGCTGTTTTTTTTTAAATGAGCTTTACTTATTTATTTACAACTGCAATGTCTCAGAATCCCAATTGGGGCCAGGACCCCGTTCCACTAAGTGCTGTACATTAAAGGAACGATATGTAATGTAGTAAACAAACTTGCTTGAGGCATTGATAAAACTGAAACTTATTTTTTTTCTGGGTTCAGTCTGTTGCATGTGTATTCTGCAGTCTGTCTAGCGAGGAAACATTAGATCTGATTCATCAAGGTAGTTACAGATAAGCTTAATTCTAAGTGAGTGAAAAATCCCACTGATTTCCTCAGGCTATTCATTTGTTAGAGATAGACAAGTGCTATATACAATGATAAATTGACTTTATAATGTGGAAATCATGCATATGCTGGTTTTGCAGGTGAATTTAAAGACTATCATACACTTATGGTAAATAATCTGGAAAAACGCTTACTTAATCCCATGAGTTATCCATGCCTCCCCAGACATATTACCAGCAAAATCCCCACTTACCCAGTGATGTCAGCAGTGTGGTTTGGGATTTTCAGTGTACCATCAAAGAGGCTTCAGGGATGGGTATTTTGGGGTGAAAGCTGACCAATGATGGCCAAAAAAATTAATTATTAAGGGAAAATAACCCCCAAACAAACCAACCTGAAATTAAAGGCTGTGGTAGTAACTAGTACAGAAATGTTCATAGCATTATTGGATGCATCTAGAAGCTTAATAATAAAGATGTTCCTAACAGAGCCATTGTGTTCTGAGGAATTGATTGTGGTTTCACTTAATAAAATTTTACCCATTGTTAGGAGGTAAAACCAGGTTCAGTGCCCTTAAAATATGAGAAGAAAGCAGGAGCTGTGTCAGGCTTTGTGTCTTTCAGAAGGCTTGTAGATACTTTGCAAGGAAGTGCAAAGTGTGTTTTGTGGAACGGGAATAGAGGCCTTGCAGTGGGCAGGAGATAAAGGATAAATGCCAAGAAACAGTTTTCTGCTGCATCCTCCCCTGCAAGGATCTTGGTGATAATCAGTGCCGTAAGCAGCGTATCATCTGCCTGCGTTGGGGGCAGTAGACTATGTTCTAGGGAATGATAACAGAAAATTAGTTTCTGTTGCAGAGGGAATGATGACAAAACCCTCTGAGATCACTTCCCTCCTGGTAGTTGCTCCAAAAGTTGTAGATTCTAGATTTGTAGTGCACAAGTTGTGACAAATTTCAGACTGTTTTACCAGTTGTGCAGCTTGGAGAAGCGTTCCCGTCGCCTTGTTCTTGTACCTGCATGGAAGCACGCACACACGTGTGTGCTCACACAGAAAACAGAAATCAGTGGAATTCTACAGCTGCATCCGAAGTTAATTGACATGAAATTAATGAATTTCCCTTCCTTCAAGAACAAGCTTGTGAAACATTCCATCTGTGACAGTAAGGAAGGTCAGTTCTCTGTCTTTTTTGTGTCTTTCCAGACCCATGGCCTGTGGACAAAGTGATGTTATGTTTGGCTAGAGCCAAACACCCTTATTCCATGCTCATCCTGTGGACTGGAAAGTAGCCAGAGCTGCTTGAAATATCTGGAAGACTCGTTATGGCAGGTGCTTACAGACCTTGTTGTCATCTGCTGTGAAGAGCCGAGACCAGCTCTCTGTAGCTGCTTGATGACCTGAAAGGTATGTAGGAGTTTGGGCAGGCTTTCTTTTTCTGGGTTGGTTTTACTGCGTGTTTTTGGATGAAAAGATAAACCAGAGAAGTTGCAAAGGTTAAACAGAGAAGCTAGCATCAGCTGGATTTAATGCCTCTGGTCTGAAAATAAAATACATTTGGATTGAAAAAAACATTGCGCTGAGGTTTTTACAAAATTAAGAGAAATTATTAGTTTAGGCATCCACTTCCATAGCACTGACGTGCCGAGAGTGCAGCGTACTGGGCGTACGTTCCCTTTCATATCAGCCTGCGTCATGTTAATCCTCTTGTCAGTGCAATTACTAGTTGTGGCCAGAATGGATGATGGTGGTGCAGCATTTTTCTTCCAGCTGTCCTGAAGAGGTGATGAACTCTCACACTTGCCACACTTAAAGGAAATGGGGCATGCAGGAATAATGGAAAGATGCAGTATTAATTGCTGTGACCATCACATAAATACTTTATTGAGAAATAATTACCCTGCTATTTAGAATAAGGTATTCAAAATGTCTAGGTGACCCAAAATGTTGGGCTTAGTTCTGCATTCACGTCAGTAAGTAAATTGTGATGACCATTTGCTAGTCATAGCTGTATTGATCACTGTAAATAACAACAGTTAAAATGAAAACTGATGTTCCTGAGTGTAAATGCTCAGAGCAGCCACAAGAAAAGCCCATCGACAAGCTTCAGGGCAGCTGTTACCAGTGGAATCTCAGAAATGCTTGGAAACTTAATGAATAGTAGTGACTGATACCTCAGAATTTTCAACACGTGCTATGTTATACCTCGTTGCCTTTAGGACCTTGCATTATGATATGACTTTAATTTAAATCTGGTTCTACGAACTATGGTTGGTTCCCTGTCACGTTGTAACACAGACAAACAAGTTACACAGGATGGTAAAGGATCTGCTCTGGTGCAGACTATATATAAATCTGATTTTCTTTAGCATCCAGTTCTGAAATGAATAGTTATATTTGATAACTATGTTTGTATTTTTCTGTATTACAATTTACTAATATAAAAATTTTGGCAAAGGTAGGGATATTAAAACAGTTATCACCCAGGCCAAGCTGTATCTCTAAAGCTGCTGCTTATCTTCGATCTGCAGTGTCTGCTCTGCCAGCCGAGCTCTGTGTGATGTGCTGCGGCTTGCTGTGACCGCGCGATGCGGAACAGGGGCACTGGGATGGAGACCAGGCTCTGTGACCTTCACTCATGAGAACCTCACTGTGCTTTTTTTACCTGATATCTGCACAAGAGCTGCACCAAACACACAATAAAAGAAATTTTTACTTAGGTAGTGTTCTGCCTTCCATGGGAGTGAGGGTGGGTTCTCCTTTCCCCTTTCTTTCTTTTTAGCTTCTCGAAGAACCTTTGTCCTCCTCTGTCGAAAGAGGAGAAAGGGAGCAGCTTTGTAGCAGGGATAGAAAAAAGAGATTCCTGCCTGAAGATGAGCAGGGTGGTGGGCAGTCACAGCGATTCAGCTAGCCAGAATGCCTGTTTCTGCTTCCTAACATTTCGAAGCTGGACTTGCAGCAGTGTTAGCAGAGGGACTATTTGTGTATGCAAATACTGCTCAAGTTAGTAATGATTTCTGGGATCAGTAACCCCTGGAGTCAGTAGTAACTAGTTCTTTCCTTCTGAGAAGGATGTATAATCTTTTGTTACCAGTATTATGTGATTGGAGCATGGAAATTAATCTTTTGACAAGCATGGCAGTGCTTGTAAATATTGCTTGTGTAAGTTTTTGTACATGTATTTGTTTTGCATTATTATTACACAGGCTTTTTTTCAACAGCTTTTAGTGAATTACTGAGTTTTGGCAGCAGTAATCATTTACTTGGCATCTTTTTAAAAAAAATCTTGCTGTGTCCTTCAGAGTTTTTTGAGTTGTCGTCTCTCTTCCAGTGCTGTTATTTTTGTAGGTGCTTTTTAAAAGTGGTGTTGGGATATGAACTTCATTCTCTAAATGTAGAGAATAGCAAAAGTGTTGTTTGTTTGTTTTTTCTGAACTCCAGATAGAGTAATAGTGGTGAAATGATTTATGTGCCCTTCTCCTAAACTATTTACAGGTGTTAATCTGTACTGTGTTGTTTGTTAATCCAGCTGCTGCAAGCTGAGAGATTGTGGCAGGGGTGGAGTCAGGCGCTTGCGTTTCCCCACTTGTATTGCTCTGTTCCTGCTGACTCTTCTGGTTCCCTGCCTAAACAAAAGGAGACAATTTCAAAGTGATTGATGATCATGTCCTTTTTTCTTTCATTAACTACTGACTACCCTAGAGAGGAGGCTTGCTGCTGTAACAACGCCTGACCACAGATGGTCAGATGAAATAAAATAGATGAGGAGAGCTAGAGTCCATCAATTTATACAGTGGATTGTAAAGAACAAATTGGGTGCTTCAAGAAGTCATACTGGGCAATCAGAGAGTGGTGGTTTTGGTTATTTAGTACTTCATAAGCCAATGGCCTTAACTCTTGTTTGAGGATACTGAATTTTGTTATCGAGGATGTACGTGAAGCTCCTGGGCGCTGTCATCAGGATTCCCATAAGATACCTAATGTGAGCTTGTATTGATTGCCTGCTTTCTAATGTCCAGTCAAGAAGTTTTCACCACTTCATCTCTTGTGTGCAGCATTGCTTATGTATCATCCTCCCGAGAAGGACTTGCATTACACTGGTGGCTGTCTACACCTACTGTTTGCACGCAAGGTGAGACTTTGAACCAGTGGGGTTCATCAGTCTGGGGGATACTCTCATCTCCTGACAGTGATCTCTCTTGTAGAATCAACACAAAGAAATGCTCCTCTGGAGAGAACAGGTCAGTAGCATCGTGGGCACCTCCAGCTGTGGTGTGAAAGGGGCTAGCTCTCCTCGTGCAGTGTGGACGGGAATGTAGAGGAACCAGCCTCATCATTTGAGCACCTAAACATGTCTCCCCTAAAGTTGTTAATTAGTGAAGTGGTCTTTCATTAGATCTACATAGACATGTTGACATATTCTTCTGGAAACCCAAAAGACAACTTGCATTTCACAAGGATGTATCAGGAGGAGGCTGAACTCCATCATTTGTTTTTGGCTAAATATGGTTTGAGCTCTTAAAACTCCAGAATTCTTTGAAAGAAAATTTCTGGGCTAGACTCTGATTTTGGATCATCTAGAAAGAAAGACCTTGTAGAGATGATGTTTCTGTCCAACCAAATCTTATTTATTGTAGTGGCAAAGTAGCAAGGGAGAGTTTAGCGCTGGCAAACTTCAGTGCCAGTTTTCTTCCAGCTGCGTAATTAACCTCCTTCTGCTCCTTCACCTTCACAACTGAAACTTTCCTGTCTAGTATGGAAATACCTTTCTAGGGAGCCAAATTACAGGGCATAGCAAACCACTTTTGATGCATTTAGGGAACGTTTTCCTTCAGGCTTTCCATGGAGAGCGCTCTAGGGCCCTGCGTGTGCCATCCTGCCTTCTGAACCTTGTTAATGATTCCACCGGTCTTTCTGATCAATGAGCACATTCTTTATGCGCCTCGTTATCTCCCTCCGGGATGTAATGGAGATTGGGAGGGGGGAGGGGGGTTAGATAAGCCTTCCCAGAGTGTTACTAGAAAGATGAGGATAAATGTACTCATAAAACGAGTAATTTAATTTTCTCACAATAACTCAAGATTCATACTGAATAAATGGTCTGTGCCTTTAGGATTATTTTAATGATAACACATGGCCCAATCAAGACTATCGATAATTAGGATTTTTGCATAAAGGCAAGATATTTTAAACTGGAAGATTGCTAGGAACCGTCCTGGCAGAAGTCACACTGTGCCTGCCTAGGCTGTGGAAGAGCTTCCCGAGCTGTTCATCGCTGCCCCGTGCCCAGGGGCCGCGCTTTGGGATCAGGAGCCCCGTCTGCGTCTTCCAGGGCATGGCTAATCTGCAAAGAACATAAAAGCTTCCCTTCACTTTTTTCTTACCCCCCTTGGTGATGCGGAGCGGTTGGAAGCTGAGTGAATGTCTGAATGTGTCGGAGGGTGCGTCCCCGAGGCCGGCGAGGCAGCTGGGCACAGAGGGCTGATTCACGGCAGCGCCAGCCCCAGCTCCGCTTTCTTACAGTCCCTGGTGCCGATGTGGGGGGAGGACAGAGTATTTTCTGTGATGCGGGAGGGGCTGGCTCAGGCTCCTTTCAGTCTCCAGCTGCACCACATAAAACTTGTTAGCGCACTAACAGAGATGGTCTAGCCACGTGGCCAAAAAATGGGGAAAAGTCCACATTTGAATCACTTACAGGCACATCTTGCAGCTTTCTGCAACTTCAGGGAACTGTTTATTAATTCAAGCAAACCAATTCAGGCAAAATCCTCAAGTAAAACAAAGCAAAGCTCTTCCCTTGCCCAGTCAAAGCCACGAGCACCTTTCTCTTTGCCTCTGTCTGTCCCAGGCGCAGGACCCACTGCTCCCCTCTCTTGGTTTTCCCCAGCCTGGTTTACCTCCTGAATCAGATGTTTTCTGAAACTTTATTTTAAGATCTGTTAACTTAAGGCTGCTTGGACATACACTTCAGACATATACACATAAACCAAAGCTTGTTACACTCACACCTGCCACGCTGGCTTTGCTGGTGCAAGCTTTGATCCTTTCTTTTAGGCTGTATCTTGGGGTAGCTGTTGTGGTTTCTTTCCTTTCAAATCTCAGACTCTTGTCTTCACCAGTTAGATGTGTTGTTCATTGTGTTTATGGACGAGTTATGAGATCATGGAAGGTAAAATATCCACTGACAGGGAATTACTTGGAAAGCTTTCACATTTGGGAGTGGGAAAGAAGACCTGCTAATCTGCTGTCTTAAAAATAAATGGGAAGATGGTCAGATAATTATTATTTTGAAAGTTAAGTTCTTTATTTTTGTAAATTTGTCCTGCAAAGCCTTGCCTTCCGTTTTATAACTGAGCACAAACCATTCACACTCACTTTCCATAATGGAAGTGCAAAAAAATCCACTCTAAATTGTACTGATAGTGAATGTACAATATAAATTCATACTTTTCTGTGTAGACATATACATGGTCATACTACCATTGTGGATGAGTTTTTTTGAACTCCGATGACCATTGTTGTCAGGGCTTTTTGACAAATGTAATTTTAAAAGTATTTCTAGAAGTTTTGTTCTTGTATTTTTGTTTTTGTTTGACAGTAAACATCACAGAAAATCCAGTAAAGAGACAGATGCTGACTTAGTGGGTACACAGTTTGAATGACAAACCAAGATCAACAGATCATTATTTTTCACAGCAAGCAGAGAAGAGCTGAGAGAAATGGCTCACTTCAGTGCCAACCTGTGCTGATAGTAGCTCTTGTGTTCCAGAATGGTGCACGACAGGAGCAGCTCTCTCTTGCTCTATTTTGGGGGTTTGCTCTGTTTGATTGCAATTAGGCTTTTTACATTCAGGCCACTACCAGTTTGCTCAAAGTACGGCCATTACAAAAAGGAGGCTGATAACCTCATCTGCTCTAATTCAGATTAGAAATAAGTTGTTGCATGTTGTCAGGTGTTTATTTTCATTTTCTGCATTTCTACCAACTTTTAGGCTTTATTCCCAGGTTCATTGACCTGCTCTAAGTATCATCTCAATGAAGTGTAGGCAACATGGTCTTTTCACTCTCACTTGACTTCCTTTATTGTTGAACTAGCTTAACTCTAGACTAAATCTTGATGCAAGTCAAAGTACTCTGCTGCAGTTGCACATCATCTCACGCATTCAGAAATCCCTGAAGTCCTCAGCTTCTTAAGGAAAAATGTAGGTGATTTAGGATAAACTTATTCAGTGCTTCTGGAGAGCAGCTTTGAGGACTTTTCCCACCATTCCAGTGGTTCAAGGGTGTTTCAGATGTTTTCAGTTTACCATCTTCTTATATATATGGATACAGTAGTGGTGTAGTTCAAAATTCTTTGTGATTGTTAAATGGATTAAATTAGTAGCATGTGGAAATGCCAGATAATATTTATTTTACATTTCTATGTTCGACTTCTGAGGTTTGAGTGGTAGTTGGCTAGAGGGAAATACTTATTTCTATTTCACACTAATCATATGTTCATCATCATCAAATATGTTCATATGAGTGTTTTTGATGCCTCTTAGTCTGATTTTCTCTTTGCCTTCACAGAGCTGTACAGCTGATGAAATACACTGTCTCAATTTTAAAACCAGTTTTTGACTTAATTCATCCAGAGGGGAACTGAAGAGTTTGTTCTGACACTGCTGCTCATCAGCTAGTAAGATGAAAGCTCTCTGAAAGCATAGTCACAACCCTCCAGTAACTCACAGCCCAAAGAGCTTGGTGCTGCCTGTAAATATCTGTACTTCAGTAACTGCTTTATTGCTCTCTTAGATAGCAAATGGCTCGCCTCTAAATTGTTTTACCCAGGAAGGGCTGTTTTACCTGACTGCACTTGTGTTCTGCTCATAAATACTCCAGCCACTTGGGGTTGCTTAAGTCTGGGACATTCTAATGAGTTGAGACTATACCATGGGACTTCACAAACTCAGCATGTTTTTCTGGAACTGCTGCACTTGTATACACCCGCTGTCGATCTGCCCTGCACCTTTCCTGTCCTTGTCCTTGGAAGTTTTCTCTAAACAATGTGACCACCTAACAAAGCAGTAGTATCATCCATGTTGCTGGAGCCCAGCTGGACTGTACAGACCACTGGGAATACACCACTGTGTGTTCTCTAACACCATGAACAGAGCAGTCGTACTGCCCAGACAGTAATTGCTGAAGCCATTTGCTTATGGTAAGCAAAAGGATGGAGATTGATGTATTATTTAAGAGAAAATGTGCAGCGGCCTGGTTTTCAAATATAGGTGATAAATTGTATTGGCAGGTGAGGGATTTGGGCCTGCAGATTGCCGTGTTGCTCTGTCAGATGATAATTTGATCAGTTAAATGGCAAGATAGACCTGAATGTTAGTGTGAAGCCTGTCTCTGGCAAACAGTGCTCCTGACACTTGTGGAATAAGGCATCTCTCCTAAGCGGCCATGTGCTGGTAGAGGCTGCATCCGTGCAAATCCAATTGATGCTATGAAAGGTCACAGTTTTTTCTCAATCTCTTCTTGCTTTTATTCTTTGTAAGTAAGTGACATTTAATTTAAACATCCTTAATATTTGGAAATTAACCAGTAATTGTGTGAGCCAGTTAGGTGTGCATGTTTAGCACCAATCCCTCCTAAAGTGAATGAGCAGTCACTCACCCTCTGTCTTCTAACCTTATGCCATTGGTCCTCGAATTTCTTCTAATAAATTCTTCTAATAATTTTCTAATTCTAATAATTTCTTCTATTAAATGCCATGAGACAGAAAAATGTGTTTACTGTGGTCTTGATACTGTAAGTGGGCAGGAGCATGCAAGAGGATGGCCAGCCAAGATGTTCTCCAATCATTGCTGCTGAATCACTGCAGTCATTTTCAGAAAGGTCAGTTAAAACCCAGAAAAATGAATGAAAAAATTAATTTCTTATTGTTGTTTAGATGACAGACTGTTGAAGATGTTTTGAAGAAACCATAAATCTGGTACTGATACTTAAACTTTTAAACTGGATGGTTGGGTTACATCAATATAAATCAATGGCCAGGCTGATAAATCATAAGCATCAGAAGGTGAAACTTCCGAGCAGCTCACAAACTGGGTGTGCTTACATCAAATCATCTCCAAAGTTAGAGACACGAGGTTACAGGCCAGCATGCTGTGCTGTGATTCTAGCAGATGCATCATTCTCTTTCACCATAAAAAAAAGTGACTCCCTGCTGCTGCCCTTCCTCCTTCGCTGAGATCAGCCATCCCCAGGCTGAGTGCTGAGCCACCTCACTTGGCTTCTAAATCTGCTGCTTTTCTCTGTGGTAGCATCTCTGAGCAGAACTGCGTTTGCTGAAAGTAAGGAATAAACCAGTGTTTAGATACTGTGATTGCAGGCAATGACAGGAGAAGGGTGGCAGGAAGGCTGTTTTCCTGGTACCTATGAGGAGAGTAACTCTGGTCTGGTTGGACCTGTTTGTGAACCTCCGCAGGGAATGTTCATGATAGATTGACAACCTGTGAAACCATGACGTTAGTATCAAATCATTCTTGTGACCTTCGTACATCTTTCCCACTACCTGCTGCTCAAATTTCAGCATGGATATAGCAAGCGGTGTGTCCGTAGGTTGCTAGGGTTGGAAATGACTTTCTACAAGTAATCACAGTTCAAAAATTGCATGATGTTTTGAGAGAGCAGAGAATTTTTAAAAATAATGACTATTTGTAAGAGAATATAGTATTTCAAAAGAGAAGTTGTTTTGTCACACCTGAAATACTATAAATATGATGAAGAAAACTGACTCTGGGTTTTGGAAGAATTTTTATTTTTTTTTTATTAAATATTGTAGGTTTCAAGACCAGAGGGGAGTCCTGATGCAAAGAGATTACTTCAAAATGGTGTAGTAGGAAGGAGATGTTTTCTAGTCTCTTGATTATGGTGCTGATCTGAATAGAAACACCCAAATCTATTTTGTCGTGATGGTTGGAAACAAAGTTAGCACAGTTTCCAGAAATGTCAATCACAGTCGATGAAAATTTGTTTTCCTCTTTCATAAAATTGTACCACCCACTGAAATTAAAACCTTTTTTTCCTTTGGTTTGCTGGTATGTCAGATGGAAGCACACCTGTAGCTGAATTTCAAGCAATCTTTGAGTATTCAGCTTGAATTTCTTTAGTATTAAGATGCACTGACAGTTTCGCAGTAAATCCTCGTTATAAATATGCATGCTAAAGAGTCTCAGCATGCATGGCTGGAGTAGTTACTTCTGTAGCATATTTGTTTTGTTTTTTTTTTAACCTACTCTGATTCAAATGTAACTCTGTTCTTCTTGCTGTTTAACTTGATTTCAAACAGGTCGAATGATACAGCCGAAGGCGCCTCTTGTAACAGAGTTGAAACCATGTCTGGAATTTGTTAGAGGAAAACCCAGCTCGGTGCCTGTCCTTTAAAAGGCAAAAAGGAGAGTGCTTTAAGGAAGTTTGCTGTAATCTCAGGTTAAGTAAAAGATGAGTAATTCTGAAGGAAGGTAGCAGCCCTGGCGAAGGGCTCACCTCTGGCAAGATGAGCTCCCTGGTGGTGTTCCTCAGCCTTCAAACGCCTGTGGCACTTCTGGGCTGCTGTAAGTGGCTCTGATGTGGGGAACGCGGCTGGAGGCGTATTTGCACATCAACAGGTTCTGGTTAAAACCATGGATCAAAAATAATTGGGTCTTGAGACGGGCTTTTGTTGAGGAGACCCAATTCTAGTGAAAATACACAAAATAAGAGGGTGGGATGTGGTGCTGTGCACCGAAGAGACAGTCACACTGAGAAGTGAGGTTTGTGGGGAAACACCACTGACGGTGCAAGAAGGGCAGGCTTGGATTCTGCCCGCCATAGTAGTGCTGAGGAGGTGAGGGTCATGGTTAAAGGGTTGCCCAGGTACAGCAGCTAAGAAAAGAGTTTTTATAAGAAGTGGCACTTCTGCCATTCCTTAGGAGTGCTGGGAAGAGTTCTTCATGTGTGAATAGCACCACGTACAAATCCAGGATAGGAAATGCTCTATTTTTGCTCCCACTAAGCCGTACACCTTCTATGTCAATATTCTGCTTTACTAGATTCACACGGGTGATTGGCACTGTAAAATGCATTTTCCTCATTCCCCAGCAAGAGATTTCTTTCCTTCAGTAGCTTGTGTTTTTCTTTCGCTGTTATTTGAAGCTTCTCTTTAAGTGTTTTGATTTTATTTGTTCCTTAGCGTGTTCTCCTCCTGGGACAAGACATACGACTGGGAGGGACCGGCCAGATTACTCAATCCATTTTCCCATAGCCAGTGAGGGAAGAGAGAAAAGAAATAATTCTCCAAGTTTTCCCCATCTTGTGCTGTGAGAGGAGATCTGGTTTTCTGTGTAGGAGGGTGGTGGTCAATATTTTCAGTACTGAAGACTTGAGTAGCAATAGTAGAAAGCACTGTTTGTCTACTGATTAATTTCCTCATGTAGTGCTTATTTAAAAAAAAATGCTTTTTGCAGACAGAATCAAACTATAAACATAGTAGCTGTGCTCTTGCACAGGTCAGGTGGATGTCAAATAAGATGGCCATGAAATAACAAAGTGCTTTAAAATAAATGAGTGCAGTTCCCAGTGAGGCAAAGCACAGCAAGGAGGAGAAATTGATTGGGGAACATCTAGGAAAATCTGAATGTACAAACAATTGAGTGCAATAATGATCCTGAAGAATTCCTTATCACCTTGGTGAGGTCTGGTGTTTTGTTCAGACAAGTTGTAAGTTGGAGAGGGAAACTGGGACATGAGGGAGAAGTAAACTGGCAGTTCCTGTGACTGCCAGAATAATAACGGGACAGATCACAGAATCAATGAGGTTGGAAGAGCCCTCTGGGATCATCGAGTCCAACCATTGCCCTGACACCACCATGGCAACTAGACCAGGGCACTAAGTGCCATGTCCAGGCTTTTCTCAAACCCCTCCAGAGATGGTGACTCCACCACCTCCCTGGGCAGCCCCTTCCAATGGCTAATGACCCTTGCTGAGAAGAAATGCTTCCTAATGTCCAACCTGAACCTCCGCTGGTGAAGTTTGAGGCTGTGTCCTCTTGTCCTAGCGCTAGTTGCCCAAGTCTGTCTCGGAAGTGCTTGAATAGACCCTCTCCAGGTCCTGTCTTATCACAAAAAGGCTCTGAGGGGTTCTCTGCACGCTGTTGGGCAAGAGAAACGCAGGTGGGATTTTTAAAGGCACATGTGGAACACTCCCACTTTGTAATTCCTGATGGCCCTTCATGGCTTTGAAATTTTTTATCCCAAATCAATAATTGCAAGGAAATAAGTCTGATGCCATGAGCCAGATCCAAGACAGCGTGGCTCCTTTGAGGAGTCCTCCTTCGAGGACTGCAGCAGCTTTTCTGCCATCCTTGGATGTAGAGCAACACTGACAAATTGCCTTAGTCCTCCACAGTATTTCAAGGGTTAATCCTTTTTAAAGTACTGCAGTGTTTAATGTTTGCTGACGTTTAATTGAAACAAAGCCTATGAAATAAAAACCAGGATAACAGGAGATGTCCTAAATCAGAATGTGTCTAAGTTGGGGACAACTTAATTTCTGTATTGGAAATTGCAGGTTTGGCCCTGGAGCAGAGTTAAGCTTTGCTTCTTATTTGTATTAGAATCAGTTTCTAATTCTGTGGATTTTAAGTCCAATACTTTTCAGGTGAAGGGGGGGGGGTTGTTTGTTTGGGGGAGGATTGTTTTTGGGTTTGGTTTCCTTTTTTTTAAGAGTAGTAAGGAATTATGGGGAAGTCTTCCACAACAGTTTTTTCATGTCTTGTTCTGCTTCCTAGCGTTACTTTAAATATAGTTTCTGTGTGTTTGTAAATAAACTCATTTTCTCCTGCAAGATGTTCTTATTACTGCTGAAATGCCTCAGTATAAATATTGATACGTGCTGCACTCAAGTCGAAAAGCATCACAAATATTTTATCCTCCCAACAATTACCGAAGGTTACTCAGAGAAGAGGCGTTATTTAATGCAATGTTTTAGAACCATTCAAGAGAAAGTGCACTTGTCGCTTTCGAAATTGTCTGCTGCTGCCTTTGCCTCTAGCCAAAGCAAAGAGGATCTTGTTTTCCTCGCGGAAGGGTACCCTCATCAGCTGTTACCTCTTTAGTGTTGACATTGTACCTTTGTATTACTCTTAGTTCAAGGATCATAAACTTCGTCAGGTTGATTACTCCCCAATTAATCTCAAATTGATTTCACTGTCTAATCTAGTTACTTGTATTTCTGTCCTGCACTGCTGTTCACCTCCTGGAAGGCTCCCAGCAGCTCGGTGCTGGCGATGTGAGCCCTTGGTTCGGCGGGTGCCACATGTGGCATTTTTAAATGTCAGAAATGACACCTGGTTGTTTCAGCCCAGACTGCCTTTGTCTCTGTGGCTGTCCCAGTTACAGACCAGTCCGTAGATGATGGCTCGTTTGAGTTGTCACATGTTGCTTACACACGTTACAGGGCAGTAACATGCTGTGCTATCAGTCACTAGCTTCTGTTGTTGCCAAAAAAAGGGAGGAAAAAAAAAAAGGCAACTTTTAGTGACCTCTTACCCTAATTATAGGCTCAGGAAATGATGAAGCATGCCAGGCTGCATCAGTGGATGGTAATAGCTATCCAGGTAACAGCAGCAGAACTACAAATACTTATTTTAAATAATACTTCAGAACTAATAGGTGAAAAACTAGTGTTAGAGTTAGCAGAAATTAGCCTTGTTTACAGGGTTCTCTGGTTGCTGGTACTTCATGCAAACTGCTCCGAGAATTTCACTCCAATTGGAAATCAAGGGGAATTATCTTTTCTGCTTTTTTAATGAAAAATACATTAACTTGTGTTTCCATCTTCAAGTTCTGCTTCTGCTTGCTGGAGCAAATCTGTAGCTAAGCCATTGGTCAATTTTTCTTCAATTAATATCCTTAATTACATTGCAATCTCGTCCTTGTCAGTCAGAAGCCTGTCATTAGAGTTGAATTCTCTTTAACAATCCATATGTGAGGATTTATTTTTTTCTTCACATGCCGCAAGACATTTATGAGGGGAAAAAAAAAAAAAGCTTTTAAAATTTTAACTCCTTTCCTCGTAGGTATTGAAGCAGCGTGTAGTGGCCGCACAGGCCATCAAGTTATTCCATCGTTGAGTTTGGGTTTGACACCCTGCCATGGGCTGGCTGTGCGCTCCTCCCTGTCCCCTCGCACCCCGACCACACCTCCCCGTGCTGACACCCCTCGAATTCCCAGTATGAACTGGCTGTCTGGTAGATGAACAAGGCCAAGTTCTCTGTGGTACAGTAGCATTTGGGTGGCTTAGTGAATTATTCATGTCACTTTGTGTAGAGTCTTGATTTTCTTTTGAAGGTTATCAGTACAAATAGCGCTGCCAATTGGTGCTGCTTAGCTTAGGAGCTGTGATGAGGCAAAAGCCTAAAATACATTTAGAAATGACAAAATTACATTTCACACACCATTGTCATAAAAATACATTCAGAATTGGGTTCAAAAAGAGAAAGCTGAGAGACTGATATACTGCATAGCAACACATGGTTTCAGGAAGAATTCCTGGAATTATATTATGCAAGTGTGTCAGCACTGTGAGTAGTTATGTTTCAGTAACACATTTATTCTTGTTGCTGAAGACATCAAGCCCTTAGTAAAAAACAAATAAAGCAAAAAATGCCATTTGAGTTTTTCCCCCTAATACCTCATGCTATGTGTGCTCCTTTCCTAACCGTCTGGAATTTTATTTACTATTTGGTGAAAGCTAAAGGGCTTGAGGACGCTGCTCAGAGTAGCTGGCAGGAGATGTTTCAGCTCGATAGCTGGGTGCTAAGCCCTGCCAGCGGAGGCAACGTGTTGGCCATCAGTCGTTCAGCTGCGCGTGAAGGACTTCGCTGCAGACAGCCGGGTAGTAAGTGTGCTCTGAGAGGCAGGGAGCCTTGGGAGAAATCAGCCTGCTTCTAGGATGTCTGTTCCTGCGTGTCAGACTAATAGAATAAGAGAAAGTGGCAGAAAAATAATTGCATTCTCTTTACTAATGAAAGAGCACTTCAAGTCGCCGATAGTTTTACTGGCTTAATTACTGTGCAATGGCAGTAGGCAGCGCCTTCGATACGAGTTTTGTAATAGCAGTTACGTGGACTTATTAGTTCCTGGGTGAACCAGGCAATTTTTTATGCAATTACATTTCAAACCTATTTAAGTGCACGAGGAAAAGTACAGAAAAGAGAGGGAGGTGAGCAGGATGGGTGTGCTGGGGGGGAGGTCCCAAAGGAGGCCAGAGCTGGGTTTGCAGTTCCTGCTTGTTCCTTTTGTGGGTTCAGTCCCATGGTGGCTTCAGCACCTTGAGGTCTTCTGAAAATATGTCCATTTATTTAGCATTAAATCTTATATAGAAATAAAGCCCCATTTGGGGCTGCAGAGTATTAGCTGACATCTTTTTAACTTGATAGTAAAGTGAATTTGGATTAACCACTAATTCTGAAGTGACTCAAATATTCTCTTTCTGGTGACAGCACTTTTATTCTTCTTGGAGTAAAACGTTTACTCCAAGCAATGAGATGCCGTGACAGCACAAGAAGGAAGGTGCGAGAATCTGAGCAGTGACATTGCAGTAAAGCTGTCTTCATGGCTGGTTTTTATTGTTGTAGCTATTATGGCATATTACTAGCCAGGTTCATTATCTAACTTGCATAAATTATATGTGTATATATGGCTGTGTGTAGGTTAGTACAGCATGTGTGCTGAGTGAATGTTTTTGTGTTCTACTGTTTGCAAACAAGAACAATTTTTAGATCTAGCAGGCAATAAAATATATAAGCTGGAGAGAAGGACACATGATGCAATGCAAATGTTGGGGCCAGCAAATTTATAATAAGGATCTATAGGGTAGAAGTGGTGTGTTCTATGGAGGAAAGTTAATGTTTTCATGTCGCTGGATTTACCCTTGAGTGGTTTGCATTGTGTAGAGGGGTGACAGCCATGTTGCGTTGTATCTAAACACATGACATCAGAATTAACTATCGTGTTACACCTAAAAGTTTGTGAAGAAAGACCAAATTCAAAATTCCCTTAGACTACTACTTGTTTGTTGAGTCAGGCCCTACATTTTTACCTGATCATTTCAAAGGCTTCGGTCAGTAGAAAAGTAATCAACATTTTGGAGTAACATATTGGTAAGGGCAAAGTAGTCCCAAATAGTTGTTGGAACAGGAATTTGACACTAAACTTTGGATACTTTTAAAATTCAAATGCATCTTTTCTGACAATATAAAAATATCACTGCTTTTCAGATGAGTTACTCGTTGACCCAGAATCTTAGTGGAGTGTAGAATTCTGATTTTAAATTTAAATCGTTGGTTTTTTTCCCTTTTAGACCTGCGAGACAGCATGGCACAGAGCAACTAGATGTGTTCAGTTATCTTCCACGGGGTAAGTCTGTGTGCAAATAATTGAAATAGTTTGCCTTGTGTTGACACACCAAGCCCCTGTGTGTCCCGTAATTCATTGCTGAGAGCGTGTGGTGGTGCCGAGGTGGTGAACCCAGACAGAACCATGGTCTGTGCATTTTCAGTTGTTTCTTATTTCTTTCTCTGAGTGTAAAGGCCTGTTTGAGAGATCTGTGGTGTGGGATGGTATCATGCCAATAATGAAATGCTGGGTTCAAAATGGAAAGCAGTCATTCCAAAACATTGTTATTTTTAGATCCTGCTTTTCTTAGTCTTGGATGCTGTTTCCCTCTGCCCTCCTTCAGTGTGACTGCTTGCCAAGGCGTGTGAGGCAACTTAAAACTGACATCTAACCACAGCTTGAAATGTGCCTTGAAATCTATTTTAATTAGATATGAGCCATAATAATTTAATTACAGATCCACCCACTAAATTGTCTGTTTGGAATTGTAGCAGCCACATTGTATACAGAAACAAAAATGTTTGGAGTAGATACCTCACTGATTTCTCTCAAGGGCATTCAAGCTTGCAATAAAGTACCAGAGTACGGTGATTGTTTAACCTCTAGCTTGCTAATTACCCACATTACTTGTAAAATCTGCCAGATATATCTAGATATAAGTCAGCTCTGGCTTAACTGCTTGCTCCTGGGGGATGAGATGCCTGGTGCATCTCGCCCTGAGGAAGCACCTGAGCGTGGGGTCATGCCTGTGCTGCTGGTAAGGAGCGCACGGCCAGCAGTAGATGACTGGAGCTTGCGAAATGTCTCATTGCTTTGTGGGTGGACCTTTCAAATAGTCATTTCCCATAAATTTGAATTAAATACCACACATTTCAGATGGAATTCCATCCTTTAGTGTAGATATATAGAGGCTGTTGTCTGAGAGTAGTCACTGCTGGGGAATGGTGTCTCGGTTGCTCTTCAGTCATCTGGGAAGGAGGATGAGTTATTGCTGTTTGAATTGGCAATTGACAGAAAGACTGATAGAGTGATTATTACATCTTCGGCCATATTTAATATGTAGAGTAGGCTAAATCGTTTGGTAACGGGATCCTTCAGTGATCTGTGTTGTCATACAGCAGGAGGGAGATCAAGGAGTGAAGGCGGTAACGGAAGAGGAGAGACTGTATCTGAAGAACCAGCAGCTGCAGAGGTAGGAGCAGGCGAGTCGGTTAATGGGAACTTCGTATGCGATTCTGTTGCAAAACACCACTGGCAACCCTCAGATTAATTGAATCAATCAGTCAATCAATCTGGCTGTCTATCACGGGTACAAACAGTGGTTGTTAGTGCGAGAGCAGTGGAATTGCCTTGGGGGAAAATACCTGCAAATATGCCAGAGCTACTGCATGAACATACCTAAAATATACAGTACTGGTCAAACAGGACATGCTGATTTCATTCATTCTGAATTATCTAAAATAAGTCTTTAAGTACATTCTTGAAGGGCTCTGTATATTTTAATTGGAATGTCTGAAGAAATACTGCTGTAGAAAATACTGCGGTTGATAGCACAAATTTTCTTTAGTTAATGTGGCTCCTGCCCATCTTCTTGTCAGCGTTATGGTGTAATGTTTCCTTTCACTTTGCTAACGTGCAGATTAAAGATAATCTTTAGATTTGGAATGTTTTGTATCTTCATACTCACAGATGAATAATTTTAAGTTTGGTCATTTCTACTCACGTCTAAATCCTTGAGATGTTTGATGGATATTTTTTCCACAATTGTTGGGCAGTTATTCTGATGAAATCCTGTTAATGGAATTTCATAGTGGTTGGCAGTTAAAGATGGAAAGCTCTAAAATCTGATTAATTCTGCTGTTGTCAATGGTGTAAATTCACATTTAAGTCAGCAAAATGACATTGTAAAACCTGAGGGCTGGAGTATACCTGGATGTGGGCAGGTACTAGAAGGCAGTTGGTGTGCTGTGACGTAAGCCAGGGTATGGATGAAAACTTACTTGTGTGTTCTGAAAACTTAAAAGCAAAACATCGTTGAAATGAAACTTCTCTGTACAAGAGGGGCTGTGGGACTTGGAGGGAGAGCCCATGGGTGGGAAGTCAGGGAGGCTCGTGTTGCCTCAGCTGGGATGGCCCTTTGCTCTGTGGTAATGGCTGGTACCAGTTCTGGATCGTTACCCTCTGTCAGAAGAATTCTCATGCGCTTGGGGATAAAAGGCTGTGGTCTTCTGCCGAGACAGCTCCAAAGGGAGATGGTTTCCCTTGTTTCTAATGGTAGTCATCAATAAATAATTCGTCATTTTTATCATTATTTTTATGAACATTTCTTCTTATTAAAAGTTTGTGGCAGCTCAGCAGGCACCATTGTGGTTGAAGGCCTGATGTTTTAAGAATTAATTTGGCCATCACCTGTTGCAGGATTGGACCAAACTCCTCCTATCAGCTGCCTCTGAAGGAGAAAGCTGAGGGATAATACTTGTCAGGTGCTTCTCTGTTTCCTTGGCTACGAGGTAATTTAAATGCCATCTATTTTATTGGCATTAATGAAAATCTTCTGGGATACACATCTTTGCGTGATATGCAGTGATTTCATTTGAATCTTAGGCTGTGTTACAACATTAGCTGTAGGGCTGTAGTATTTCGGGTACAATCTAAGCACCTTTCCAAAAGGGTGAAGATGATTTAGGAAGACAGAAATATTAATAAAGTGTATTTCTCTCTATTAAATATTCCCAAATGGCATATTTTATTGTTTGAATCTTTCCTTCCTTGATACTAATATGGCACCAATAAATTTTTTTTTTCCCAAAAAACTCAGGTATGTGTTTCTTAGCAAACACCTATAATTAGGTCAGAATTTTATAAAAGGCTTTATATTTGCATAGAGTAGCATTAATTTTGCATTCTTCTATCAAACGAAACATAGAGAAGGAACAAATAATTTATTCATGCAAAACCAACCCACATGAATCATTTATTTACCTCTTCTGGTAATTTCACAAGCTCACTTTTTATGCATCAAACTGCAAATTAATGAAAAATTTCTAGGGGTTGATTTTTGTCCAGCAAAAAATAATAATGACATAAATAGCTTCCTCTGTATGGAAAATCATCATGTGAACTTGGGCAAAAAGTCCATACAGGGTTGTTTGGTTTTTTTAATTAAGTAACTATCTGAAAGAGCAGCTGTAAGAGAAACAGTTTTCACTGTCTTTAACCTTCAGAAAATATTATTAACAAAGGGTTGAACACAAAGTTCTTCTGTTGAGTTAATCCATGAATTCAGAGCAATTCCCTTGAGTTCATTAGAGGTTTCATCAATGTAGATAAAACTAAACCTGATGTAAGGGCTGTAATCTGCAAATGCATGTAGAGGTAACTGGGAATTGTACTGGCTTTCTGGAACAGTGGTCCACTACCAGCATCAAAATTAAATGGAGCAAATTCTGCTCCTGCTGAGCCCAGTGACAAATGACCCGTTGAGTCCTACAAGTGCAGTATTTGGTACAGTTTAGTATATACTCTTAGGGGTCAGCGTGGTTCTGAATTAGATGCTGTTTACTGCAGCACATTTGGTGTTCAGGACTGCTTTTTGTATTTTGTTACTGGTAGTGACGTTTGGGTTAGAGCTGAAAGAGGCTGTGGCAGAGGGGTAAACAGGCGCTGCTTGACACTAGGCTGTGTGATAACCCACGTACTCCCTGGCTACACTGATTCTAATGTTTAGGTAAGTACCAAATTTTGACAAATGTTTAAGAGAATTTTACATAGTGTCTGATGTCGTGTTGATCTGTGAAATGTTTAGAAAATGCAGCATTATACAAAAAAGTGGTATAGAGCTGACATTTAAGGGAACACATGGGCATCCATTCCAACATAGCCTAAAGAGAAAAGTATTCTTTGGAAATAGCTTTGGAATAGTGGCAGTTTGTTTAAATCAGCTAAAACTAACTTGGTTACTACTGCAATTACGAAAAGCTTTAAGACTGTTGGAAAAGCAAGTAATAATTAAGGTTTGGGGCTTTAAAGGATTACTAACGACTGCGATACTGGCAATCTTCTCGTTTACTTGTTTTTTTCCTACGTGGCTAGATGGGCAGTTTGATAAAGTTGATATGTCAATCAGAAACATCACTTTTCCTAATTCAATAAAGATTGTACTGAGCAGCCCTCTGCAGCTGGCCCTGCTTGGAGCAGGAGGGGTGGACTAGGTGATCTCCAGAGGTCATCCTCCCTCCCCGTCCCAGTGATTCAATGATGCTGTCAAATAATAAAGTGGAAGTGCCCAGCAAAACGACAGAAAGATGCTAGGCTATGTTGTAATTGAGAGTTACTCAAGGCTATCATTTTATCCTGGGCTAAAAGCTTCGCAATTGCAGGAAGATTATCTTAACAAAGATGAGAAGTAATTATTGTGCTGCCATTTTTTGCCACTATAGTCAAGGGCCTGTCAGGATCCCTGTTACAACAAACATGGTTACAAAGGCTAATCTAACCTTACATGACAGGTATTTCCTTGGAATTAAAATCTGGTAGAGCAGCACAAAGCTTTTTTGGTTTGTTTTGTATTCTGGTTAAGTTTTATTTTATTCTAGTGAATGGATAAGCTCTTGAGCCTTTCATTGGTATTTATATGAACTTAGTTCAGGCCACTTAAGCAAAATGCAACCCAGAATGATAGAAATTACAGAAATTAGTGTTTGATGGATGCTTTATAGCTCTGTTAGAAATAAGTTCTCTTAAAATGGCTTGTGTTTGTGTCACAAGAGTCACTGCCCTAATTGCAATTACCATACTCCCTTGTCAGCGGTCTAGCAGACAAGCCGCATGCTAAACACACACGGTGATGAAACACTTCCTTGCTCACAGCGGAGGACATTCCTGGTACTGTGTAACTACATGTGGTGTGGAGTTTCCTTCCCCAGTCTGTCAGTGTGTCTCAATATTTAGGACGTGTTAAAAAAACCCCCAACCGTTCAAAATTTATCTTGAAGAAGATAGCTTTTGATCAAAAAAAATGTTCTGTCCCTAGGGTCCCACCTGATTTCGTAGGTTTATTGAGGGTTCAATAAGTATTGACCAACTTGTTGTTGGTTTAATCCCTTGATCCTTCGTGAAGGCACTGTACGAGGTGTATAGGAAGAGAACCTACGCTAGACACAAGTATGGATGGTGCATGTGCTGCATGCACGTGGGATGGGGAAGGCTGGGGAGCAGCAGGTGCTCAACATGCTCAGACCAGGAGAGCCCAACCTACCTTTCACAACTGTTAGGCATTTTTGAAAATGTCACGTCCACTGGCCAGATGTGCTCTTTCATCTCCTTTGTGAAGTGTTACTTTTTAAGAACAATTTAGATTTCAGCCCCTGTTGAATCTGGTTGTTTTCCAGATGTGCACAGAATTCCAAAATCTCTCGATGGATTGACACTTACCAGTCCTAAGGTTTAAAGATTTTACAATAATACAAAGATCATGGTGTTTATTAAAGATAATATTGTATAATCCAGTTTTTCTCAAAAAGCAAACTTACTTTCCTCACCACCGTCAGCTGGCACCAGGGATTTGTGCTGTGAACTGGAATTTTGGTTCTGGAGAACGATGAAGGTTCGTGGATCTGGCGGCATTGCTTCTGCTGTGTTGCACTCCAGTGTTTTAGGGTTCAGTACAAAGTATTTTTGTTCAGTGCTTTGGCCCACAGGGCAGTAGAGAAGAACTATTTTATATATTCTACAGTTTACCAAGCTTTTCTCATCTCTTTAGAGTTGAGACTGAGAACAGCTTCAGTAACAACATTTTCAACACTTCCCACTGCTGTTGGGTTCGAGGTGCGAAGCAAAGAGCCTTGGAGTGTGAGAGCATCTCCTGGCCAGCTGGGAGCCACAAAATGTGCAGAAGAGGAAGGGAAGGAAAGTTGGTTGGATCACGTCTCCGTCAGCCTGGAGGAGGGGGACTTGGGGGCGTTTTGGGGAGGGAGCAGTGCTGTTTCTTCTGGAGTGGTGGAAGAGCTCCCTGGGCAGGGGACAGGACCACAGGGTCACAGACTGAAGGTTAGAGAAATGGATTCCTATCTTGGCTTGATACCTTACCTTGTTGTGGGGCCTGGGGCAAAATTACTTCACTGCTGGTTTGGTTCCACAAGTGAAGAATTGTAATTGTGTCTTTTGGTGGGATATGGAGAAACTTGTGGTGTTTTCAGGGCTTTGTGCGTTCTGAAATGAGGCGAGTGGGCTGGTGTAGAATTCCCTCCTGACGTGGCAGCTTCAGAGCTCGAGTAAATGTAGATGTTTTCTCCAAAAAAACCTGGGGTCTTTTGGGAACAGCTTCTCCTTACTTGGGTCGGAGCAGTACGGTCGTGGTCAGCAGGTTCAGCAGAGCCTGGGACGTGGTGTCCTCTCTGAAGGGCTTTGCTTCTGGCAGGTGGGGAACGAGGGGGGAAAAAATGAAGTTTCTTGAACATCCTCCACTTAGGTTAATGGCAAAATTGTTTCCTTGCTCTGGTGTCCTGACTATTAGACCCTTGTACGTGGGTGATGCAAACAGTCTGATATTCTTTATGATGGTTAATTTGATTGGTAACAAAAGCACTTTAAAGTTTATTGGATCTTCACAAGGCCTAGTTTCAAGGGTAATTAAACATCTCATTATATCTGGTAATGTTAATTGCATTTTTAATTTTATTTGTACACTGACATTTGCTCTAGCTAAAAATAGTCTTTATAAATGGGACTGAAAGGGAGAACTAGAGATAGGCATGTACAAGCTTGTGAATTATAGGTGAGGGAAGAGTGTGGAGATACCTGTCTCAGGAACAAAGCTGTAGTGACGGGCCTTTCTGTCAAGTTCAAGGTGTTGGTTGTTCAAAAAAAAAAGGGCATTTAAAAATGTAGTTAAACTGATTCAAGCCACGTTATGGTTATTTAGATTTAAATATGACTAACATCTTGTTTGGGTAGAGGAGGTCAGAACTGGTAAGCATACCATATTTAAATCCATCGATATGCCTTAAACTGACATCAGCAGGCTCTTCCTCCTCCTCCGGAAAGATGTTGTGTTGTTGAACCTTGTAAGTTTTAGATTTTACAAATATGACCAAAATCTTGCAGATCTTACAGGTGAGACAGTGATTTCTGTTCCTGTCTATATACTTTGTAGAAGAAAAAAAAAAGCTGAATTACTGATGCTTGGTAACCTTGAATTTAAAAGGAAAATTTTTTGAAATGTGTTTAAAAGCCACAAGGGCAACATGAAACAGAAGAAAATGCAAGCTTGAAAATAATTTGTTTGCTTTCTGAATAATTAAAAAGTCAATGTGAAGTACATGATGATGCATGTCAGTCCTCAGCTTGTTGGCTATGCTAATTTATTCAGTGTATTATAGTTGGCAATGAATGTTCTTCTGCTAACAATATGCCAATTAAATATCCTTGCATTTTCTTAGTCATTTTTCTTAGTCAGTTTTCCTTGAAGATAAACATTACAGTGCAGTTTTCACAAGTACGCAGGTAATCCACGTGAGGTTCATAGATGAATAGTAGCGGTTTGCTCCCTGGGATGGCTGGTGGAAACAGCTTTGGGAAGGTGGATACCGGTAATTCCCAGGGGAAATTGCATACAGCCCACTACACCACCCAGCGTGCTCATCTGCAAACATTTAAATTACAGAAGCACAGAATCAATGAGGTTGGAAGAGCCCTCTGGGATCATCAAGTCCAACCATTGCCCTGACACCACCATGTCAACTAGACCAGGGCACTAAGTGCCATGTCCAGGCTTTTCTTAAACTCCTCCAGAGATGGTGACTCCACCACCTCCCTGGGCAGCCCCTTCCAATGTCTAATGACCCTTGCTGAGAAGAAATGCTTCCTCATGTCCAACCTGAACCTCATGCCTGTGCAGACACTTGTGCTTATCCTTTCCATGAATGTTAATGTAGTTGCTGGATGCCTTCGATTCATCTTCTGTGGTTTTGCCAATGAGTCTTGGTGAGTCTGTTCTTGCTTTTGGAGAAGCTTCCCATCTTTTAACATATCCAGATGTGGGATATTTTCAGCTGGCACAGATATTTCTTCTAACACGTTTTGTCGATCAGCATTAAGCTCTGGTGCTATGTAGGGGCAAATTAAAGGCTCTGATAGGTGGGAAATCACCAACAATGAATTGGAAAATGAGAGCTGAAGCAGATTTCTTAATAAGGCAGCCTGTTGAGGTGACAGGACCGTGGTTTTAATGATAGCTTTTCTGCCTTGACTTGCAAAATGATTCATCAATTGCTAGAAATATTCCTGAAGATGTTCCCGTTAGATTAATAATGTGGCTTGAAGTTGTATCAGCGTACATGCTCTCAACCTCTCTCAAAAGAAAATAGCTCAATTTCTGACTCCTATCGTCATCAGTGACCTTTGATCGTTGCAGCAGCAGTGCAAGAGGCACGCGTGGTTTTGCTTTGGAAGAGTTCAACCTTTTGCATATATCAGGCACTCGGTTTAATAGCTTTATCTCAGCAACATCTTGAAAGTATAATGAAAAATGACTTTTCTCTTGTTGCTGCGTGATAGCTTTGAAGCTTGAATGTTGAAGCTGTGTTGAATGTAATAGACTTTTCACTGGATAAACTTTAAGACACGTCGTTCTTTCTCTGGGAGATGGAATTGTACTGCCTTGTGTTAGTGCTGGGAGGGTCCCAGCAGTCAACGTCCCCCTCTTCCGAAGTGATGGAGTGAAAGGTGGTTTCATGAGAGCATGGGAATAATCTTAATTGATGTAAATCATTTGAGGCATTGCCAACAGAATATTACTCCTAATCTGCTTTTTCTGTTTTGTTTAGGGATTTCTATTTCTTTTTAAGGATTAATGCAAATCACCCATAATTACAGATTTTGTAGGTGGAGGCTAGTCCTTTTGATACATTAAAGAGTGTCAGATTTACTCTTTCGCATAATCCTTAGGCTCCCATCTATGAAACCATGTGAAACAGACTTAGGGAACACGTTCAAAAGGAGTTTCAAAGTTCTTGCTCAACCAATTTCTAAACCACAGTGCAGTTCAATTGTGAGTGCGAGCATGGCTCTCCATGGTAAGTCTCACTAAGCTGCTTAAATAACCTAATGCTTAATATGATTGTGGTAAAGAAAACCAGGAAAGTGATCAGCAATTAGAGAAGCTGAAATACATAAAATAAGCTTTGTCCATAGAAGTCAATTAAAACATCATTAGGAGAAAGAAAAATACCATGCTGGAACATTTATTATCTCAGCCAATCTCGTATTAGGAACATGAGCAATTGATCTGCTATCAAACATGTCCAAAATGACAGTTGAAATGATTGAAACACAAATGAGCTAAATAAGTTTAAGCCTAGTAATTAACTGTAACTTCTTAACGCAAAATTAAATAATGGAGCTTGTCAAGGACGTGACAGTGTCACTGGTAGAACCCGGCAGCTCTCGCAGGTTTTGTGGGGTCAGGACAGATCTCTGGGGAGCCCATACTAAAACGGAGGCATCTTAGATGTTCAGTAATTTACAGTCTTCCATACAAGATAAACTACACCCTCGAGTAGCTCCTGGGTATGTCCATCTCTAACACTCATTTTTATAACTGTAACTTTGAAGCTGATATGGACTTGCAAAAAGAATAATTAAAAACTACTTTTTCTCCGATTCGGAAAACTGCATTAATATTAAATAGGAATTAAAAATCTTTGTATGCATGCAGAGGAACATCAGGAAGACATTTAAAGAACAAAAATCATCATCAAGAAGAGGATGGTGTGCTTTGTATTGACAAGTTTGTTCAGTTGAGGAAGGAGATGTGTTGGCTTTGTGCCGAGGCGTACGGCATCACGCATCGCAGGAATTCAACCCAAACCCCCAAAAGCTGATGGTGTATCTTGGCCCTCCTGAGTCACGGTGACACTGCTGCTCTTCAACGTGTTCTTCTTCTAATGGGAAACCTGCTCTCTGCTAACAAGATCCTCTCACAGTTTGTTTCTTAAACCAGCTAATGAAGGGGGAAGCACATAGATACATTGCTTAAGAAATATTCCCTATACCTTTTGTGGAAATGTAGAGTACATTAAGTAAATAAATATGTCTGTCTGATAGCACAGCATTTAGGGCTTTGATCTTGCAGCTAATTTATGGGGAAACAGTGGCACGATGTGTAACTAAAGGACTGAGTGTTTTAATTACTCTGCAGCAGTGACGCCTCCAGTTAGAGCCAGATAAATTCTGTCTCCCCCCAGTGTGGAAGAGCTGTAGCAGTCACAGGGAGCTGCTTGCTGTTAGTGCAGCTAATTCTGCTTTTATTTCAAGGTTTCAAAGAGATACTTACGTACATAATTTACTAGGGATCTCAGGTTATATCCAACTGCGTGAGCTGTGCCTTACACCTGCGTGTATTACCAGACTGTTCAGGCTTGGGTCATCAAATTTATTGCACGATACCTAAAAAATAAATGTACAACTGCTTTGTATTGTTAACTAGAGGAAAAGTAGTCGTGTTCAGGGAGGATTTTTGAGGAAATGGAGAATTTCCACTGCTTTGGTACAAATCTGTTGAGCCACAATTTGTAGCATGTTAATGTGAGGATAAAATTTAGGAAAGAAAATCTTAAGTGCTCTGTGAAACAAGTTAAGACTAATTTCTTACTGAATTGGAATAATGCACTTAATACTATATAAATATATTTCTAACTAAATGAGAGATCTTATAGAGCATTAAAAATTTATAGCACATCAACTGCCTTAAAAATGCATTTCCTTTCTTTCTCCCCCTGTGTGTTTTAGCCAGCTTGTCACTGACTGTGGCTGGTTTATTATGACCCTCTGATTTCTGAGCAGTCATTAGAGATGCCCTGAAGTTTAAGTGAATGCATTTGTGGTGGTTGCTGTGTGATGACTGGTTTACTCTGTAAATAGACTATAAATTATGTATGGAGAATTTATGAATTAATCTATAGTGTATATCTCATACTCATAAATATTGTACGGTACCTTGCAGCCTCTTTATGACTTGCTGGTGGAGATCTTTAAGTGCAAGGTTTTTCATGCTGTTCTCTTGTATCAGAAATAAGTAGTTTTGATTTTCTGCAGTACTATTTCCGTTCATCTTTCAGTACTGCACTTTACAATGTGCAGAGGAAAATTGTCAAATGTGTATAATGGAGCAAGAGGTGTGCCTGCCTTCTCCTTTCTGTTTTGGAAGGGAGATAAATCATGAGTTTCATACCTGTGGAGCTATTTTTTCTTTCACCTGTGTCCTCTGAATAAAACACATTTTCCCCAGGCAGCTAATTATGGGGTGAGATTAATATGGCAGCAGATTGTAACCACAATTGAAGATCTCAGTACCTAGCTATTAAAACACTCTAGATGTGTGTTGAGTGCAGTGCTGAAACCTTCTGTTCACAGAAAATAACTTAGATGCAGTGGTGTTGGTGAAGGAGGCTTGCAGGTAGGCTGTGATACTTCAAAAAACCCCACTAGCCAGTGCTTAGCTAGCCTCTGCGTCAATTAATTTTCTCTTCAGTTAATTGGGTGAAGATAGTTGTAGACTGTAACCTTTTAGGTATCAATTTAGGAGAAATTAGTGATCTCCAGAATAAATTTCCATGCAACATTCAATGCAGTATCTGCTGATAACACCCTGTGTAAGTTACAGGTCTGCTGTGGTTTATAATCATTGCTGGGGAAAGAGGTGTGATGCCTTCGCATGGATGAGAAAGTGAAGCAGAAAAATTGAAAGAGCTTTGTGAAAATCTGTGGAAGAGCCAAGAATAGAATTTTAGTGTCTTGACACCCAGCCCTGTGCTTTGGCTAAAAGGTAAAGCTTCCGCTCAGAATATTAAGTTCTTTTACTAAGACTTCCTTATCATACACCCTTAATTAGAGGAAAATGTTGAATAAATATGCTCATATAAATACATTCAAGTCAAAAATGAAGGAAAATATTGGAATAATCCACTTCCTTGTAATTTGTGGTGTTCAGTCCCTTTATGAATCATTTTGGTGTCACATGGTGGAAATACCTCATTAGTCCCTTTCTGTTCTCGTCCTCCTCCATCTGACAGACATCGCTATTTCCTCCCCTCCGTGTGTGTTCTGGATCAGAGATGACCACAGCATTGCATTCTGTACTTGTGTGTGACTACAGCCACCGAGGATGGTGGTAGTGATCTCCGATACACTAGTGGGGAGTACCAGGAAATTGCCCATAAATAAGCCCAGTTCTCCGAATGAGACTGGTAGTCCTTTCTGCTCCAAAGGTTGACTCTGTGAAAGCAGCAGTGAAAAGTACATGGTTTCTTATAGAATTGTGCATTAATGGTGATGCTTTGTGGAGATTTTATTTTCTGGTCATTTATTATTAGAAGAATAGTGGGTAGACCTCAATTCACGTTCTTTGCTGTGAATACAGTAACTCTCTAGGTAGCTTCTATGACTTCAAGCTCATGTCTGAGAGTAAAATCCAAACTATATTTACAAATATGCAAAGGAAATAATTTATCCTGTATGAAAGTATTGCATATTGAGGTATGTCAGAAAAAATAACTAATTTGGGGCCTGTGGAAACAGCAAATATTTGAAATAAATCTAGAAGGAACACAAGGTACTCTCTGACTTTTCCTGGGTGGGCACGCTTTGTTAAGGCTTCTTCAGCTGATCTGCCAAGATGGAAACTAGGACCCAAAGGTACGTGGCTCTGCAAGAACGTTTTACTTTGTTGATGTTTTCTTATTCATCTCGGTACCAGTACAAAAATTGAGTGATTTGGCGCTGTTCCCATGGTGGATGGTTAGAGCTCATTGGATGTGTTTCTCACGCTCCATCTCTTCCTCACAACCTGTGTTTTCCTCTCTTGTTGCCTGTGTAACTTCCAGCACTGTGGGGCTTTCCTAATTCTTCATACTCCAGAGTTTGTCATCACTCTGACAGTTCTTAGTTAGAAGATATTTCATTTATCCCGTGTAGCAAAAATGCCGTGCTCTCTGCAGGGACACTGCTGTGCCCGTTACTGCGCGGGGTGGGACCATAATGTGGATGTCACTGTACTCTTCCCATCCTCACAGTAACGTACAAACTCCCTCCAGGGATGCATATGGGAGTAGGTGTATTGATGCACGCTTGGTTACATATTCATGAGTATCACTGGAAAGATAGATCATACCCTTGACTTACTCAGAAAGTTAGTTATTGAAAGTGGAGCGAGGCAAGTATAAGTAATACCATTGATTTATTTTTTTTTTAATTTATTGTATTTTTATATGATATGTAATGGAACAATACATATTGGAACAATAATTAGATTAAGGACGGATTCAGACTTGTATTGCTAGGAAAAGGGGATATATTTAATTTCTCTGTAGTACTTGATGAGCATAGATGAAGCTGCAAAATTAACTTGGTCCAGATTTTCTCAGAAAATGAGGAATTGGAAGGTAATTGCAGCAAGGCACGGGGAAAAAAAAAACCAGAAAGGGAGCATATATCTAACTAGCGACCAGCGTGGTTCTCTGTGCCACTTTCCTACCTTTACGTTTGGACCCCACTAAGCCATGGTGGTTTGAGTTCAGTGTATTATTTGCAGCACTGGTAACTACACCTCTTAGAGGGATGCGGTTTGGCGATGGTGTTAGCTATGACTACGTATTCTAGTCCATATACTTCCAGTATAGAATTGCCTGAACATATAGAATGATGGGATTTTCTTCTGGTAGATTCTATAATCTTTTAAATTTGGGACTTTAAATCAAGCTGCTCATCCTGCAGTAATGCCTCGAATAGAGCGATTGTTCTTCATATTTTTTCAGTTCCAGCTGTAAAATTGATCTTTAAATAGTGCTTTTCTCAGTGTGGTGAATTAACCGTTAGTGCATAATGGAGGAAAAATGCTTCTTCAAGTACAGGGATTTTTTTTTTTTTATGGCCATTAAGCAAGGAAAGAAAGTGCAAAAGGCAATTTTTGTGCTTTGAGGATGTATCTTCAGTTCTGTTCAAGAAGATGGCTTTTGGTAGGACCTAAGCCTATTGTCAGGAGACCCCGTTATTCTGGCTGTGCAAATGAAACGTGATGTGCCTTTGTGAGATTCGCACTAGGACTCGAGTAAACTTTCATGTAAACATAACTGAGGCAAATTTGCCTCTTCTGCTTTCAGCTTACTATACAAATGCTGTGGTTGTTTGCAGAAAACAGTAATTTTGCTTCCAGTGTTTCTGTTTACTAAAAAATAATAAACACTCTGGGTAGGTTTATCGTGCCATACAATTCTCCAGGTGCTGTTTTTTCATGTAATTCGTATCTTCTGATATCTTTACTTAATTTCTAAAATCTTTCTATTTATATATCCTGAAAAATAAATGCCGATCTAAAAGTTCTGGAGTGCACAGATTTAATCACCAGTGAAAACCGGTAAGAAATGGCAAATCAGTGCTTATTTTAAGCAGACTCAGGAGGAGGGGCTGGGTGCATCCAAGACAGATTTTCCCTGTAGGTCATTCAATCTGTTGGTGCACAGAGATGAACGTGCCCATCCCAGACCCTAAGGGGTGCTGTTAGAAGGCAATACAGAGCAGTCGGTCTTCACACTGCAGACCAAGTGGGAGCAGCATGGTCCCATCTCAGCTCTGTGCCTACAAGACTCTTTGGGGAAGGATGGCTGGAGAAATGCATAAGCTCAAGCTAAAACATGGTTTTCTATTAGTTCCTTCAATCGAGCTTTAAACTACATTTCCAACCTACAAGACAAAATCCATTTCAGCTTTTTAAAAAACTTTAAACAAATACTGTAAAAATTGAATGTCTCCTTAGAGACTCATGGAGAATAAAAATCAGCAGTTCGTTTTCAAATAACGTGTTAGTTTCTGGTTTTAAAATTCTTCCTGATTCTAATTGCACTGTAGCTATTTTCCAGAGTACAAGTCAAAACAGCCATCAAGTCCATGTATTGATATTAGAGAGGTTAAAATGGCAACGTAGAAGATAAAGATTAAATAGCATGAACTTAGATTTCTACTTGAGGCTAAGAATTTTCAGAAATTCTTCCACTGCTAGAAAAAGCTGGGGGATTAAAAGGGTCCGTACACACTGCATGACAATTTATCCACCAGGATTAGTGCACGTAACTTTGGATATCAACCAGTATCGTATATTTGGAAATCAGGCTGCTGTTGGTCTGTGAGAAGAATGACTGCTCAACCCTGAAACAATGTTTGATGAATCTTGAAGCACGTTGAGTAAAGAAAGTAAAAAATATTCTCAGTCTCCTATTGATCAAATACTGCATTTCCTATTCTGTTTTTTCCCTACAACTTACAATACTGATCCAAAGCCATGCTGTACCCAGAAGAGCATTTCTAGCAAGAAGGCGTGTTGGGCTGTGCTCAGAGACCACTGCGGTATGTTGTCAGGGCCACCTTGATGGTGCAGAACACTTCTGCATAATAAGCATTTTAGCTCTGCTGTTTTCATCGTGATTTTGTTGGCATCTTCAGAAGACAATCTCAAGAGGAAAAAAACCTTTCAACAAGCTGCAGTCCAGAAAGAGAATAAATAGCTTGCTCTCGTTACATGCTTGCTCCTTCAACCTCCCTGTTCCCCTGCAGCTGGAGAAAGCTCGAAGGTTAGAATTAGAAAACAGGTGCCTGTTGAGTGAATATGACTTGGGAAAGGAGCAAATAGGATGTTCTCAGGGTCTTCTCCCCCCAGACTGAAGCAAAAGAAGCAATAAAACACAAATCATGTGTTGACTTGTGTATCAGAGAGGAGTTTGGTCTTGAGCTACGAGCACGATTTCAGACTCATTTCTCTTGTGGTTCAATATAGACTAAAAGACAGATGTTTTTATAGAACGGTGGCATTCTGTTTTTAATGCAGTCATACTTTTAAAATGTTATTTCATTAAATGGCACTTTGACTTTTACTAATAATAATGTCATGAATAATTTAAAAAGAGAGTATTCCTCATTTTCAGGGAATAGGAAGGAGAGGTTATTCATATCCTAGGCTTCTGTTAAAATAGAGCGAATTACTGTGTGGATGACAAACTCCAGACAGCCCGGAAGACTGACGGTCTCTCTGTATTTATAGAATAAATGCATCAATGCAGAGAGGTTCAAGCTTCCCCACAAGGTCCCATCAGTGTCCTCAGCAGTGTTGTGGAGGAAAGCGAGTCACTGTAACGTGTCTGGGAGCCCCTCACAGTGCTGGGGTGCTCACCAAAGGGGCTGAGCCCATCCTTTTAATGTCACAGGTGACAAGAGATACAAAATTTTCAGTTAGTCCTAATAGGGTGCTTAAACTATTTCCCAGTCCAATTAACCAGCTCTTAGATCATCCATCGCCAAATGCTTGCTTTTAGTAGCAACATTAGCTGATCAACTGCCAAACGACTTGGGAAGAAAATGAACTGCCTGAGCTGCAAGGACCATTTTGAAGGTGAAACCTAGTACCAAACTCGATGCCAGCTCCAGTGATGAAATGAGAAGACTTCTGCTGGCCTCGGTGCATACCGTGTCAGGCTGCAGTATCTGGAGATGCTACAGCAAGGAGGAGCACCAGTGGATGACTCCTGGCTGTGCTTCTGGGTGTGATTAGTACTGATGGTGGCTGTAAAATTGGAAAACCAGCCTGCAGTGGAGCAGTGTGTGACCCTTCTGTGAATGGGAGGTAATGGCCAGTCTTACACTCTGTCCTGGGGTGGTGGAACGCAGGGTAGTGTTGAGGCCACAGCGTCCTGGCTCGTGCAGATCACAGCTGCGCTGAAGCTGGATGTGGTGTTGGAAATGCATCCACCTAATCTGTGCTTTCCAGAGGCAGATAAGATTGTGAGAGAGCTGGACATAAGGTAACTCCTTTTTCCTCTGATAAAGCTTTTGAAAAAACTTAACTTGTTGTGGAGAGTTTTATACTGTATTGCTGAGAAAGAGGCAGTGCGAAGTTTAATCATGTTTTCCCAATTACACAGAAATTTAAACTGCATGATCTTTCCTTGCTGCAAGACCATTGTGAAGCTGGTGTTGGTCTGGTGGCTGCCTCTGAGTCACGGTCACCTTTTCCGAAGGCAGCGATGCATCACTGATGCAATTCAAGTCACTCTAACCGAAGATGAGAGAATTACTGTGTTCAATATCAAAGCACTAATAACAATTTGGAGAAATGTAGGTGCTTCAATGAGGGCCAGCGCTGGGAGGTAAAAGCCTTTGCATATTCAGAGGATCTAAAGGAATAGAGTTTTCCTGACTTTGAAGTTGTTTTGTCCCATGGTGTCCTGCCGTGCATACTAGGCAGGAATACAAGGGGAGGTGTGGAGAATGTCGGGCTTTCCATTGCTGCAGGTGAAATACTTCACAGTTGATGTCCTGTTTGGCAACATGAACGCTTTCCTCTTGGTGTGTTTTGTATCCATAGCACATTCGTTTAACGAAGCCTACTCACACCTTCTCTTTTTGAACTTGATAGTTTGGACAAAATCAGCTCAGTCTGTCTTTGGCGTTAGAAGATGAATTCCCAGATGATAAAACTTTTGCAGAATGAAACCGTAGTTCCCCTGGCCTAAATTTAACCATAACACTGGTGTGTTGCTCTCAGGCAACTAGTGATAGGACAAGAGGACACAGCCTCAAGCTTGGCCAGGGGAGGTTCAGGTTGGACATTAGGAAGCATTTCTTCTCAGCAAGGGTCATTAGCCATTGGAAGGGGCTGCCCAGGGAGGTGGTGGAGTCACCATCTCTGGAGGGGTTTAAGAAAAGCCTGGACGTGGCACTTAGTGCCCTGGTCTAGTTGCCATGGTGGTGTCAGGGCAATGGTTGGACTCGAAGATCCCAGAGGGCTCTTCCAACCTGATTGATTCTGTGATTCTGTGGTGGATGGCTATCCCTGAACGAAAAACCTCGATGAAGGGCTGGCTGATGGACCCAGCTTCCCCGCAGCACGACCCTTCCCTGACACACACAGCCCGAGGCAGCACGAGGGCAGAGCATCGGGAACGGGCGCGTGGTTTTCAGCCTGCCTTTGGCTCCCTCCTGCTTTGAAAGGCCATCAGGGTAATGAGGCTTAATGTGTTTGCCCTACGAGCGGAGGGTTTGTTTAATAATCTTTAAAATGAAGACTCTTTGAGGTATGCTTTTAATCCAACATCACTCCACTCTGGGGAGAGAAATCTGACGTGATTTTACCACCAGACTTCTTGCTATTTAGCATACTATTTTCTGCAGCTCAGAAACTAAAAGTGGAAGGTGGCAGACGGAGAGATTGAGGCATACAGTACACCGAATGAAATGCTATTTGAGGTTAGTCTGAAAGAGGACAGACAGTTGGCCTGGGATTCTAGCCGTTCTCTGTATTGGAAATTCTATAAAAACCTTCCCTTTCAGAGGAGTATAAAATAAAAGTTGATGACACAAGAATGTCTTTGTGCATATTTAATATATCATTTACATATGCAAATTACCTGTAGTGAATATAAAATATGGATTGGTAGGATATTTGCATGTCTTACGCAGCGTTGGCCAAGAAGTGCTGATGCTCTGCACTACTCCAGAAAAGGTATATTGATTGAATGGGAGCACTTGAATTTAAAATATTTTTACTTCTTGCAAACTTTATTCAGTTTATAAAACCATGTTAAATTCTATCCATGTTGTTTCTAATAATTCGTAATGAAACTTGATAATAGAAGAGTTCTCCACTGTAGTATTTAAAAAAAAAAAAGACATTGTTCCCTCTTATATTACGATTTAAAAGTAACTCCTGTGTAGTCCACTAGCTTTGTCTTTACTAAGTTATCTCAGGATATTTTTGCTGCAGGTGCTACTGTTTGGGCTTCTTTAACCACTGCTTCAGTCTCTGAGATTTCTTAAATAAAAACTAATTATTAGTTAATGGTTAAATTGAGTAGTGTCATTGAGAGGAGAACCATGCCGACCACATCATCTGTCTGAACTGAGCTGCAGTCTGTGGTGAGGCTGTTGCTGCGAATGCCACGTCCCCGAGTGTTTGGTTTATCATGTGTGATGGTGAATTATTCCACTCACACAATTGCAGGTGCCTCCAGGGAGTAACAATGATAGGATGAGCGGCTGCTCAGACAGATAATACTGAAATTATGAAAAATATTAAATGCACGTGATAAAATCTTGGTGCCTACTCTTTGAGATAAAAGCAGCCGGTATAATGATGAGGCTGTTCTTTTTCTTCACAGCCCATCTTTATTGTCAAAAAGGAAACACAAAAATAAAACTTAGATTCCCCTTGTATTTATTTAGAAATGTTACATTGTTGTACCCTTTTCTTCTAACATTTTCTGTGTTCTTATTCAAGAAGTCTTTTCCTCTGTGATCTAGAGTAACCTACTTACATTTCTCAGCTTCATTACCTATGTTCCACTTAGGATCTTATATAGAAAAATTATTCTCTTGTTTTATATTTCAGCTTCTGCCATGCTTTCTTTATATTAACAGTAACTTATTGTAGCCTAAAATATTTGCAGATTGCGTTGTGTGAAAGATGCCACTCGAAATAACTGTGTTCTTCCTAGCCTGTGTCATTTGCTCTTTTGTGAGGATGATGCTGAAGTTAAATTCAAGGTCAGGTTGGACAGGGCTTTGATCTAGTGAAGGTGTCCCTGTCCCTGGCAGGGAGCTGGGCTGGCTGGTCTTTAAAGGCCCCTTCCAGCCCCAGCCGTTCCCCGACGCAGGGATTTATTGGCTGGTTTTGGCTCTTTCCCTTCCAGCTCCAGCCATACAGGCCGTTCCCTCCTCTCTGCACCCCCGTGTTCACGCAGCACAACTTGGCTTTTTCTGCAATAACTGATTGTGCTTCATCTCGTTGGCTTAACCCATTGCAAAGAAGTCTGATCCCTGAATAGTCATAATAACTGGAAACCTTACAATCTTTGATCAAGATCTCGATCTATTTTAATTTGCAAGCATATTTTTAATGCAAAAGGTTTTTTTTTGCCCTCTTTTTGATTAAATATACCTCTTTTCACTTCTTTTTGCTCGTCTGCTGTGTGTTGGATTAAGCCTTCAGTCTCCATCCTAACATTTAACCTTTACTGATCTCATGTTAATTCCATCAGCTTTAACAAAATTATCTTCTTTTCCCCCATGCTGAGAGACAGTGGAGGCACTTCAAATTATTTAAAAAAAAAACAACACCAAAAAACCCGCCGGTGACCTTCAGTTAACTTTATTCTACTCAATTTTACATTAAAATGATTCATGTACGCCACAGGATTTCACTTGCTATAGATGTGGAAACTGGCTGCTGCTGAATGTATTTCTACATCATCAAACAAAGCAACTTGAATAGATAAAATAGAAGTGAGGTTCTAGGTGAGTCCCAAGGATACTCTAACAAAAGCATGGCTTACATTGCCTGGTGCAGTCTCTATATGTATAAACACATTAAAAGTTGTGTTATAAATATACATTATTGAAAGATGGAAATGTTGCTGTTCAACCCAGCAGAGGAATGGTAAATGAGTGAGTGTTTGGTATCAGATCAGAGAGAGGTGGCATAGCAACAAAGAGGTGAAACACTGAATTGATGCATTTTACCAGTGGGATTGGTTGCTCCACTGAGATGGGAAGAGAGCACCAGGGACGTCAGCACGGGGCTTGCCCACCGAGCACTAGTAATACTGTGCACCATTAACTTGAACAAAGAAACAACTTCTGTAAAAGCATTGCTTTTTGTTAATTAAGCTGCTTTGCACCCTAGGAATGGTGAATCGTTAGCTGCTCATGTTTCCCCCAAGGACGCAGAGCTGTTTGTGATCTCCGGGGATGATGGAGATAAAGGGCTGTTTATTTTCCAGGGTTACATTCATCCCATTGTTTCAAGTAAAAGTAAAAAGATTTGAAAATCATAAACAGGCTCTGAAGTCAAACAGAAAAGTGAAGCAGTTGTGTTGTCTGTAGTATCCTTCTCTCATAATGAGTAGGATTAAATTTACACAGACCCTTCTCTAGGCTTTCATTTTAATGATGGCCAGATGCTCGCAGTGTTACGAGCTTTGTTATAGCTGGCGGAGTCTCAAACCTTGCCATGTGTGTTGCTGGGTGTGATGGTCCTCGTTTGGATGATTGACTTCCAGCCATCTCTGTAGCTCATTTGCTTGTCGCTCCACTCAGCCTTCAGCGTGTTGTAGACAATGCAGAAAACTTCAGAGCAAAACCCATTACAGCTGTAAACATTTAAATGCTTAGTTTCACAGTTCACTGATCTCGAGCAACCAGCTGCTCATTTTCATCTGCGTTTTTCTTTTGTTCTGTATTTGCTCTGTATTTGGAGTGACTTCTGGATTGATTGCATCAGATCGTGGGGAATTTTTCCTTTAAATTCTAACTAAAAGTTTAAGATGAGTTCACTAATTTTTTCAATGGGATTCTTGTCAGTTATACTGAATTATTTATAGAACAGTTCAGACTAAAAAGAGTTTCCTGTGGGAATTTCTAGTGTTTTCATTAAGCCACAGATCCAGAGGACAAACAAGGGCTGGTTGCTCCTTCCTTAGGAAGCCATGTGTTTAACAAAGCCTGGCATTCATGTGCTGTGGCCTGTCTTACCAGAGCCCAAACTCGATGGGCCAGTGAGTGGATACCAAGTTCCCCATCTTCTTTTTCCTACAGGCCTTCAGTTGCTAAAAGTCAATTAATTTGAGCATAATTCTCACTTGATCTGAAAACACGTCTCAAAGTCCAGGCCTCCTTCCCGAACAGCCTGATCCTGTAAGGTCATGAGCTAACGAGACGATAATGAAATCTATACTAAAAATACCTGAATTGTGCGATATCTTCCATGCCTGGGCATCTCGGAGGCTGAATGTGGTGGACTCTCGCCACGCTTTCCCCAGCAGTGCAAGCCGGCTGAGGACTCACTGGTGTCACGCCCAGTCCCAGCTCTTACTGGGAAGGAAGTTTTTGTTCAGCCCGGAGCTGTTGTTACCGCTCCTGGGAGGGGAGGCATCGAAAAGTGGAGGAATACAGCTCTGGGGGAAGGATCCTGCCATTCTTGCTGCCCTTTGGCAGGTCTGTACCTGCTGGCCGTAAGGGGCCTCCTGTTGGGGTCGGTGTGGTGATAATATATTATTATAAACAGCTAGAAACGCTGTTGTTCTTAGTGAACTTACAAGGGAGGCTCGGAGCCTGGACCTGGAGATGGCAGTGTCTGTGCCTGCTCCAGGGTGGTGGTGAAGGAAATTCTCTATTAAACATGCAGCAAGATTATATATATAAAAAAACATAATTTTGTGGAAATGATAAAATGTGAAATGGACAAAATGGAAATGTGAGAAGGTACCAAAAATAGAATGCAGATGTGAGACCTTGAAAAATGCCACATAAACATCCTCTGATTGTTTGACAACAGAGTTTTGATTTTACTTTGCAGGTAATAGATCCTGTCTGGCTTTGACCCATCCCATTTTGGCTTTATTAATGGCTTGTTACTAATGACAGAGCCAGGTTACTGGTCCCTTTAGCTGGCTGGGAAGACACTGGGTGGGCACTGGTGTAAAGCTGAATGGGCAGCTCTTGGTGATGCTGCGAGTGAACGTGCTCTGATCTGTAACGGGGTAGTTTTGCTGTAGTGTGTTTGCAGGATAGGACATATAAATCCTTAATATATGAGGAGGTTTATTTGTTTATGTTGCTACAATAGCACATGCTTTTTTGTCAGTCCACTGGTGCGAAGGACACACTTATAGGTAAGAGAAAGGAAATGGGATTTCTCTACTCCGCTTTCAGTAGGGTTTGGGGGGGGTTACTTAATGTGGGGGGCTGTGCAAGGCCACCTTCCTTCTCTACATCTCTTCTTTCAGGCTCTTTTGAGCTCTGAACCTCTTCAGTGTAACAGAGAGTGGCCAACTGCCCGCACAGCAGCGAGATAGACGTGGAATTCAGGAGCACGTGTGAGGTTTTGTTGGGAGCTTGGCAGTTCTCCAGAACAGCAAGTTGTGAGTCTTTGCCCCTTTGACATTTGTTGGTAACTAAAAGAGCTTTGGCAGGAAAAGCCATGCGACAGTAGTTCCTAATCTCCAACTGGTTAACTGTTTTTTTACTGATCAGATACAAAGTTCCAACAAGTATGCAAAAAAAACTTACAGAAAACATGTCTAAGACAGAATCCAACTTATCTGCTGCTGCATCCGTGTGAAGAAATTGAGTTTTAAGTGGAATTTACCCAATATCTGCAGCATCCATTTTTTTTAATGAAAAGGAGAGAAAACCCAACCTGTTTCAGATCGAAAAAGGAAGGTTGAAAAGATGCTGCCCATGTATGTGTATTGGGAACTGCAGCATTTTGAGCAAGCAAAGCGAGTAACCTTGGCTTCAGGACAGCGGCGTGGGCAAGGGAGAGGGACTGTTTTGGTAATGGAAACCAGCTCTGCCGTGGATATATTTTTTGCGTTGATATGTGTGCATTAGCACTGGAGTTTGGAGCAGGAGCGTGCTGCTGGAATGAGCCTCGGTCCTCGCTGCTGCTCCGGTGAGTGTGCAGGAGGCGTCGGGATGCCTTGGGATGGAGCTGAGCGGGGTCTGTGCTCCAGGAGCACGGCGCCTGCGCTGTACCCGCTGAGGGCCATCCAGTCTGCAGGTCAAAGGCAGCAGTAGTTGGATGAAAAATCCCTTTGAAATGTGTGTGAGGGATGGCAGGACCTCGGCACCAGCTGTACTGCTCTCCACACCTCCCCCTGGTCTCTGCTGCTGGCTACTCTAGACAGAACCAGTGATGTGCACGGGTGAGCTGACGGGTTTTCTCTCCAGAGTGTCGAGGCTTCGCGAGAGCCAAGCCTGAATCACAGAATCACAGAATGTCAGGGATTGGAAGGGACCTCGAAAGATCATCTAGTCCAATCCCCCTGCCGGAGCAGGATTGCCTAGACCATATCACACAGGAACGTGTCCAGGCGGGTTTTGAATGTCTCCAGAGAAGGAGACTCCACAACCTCTCTGGGCAGCCTGTGCCAGTGTTCGGTCACCCTCACCGTAAAGAAGTTTTTCCTCATATTTATGTGGAACCTTCTGTGTTCCAGCTTGCACCCATTGCCCCTTGTCCTGTCAAGGGATGTCACTGAGAAGAGCCTGGCTCCATCCTCATGACACTTGCCCTTTACGTATCTGAAGGCAGACGCAGTTTAACTGACGAGGAGCACTTGAACTCAAAGGCAGCTCTGCCAGCACGGTTTGGGGCTGGGGCAGGGAGGGCTGTGCGGAGGCTGTGGCCCTGCCTCTGCTCTGCCCCGGAGGCTGCCTTGCAGGAGCAGAGCTGTGCTGGGAGCTCAGTGCATGCTTTTGTGACTTTTATACTCAGCAGTAAATAGAAACAGAGCTGGGTGCTGAGCACCAAGGAAATGATCTTCAAAGAACTTTCTTGACTAACATCCTATTTGTGTGTCAATATCCCTCTGCAACCTCCTCCCTTTTCCAGAGATTCCCAATTACTTGGGCTGTGCCTTGAAATCTTTTTCATAAATTATAGTCACACACAAAAACAAGTTAAGAAAACTATCCCCAGCGTTCATTTGTCACTGTAAGCCAAGAATAGAGCAATGCAACGATCGGATCAACAAAGTTTGGCTCAGTTTTGGGTTCAAGTTAATCAAACCAATACGAAGACCATAAATCTTCGTAACACTAGCGAAGATCCTCAGGAGGTGGCTGTCAATTTGATAGTAAACCACAGCCAATTTGTGTTACCATGTGGCACACAACTTGTATAAAAATAGCTGATTGCTGGAGCTTGTTTTCACCAATCCTTTCACATAGTTACTATCATCAGGACTAAAAATAAACTTGAATATTTTATGACTGATATCATTGTTCTTGTCCCAAACAAGATGAGTTGTTATCTGTTTTGGAAAAAGGATATAAGGCAATAGCTGTTTTCTGGAATCCTCACCTGGATACAGGAGTGCTCCTTCAGTATTTATCAATATGAAACCCATCTAGGCATGAGTATTGACTGCTATACGTTGTGCAGGCCTCCTTTATTTTTATGTTTAAATATTTTGAAAATTAATTTGGAATTGGTCAGTCTATTTAATTAATACACTTTCAGGTAGCTGAAGTTGTATGTGTGTAAAATGTGTATAATTTTAAGTTCTTCACTCAAATTCACACTGTTTTATTTTTTCCTCACTAAGTAAATCTACAAATAATATTGCTTCCTATTATTTTTAAAAACACACCAAGTCCCTAGTAATTGGTTGAAAGGTAGCAGGAAATTAATTAGGCTGCCACAGACCACGTTCCCCCCGTCATTTGTGTTGCTAATAAGAACAACTGAGGATGATGTGCCTTCATTTCGTAACGCTCTTTCATGTGTGTTACTGAATTCATACATTTCTTGGCTGGAGAACTCCGTGTGGGATAATAATATGATAAGGATATGCAAATAGAGTGATGAAAGCAAAGAGATGAAGTAAATGACAGCATCATGGTGCAAGGTCATGTCTCTGAGGCGTGAGATAATGTGGAAAGATCTGAAATAGAAAAGAATTTGGAGGCTGAAGGAGAGAGAAGGCATCAGCCCTTGCTGATGTACAGGCTTGGAGAATGGGAACAAACAGCTTGTGTGGGTATATTTGTAATGTGAAGATGAACATGTGCTCACCTGGGGAGATGGCGGGTGGGCAAAAAATACCCTGTAGAGGAGGTGGTGGTGGATACGGAGGAGAGCTCCCAGGCCCCAGCTGGCTCTCCTGGAGTGCCCGTGGGCGGGATACCCCAGGCGAGCCTTTAAGAGTGATTTAAGGACAGTGGTAGGGGCCTGTGGATGGTGGTGAAAAGCAGCGTGAGAGAGAAAGCACAAAGGTGCGTCTGGTAAAGGAAATCAAAGTGTTCCCTTTCTGCAGGAGTTTTGGGATTTGATTTTCCCTCTTCTCTGGATTCCAGCAGGCTCTCAAAGCCAGCCGTCCCAGCAGGCTTGCTGGCATCTCTCCAGAACCAAAGCACGAGTCTCGCACAGTGCTATAGCATTAAGTATTTGAGATAAGGGTGGCTTGACATCTGGCAGCGTTCCTGCTCAGCCTGCCTGAATGATACTTCTTGGGCATATCATTATAGCTACCTTTTAATGATCTTCATGAAGGTCTAGGCTTAATTTATCTCATACCGGGCTCTTCTGAACTGTTATTGTTCATGCAACTTCTGTACATTACTAATGATATTTTTCTTTAGCACAAGAGTGGCAATGAACTAATTGTTCAAAACAATGTGCTTAGGAATAGTTTTTTGGGCAAAATATGTATTCTGCAGGGCTACAAGAAATACCATGTCTCAGCCTGATGGAACCAATGAATAGTCAGAGTTTTTTATTAATTTGGAGATGAAACGTTGCAGGAATCTGACACAGAAGCGAAGCTGTACATCGTAATAATCGAAATGTGGGTGTATGTGTTGGGTCCTCTAGAGATGTTGCTAAAAGTGTGGCTGGGCTGTGTCTTCAGAACAAACAAGGGAAATCTTAGATGCCTGAGCGTTTCGATTTTGTTATAAAGGCCTTTATTGTTTTTCCAGCTCTTGCTACAATCCTGTAGTAGATCAAGCCTTTTCAGGAGTCATGTAATATTTAGTATTTATGAATATTTGTAAGAGCCCCCAGTTCCAAAGGGTTGGTTTTCTTATCCAGATGACCTTCTGCTGGGACAGGTCTGGATGATTTCTATAATGTTATTCCTGACTTTCAAATGTCTGGAAAAATTGAGGCCAACATATGTTGGGATTTGCACTTTTTTCCTGCTTGGATTATTGCTTCACTAGACTAAGAAAATAATATCTCTAAATCCTTTCATGAAGAGCAATGTACAGAGTAGCTCTGGTACAGATGGGGAGTGAAGGAGGAGGTGAAATATTGAAATCCTGGTAGATTTTGCTGTTGTATTTATCTTTTTTTAAAAAACAATTTAACAAAAATCCCATTTTTCCAGGATTAATCACCACTTGTCTTCAAATGGGGCTTGAAAGGGAGATAATCCTGTGCTAGTCCCGAGACAATAATACTGTGGACCCTGAAACGCAAAATATAGCGGGACTTTGAAAAATACACTCTTACTGATTGACTTGCATGAACAAGATGTGCTTGCTTAGTCTGAAAAAGGACTTGTCTTGTCACTGGAGGTGTGTTTGCTTTGTGGTAGGTCGTGCTTCTGGTAAGCTTTTATTAGAGAGATGACATTACTTTAGGCAAAAGTGTCCGAGTGACTTGTCAGCACCTTTCCAGTGATTTTTGAAACTTGGGATCTTGAACTGGCTTTGAGAAAGGAATCGGAACAATTACTTAGATACCGAAAAACTTCTCTTAGAAAATGTTGGTGAATAACTGTTCGTGCCATCTCCCTAGTTCCTCTGGCTTGTTATGGAGGCAAATGCTGAAATGGAAATCACGCCTTTCCTTAACCAAGGCTTCACTGCCTCGGCCATGGCATTTCTCTGCTCACTCAAACCTTAACGGAGCTTGGTGAGTTTTTCCAGCACGTTTGTACAGAAGAGCCTGCTCAGTAAACGCGGCCCTTGCCTTCCCCTCCGTTCCTTGCCTTCCCCTCCGTTCCTTGCCTTCCCCTCCGTTCCTTGCCTTCCCCTCCGTTCCTTGCCTTCCCCTCCGTTCCTTGCCTTCCCCTCCGTTCCTTGCCTTCCCCTCCGTTCCTTGCCTTCCCCTCCGTTCCTTGCCTTCCCCTCCGTTCCTTGCCTTCCCCTCCGTTCCTTGCCTTCCACCGCATCGCTCAGATCACACCATCTAGTCTCTCTTTTGAGCTGGCAGCGTATAAATTAGTTTTTACCTGCCTCTCCTCTTCTTTTTCTGGTTTTCTCCTGTATCTGCTCACTGTTCGCTTTCACTTCTTTTTCTGTCTCATCGTTCCTCTTCCTTTGCTGCATGTCACTGGTGGGGAAAAAACCCAAGGGTAGAGCTCCTTCTGTGATCATCCCAGCGTCCTCTGGCACTGAGTTTTGCAGCCTGTTCCAGGAGAAACGGATTTGTGGTTTTACAAGCTTCAGCCTTGAAGTTCATGGCTACGTATTTGTGAGGAGAGGAGTTTTGAAAGCAGACTGGGCCGGGTGAGGCTGCTGTCTTTGAAAAACAGAAAAGAAGCAAGGGAGAGGCTACTGTGCATGCACAGATCAGCCTGAGTTTGTCTGCGACCCATCCCGTGAAATTACCCAGGCTGGCTTCTGGATGATTTTCCACCCTGATATCATGCTGTCAGGGGTTCCTTGGCATACCCAAGGTCTGTCCTTTTGCAGAATAAACTTCCAACCCTTGAATTTCTTGCAGCGTTCTGCAAGAAACTAGTTCAGGGATTAGAGCACCAAGTGATACGTGATGTGTGGACGCTGCTGCTAGGAATGTCAATGTAAATTGGTTTATTTGATTGGACTATGATTTACTTCCCAGTAACTATCTGTCTTTTTCTTCCCAATAAATTAGAAGCTGTGCAGTGTTAAATATATTGGTTGAATCTGCTGCTGTATCAAAGTTCCCTATAAAAAAAAATGCTCCTGCTCCCATCCCGAGGGCAAGTGTTCGCCCCACACGTACGTGTCCCAGTCATGCTCCCCTAACACCAGTTTCATTTCTGTAGCAGTCACACAGGCTGCAGAAAACTGGACCAGTAAACCAGCATAACTTGTCCAAAGTCTTGCTACTCTGTTATGAAGCTTTATTAATATTTTCTTTTCCTTACCTTAAACCTATGAAGACTCATTAAATGCAAAAATAACCTTTAGAGGCAGCAAGGGAGTGTATCAGGCATCCAAAACCTGTACAATTATTCAGTTGGAGGCTAAATTTTCCAAATGATTACAGTCCATGCTAGTCAGTTTTATTCCCAATTACTGCCAAAAAAATCTATTTATAGGATGGTTGCTCCCAATCAAGGGAAGAGCTGGAACGTCAGAGAATGTAAAGAGTGGAGGAGAACAGTCAAGATACACTGATAATTAATGCCTGAAGGGAAAGCAATTCATTTTGCCTGGTATTCTCATTCAGACAACTGCATTTCAACCAGTTTTACAAATCTGTGTACTATAGACTGATTTTAACTACAAAGCAGAAGCAAATGTCACTTTGTGGTGACTTTTTTTAAAGCAAGATTGTACAAAGATTGTCCCACAAAAGTTCGGGCTGTTATTACAATATATGTCTTGTGAAAATACCATGGAAGATTTGGTATCTTAGAGACTGCTCAACTTTAAGGTGTTATTAACTATGAAAAAGAGAATATAACACTAGGTTTCTGCAGATAAAAGCACACAAAATTAGGAAATGCAATTGCGTACACACCAAAAGCGATATTGACTTTGCAGTGCTGAACACAATGTATATTTTAAATTATGCACAACTTCCAATTAAAGATACAATATCCTGAGGCATATTTAATTGGAGAAAAATGAAAAAACAACATTGGTGATGGTGCCCCCACGTTTATGCTTTCTGCCCTTCTGTGGTTTTATCCTAGCAGCTGTTAAGTTTCCTGACTCCTACCAGCTTAGTTACAAGAAATGGGGAAGGTCTGTGCCATTTTCTTGCATTCCTGTTATCCCAGTTTTATTTGAAGGTAATTAGTAATTTGAATAGTTTCAAGTCTGGGGACAGGTTTGCAGAACCTCAGTTTGCAGGATGCCACCTTATCCGTTCGTATTGTCCTGAAAGCATTTTTCCCACCCCTCAGATTAAATAAAAATACATCTTTGAGCTAAGCATGTACTGTTTCCCATTTATATTCAATACAAAGTTTCATTTAGGTGTTCAAAAATGATTCAGGGGAGACTGAAAGTGTGTCAGCTCGACTGCAGAGAGCAGCAGGATTTTACTGTATTGTCCTGAGAGCAGCTCAGTGAAAGAGCTGTAAATGGCACCGTGTTTTTCTTGCTGTTTTTCTTTCTTTGCATTCAGAAAAAACCCCAAGCCCCCCCAACCCATGGTCATTCTCATCTCCAGAAGCGACTTGTTTCCGTGTTGCTGCAGTAGACGCATTGCGTTAAGCTGTTAGCGAGGGCTGCGGAGGGTCCCACCCCGCTGCAGGGGCACCAGGAACCTCAGCGCTCCCGTCTGTCCTGCCCCGCTGGACGCAGCCTGGGACTTCTATAAACCATGGAAAAGGTGGGGGGATTTTTTTCCAGCTCTTACTGATTGCAGCAGGCCCGTGCCACCCTGGGCTCCCGAAAGCAGGGCTGGGTGCTGGCGTGCCACCCGCGGGGAACGCTGCAGCCATCGATGTGTCCTTCACACGAGCTTCATGTGAACAATGGTGTATAAAGACTTGCAGGATTGAGGCCACGATGTTGGAGGTCTCCGAAGCACCTCAGCTTGGTGGGAGGAGAGGCAGCGGTACCTTGTCGACCACGTGGGCAGGGCCCTGCTCACAACCGGAGGCGTCTGGGGGCTGGTTTCCCCCCTCCCTATCCTCGGGTGACCCTCTGCTCGCAGCACCCAGGCACCGCGTTGTGCAGCTCTGGGGATTTGTCTTCTCTCACAAAATAAACTTCATGTTTGCACAGTAAATTGTACTTACACCGAGGGAGACCTGGAACTGTAATGCTTAACGTCGGTTAGTTGTGTCATGTGTTGTGCCTGTGTTCTTTATGGGAGAGATGAAAGCTTTTATCTCAGCTTCTGTGGAGCAGTGATGATAGCCTGCTGTAAGCCTGGCTGACCCGGGGACCACTGTTAGCTCAGGAAAACGAGATAAAGGGTGTAAACCTGCCCCCCTGAGTTCTTACAGCAAGTGTTGTTTTGGTTTCCTCCCTAACTCTTCTTCTTGTGCATGTTGGCATACATGCAGGAACTGCGTTTTTCTAATTAATACCTAACATCTTTTACTTCTCTTATCTAATTGATACAGTTTTGGTGGCTCTGGAGGCTTATGGAAATTCGTATTTAGTTTAAAACTATGTCACAGAATCAATCAGGTTGGAAGAGCCCTCTGGGATCATCGAGTCCAACCGTTGCCCTGACACCACCACGTCAACTAGACCAGGGCACTAAGTGCCATGTCCAGGCTTTTCTTAAACCCCTCCAGAGATGGTGACTCCACCACCTCCCTGGGCAGCCCCTTCCAATGGCTAATGACCCTTGCTGAGAAGAAATGCTTCCTAATGTCCAACCTGAACCTCCCCTGGTGAAGCTTGAGGCTGTGTCCTCTTGTCCTAGCGCTGGTTGCCTGGGAGAAGAGGCCGACTCCCACTTCACTACAACCTCCCTTCAGGTAGTTGTAGACTGCACTAAGGTCACTTCTGAGCCTCCTCTTCTCCAGGCTAGACACCCCCAGCTCCCTCAGCCATTTCTCAGAGCAGGGCAATGTGAGTTCTGGTGCAGGTATATTGCCTTCAAATTCTGCGTGTTCATACTCACAGAATCGCTCAGTGTCTGGGTGGTTGTAGTAAATGCAAGTGGTTTTGTTCATGCTGTAACCAGTTCCCAAAAATAGTTCTGCTGGCTTGTGTGGTACCATGTCAGAAAAACAGCAATTCAAATATTTTTTTATGATGCAATCACCTGTAATATAAAAACAAACAACAGAAAAGCCAAGAGCGTTGCAGAGTGTTTTGTAATACCCAGACTAACACCGCGATCCAGCAGAAGGGCAAGAGCTGCTTATTTCATTACGAAACCTTTATTATCCTTTTTTTTGGAAGCAATTCCTGTAGTGCATAGTCATAAGCTGGGGGTTTTATAGGTCAGCACGGCTTGTCCCTCAGCTACATACAGATAATTAATTGCTGTCTGAAACACAAAGTGTGCTCTGTCATGCTGCGAAGTACAATCGCTGTGTAAAGTTAGCGCAGGTGTTGAGTAGTGCTGTTGGCACTTGGATGGCTCCACGGCGTCAGGGTTGGGGTTCCTTCTCTCTCGTTTCGTGATTTGTTTGCATCCTCTCTGCTTACGGTGCCCATCTGGGGTACAGGCTGCTGCAGATGGGGAGACTTTACATCTGGGAACATGGGAATGCAATGAATCGCTGCACTGTTGTGACAGGGTGACTGTTCTGGTGCCGTGATGCTTCTAATGACAGCAGATATTTTTTCACTGAGGCTCCCCCCAGGAGGGGATGCCAGGGGACAGTTAATTGGACATACTGGAACCGCTTAGAAACTTTGATATCGTTTTATATTTATTGAAAAGATAATGCCTGTTTGTGTCTTGAAGTGACCTAAAAGCTGTAGAAAAGCAATATGCAAAAGTACATTAAAGTTGGCTCCTGTCCGCCTCCTCTGTGAGCTGATAGACACTTGTCAGAGGTTTCCATGTCAGTTTGGTATAAATTTAAATGTACTCCTAGCTGCTTACTAATTTTATGAATTAATGCCCGTGACAGCCCAGACTGCATGCAGAATGAAAGCTTATTCTTGATATTCTGAACAGGAGCATTGTATTTCACCAAAAATGTATTTTTTTAAAAAAATTAAAAAAAAAAGTTGAGATCTGGAGTGGCTCAAGAGCGAGCCAGAGCCTCGGTGGCTGGCAAGATCCGCTCTCCCTGGGCACATGGACCTGGGACACAGGACAGGATTGAATGTCCTGACTGTCACTGGGCTGCACCAAAGCAGTCACCCCCTTTCTCCCAGCTGTGTTAATTTTAGCCTTGTCTCCTCCTTTCTGCTTGCAGTTATTGAATTAAGAGTTACTTGCCACCTGGCACATTTTTAATTCAGTTTCTCGTAGCGTTAATATTTTTAGCAGCTAGCAGCAGAATGATTTTTCTTTTGTCAATGAGAAGTGAAAGGTAAGAAGAAGAACGTGCTGCACAACACGGGGATGCTGTGGAAGGGAGGTCTGAGGAGATCTGCTTCAACACATCTGATACAATTATTTGCTTTGCTTTCCCTGCAGATCTGGGGACAAATGCCATTTCAGGTGGCAGCTGGTTTGCAGGCATTAACCCAGCCTCAAGTGAATATTTTTTCTGTACCTCTACAATGACATTTTCTCGGAAATGGCAAGGGCTGATTTGTGCAGGGCTGTGGCTGGGAATAGCGGACAGCTCTGCAAATCAAACCTGGGGCTCGTTGGGCGTAGGGTGCCCTTGAATTACGGCTGTTATTTGGGTGGCCAGGCACTGTGCGCTGGTGGCTGGTTGAGTTACTGTCCCGACTTCTATAAATGCAAGAAACCCACCAGATTGCAAATCTGTCTGTGAGACTTTCCTTGAAGATCCGTCACGATCAAACCGCACTGGCTTCATACCTCAGCCAGTTGAAAAATCTTACCGTAGGGGTGTATATAAATCCCAGTTCAGGCTGTGTTTCCAGCGCCGTGCAGCCCCGCTAATCCCTTTGTGTAACCGTGGTATTCCTAATATTGGTGTTCAGCAGGAATTTGGGTGCATTTTTTATTTATCTCTAGGGGGTTTTTTACTCACGCGTTTATGGGGATGAAAATGGTTTTCATTTATGGTGTAGTTAGATCTCTTGTAAGTGGTATAATGAAACTTTATAACTCCCTTCAGCTGGGGGGTTTACTGGTCATTGGTCACCAGGAGATCACAGAATCAATCAGGTTGGAAGAGCCCTCTGGGCTCATAGAGTCCAACCATTGCCCTGACACCACCATGTCAACTAGACCAGGGCACTAAGTGCCATGTCCAGGCTTTTCTTAAACACCTTTTTCTTAAACCAACTTTTTTTTGGTAGATGTTAATTGCTGATGTGATTTTCAGTTAAGTGAGATCCTGTCTATTAGGTGTCTCAGTTCCAGTCGAGGCTCATTTTTGTTCCCTATTTTCCTGTGTAATTGTAATGGATATTTCCATAAAAAGTCATTTTGTACCTAGGGCATTGAAGCTTAATGACATTTATACATTCTAGCTCTTTTTTTTTTAAATGCCAACTCAATATATAATGTTTTTTGTGATTTTTAGATGTTACTTAATAGAAAATTGATAAAAATGCTGTTTCTATACAAGCTTTCCATGCAATAATGTTCTTTAGTTTTTTTGGTGTGTGATAACTTAGTCCATATACACGCAGATAAATATACATATATAAAGAGTTGTTTGTCTTCTCAGATTATGAATTTTTTTTACCCATTGATCATTAAACATTTGAAGATACCAGCACATCTGCCATCTCCTAGCATGTGCCTCTCCCTTGTGACTGCTTTGTCTTTGCCCAAGCTATTGATTAAATTAGACTTTAGTAACACCCTGATTATATATTCTGTAGCACTATATACTACGTATAGTGTAAGTATATAGTGCTGTATGTAGTGTGGGGATATAGTACTAAGCTATATATAAAATATATAAAAAAGACACATGGTATATCATTTATATTACTGTGTTCTGCAGTGTGTATACCATAAACTTTAGTAATGTCCTACTCTCTTGTCACTCCACACATACACAAATAACAGTGCACTGAGTAGGAAATCTGCCTGAGCCTCTTCAAAACCTGCAGATGATGAATAAAATGAGGTAATGGACTGAAGATGATGACCAGGAGCATATCAGAGGGTGTGGAGAGACTTTCTGCATAGATTGAGCTGAAAGTAGAGACCTTTGGAGATGATAAAAAAGTTTGTGACAAAGGTATTTTTTTTTCTCTGGAGAGAGATTTAAAAGGGAAGAAATTTTATGGAAGATGTGTGGATAATGTCAGTGGATGTCTTTACAAAATGTTATGGAGCCCCTGTAAATAGTTCTGTCAGGGCTTCGTAGAAAAATGCGGCGCTCAGCATTTCTAAACCACTTTATAGATTATAGGAACAAATGACTTTGCTGTGGGAGAATTGGCTCGTGATCCATCCAGCGTCCTGCCTTTCACGGTGGCCGGTCCTGCTACAGCGGCTGCTTCAGCAGCGCGGGGGTTTGGGCAGCCCTTTGGAGGGCAGGGACTATGGGAGCAGCTGGGAGTGACTGGGGACAGTCAGGTTCCCCCTGCTTCTCTGATGTCATTATTATTTCTTCCTCCTCCATGTTTGTATGCTTTAATATACAGGAAGAAATTTATTCAACTCTTTTTTGTAATTATTTTGTTCATAATGTTATTTGTAACTTTGGATTCACCTTTGTTTGGGGATGTTGGTTTCCAGTTTTGTTTGGCTGTGCCATTATTTCCTTCTCCAGCTCTTGGGGGCACAGACCACGTCCTTCTGTCTGTGCCTTGCTCAGCACATGGCAGACACAGGGCTGTGTCTCTTCACTGAGGTTCCAGTCACTATGTGAATAGAAAGGTAGGATGACTAAGTCTACAAGTGGGAAGGAGTGAATGGTTATTCCTTTCTGTATGTCAGCTGGTGGCCAGCGCTGTCATTCCTATTTCTGCAAGTGCTGTTTAATAAGCAAACATGCTAACTTTCCCCATTTTTCTCTTCCATTCTGTCACAGCCTAAGTGGCACATACAAGAGAGGAGAGGAAGAAAAATATGCACCGTCAAAGCAGTATTATTGTACTGAGAGCACTTCTCCTCCTACCTCACGACAGGAATACGTGTGTGTGATTTATTGCTATTTTGCATGGGAGAACACCCTCTTCCTGTGTAGAATTGCAATTAAAGTAGGAAGAATCTCATCAGTCATCCAGCCATGTTACCATGACATGTACAACTTGCAAGGCAAACACTGAAATCTTTATTTAACCAAAATTGTCCTTTGTCACAGTGCAAATTGTGTATGAGTAAGGAGTTAATTGCACAGTTGCTAATTCTAATGAGGTGCCACATTAGGGTAGAAGCTGTCACAGCAGGACTGGCACCAGCATGATTTTACATTTTGGTGGGTGTTTAAGTCGTAGCAAACGTGTTGGTATTCTGCACATCCAGGTGTGCAGCCCATTCCACTATGGGTTTGTCACAGTAAATTTGTATTAATACAAGTCTGAACATTGGGAAAACTTAGGAAAATTCAAATTACAAATGAGATTTATTACTCATGGACATTAACAAAAAATACATGTCTGGAGCTGCTTTGCCAAGGACACCAGCATTTGCCTATCACACGTCCTTTCTAATTCAGGTTTTATGACTTTCTAAAAGTTTCTTCAATCCTTGCTTAATTGCACTTATTTGAACTTAATAGAGTGGCTGAAATTCATGCCTGCTGCTGTGTGGGAAGACAGACAAGAAGGTCCTGGCCCTTCTGGCCCTAACTGCTATCAATATATATTAATCTGTTCTTCAGTTTGCTGCTGATGCCCAGAATAAATGATAACTATTCCTCCCTTACGTTGTTACTCAGTACTGAACTACAGCTAGCACAACCCCACTCGAATGTCTTTGCCCTCAATATGTTCCCTTTGCTTGGCCCCTCTTTCTAATCGTGTTCTCTACTCCTTCGCTTGCTTTGATTCCTCCTCTTTACAAGAAAGAGGTTCAGATTGGCTTATGTACTTTTTGCTTGGAGGACTCCAGGTACATATGCAGGGATAGATGTGGGTTGCTGAGATGTAACATCCTCCTGAGAGCTCGTGCTGGCTTTTTTAATTCACCGTCACCTGCGGTTCTTCTTCCACGACTGCTTTTGTCTCTGAAGTTCCTTGTGTCAAACACACAGCGTTTTGTAGCAGTCTTTCCCAAATGCTCTGGTATTTTCAACATATATCAGGGTGTCTGGGGATTATACCATACAGAACATTACGTTTGGTTTAATACTAATATATGAGTGGGATTTGAAAAGCTTTTACATGTCTTAGGTCTGTTGGCTGTGATTGCAAGGGGACAAGAATTAGGCCAGTGGTTTATTCTTGAGTCCACTCTTGTGAGACGCCCCGTAATCCTCCTGTGTGATAAATTCCAGGACCACAGGATCAGTAACCACAGTTTTGATAACTCCTGAGATTTTGTTGTTCCATTTGTCTTCATAGCCCTTACGGTGATGTGCCAAGCCACCAGTGCAAGGGCTCTTCATCACATACCTTAGTCCAAGAAATGTGTCTTCCTCCCCTCATGCTCTGTACAGACAGGTGTCTGCAGGCGAGTGTCAAGACTTGAGCCAGTAGCTGTGTTTGATTTTCATTGTGATCCTCTCCCTCATAGATGGGGATGTACTGAATCTTTGAAGAATTGCGCTGTTTGGAGATGTAGTTTCTGCTCATTCAGAATTTAGCTACAGGAAATGTTGTCTCATCTGTGGCCACATTATTCCTGAATGGTAAATGGTTCAGGCAGAAATACCCTCCTGTTTATGTATTCCTTGGTAGATAAGCAAGGAGATTGTTTTCCTTGTGTATTGACCAATTTTGGGTAGCATTACCAAACCCGGGGTCAGCATTAATTGGTGTTGCTGTAGAGCATGTCACATCGTATAAACCTTGCCATCAAAAGACCACGTTTTCTCCTGAAGCTGCATAGATGTGGGAAATCCTCAGTAGAAAACAACTGAAATCAGCTTTGTCTTTTTGTTTGTGTTCCAACTACTTATCTGGAGAGATTAAAGAAAAGAAAGGGGGGAGCACTGGGGAAGCAAAACTGTTGAAGAACACAATCTGTCTAATTTAACAAGAAGATCAAGATGCGGTTCAATTGCAGTATGTGACTGCACAGGAGAGAGGATTGGATGCTAAAGGGCTCTTTAATCTGGAGGAGAAAGGTATAAATCAGTATATGGAGTGGCTGCAGTTAGAGCTGCTGTAATTGAGCTGAGACACAAGTTTTAATGGTGGAATGATTAATAACTGAAAGGGACTACCAAGGAATGTGGGAAATCCTCTGTTTCGTGATATAGTCTGGTCAAGCCTGGATACTTCCGATGACATGGTTCAAAAAAAGCGAGTGAGAGCTATGGGCACAGGGTAGATGAGTAGAACGTTAGATCTGGTGCTACTGTATGGCAGGTTTGAAGGCCTCCTCCCAAATGATGTGCTCTTCGTTCAGCAAGCGTTGCCTACACAGCCAAGCGTCTCTGGCCTGGCATCCTCACAGCTGCTGCCGAGGGCACCTGCAGAGAGGGAGGGAAGACGACCCTAAAAGTGCTCGTCACACACCCTGGTGTTTTGTACTTGAGGTATAAGATGGAAGGAAAGGGCATGGCAGAGCCTGCTGTGGGGTTTCGGGCACGGGGGAGCAGTGATGCAGTCCCTGTACATCCACAGGGACAGGGATAAAGCCTGTTGTCCAAGATGCTTGAACAAAAGCACTGTCATTTTAGCATGTCACTGTGTTATTGACTCTTTCCTGTATTTAATCTAGAAATTGTCACTAATTTTTCATAAGAAGATGCAACTTTACTCCCTAATAGCAGCCTGACTCCTCTCTTTTCATCCACACTGAGCCTGTTTGTGTTGTGTGCTTGGACGACCCTTATTTCTACTAAATGGTGAGGTGGTTGTCGTTACGAGACGGCCATGGTTCTTCGCTGGCAGAACTTTAGACCGTTAATAACGTAAGCTCATGCCCCCCATCTATCAATCGGTTAGCTTTTCAAATAAAATGATACAAGATCTGTTCAGCTCAGTGTAGCTGGAGTAGATCAGGGCCGTGTATGCACTTGCCGAAGATTGAGAGGCTGGAGGTTTTCCAGACTTCATCTTCTGGATGAATTGTTGAGGATTTATTTGCCCTTTTATTTCTTGACAGCTATTGCTTTCATTCGTGGCAGAGGTTAGAACAATTGCACGCAACTACTTGAAAAATATTAAGATTAATGATTTTATGTGTAAACTATTTTTCCTCACTCAGAACATTAAGGGATAAGAAAATGAAGATGCTCTTCTCTTTGAGGAGACGAGACCTCGGAGGTCTTGCCTCTCTTCAGGTTTCCAGAAGAAGTGAGGGCCTGAACCAGCTTGTGCTCTGAGAATTGGAAATGATCGTGCTTTAGGAGCTTCAGAAGGACAAGCAGCTCGCATGCTGGCCTCTGGGGTCACAGAAAAGCATGTGCAGGAGAAGAAAGTAAAGAAACACTTTGGCTTAAAGGTGTTGGAGAATATTATGGCTCTTTAGATGAGGAGAGCTGAAATACTATTAACCCTTTAATACCATTTATTCAGTGGCCTCTGGCACCGAATGCTGATAGTTTCTGGGCAGACTGCTCTCTAAAGATAAGAAAACTTGATATTAAATACTAGAGTAGTCTTGTTTTGCATATGATTTGAATTATTAAATAGCTTTTTGATTATTTGCTGTTGACAAAATAGTCACAGTACGTATTTAATCTGTGATGAGCATTTGCCCTGTGCTATTAGGCTTCTGTTTGCTCACTGGATAAACGTGAGTGTAGAATCAAGGGAAAGATTTGGGAAGCTGCTCTGTTTTCAGGGTATCTGGAGAGGAGGCGGCTCCTTGCCCTTGTTGGTATCAGGTTATGTTCTTTATGCTGGGGTAACTGGAGTGTTTGTCTTGCTGTGGATCTTCAATAGACACAAGGTTCCAGTCCTTTGTCCGCAGCAGAGCGAGGAGGGGCAGAGCTGTGCCTTTAGCCTGACGCTCACCGATACCGAGTTCTTTGAAGTACAATTATGTGCTGTCTCTTACAGGGAGTCAGAGTCAATGTGCAGGAGCTGTCCAGTAGTCAAAATATATGTGATCAAATACAGGGCAATGAACAGAACTAGGGAATGATACAAAAACTTTGTTCACGTGATCTTCACCTGAGACTTATATTCAGAATGCTTTTATAGAATTTCTTTGCTCAGACTGTGATTTTTTTTGTTGTAATTACATTAACAAAAAGGCTCTCGGTGTGAGTGAAGTATGGAGAATGTTTTCATTTAACTTTTTGTTTCTACTTGCTAGCCAAAGATGAGCTTAAGCCTTGACAGGACAAAAATAGGCAGTGGTTCATCCCAGGAAAAATAGAATAAATAACATTTTTAAAAATTATTTTGAAAAGAGAAGAAAGAAATAGGAGAGGAGAACAGGGAAGGATTAGAAAGAAATAATGTGCACTTGTACATGGTTTGTAATGTCTTTTTGTTGTTGCACTTTCTGCTGTTTTTTTCCTAGTCTCTGTCTATCAAGGCAGTCTCCTGTATAAATTCTCAAAGACGGTTCAAGAAGGCAGTGGAAATGAACGGTTACCTGGAGAAGTAGTACAGTTCTTATTGACTTTAAGCAGATAAGGATCTGAGACCTTGTGTAAGTTCAATTCATACAATTATCTGAAGGACAATGAATCACTGGGGAAGCAAACTAACCGAAAACTCTTTCGAGATGGGATTTTCAAATTGTTCCAAAGGAAATGAGGTGTCCAGACTCCATTAAAATATAACTGAAGCTGGAGCATAACTCCCCAGTCTTTTCTGATAAGCTTAGTTCACAAAAAGTTCATTGTGGTTGATAACCTTGAATGTTCATAGTTCCACTATCAGCTTCAGCCTTGACACGAAAGAACTTGGGAGCCACGGAAGCCACTTCTCTAGCATTAGTCCCATGTGATGCGTGACAGCAAAACTTCACGCTAGGGGAGGATAGGGAGCGGCACAATAACTGCTAATGACATCATTTCCCACAAAACCAATTTTAACCTGCTGTTTAGGGACTTGCAAATGGCCTTAAATAGCTCTTGCCATTGAAGGAGCTCATTGGAAGTGCTGTTCAGCAACGCACTTAAACATCTGCACCTTCGTTTAATTGTTCCCCAAGATATGGTTAGGTCAATCTTGAAAAGTTTCTGTGTCTGCTGTTTGTGCTCCCCCCTTCAGCAGCAGGGGAGGAGCAGCGGTGCACTCCCCCGGGCTTCGCTCTAAGCGTTGTTCAATACTTGTACAAATACGAGGCTGTGCAGATGCTCAGACTGTGATTTTCCTCCTTTCTTGTGTATTTTGAACAGCAGAATATTAGGCTATGGTTTAGTCTGGAGTTTATATAGATCATGGCACAGTCTCCTGGAACGTAGTACTGGGGTTCAGCTCTGTTTCCTACAAAAACCGGCAGAAGTTTGCTAGATGGATGATGCGAGTCAAACCAGTGAGATGATATTGTCAGTTATAAATTTATTAATGCCTTTTTCTACAAAGCCATGTCAAAACAACCACGTTTTTGTTTCAGCAAAGGAGAGGGAAGCTGTAAAATTGCTGATAATCTGTTGTGTGTACATAATCCATTCTGGGGAGATAGAGACTGTGAGGCAGAGTGGAAGCAGAGATGCACCCCCACTTGCTTTTGGTTTTCCTGCCAGTAACTACATGCTGGAAGACATCTCTGCTGTCACTTTTGTACACTTTTTAGTTTCTGCTTATTTCCATCAGAATGGATCTTGCCTACACATGCAGAGAGATCCTCATAAATCCTAAGGGACTTTATGAAGTAGTTACAACCCAATGTTACATCTGTGTGTCACAAATGGCTATGATGTACCAGGTGTTGCTGTAGATACTGGTTTGGCTTAGGACCAGCTCCTTGAATGGAAGTTTGTTCTTTCACTTAACAAACATACTGGGAATATCTAGAGGATCTTTCTAGAAATTGAGGGAGATTTCTTCTAGAGGTATTTTCTTCCTAGAAATCAGGAACATTTTGTTACTCCGTTTATGGAACGTTAAATGTTATGTCCACGTTTTGTGACCTTAATCTTCAGCTTATTCCCAGGCTTGCTACCTTGTTACTGGTGGTGCAGGAGCTAAATCCTTCTGGCTAGCTCATCAACAGGGTGATGTTAGCAGTATTCCCGTCCCACCCTCATTTAAACAAGAGAAATGCTATTGGAAATTGCGATGGATCATCCTAGAGAGGGAGTGCTCAGCGTGCAGGAGGGAGGGCAGAGAAGGGGAAACTGTGCCTGGTGGTCTGGGAAGACTTGGATGAAGAAGCAGTGGGCTGGGTAAGGAGGCTGGACCTGGCTGCTGGGTGTCGTGGGCTGTGACTTGGAGTGTTATGAGAGGAGAACGGGAAAGGCTCAGAAAGGATGGGAGTGAACTGTGGCCAGGGTGGGAGAGTACGTAACAGTGGTCCCTAAAGCATACCTGTGAAGTCCAGAACCTGGCATTGCTGCACCTTGCTGGTTTTCTGCCATTTTTGTCTGTGAAACCTGCTGAGCAGTGCCCCGTCTCTCTTCAGTGCTCGGCTGGTGTTAGCTGGCACTGCATCACCTTTGTTTTGCCTGGAGAAGAGGAGGCTCAGAGGTGACCTTAGTGCAGTCTACAACTACCTGAAGGGAGGTTGCAGTGAAGTGGGAGTTGGCCTCTTCTCCCAGACAACCAGCGATAGGACAAGAGGACACAGCCTCAAGCTTGGCCAGGGGAGGTTCAGGTTGGACATTAGGAAGCATTTCTTCTCAGCAAGGGTCATTAGACACTGGAAGGGGCTGCCCAGGGAGGTGGTGGAGTCACCATCTCTGGAGGTGTTTAAGGAAAGACTGGACATGGCACTTAGTGCCCTGGTCTAGTTGCCATGGTGGTGTCAGGGCAATGGTTGGACTCGATGATCCCAGAGGGCTCTTCCAACCTCATTGATTCTGTGATTCTGTGATTCATGTGAGTGTGGATATCTCGGTTCTGCTGTGATTCCTGTCAGTACTGGTATGGATGGGAAGTCTGGTTTGCAATTTTTTATAAGCCATTATGTGCATATTATATATAAACCATGTAGTACACAGAAATCAAGCAAAAAAGGAGAATTATTAAGTTATCAAAGTTGCACTGGAAGAAAACGCTAGTGGCAGTCTGTGCAAGCATCATTTCTCCACCGTTGGCTAATGCATGCGTGTTGTATGTGATCACCCCATCGCAGCATTGCAGCACAACTTTTCATGTGGGTTAGTTCCCAGCAGACCTGCCCGAGGTATAAATCAAGCCTGCATGGAAAAGGGGGCTCCTCTTGTGTCAGCTGGGCTCCCACTCCGTGCCTCAGAGCTGAAAGGTGCGCAGGGAGTGAGGCTGGAAAGCGCGGGACAAGGATGTTGTGGAGTTTCAGGCAGGTGAATGCTGCTCTCTAGAAATGGATCCTGGTCTACCACTGACAAGAGCTCCTCTGGGGTGGGAGGCAAGTCAGAAAAACTTGGGCTTTATTTATGAACAATACGAATTCCATCCTCCTCATTGGCTACATAGAGGTGTCACGGCAGCTGCGTTTGAACATCAAATACTCTGGAAAACTCGGGATCCAGAGAAATTAAATTAGGCACCCAAACCTCTTGGCCTTAATCTACTTATCTAGTTCTCCTTTTCCTGCAGTAATATTTTGAAGCTGGATTCAGTTGCATGTTTGCAGAGTGTTATAATAGTGTACGCTGAAGAGCAGCAGCCCCCTGAGGGATGGTTTGCTGCAAATGAGGCACTGGAGAGCCCTGCAGAGCAGCCAGGAGAGAGCAAATCATTGAGCAGTTGACTCCTAAAGTGAAGTGGAGCTCCCCAGCGTGGGGAGGGAGCACTTGTCCTCTGGAAAACGTCAGCTAAGGACTGTGCCAGCGCATGGATGCAGCAGGTACATGCAGGTCAGGGGGATGCCACGCCAAGGACATACGTGACCAGAGCCCCCCCCCACCACTCGACATGATAGAATCATACAGAATCATAGAACGATACGTCAATGTGGAGAGAGATGCTGTGCAGCCTTTGCTGTCAGCAGTGTCCTGCGTCCAGCCCTGTTCACAGGGGACTGTCTGGCTCGATTAGTGTGCTCCTGATCAAATTCAGAGGAAATTGGGTAATTCTTCTGTTTTGGTGATACAACAACAAAGGCGAAGGCTGAGGATGTTCGTGTTGCTCTGTTAGGAGCAAGGTCGCTCTCCTCCCCTGGGAACGCTCAGAGTTGAGGCACCGCAGTGCACGACTGCTTAATTTTAAGCCACTCTCATTTTTAGCAGTTACCAGACTATTTGGGCACAGCACGGATCTCTTAAGAGCCACCCCAACAACTGCTGTACCTTTTGACAGAAAGAGGTGACACGATGTTTATTTTTTAGATACATCCATCATCTGTTAGTGGTTACGGGGTGTGACTTCAGAGGTGCGTGGCACGGCAGCCTCAGTATGTAGCCATGGGGATGTGTCACCATTTAAACCTCAGACACGTGGGTTGGGGCTGTCTCTTCCTAGTCTCACTGCAAGCATTCATTCCAGGCTGCAGCAGCTGGCTGCACATCTGTATTCTCTGGGTGGGCTTTGATTTGCAGTGAAAGACAAACACGTCATTGAGTATAGGATGTAGAATCCTCTTTTTTTACTATTATAGAGAACCCTTCGAATGGAATATGAAGGATAAAAGGGTAATTTCATACCTAAAAGAAAAAAAATATTTATGAGCACTTTTGTTCATGTTTTAGAGCAATGGGTTTGTCATGGACCTGCACTATTAGCTTGCACGTAGTCCTTAAACACACCGCAGAGGCGTTGGGGTTGTTCACATTAAATGATCTTGTTCAAAACTGGAAGTAGTCAATACTCCAGTGATCTTTCTTCTTTGTTCCTCACCCCAATCTTTTCTGATACATTAATTCTTGCTTGGAATCAAGTCCAGCAGAATAAACTGCAGTAGGAAAAGCTGCTGTTCAAACCATCTGCCAAGAACTTTTATTCCAATTGTGAGCAGAAACCTGGAACTGCAGATTTTAAAGATCTAGACCTTCTTTACATCACTACAAATCAGTAACTCTACTGAGGATGACAGGATTTAAATCCCATCCCCAAACCCCCAGAACTGAGATCAAATTTATGGTTTCAACTGATTTTTTTTTTTAAAAAAAAGTTATAAAATTCCCCAGAAAATGTTTCACAGCTGCTCAGAATTTAAGGAGAGTTAATACTTCCAGATGCCCTCGAGAAAAATCTCATTTACCTGAGTTTGCACCTAATGTACCACTGAAGTTAATGAGATGTAAGCTCTTAAGTCATTGAGTTGCTTTTGAAAATTTTACTTAATGATCAATTCCAGCTTTTCCAAAGTATTTATTTTCATGTCTTTCAAAACCTGTTATGACTTTTTTATTATGATTCAGCATTCCTTTGGTCTACTTGACATAAATATACAATAGTACAAATTTTATGGTAAATTTCCTTTACCTTTTTAGAAAGAAAAATTAGTCTTTTGTTGCTTTTGTACCAATAGAAAAAAATCACAGAGGCTCATAATGTGCTCACAAAGAAGGGCAGATGGAGAACTGGAGCAGAGGGACAGGGGAAGACGTGTAGGGTGTTTGCTAAGTGCATTAGCAGCGAAGGGAACCGCTGCCTGCTGGAATCGCATCCGTGAGCTGACTGGTACTGACAGCCAGCAGCAACTGAGGGCTCGAAGGGAAACCGCTGAGAGAAAAACAGGGGGAGAATTAGGTGAAGGGAACAAGGTTGGCGGGGAAACAGGTAGCTGCAAAGTTAAATACAAATTAAAAGTCCTTTAGTGTAATCTCTTGAGATCTCGTGATGACCAAGGCTGTAAAGGATTTGCCCTTCAATAACAGAAGGGCATGGGGCCTTCTTGTAGGACAAGAGGACACAGCCTCAAGCTTGGCCAGGGGAGGGTCAGGTTGGACATTAGGAAGCATTTCTTCTCAGCAAGGGTCATTAGCCATTGGAAGGGGCTGCCCAGGGAGGTGCTGGAGTCACCATCTCTGGAGGGGTTTAAGAAAAGCCTGGACATGGCACTTAGTGCCCTGGTCTAGTTGCCATGGTGGTGTCAGGGCAATGGTTGGACTCGATGATCCCAGAGGGCTCTTCCAACCTCGTTGATTCTGTGATTCTGGGGCAGGATGAGACCAGGGAAAGGCTGACTACAGAGCAAGCGTATGAGAGTGGGTGGGTAAAAGTTCTCAAATGTAAAAAAATGCAATAGTTGGAAAGAGCAGAAAAGGCGATTAAAAGGTTGGCAGTTCAGGGGAAACACAGAACATTCACTTCTTTGTGACACTGCAAAGAGATGTTACCCAGGGGGTTTGGTAGCGGTAGTATCCTCTTTGCAGGGCCACAGAGCCAGTATTCTAACAAGGGCTGTGTGTAACAGCGTTTGCCATCTCCAGCTCAGGCACTCTGGGTTTTCCTGAAGAGAGAAGCTCAGTGGTGGCACGTTCCCCTTGCCCTTGGGGGCTGGAGTCCCGTAGCTGTGGGCGCTGGGGCTGCAGTGGTTGCGCTGTCAGCACGGTGAGCGTGGGAAGACAAATCGCAGGTGCAGCAGAAATTCATGGCCTTCATTGCGGTGGTGGGTCGTGGAGCAGGATCACAGCGTAACAAAGAGCTGCTCCGAGTGTGTTGGGTGGATTGTGAAGCAGCTCCTCCAGCATCGGTCCTACACGCCTGTGTGTTGTTCCACCGCAGCTCGCCTGTTGTGCACGTCCATCGTGGTGCTTTGCAGGATGGTGAGATGATGAGAAACAGATGTGCCTCAAGTAAATTGTCCTGTTCCCATACAGGGTGCATAGGCAGTGGGGGAGATGTTGCAGAAGTAGCTCCCAACTGCTTATCCCACTTAATCTGGGGAATTTCATCGCAGTGGTTTTCCTCAGGTTTGTTTTCAAGGTTGCCAGCACAAGGCAGAAGGAGTTGCCTAATTTGAACTCAAAAAGATGCTCCTTTTACCACTCACGTCCCAGCTCATCGGTGGCAATAAGGCAAGTTTATGCCCTTCTCACTGGGTCTCAGATTTGCTGACCTATGTCCAGTTTTAACCCATGTATGAAGCCAGGGGTCTGCGCTGGGTGCCTTTTCTCTTCATAACCTTCTTTTAGTAACTAAATGAGTACGTACTCATGAGGGCTGGAGGGCAGATCGTAGCTCTGTGAAAGGATCAGTGTTAGTTGTGCACTTTATTCCAAGACCACGTTCAGGGTGAGTCTTGGCCCATGGGTGAAAATATCCACTTTCAATCCAATAGGATATTACGATTTAGGTGGGGACATGGAAAGTGGATTCAGCCAGCGTACTGCGTGCCACACTGGAGTGAGCTATTTACTCTTCAGGGCACTGAAATATTTTATTATTGGGCAACCAAGTGGAAGTAACACTGCAGAAGTTTAGTTGGGTATGAAATATCTGCTCTTACACAGCATTGCTAAACTCTCAGCCAAATGAAGATAACAATGTGTTTTCCCATACTGTTTTTAAAGTGGCCAGTCTCAGTCTCTGATTCTGAGCAAACGGGGGGTGTTTTTTTGTCTTCAGTGAATAGTAGATGCAAATACATTTTGACGGCAATTAGGCAGAGTATTTTTATTTTTGCTCACAATAATTTTGTGCAAGCACAAAATAGCTAGCACAAGGTGGAAGGTTATCTACTAAGATTATATGCCACATGTGATTAATCTCTTACCCACTTTTATTAGCAAAATTTTAAATCTCCAGGGGATCTGTACAGAATTCTAAGGGGTCAAATTCCAAGGCTGAAAATACTTATCACTGATGGCTGTGTGTGCAGAATATACTGCGTTAACGAGGTTCTTCTTGCTGCTCAGCTGCTCTCGGGTAAGCTGCATCTCTCCCAGAGCCCCAGCAACATCAGCTACCCTGAAATACTGCAGGTCAGCACATCCTGGAGAAGTGTATGGCTGTCATAAAGCCATTTTCTCCTGCTGTTCTTCAACAGCATTGCTCTAAAAAGATAACAAATGACATAAAACTGCCAAAGAGGTCTGCAGGGAACAACAAAAGGCCCGTTATTCCCCCAGTGGAAAGGAACATGTTAAACCTTGCTTTACTTCTCCACCAGCAGGGACTGGTCACCATGAGCATGTTCAGAAGGCAAAGAGATCTGAAGGTTGTGTGTAATTGAGGGTGGGAGGTGGGGACAGGGAGGAGGAAGAGCAGGACTGCTGTTTTGGAGGGCAGCCCCATGCTTATGTTAGCTTATGGTGACTGATGAGCCAACACCTTGGACCCAAAGTGGTCTGTTCTTCCACAAGTGCGATAGGAGACTTTGCGTGGGCTTTGTTACTGGGTAGTTATGGTGTAGCGTGGTGGAGTCACCATCTCTGGATGTGGTTAAGAAAAGACTGGACATGGCACTTAGTGCCATGGTCTAGTTGACATGGTGGTGTCAGGGCAATGGTTGGACTCGATGATCCCAGAGGTTTCTTCCAACCTGGTTGATTCTGTGATTCTGTAGCTGTTCAGGTGCTGCTGGAAGCTGAGGAGATGATGGAGAGAGGGGCTTGCTCTGCACCGTCTGACACCTGTTCAATTAATTATTTTCTAAAGACAATTTTATGATGTCATGTAAGTTGGAAGCCATAATTTTGCTGTCAACCTTGTCCTCACCGTGTCCTTTTCTCTGGAAAAAGTGGAGCGAATGTTCACTGCAAAAGAGATCTCAGTTTTAATTCATCATGCCTGCTATAATAATAGAGGCAGTTTTAAGGTTAGAATAGCGTATAGACAAGATTATAATTATTGCTCTGAAGCTTTCCTGGAGAAGGAGGCAAGAGGAAGTTTTCCATTAGAAAAAAATACAGAAGGAGAAGAATATATGCTTCCACCGTGCTGCTTCTCCATGATCAAAAGACACTTGCCTAATCCCAACATCTAATTGTCACACGATTAAAAATGTACGAGATCTCATGAACATATAAAAGATTGTGTATAGCAGTGTAAGTACTTGATTTAATGCATAATTAGTAGCTTCACGCAGCGTTAGGTTGAAACGGAAGATCGACAAGGAATGTATCCAAGAGACGTGCTGAGGTTTTTGCACCAAAGCAGCTCATTGAAACTGTGCTGATAACTTTTTAGTTTTTAGACAGTTGGCTGATGGGGATGAAGAAGTTTGAAGCTATTTGTATATTTTGGGAAGGGTCTTTGATGTATTTGAGAAGCTAGTGAGTTAAAAAACTTCAACCAACCTCAAAACCCAGGCACATCCATTATTTTAACAATTCACTTTTACTTACCAAGGACGTATTTGGTATGTAAAAACATGTAAAAAGTTGCATGTTGATGGTGCTCAAGTGTAGAAAATTCTGTGCTTGCTGATTAGGTATCTGTTCTGTCACCACGTGCTTCACCAGAAACCCTCCCTGCTTGGGACTCGTGTGCAGTCCCTGCGGAGAACTTCCAGGGATTCAGAAAGCAGAACGTACAAAGCTTCTGTAGGTCCTACTGTAAATGATCTGTTTATATTATACCCAGTGCACACACAGAAACACCACTGCTTCCTGCGATTCTGCACTTTAACAGAGTAATTCAGTAAAATCCTTCAGAGCACTGGTTAATTTTAAGCTGGTAAAAAATACAGTTCAATATTGGACCCAAACGTATTACTGTCTTGTTAGTTTTAGCTGTCTTAATTTCTGCTTTTGAAGGAACATTAATCCAATTCACTTTTTTTTTTAAAAAGTATATGTCAGGATTCAACTCTTTTAGTTTGGTTTGGTAGCGCTGAGTTGGTTTTTTTTTTGTCCTAACTGATCATGACAGCTAAATGTCAGCTTCATTTGTATCTTAGCTCAAAATATAAACAGGGAAGTATACAAAAAGGAAGATGTTTTGGTACACACTCGGTGAATTATTTTTGCTGTGTACTTTATACCAAACAGTTTTGATTCTGCATGTGACTTACAGTCCAAAAAGCTGTACCCATACATTTTCCTGATCAAATTTTTTCAATATTTTGCATCTAGTGCAGAGAAAACACCTATTAAAATAAATGCATAAAAAAACCCTGGAACTTTGTTGAAACATATTTCCATTGAGGAAAAAAACCACAATATTTTTATATAACATTTTGGATATATTTTATGTCAAAACATGATCACCAGTCAAACTAGTGACATCTAAACCCAATACATTATTGTGACTTCTAAAAGAAAAAATCAGAACAAAACTAAATCACCAGGTGTTGGTGATTTAAACACAACGAAACTCTAGTATTCTTCAAAAGTGGCTACTAAATATAATAAAAGGAATAAGAGAACAATTAACATTTAGTCTGTTACATTAAAAAATCGGGTGTACATATTTCTATTGCCTGTTAGCTTTACCTAAGCCTTCTCAACTACTACAAAAATAAACAGAAAAAAGAAAACTCATTGTTCAAAGTCAAAAACATTCAAATCAGTTGATACAACATTACAGTACAGTCAACTAACATCATTCAAGGTCTCCTCCTCTCAGCGGACGAGTCCTCAGAGCAGTGGTACAAACCCAGTTCGATGCAGTTTCAGAACCGTGTGTTAGCTTGGCAAGGTACTGTACTCTACTGATGGCTTCAGAAGAACGGGGTTGTGCTACGTTTGAATCACAGGGCAACCCCAGCCTCATTCATTTTATCAGCACTGTAGTTAGAATAGCATTAAGTTTAGCACAATAACTAAAAAAAGGAAAAAAAAAATAAAATAAGAATTGGAAGCTAGGTGAAGCTGCCCTTTGTGCCAAACAATTGCGATACGCTATACTAAAAAATTCTGAAATATCCACCTGTCCTCGCCACTCTGCCACAAACTAGCAAAGTCAAAAATACAAAAGTCTTCAACTTCTCATTTTTGCAGAATAAAGCAAAAAAGTCTTTGTGCTCCTTACTACCAGAAGCAAAATATCCTCTGAGTTACCACATGTAATAGCTTCTGGATGTGTCGACTTGGGTTGGCTTGGTCTCTGCAGAACCATCCTTGTCCTTTTCACTGTCACCTTCCCAGAGATTAATAAGTGGAGGGTAGAGCTCGTTCAGTGGGATTGAAGAGGTCTTTTGCATATATTTTTTCAATGAGTGATGGTAGTTTTTTCTCTTAAATCTTTTTGCAATATAAACAGAAATGGAGGCGAGGCTAATGACAGCAAACATGGATCCCATTACTGCGGCGAGGGCAGTGCTGGTTTCTTGGTCTGAAATATCTAGTGCAAAAGCTGCGGTTTTTGTGGTAACGTTAACACAGGACTTCTGTGTTTGCTGATGGATGTTGGACACCGTTAGACACACTTCGTAATCTGTAGATGGTTGTAAATGCGTGAGATTATATTCGTGGACGTCCACCGGGACTCTAGCAGTGTACGTAATGTGAGGGTTGTCAATCTTCATAGTGGCCGATGACCATTTCAAATTGGAAGTCATGACGTTGGAATTAACTTTCCAAGAAACTAAGATTGAATGCGATTCCGCTTGCTTGACGTAGATTTTCAGAACCTGGGCACCATCCAAAAGCGTTCCGTTCACCCGGATAGTAGCGACCCTCGTGTCAGCCCCTTCTATGTTTTGAGCAACGCAGGTGTACCTCCCCGAGTCTTCAACCTGGATGTTAGAGATTTCCAAGGTGCCTTCACTGCTCAGCTTGTATTTGTCAGAGAGACTTTCGACAGTTACTTTATTGCCGAGAGGAGTGACCCAGTAAATTTCTGGCTCAGGTTCTGCCATGGCCCGACAATCTAAAAACACTGTCATGCCGACGTCCAAGTTCAAGTGACTTGGAAAGGTCTCGTGAGAGATCATTGGAAGACATTGTTCATTTGAATCCTGTATCAACACCTCCTTCACCTGCTGTCCTCTGTATTCCGGAGGCATAGCGCAAAACATGGACAGAGGTTCCATGAAACGGATATTGGTTTTGTTTGAGTTGATCCAGTGAATGACACAGTCGCACCTGAGCGGGTTACTGTGGATACTGATCTCACGCAGGTTTGGAAGGGATTCCACCGTCTTTTGGTAGACTGCGTTCAAGGCGTTGTTGTTCAGCATCAAGCTCTCCAGGGCAGGAACGTTGCGAAATGCCAAACGATGTATGTAAGACAGCTTTGGATTGTTGGTGGCTTCAAGCTTTGTAAGTTCAGGCAGGTTGTCCAGCGCATACCTATCAACAGAAACGAGTTCTCCCATATTATTGATTCCAAGCTCTTTCAATCTGAGCATGTTTTTAAAATCACCTTCTTGAATTTTATGAATCGGATTTTTGTTGAGATCCAGGAATTTTAAATTTGGAACTTTCTCAAGTGCAAGCTGAGGAACTTTTACCAATTTGTTGTCATAGAAGGAAAGACTTTCAAGGCTATCCAAGCCTACCAAGGCATTGCCAGGAATTTCTGTGAGATACATACCTGCCAAAACTAGACTCCTTAAATTTGAGAGTGGTTTGAAATTCATATCTAGTATTCCAATCACTGGATTTTCTCCAATCATGAGAATCTCTAAGTTAGGCGTAGAATCAAACCAACGGCTGTCAATAACCTTTAATTTGTTGGAGTTGAGATGTAATCTCAAAAGATTCTTCAGGCCAGAGAATGCATTTGCAGAAATGCTGCTGATCTGGTTGTGATTTATGTATAGCTCCTGAAGATTGCAAAGGTCTTGCAAGCAGTAGTCAGTCATCTCCGTTATCTGGTTTTCCTCCAGGTGCAAAGTAGTAAGTTGAGTGAGATTTGAGAGCCCCACATCTTTGATACTTGTGAAGTTATTTTGAGAAAAATCCAATTCTGTTAAATTAAACAGCTGTTGGAGTTCATCTGTGGTCTTTGCAATGTTGTTGCTTTGTAACAGGAGGACTTGAGTGTCACTGGAAAGATTGCTGGGGATTTTTGTTAATCGAAGGTCATTGCAGTCAACTGTTGTGGCTTCCCTGTACGTTGACTGGGGTGTAAACCATGGCCTGATTTCACATACACAAAGCTGTGGACATTCGTTACTCTGTACGGAAGACTCAGTTAATGAATTCATTAACAATTCTAGCACCAACTGGCAAACAGTTAAAACAACTCTAACCTTGGCCATGCTGGTCAGCTAGCGAGTTCGGCTCCCCAGCCCCTTAAAATACCAACAGATCGAGAGGGTAACTTGTTATCAGGCAGAGAACGTAAAGCTTAAAGTTTAAGGTGAAAGGCTTGGACATCCAGAAGGTGAAAGATGATTTTCTGAGTTTAGAGAAGACAAGAAATGGTCTGAAGACTCTCAACTCCTCCTCTGTGTTCCAGAATCTTCTGCAAATCAGTGTCTGAAGAGGTTCCTGAAAACAGATTAGGGTATATGTTATTCTCATCTCATACGCAGTTCATATATTATTTAATTTCTTCATCCTTTAAAGAAAAATATCTGAAAACAATCATTATTTTAACATTAATCTCTCTTATGAAAATCCTGATCTGGTATAGTTACGTTATGTAGGGTTTGGAACTCTTTTCTCTTGGGATTTACATGAGAAAACTCTCTGATAGGTCCCAAGTGGGTGACTGTAACTGTAACAACGTATGCAATCATCTGAAAATAAAACTTTCGGACACCTTTCAGTTTTACTCTGCGTTTGTTTGAGTGGCTTGAGAAATGCTAAAGATCGAGGACACGCTTGTGAGTGCAGCTCGGTCCCGAACGAGTATTCGGAGCATAATCCTGATGGATTATGGGTGCCATAAATCAGGGTGCCAAAGCTGTCCCCAGGGCTCGGATTTCAGGTGTGTGGAGTTAAACCTCAGGAAGATGTTGGTTTATGAGTTTCAAGCTAAACGCATATGAACTTTGCCAAAATTCATCCGAGTTAATCACATCGGTTCCAGATAACAGTTTAGATTTAATCCAGCTAAGCACCAAACAATAACAGTAAATTTAATTAAATGAATGTACTGTCCTTATTTCAGCTGCTTGTACCGCATCTGAATTGTTTGCCACAATTCCAAATTACTGTGTAAACCACACAATTTATATCTTTTTAGCCTGAAGTTATTAATGCAAGAGTATGTTTAAATTAACCCAACAGGGTCCAATATACCTCAGAAAATCTGTTGGGTCATGGGTCTTTAAACACATATTCAAGGAAAATCTAAGCTCTTAGTAAAAATCTTTCTCATTTTTACTTTATTGAACAAGTAAACTCCGGGAAAGAGTTTGTTATCTGCAAACCTATCTATCATGTTTAGCCTGGAGAAGAGGAGGCTCAGAGGTGACCTTATTGCAGTCTACAACTACCTGAAGGGAGGTTGTAGCGGGGTGGGAGTCGGCCTCTTCTCCCAGGCAACCAGCGACAGGACAAGAGGACACAGCCTCAAGCTTGGCCAGGGGAGGTTCAGGTTGGACATTAGGAATCATTTCTTCTCAGCAAGGGTCATTAGCCATTGGAAGGGGCTGCCCAGGGCATGCTGCTCTCTGTTCTGTGGGTGTGCTTTGGAGGAAGGGACACAGGACTGTTAGCCAGAAAGCATTTGACCCTGTTGAGTTAGATTTTCTCGCTGGTAGCTGAGACTTGAATGAGAGACGAGAAGACTGTGCTAGAGGGGGAGAAACCAGATGTAGAACAAACATTCCTTCTCGAATAACTTTCAACTGATGGAAGAATTAAATAAGACATTAACTGCATTAAGAAAAATAAATCCTAAAGGCACCGTAATAGTAAGGAATATATTAACAGAGAGTGTTGAGGAGGCTGGTACAGAGTTATGCCAACTTCAGTGGATGCTTCTCTCAGTAACAACCCATTTGTAGCTGACCCAAACTAGACAGTTCTAGGAATACTGATGACATCCAAAGTTTAATTGATTTAATTCTAGATTTTTCAAGTTATAGTATTTGTCAGTTAATAACGCAGGCAGTGATTTAATCCGGTGACAATTTTAGCCAGTGCTGGAGGTGCCTCGAGCTGCCGTGACACGCGGGCCGTGCCCTCGCGCAGGGAGGTGTCTCCGGTCCAGCTGTGCCACCTTGGCTCAGAGGCACAAAAAGGAGCAGCACGACCGCGGGCAGCAGCCTGCACCAGGCCAGATGCCACTACGAGAGGCAATATGGCTCCAAACATTCATGCCTTCAGAGCCTCTCCTGTAACCTTTTTCTAAGTAGAGGAGGAAGTCCATGCCTTGTAAAGCTGTGGGCCCTAACGATGTTTTAGCACTGATTTAGCTCTGATGTACTTACACGAATCGTAATACTTTAAAAATGAAACTGCCCAAAAAAGACTTCAAAGCTTCTTTTAAAACACGTTGGAGCACATCTAGATTTTGAAAAAAAAAATCCGGATTCGATTCTTCCTTTGTTGAATATTTATATCCTCTTACTTGCACATTACATTTATTGTTCATCCTTGGTAAGAAGGCATTTCTGGTTTTATTGGATAGACTTCTGGGTTTATGATCACTGTGGACATACGATTTTATAACTTACTAGTGACACTCTCTCTTCTCTAGCTATTTTCTACTGCAAATGGATTTCATTTCCTTTAACTGGAAAACATTCTTTAGCAATGACCTGCACATTACCGTCTCCAATTTCCCCCAGCCCGAAGCACTTTGGATGAGGCTATAAATGAAAATCCAGTGTAATCAAAAAGTAAATTCTGATCAGCTCCACATGCCCCAGTCCGTTTTAGTGCTGTGCTTATGTGAAGGGCAGCCCAGAGGCCACAGCATGAGGGAAAAGCCAAGTCATGGACTTTTGCTTTAGCTGCTGCTTATGCTATAAAACCCCATCAGTTGCTCTGATGAAAACTAGAGGCAGCCGTTACCCGTGAGACAGTGCCCTGCAGTTTGTTGTACAACTAAACAGCCGTGGCTGCTTCTGGTCTGCTGTTTATAGGTGATATGTTTGACCATCTCAGCTCCCACGTCTGTAAGCAACAGCCGTCCCTTCGCCCCCCGACGTCTCGGCTTTCCAGTCTTTGCAGCGTTGGCAGGACTGGTCCCAGACACCTCTGTGACGTTTAGTGCCCAAAGGAATAAAATAACACAATGGTTTTTGCTGGAAGACTGTTTCTTGAACTCTTCTCAGGTTCTGAAGACCTATCTAGAATTATAATCACATCTTTCCAAATAAAAACTAGACAAGATATGGAGGTAGGAAATCTTTTTCTCACTGGATAAGCTGGAGGACAACCAGGTTTTGAAAAAAAAATCTGTGGTTCCAAATAGCCACCACTGAATAATCACTAAGCCCATGTGGATAAAGCAGGGCTGGCTCCTGGGACACTTCCCAACTGAACTGAGAAGAATTTGAGTGTTAGTGCGTGCCCCTTTCCTGCCAGACATCTCAGCATTTTGCCCAATAAGATTCTTTTTGTATTAACTTGTTCTTTTTTTTATATACAGTATGTGCCTGGTAGCTGAGTGCAGTCCAAGCCAAAGACAAGGCAGGGCATCAGTTCAGAAGATCTTGGCTTTTGAAGGCCAGGGAATGTTTCTTAAAGAAACACCATCACCAGAGCACTGGCTCTGGAGAGAGAATATCAGTCCTCAAAACCTCCCTTAGGACAGAGTGATATCACAAAGTCTTTTTTTTTTCTGAAAATGGTATTTAATGTGGGTCATGTGATTGATGGCACGTCTTTTAATTCTGTGTTAAAAATCTCTTTTAAAAATATGGGGTGAGGAAACTTCCCCTAATGAGTAAGAGGGGGTTACACCTTTCTTTCGGGAGATACTGAGCTTGTAAAGGATAGCTGTTAGCATTCCCTGCCTTCCCCCTCATCTATTAAATTCCTATTTTCCAGCGTACTAAACCACTACAACAGTCGTAACAGCTGTTAACTTGATATTAACAGAAATAATGGTTAATTTTGTGGGAGATATGGAGGGAAATATTTTACTAGGGGCTAAATAAGTGTATTTTCTGTAGCACCTCTCAGTACCCAGTGCATTAAGAAACCACCTTTCTGTCAGCAAGCAAACCCACGGCGGCTGGGATATGAACTTGTTCATGTTTCTTGTGGGCAGAAGACATGAGCATCATTCCTGGGTCTCCCACCCTGGAAAGGCAGTGGGGAGGGTTGGTGCAGGGCTTCCGTTTCCAGCTAGGTTGCAAAAACTGCTTAATGGTGAGAATTTGTTTGGCCCAAGAAATCCTAACGGGCGAGGATTTGGTTATGGAGCAGAAGCTCCTTCATTTCAGCATTCCTGCGGGGTGGGGAGAGGTGTGTGCTGGCAGCCGTGGCCTTGCTGATGGCTGGTAGGGTCTGTCTGGTTGTTCAGGTGATCCAAAGAAAAAGGACGTTTAAGTCCACAGTGCAGTAAGAGAAGACCATGAAGGGACAATCATGAGATAAACTGTTCATTAAAAGTGTTCATAGTTAACTTGCTAACTAGAAAAATTAAATGTTAAACATTTTTTCTTGGTGATAGGAAGATGAAGTGGTGTTGCTTCCATGACAACTGTATTAATGGCCACTATTAAAAATCGCTGAAAAAAGAAACAATATAGTTTGCACAGCGATATTTGGATGTCTGTTCTGAAACAGCGATACTACCCCAGAAAATCTTCTCTCTCCACAGTTAAGTGGTTCATTTTTGCAAAATTTCTTTTATATTGCAAGTAGCATCAGCACAGATTTTGGTTGGCAGCCATATATACTAAATGTGCCCAGGTAAATGTCTGAGGGATCAGATAGATGAAGAAAATTACCTCGGGCTAAGACGAGCAATTTATTTTGCACTTGCTGTGAGCCAGCAGCAGATAGTGATCCCCAGCACCTACCCATCTCTGCAGAAACATTCTCCTATATCGAGCCTAAGTAATGTAGCTAGTCTTCCAGAAAATTGTCTGTTGTGCTAATGTTCTGCTAATGACTCACGCAGCTTTCTTGTTTCCCCATCATCATCGTTTTAACTACTGCCAAGTAAACACCCTCCATCATCGGTCAGTTTGGGAAAACTTGTCCTGGGCTGCTGCATCCAGGATTGAGGTGGGGCATTAGGAAAATGCACGTTAGGCAGCCCAGCACCCCTGCCCGGGGACCTGGAGCCCACTGCAATGACCGAGTATCAGTGCTGAGGCATAAGAGCTTCAGCTAGAACATGGTGATCCAGAAAACTGAGTTCAGGCTGGGATCAATACAAAGTGTTACTCCATAGTCAGGGAAGGGAAGAGCCTGGTTAGACAGGGCACACTGAAAGAGATTGGCTTGGTTGGTCTGGCAAAGATCTAGCCTGAAGAACTACTTACGCTAGAAGCAACACTGGAGATGAACTGGCTCAGGTTCAGTTCGTGACAGTCAGGTTAAGACAGTCTGGAAAGTTTTAGGAAAGGGTATTGTGTGTATGGTGGAGGTAAAAAGTGACTTGCCTTGCTTTGAGCTTCAGTGGGGCCTTGGCAGTTCTATATCCACCCACCTGCTGCAGAGAAGAACCAAGCTATCGGTGCCAAACTACTGGTGAACGATAACCTCTGAGAGTGTTTTGGGAGAGAGGCGTTTCAGTGCTGCCCCAGGAACATGGATGGGCACCCACTAAATCACCCAAGTAAGCACGACACAAAACCTGGTCTAAAATGTAGTTACTAAAATCAGGGCTTACGCCAGTCAAGAGCATCAGTGACCTTGTACACACAGAATCACAGAATCAACCAGGTTGGAAGAGCCCTCTGGGATCATCGTGTCCAACCGTTGCCCTGACACCACCATGGCAACTAGACCAGGGCACTAAGTGCCATGTCCAGTCTTTTCTTAAACCCCTCCAGAGATGGTGACTCCCCCACCTCCCTGGGCAGCCCCTTCCAATGGCTAATGACCCTTGCTGAGAAGAAATGCTTCCTAATGTCCAACGTGAACCTCCCCTGGCGAAGCTTGAGGCTGTGTCCTCTTGTCCTATCGCTAGTTGCCTGGGAGAAGAGGCCGACTCCCACTGCGCTACAACCTCCCTTCAGGTAGTTGTAGACTGAAGTGGCTGGACTTGGACTTTAATAACCAGGATATTTACAGCAAACCGACGGAATGGGCTCCCTCCCAGGAATCAAGTTTTCAAGTGCAATCCTGTCTATTTAGAAAAATATTGAGGAGTTGTACCTGATAGTAAGCCTTTTATATTGGGGTTTTCAAAGTCTCCGACGTCACCAGGAAATAAGCTATGTACAAGCCTGAATTGTGTAAAATACAGGAGAGTCAAGCTGAAAATAATGTGAGTCAGCTGAAAGAGCATACCAAAAACTGAAAACAGGAGCTTGTTATTAAAAGCAAAGACAAAAACATGGGCCTACAGGACATGTAATAATGGCATAAAGCTTCCAAACACATCCTCGGGGATTTAGACTATTTAAGCTTTGGGGTTTTTTTCCCTGCAAATAATGCCTGCTTTTTCTTCTTGTCTGTACACACATTCCATCAAAATAAAGTCAGTGTTTAATTTTAGGGAAAGCTCTGGTGAGAAGATGATTTGCTGTATTTCAGGACAACCTTAGCATGCTTTATCTGTGCTCTTTTGAAAAATACTAGTCTTATCTCCACAGAAGAAATGCAAAGAGCCTCCTATTCATAATGCCTGCGCTGCAGAAAGAGCATATTAAATCTTTGAAATTTGTAATTTATTGGGGTTTATTCTTAAGACTTGCATCAGATACCATGTTTTTCATTAAACTACTGAAGTAAATTTGCAGGAGAGAGAAAAATTCTTTTCATTCATACACTGATCTCAAGTACCAAGGGGCTGGATACCATGCGGAGTACAGCTACAGTATATTGATGGCCCATGAAATCAACCATGGAACTGCAACCCAGCTTCTGTCATCTGTTTGAAAATCTCTTGCAAATTACCATTAACAAGTCATATTAGAAACATCAGGAATAATAAGTGCTTTCCAAACAGTGAGTTGTCAAATTATATAGTCTGTTTGGTGGTTTTTTAGGAAAGAAAAAACTCATAAACCCATTTAAAAGCTGGGAACTGAAAGGCAAGATTTGTTTGTGCAGTAGTAATATTCTTACGTTAGAAACCCAACTTGTTGTCTACTTTCTTACTATGTTTATTTTCATAAACCAGATTAATCTTGGGAAAATATGGGCTGTTCTTTTATCGCCCATGACTCTCGTTTTCATGTCCTACTACCCAGGGTCTGCCCCTGTTCAATGAGGGCAGTAGTGAAGCTTTTATTCCATTTGCCAGAGAAGAATCATGTCGGTGATTATTATCCTCATTGCACGTAATTACTAGATACAATTATTTGACTGGATCAGCTTTCCTGACAGCCAACCAAATAACTTCCACTGCCAGGTTAAAAAGCCACTTTCATGAGACCTTCCTTGCAGCTCTTCCCATCTGTGTTGAAATACAGGACGACTACCCGCAGCTGATGAGGACACACCGCTGGGGAAATGCTTCCTCTTCCACCTGTACCTGCTGTAATGCATTCATAGCCTTCTGTAAATTTTAAATGTGAGGGAGAATTTAAACCTAATTGGTCTTAGCTTGTACAGTGTCTAAAATTTATGGAGCATAACTAATTTTGGAAGACTTGTTCCAACTATTTTTTGCATTTAGTGTATCTGCTGGCTGAAGAATGAAAGAGGCCCAAGACTAGAGAAATATTCCTTCATCTTCTAATCATATGTAAAGAATAGAAATGGAATTCAGTCTTGGGATCTTGGAATCTTGAGATCTTGGGATCTCAGAACCCCATGGAAGGATCTGAACATCTTGTTACCCATGGGGGCATCTACCTGATGAGGATTTCATACCAGAACAACTCAGATACTCTCTGCTTCTTACTATCTATCAAAATCAGTACAGTTCAAATCAAAATTTAACAAGGGCATTAAGAGATTCGGTTGGATTTTGAAGTAGAATTTGTTCTGGTTTTTTGACTACTCTGAGAATCAAGGCAGCTTGGCTAGTGGAAGTGAAGTGTTAATAATGATGACATAAGGAGCACATGAGAAATTTTTAACCACAAGAAATATGGATGCCAGAACTCCACAGGATTTTCATGAAGCAACAAAAAATCCTCTTTCTCTCTTTTTGCTGACTGGCTTTCTGGCAGTGTGATTATTTTGCTTCCTACACAGTTCTAGATCAAACTCCAGATTTATGAGTCATTCAGGATCCCCCACAGTTGGGAAAGACCCCAGCGTGTAAGTAGTTGTTACTACCATAAAGGATGCCAAAAAACCCTGTGCTAGAAATGGTAGCCAATAAATAAAACCTGAAATGAGTCAGTATCTCGGTATGTATTTATAAAATCAACATAGTGGTGCTGGCTGTAGGACATGCATACGACTTGTTACCAAAAAATTGTATGTACGTGTGTGCGTATGTATATGTAATAAGCCAGCCATCTATAGCTTCAATTGTTCATCTTCAAGCAAGAAAATGTTCTTTTTCTGTCCTTGTTACGCTCCACTCTGATAATTCCGTTTCCTGTACTATGTGTTGAGTTTTCAGTTATTAGTGATTAAGTATTAAATGGTATTTTACTGTTAGCCTACATCTATATCTACTCAGTCTATACAGGTAGTGTGCTTATGCCAACGTCAGCCCTTAGAATAGAATAGACTTTTATTGGTTTTTTTTTTTTCTAGGAGTTATATGCTTGCAAGATCAAATTCTCTATTTCTGAGCTATATTTACATATAAATGTTAGTGAAACCATGTATTGAATGGACCAATATGGAGCCACTTTACTGATCACTCACGACTGTGAACATGTAACAGAATAAATGGATTTATCATGGGAGGTGCTGAGAGATCTAACATAAAGGCTGTTAGCACCACGACAAATACTTGGAACTCAACCAAGTCGAGATGCCGTAGAAGTAATTCCATTAAGTGGCCACAGATCTGGTTTTGGTACTACTCTGAACTAAGGCTTTACTCTGATCCAAGAAAAACATTATTTTCTCTCCAGTCAGGTAGCTGTATTACATGACCCTCCCCTACCCTGTTCCACAAGTCTTTCTGCACTGTTGAATGTGCTCCTCCGTGAAGTTTTTTCATTTTTTTGAAGACCTCCTCCTTCCATTCACAACTGATCACCCAACGCACCATTACACTGTACCGAGGAAATACATGTTTTATGGAGGATATGTTTTCCATCTTTATTTCATTCCAAAATTGTTTAAGTAGCAGGTCATCTGCCATGTCATCAGGAAAGAAAGCTCATTCAACCACGAGTGGCAGAAACAGCAATGGCCTGGATTTAGCTGCTTCTCTTTATCACAACTATCACCTGATTTTGAGACTGACTTTGTTTCACACAGAAAACAGATCATAATCTTGCTTTGAGAAGTTCATGAGATGGAGAGAGAGAGAGAATATGTCATATTTAATGTATTTGTATGTTTAAGAATAGACCTAAAAATTGTTCCTTTAGCTTTAGTCCTCAGTCTTGTCATGGCAAAGTCAGCAGTTTTCCCCCAGATGGGTTTATTTTGTAAGTGCTTGCAAAATGGAGAGGTACCAAAATTGCTGCCTATTGCAGAAAACATAGAAGTTATTTCTCTCAAAATTTTAACTTATTGATGCTTCATAGATAAAGTCTTTACCTAATTAAGGTGATTCAGTCAGGCACAGTGATGTTTAATTTGTATATACTAGACTTGTTTCGCTTAAACGGGGCAGAAAGATAAAGGAAAACATATTTGCCAGTGAATTTATGAAGAACACTTATCTGGGTTTACCTGGTGCCTTATACTAGGATGAATTCATTTTAAAGACCTGTTTTAAAGCAGCTACTTAAAATTTTTTCTTTCTACAACTAGTTCACTTAACTGTTCATCTATGGGTAAAACAAGTTATTTTTGCAATGCATTTACAAGTCCCTGCAATGCCTATTCTGAGTGGTGGAGCTCCGTAATTATCAATATTTACTCTATTGCTGTTACAGTGATGGATCATTTATAATTTAAAAATTTAGCAAAGCCCATCAGTAGCTCATCTGCATCCTAGTAATTATATGCAGTACCTTAGCAAAGTATGCACTTACTAGGTATTTTTGGACTTGCTTAATCAAATAAAACATATGATGCATGAAATAACAGAAAATGTAGGATTCACTATATCAATGATAAACATATTTAATTTATAAAAAAACAATCCAAGTTTTGACTGATATTTTACAAAAAATAAAATGCTACTCTACCCAATTTTAGATAAGCTCAATAATTCCCTCTGAGTAACTTTTATGTGTTTCTTAGTTACTTTGTCTGATTCTTCCCCTTGCTGCTGACTAACCCCTGAAGGCTACAGCAGACCTGGGCTTGGTCCAAGCGGACCAAGTCTTTTGGACCACATGCAGACCCGGGAGTTTTGCGTGCCGGGGGAGCTGAGCTGATTTGTACATAAAGACAAACTCCAAAGTTTGCATTCTGCTCAATGACTCAAGTCACACTGACTGTACAAAAGTAGTTATGAATCAAATAAAATCAGGCATTGAGGTATATGATGTATCAGACTGCAGCATCCAGGGAACGTTTCCCATGAACTGAAACAGCGCCAGTCTCCTCCAAACCATTAATGTTATCTTTAAACCTGACTGATAAAATAAGGACTAGTGACCTCTGGTAGAACGCTGCAGTGAAAGGGGCAGGGGTGGAGATCTGGGTTAACTGCATTGTCAGCGGTGGGGCTTCTCCAGGTTTGAGAGGTGTTTATTGAACACAGGGGAGTCCAGTTCTGGTCTCAGCCTTAACCTTGTAACGTCTTTGGTACTGAATATGTGTCTGTGAAACCAGAGCTTGGTATTTCTGGAAGATCATGTTCAACACACGCACAGGGAGTGTCAAATGGACGCACCAGATACATCCTTACAGAAGTGTCCTCTGTCCTGTGTCAGCTATAGCATTTTTCAGCCCTGCACTTGCCTTGCAGACCTCCTGCTTGTCTACAAAAGCAACTCTTCTGAGGTGAAGCAAGTGACTCCCAGCTGACCATGCTGGTCTCACGAGCGGGACATGCCCGGCCAAGCCTGGGGGCCCTTTGGGACCTTCCTGCTGGTGGTCCCCAGGGAAAGGGGGCTGCACTGTCCAGCTGGGACTCGGGCTGCCAGTGGGACGGGGCAGCGATGGCTCCCACCCCCAGCGGTGGAGAAACAACCGCTGGCCAACGCTGGGGTCACCAGCAAGGCAAACCCTGCCAGATGCCTTGAGGGGGGCTTGGCTTCAAAAGCGGCCGGGACTCCTGCTCTAATCAAAGCTGACAGATGCATAAATTGCTGGATTCAGGAGAGTTTGTTAAATTAAATACCTGGAAAGGAGATGCTGACGATCTCTAAAGTTTCTAAATAAAACCCATAAGTAGTGTTGGCCTCCAGTGCTACACGGACCGCTGCAGTTTGCGAAGTGGCCGGGGAAAATAGTGTCCTGTGTTAGCAGAGAGGACTAAAAGGCGGCACCTTAGGAGAGAGAATTATGTAGCAAGACCACTGCACCCAATAAAGTAAGGGAAAGAGCTGTTTCTCTACGGCACTTTTATAACTTCTGTGTGTTCTCAGTACAGCAGCCTGTTAAATATTTCAAGGCTGTTACTTACAATTGCTTTGCCCCATCTTTCTTTAAGTTAAAAAAAAAAGAGGGAAAAAAAAAGCAATCGGTATCTACTCCATCTCAAATACCTCATCTTTAGAAACTGTGCTCCAGGTAAAATCCGAGTCCTGTTCTTTTGATACTTCAGCTGGCTGGAAAGTCAAGAAAACGCTGGCTTATATCACCAAATTAAGATCTTATGAATTAGAAGGTGAAGTTATAAAAACATTTTGCAGTAGAATTTAAGAGCAGAGAGTAATTCTCTTCCTACTGATGCCAAAGACTTCTGCCGTCTTCAACAGGAGGAGAATTAGGCCGGTACAAAATAGGCCAATCCAGTATTTTCCTTCAATGCCATATGTAGAAAAATGAAAGGCATCTAAATTGCAAACCAAACTTTGAATAAAGTTGGAGGGCTTTAAGCAGCAGTGAATAGAGAATGTGGTTTAGAAGACCTTTAATCCGGGTACCTCTTAAACCTGTATGGAGGCATGTTCTGTTCCTGACCTCATGAAGTCCATTAGTGGAGGACTTAATTACTCAGCTAAAGGAAAAGAATGAGACTGGAAAAGTCACTGAGGAACTCCAGCACATCCTCAGTAGACTCCTTCTTATCAAAGCAGTCCTTTGAGGGCTCTTTGCTGAATTTAAGCACTCAGTCTTAGAGAAACACCGTTACTTACTAGTTTTATGACACCCGCGTAACGCAACCCGGAGGGAACTCCCGCAACTCACAAGTTGTGTTTGGTGTAGACCTCGCTACGCCACACGCTGTCTTTAATCAAGCTGTGGTTTGTATTTGCCATTGCATTTAAGGCCTGGTCCTGCTAATTACTTCCCTGCTCTTGACTGGAGCCTGGAATTTATGATTCCTGGGAGCATCATGCACATCCCAGGATGGCATTTCCAACTGGGAGGAGATGTAAGAATCAGCTGTCGCGAGGCTGAAATGCAGGTTCCCTCTCAATTAGCATTTTATAAACAGATAGGAGGAGAAAAGGGATTTATGTGCTTCCAAAAACTTCACATAGATTTTCTTCACTTCTATGTCTACAAAATGTCTGCCAGGAAAAAATCTGGAGCTTGGCAGGATGAAGCCTCACACGTGTATTGTTCGTGTAGCTATGGTAACCTACAAATGCCACCAGTGTTCCCATTTCATACACAAATGAGGGGACAGCTGTGGAGACCACATGTCTGCCAATGGAATAATATATGTGAACTGGGATGGCTTGGTCAGAAAATTACAACTCATTTATATTAATCAGGGCTTCAAAGAACAGCCACCTCCGTAGTTACAAAGTGCGCAGCAGAAGAACATCATTTTTATTTCTGAAAATGTTGGGCTCTTCAGTAAACATTTTCAGCATCTTGCTACTTTGCTGGTTGAAAAAAAAAATAAAATAAAAGCTGTTAACAACCAGTGCTCTGCTGTAAATGTCACTTAACTTTTTTCCTTTGGTTCTGCCTTATTCTGATGCCTGATCTTAGTCTGAGCCTGACACAAAGCCCGACCTGGGACCAGGCGTGCTCCAAGGGGAAGCAGCAGTTCCAAACCAGGCAGAAATAACATGGCATTGAGCTCTAACCCATCTACCAAAGTGAAAACCCCTTTTTTTTTGGACTCATTGATATCATTAACAGAAATAGAAGCTTCAAAACAATACAAGAAATTTAAAAAAAAAAATAAATCAAAAATTATGAAGTTGGAGTTTATATCATTCCTAACAACAACAAAATCTGTAGACTCAATAATGCAAATAAATTACCTTTTCAGTAAATACTAAGCTATGCAAGCTGCAGCACCAGTAACACTTGACTGGGGTTATGATTCATCCAAGGTGCTTTAAACGTCCCCACAAAAAACCCCTGAAGAGCCTTGGCAGCAGCAGCCTGCCGACAGACGGCTGCAGCAGCAGCACCGCACGCCGATTAGCAAAAGTTTTCCCTGGCTTCTGCAGTGCCACGATACTGTATCGGAGTGAAACAAAAGGCTGCAGCATCACCTCCGCGTGGGCTGCAGCCTCCTCTGCCGCCGCGCTCCGCATCCCGGCGGCAATTAGTACTGCCTTAAATACCGAGGGGTACTTCGTGTTTATTTACGATATGGTGATGAAAGCTTTAACTAATGCTTATTTAAATGATCACGTTTTCTCCCTGAGTTGCAATCGAATGCGTATATGGCTGGTTTTAAACCTTCCTACCCTCCCAGCTGGATCAGTGCCCGCACAGTGTCTGAGCCCTGGTAAATCAGACTGAGCAGAAGTTTCTTTTCGCAGCACAAGTTTGGATGCGCTCAGCAGTTATTTATTTATGTCAAGAAAAAAAGGTTTTTCACAGTTAACATAAAAAAGTTCTTATCCTTTCATAATCTATACAACTTAATACAAAACCTATTTCCTTTAATAATCAGTAGTATTATTCACGTCTGTTCTAGGTGAATGAAATATCCTTTATAGCCATCACAGTAACTGGGCTATTAGAGTCCCAGATGCCTACTAGGAGATGTAGTTTTATAGGGACTACATAAAATTTTATTCAGATAACTTCTTCACTGTCAAGGCAAAAGTGATGCTTTAGCCCTTGGTTCTCTCTCGTGGGGCCGTGCTGTGGCACAGTGCCGCCGTGCTGGGGACAGGGAGGGTGGCCGGGCACCGCGCCTGCCCTGGCTGGGCAGGTACGAAGGGCCCGTGGGCTGGTGGGCCCGTGGGACGTAACACACCCTGTACCCTGAGCTACCACGTCACCTGGGAAGCTTCGTGCGTTGTTTTTTTCTCTCTTGGTGTGTCTGTCTTTTAAATTAAACTCCAACTCGTGAGACTTTTGGACGTACTTTGGCAGGACCCTTCAGAGGGCAGTCGGGACTGATGCAGTGTGTGACTTTGGGCGTTTGAGCGCTTGTGAGATCACCTCCTGTACATCTAAATTACTCCCCATAAAAGGTTTTTAGTCTTGTTTAGAAATGTCGAGTTTGTTTTATAGGGATCCTCGAGGCTGTAAGGAAAAGACTTTAAAGGTTCACAAACTAGTTATTAATTAAGAGATTCATTACTTGGGAGCTATCACGCAGCTCCACGACAAGAACATAAGCATCCTGTGCGTGACCTCTCACCTTTGGCCAACGTTATTTTCTACTTTGAGTTTGATTCCGTTACTTTTCCTCCCATCACCTAGTGGGAAAAACGCACCGGACCAGCGCTGCGTAACTTGGGCAGAGCTGTACGATCGCAGGCCAACATCTGTCGCGTTCCTCCCGGTGCGGCAGAGCCGCGGGCACAATGCGCGACCACCCTCCGCCCCCCGAGGGGCTCAATGGCCCCGCGACAGCCGGCGGCCCCCAACAAAGGGGCGGCGAGCGGCCCCGGCCGCCCTTTGTCCCGCTCCGCGGCCGCGCCGGGCTGCGCTTCTCCGCGCATCTCTCTGGCAACCAAACCCGACCCCCCCAGCCCAGCTCCCGGGGCAGGCGGAGCGGCGGCGGGGGCAGCCCCAGCCCCGGCCGGGAGCCCTCTCCGCCGCCCCCGGCCCGCAGTCACACAGCACCGCCCCGCCGGGCATGGATGTGGCCCCGGGAGGGAGGTGGCGGAGCCGCCGGTCCCGGGCAGCCCCGCTCACACTGCGCCTTTATGCCGTTTTCTTAAGGGCTATTGTTCCGCTGAAGACTCCGTGTCTTTTCAGCTCGCTCCGGGTGAATGGACGAGGCCCGACATCTGCCGGGATCCGCTCCATTCGCATGCAAATGGGCGGCCGGGGCCGCGGGCAGCCCCGCCGCACAGCCCCGCTCCCCCCGCCGCCGCCCCCGGGACACCGGGCCACGCGGGCACCGAAGAGCGGCGATGAACAGCAAAACTAACCCTGGGCACAGCGAGAGCGCCCGGAGGGGAGGAGGGCGATGCTGCGGCCCCCGCTGCTCCGCGGAAACACCGCATCCCCCGTCCCCACCGCCCGCAGGTGCGAGGCGACGCAGCCCCGGCTCCGGGATGCTCCCGGTGCGGTACGAAATCGCCGCCCGCACGGGAAGCCTTGCTGCCCGCTGGACCTTCCCCGGCAGCGGCCGGGGGGGCACCACCTCCCCCGGAGGCGCGGCCGCTACCGCAAACTTTCCTCCCTCCCGGCCGCGGAGGTCTCCGCCGCCCCGGAGCGGAGCGCATCCCGCGGGCACTGCGCATCCCGCGGGGCTCCCGCAGGCCCGGCTCCCTCCCTCCTTCTCCCCAGCACTTACCGGCGGCCGGGGGTCGCTGCCCGCGCACCCGCCGCTCTCCCCCGGGGCTGCCCGCGGCGGGGCGGCACATCCGCTGCTGCTGCTGCCGCGGTCTCACCGCGCCGGGCTGCGGAGCGAAGCAGCGGGGTAGAGGGGCGGGATTTCCCTCTCTCCTTCCTTCCTTCTGCCTTTCCTTCCCTCCCTCCGCCCGGAAAGGGGGAGCGGCGGCGGGTGGATGCGGTACCGGTACCCGCCCGCTCTGTGCCGCCGCCGCCGCCGCGCACCTGGGTAGGCGCCGCCGGTCAGCTGACGGGCTGCGACCCCATTGGCCAGCCCCGCCTCCGCCCCGCCCCCCGCGCCCCGCCCACCGGAGGGCGGAGCCAGTGGCTGAGCGCTGCTGCTGTGTTGCTACTTCATTCATCGTTAGGTTTCAGAGTTAACAGCTCCTGTAAGAAGATGGACTCACATCCCCCTCCCAGCGGCTGTTGGCAGTTATTTGTGCCCTCCGGAAGGTGTGGCATCACCAACACATCCTGGCTGGCCTCGGGAAGGAAAATGTCAGCGTCGTTATACATAACACAGAATCACAGAATCAACCAGGTTGGAAGAGACCTCAGGGATCATCGAGTCCAACCGTTGCCCTGACACCACCATGGCAACTAGACCAGGGCACTAAGGGCCATGTCCAGGCTTTTCTTAAACCCCTCCAGAGATGGTGACTCCACCACCTCCCTGGGCAGCCCCTTCCAATGGCTAATAACTCTTTCTGTAAAGACGCTGTATCCTAAGGCAGAGCGTGGACCCGTCGGGGAGGTAACTTCCCACCTACCATTTGAATCTTGTTTCTAAATTATTTACAGACTTCACATAACAGGGACACAAAGGATCAAGGTGTAATGGCAAAGTGTTGTGTGTCGTAGTGGCCGTCTAGGATTAAAACATCAGATTTTCTGTCCTCCGTAGAGAGGCAAACCTCTGTCCGTAGAGGCGTGCGGTGCTGCTCGCAGTGGTAACTGCTGTACTGCGGTAGCTTGCTGTGCCCCGAGGGTGAGCACAGGGCGCTGCCAATTGAGGCGGTGAAAGATAGGGGAAATTTTCCTATAGGTAAGTAAAGCAGCATTAGTCGCTGAAATTACGTTCTTGAATCCTTTATGGTTGAATAAGAGATTGATGAATTAGCTGGGAGAAAAATAGGCGACGAGTTCAACCCGAAGAGTTATTTGAGCCTGAAATTCAAGGATTTAAAGCTGCCCGTGTAAGCCCTGGGATATGTGCAGCTTCCCGTTCACTCCCTTTGTCTCTTTTTTCAGTTATCTTAGTCTGGAATTATTGACTGGCACATTTCCCTACGTTTTCTTGTCCTCATCTCCGTCTTTACCCGCTTTGCTGGCCGAGTTCCCTGTGTGTGCTGGGGGGGGTTCTGCAGCTGGACGTTGGAGTGCCGTCTGTCCAGCCTGGAGCCTTCAGTGCCACCTTTGGGGGCATCCCCCAGGTATGACAGTGCAGCACACACACAGGCACCCGAGGGCGCGATGCCCACGGAAAAAAGAGTGCTCCAAGTACGTATCCTCTGTCTGAAGCTTCACGTTGGATCTTAAGAACAATTAGTCCGTGTTAGACAAGGAGTTGCTGGCTGGACTCGACGCCAGAGGCCAGCTGAAGTTTTGGCAGTGGTATAAAAGTCAGCTTTTCTTCATACCTTTAAATCTTTATTTCCTATTTTTTTTATTATTCACTTAACCAACGGAAGGGAAAGCTCTCACGGGAGGATGCTGTACTGCCTCATCCCTCGTACTCTTTATTAGCACAAGATAATGGGAACTCTGCACGCCTCAACAGGCAGCCCTGACTGACAAACACCCAACAAAGCCAGCAGCCTGCAAGTGCAGGGGATCATTTTCACCCTTGTGCCCTGCACGAAGCCGTTGCAATCACATAGGCAGAGTTTGCTTTTTTCTTCTCAGCAAGGGTCATTAGCCATTGGAAGGGGCTGTCCAGGGAGGTGGTGGAGTCACCATCTCTGGAGGGGTTTAAGAAAAGCCTGGCCATGGCACTTAGTGCCCTGGTCTAGTTGCCATGGTGGTGTCAGGGCAATGGTTGGACTCGATGATCCCAGAGGGCTCTTCCAACCTGGTTGATTCTGTGATTCTGCTGAGCACGGCGTGGATAAAAAGGTGCTGGTGTCCAAGGCAGGCTGAGCTCCACGCCTCCTCCTGGGGTATAGAAAAGTGATGCCTTCTCAGGAAATGATTTTTAAAATTGGTTTAGGAATTTATAGCGAGGAAGACCCTTGATATGAGTTAACAATAAGTTAAATACGTAGCAAATACGGTCTTTAGTTAATGCTTCAGATTTCCTCTTGAGGCAATGAATTTTTTCTGAAAGTCCAACGGGTCATTTGGGTAACATTAAAAGTGAAGTTTTTCATATATAAGGAAATTGAATTTTCAGCAGGAACTCATCAATGTCGCCCAAAGAGCCGCTTTTCCTTCCACAGAGTCCGTTCTCATCAGTCCGGGTGTTACTTTTCCCATCTATCACTTATTCCTGAGGCGGAAGTAATGCAATAGCAGATGCTGCTTGGAAAACCTGCTGTGTTTTTGCTGTTTCAGGGCAGGGAATTTATTTTCACTTTCTCAGTGGAGCAGATCCATCCCTTCACATAGGATTAGTTACGTGCCATCACCGTGCTCCTCTCTGCAAATACTTCTTTGGCCACACAGAGAGAGGACGGCTCGGCAGCCCCCGTGCAGCCCTGTCCCTCGTGGCCTTGTAACGGGTGGGTTTGGAGGGAATGGTCTCTGCTTTATTTTTCACAGTGTTGTTGATCATGAGGCTTGTCTGGGTTTGTAGGAGCACTGCTGCACCCGTCCTGTGTACATACACGTAGGTTTGTAAGAGGCTTGCTAGGGGAGAAGTGCTTTCTGTCTGTCTTAAAAGGCATGTCTGTCTGAAAATTCAAGCTTCTAGAACGATACTTACTAAGAAAATGCCAGCTGCATTAAAAAAAAAAAGGTTTAATTCCTCCTGATTGCATAGGAAAGCTTGAAAGGCATAAACCTGATGGACCTAAAACCTACATGCAAACAAAAAGGAGGCAAAATATAGTAAGCATTAAAATTTTACAGTCTTAAGCTGTCTTTGCTTCTAGGCAGTTTTCACAACATTAAAACTTTGGGAATGAGAATAATGTTGAGATGGAAATTAAAACATCTTTCATTCCTATAGACTACAAATGGATATTTTTGTGCCGTAAAGATAGTAGAAGCTGTTTTTTTCTCCCAGTCTGGTATCTGTAGGGTAGCAACAGCTCCAGGAGCAGCTGCTGCAGGACCTCTTGGACTAAGGGGAAGGTTTACACTGAAGGGGAAGGGGAGCAGATTTTCCTCTCTGTCATCTCCCATGAACTGCTCGAGGTACAATCTCCGCAAATACTTTCCCGTCAGCAGGATTCAGGCAGGACTTGGTGCTCTTCCAAACACTCCTGCTCAAGTGGCCTTAAAAAAGAAGCTCCCAGGAAAATCGGAGATTTCCCAGCATTTGGGCTGAACGTTGTCCTTTTTCATCGCCTCTTTGTTCTCCTCTCCTTCCATGTCTTCTGGCTTCATCCCCTTATTCCTCTGTTCTCATTGCATTCAACTGCTTTCCTGGTTCATCTCCATCTCCAAAAGTGTTGTGAACCTAGTATGGTGCTCGCTGCCATCACCGTGTTCACTCCCCCCTGTTCACTGCCCCGTACCTGGGAAGTGATATCAAATGGGAATGCCAGGTAGAAGGGGCACCACCAAAAAAAAAGAGACTTGCTACTGGGCAGGTGAAAATCTCTTGCCCTTTGTCCCAACAGTAACAGCTCCTCATCGATATGAGACTCAAATAAGTCCATAAACGTGGGCAGCAGGTAGTTGGGATTTTTGGAAGAGAAGTATGATTATTGCTGAAGACTTATTTGTCAGTTAAGCAGAGAAAGAGGTATTACAGTTTGTGTTTTGGGCCAACAGGTTTCTTAGCTTAGATGACACTTGCTGTTAGCGAGATGAGACACGACCAGGTTCTCTGTTCACCCAGGGTTTCAGATGCTGTGCATTTATTTTCAAAATTGCAGGAGTGTGCTGGATTTATTCAGAAAGGTACCAGCGCTGCACATGCAAATTACCAGTGAGTAACTGTGTAAGCCAATGACCAATTACATCAATAACTGGTTATTTGCATAATGCATTCCCAATTATGCATGCGGATATAATAATCGCAGGCACAAATGGTATAAGTGATTGCAGGTGCAAAAGTGTGGATGCGACCACATGTGTACGGACTACAAAAAGCAACTCGGTGTGAACAGCAGTTGCACCAGTCACCACGGTGCTGCTACACAGGACCCGGGAATTAAAGTCTTTGTTTTGGCCTGGAAGTTCCTTCTACCTGCGGGTTGGAATTGCATTCTGTTCTCATGAGAAATAACCCAGCTCTTCAGTAGCAACGATTACTGTGCTTCACCCTTCCTTTTATTGGCAATTCTCTATACGTAGGCAGATGAGAACATCTGGATCGTAGGGAATTCTATAATAAGGAGCTAAAATGACACCAGGCAGTGTTTTTAAAGCAGGTCAGTCCTTTCACACACTATTCCATCTCACTTCTCTTATGTATTATTAATTGTGAAGCTTTTCCTTTTGGTTGATGTATCTTTTCCCAAATGATCTGTTGTGTGAATGTTTCATGAGGAGGGACTCTAATCGCATTTCAGCGTTTTGCTAGGAACCCCCCACAGCTTCTTAGAAAGCCGGAGCACCTTGAAGACAACTGAAGAATTTCATTTCAAACATATAATTTGTGTTTACTCCAAGAGTAAAAGTGATAACATGCAGATGTAAAAGTGATATGCAGAGTATGAACCCCCTTTCCACTGGATTCCCGTCATGTGCTAATGGGTGAACGTCCATGAAAACATTTCTTTGCATCTTCTGATACAAGAAGTGATGTGCTGTATTCAGTCAGTCAAAAATCTGCTCTTCTCAACTGTCCCAGTGTAGAGGTCACACACAGCCAGGGCTGAGCATGCAGCTCTCACAGAGGTAGGCTTGACTCGGGTCTTAAGAGTTGAGTTTGCAGTTCCTTAGGAACACGATGTGAGGGAGTTGTTTCCGTCTCTGGGAGAAAGGTTGGCGTCTTGTTGTCTAACTCAAGGACCTGAATAGGTCGACATTTCATTTTATGCAGTCTCAAGCATGCCTGAGATACGGTTCTTCTTTACCAGGATAATAAAATTATTACAAAAGGACTTGCATAGAAAAACCTATGATGGAGCTCTGTCGAATTACTGACATGGTATTTCCCGTTAATGCCACTGACCTGGGTTTGCCCGCTCTGGCTGCAGCACCACCATAGCAGAAACAGCTCTGGGGTTGGTTTCAGAGCCACTTGTGATACCAAATGAGATAATGAAGTATTCCTTCCCATCTAGTTCAGCTGCTGCGTTCGGTATGCCCAGCTTAGAACCATCTTCTTTCCCCTTTCTCTTCCCTCCTAGTTCTCTACTCAGAATATTTTGGCTGTGTCAAAGAATTCAGTATTTCTTTTTAAGTTTATTTTTTCCTGTGGCTTTTTTGTTGAAAACCTTCTTAGTGTGAAATTAACTTTGAAACTCATGGACCTGATGAGGTATTGAACTGACATCTGCAGATCTGAAGACCTGCTCTATTGGAGAGAGATCCCCAACGGGATGTTACTTGGCCAAAACTAATATCTTTTTTGCTCAATATTTCTGTGTATTAATATCTGAATATAGCATCTCAGTTATTGTGGTTTGGGTTTTTTTTTCCTGATTCTGTGTGAAATAAGTGAAAATACTCCGCAGTAAGTAAACTGTAGGGGAACCCGTTAACTTTCAAGTGAGTAGTGATATAAAATCTTGACTGTGTGTCTGCTGTATAGTGGCATGTTTAAAAAAAAACAAACACCAAACCCATCCTTTGTGGCTTTCCATCTAGCTCGGAGACAAGGGTTTCTGTTCAGCAAAAAGCAGTTCTTTGTGGCTGGTGCCCACGGTGTGCCCTGGGCAGAGGGCGGCTGGTGTGATGGCTGGGGAGCCGGTGCCTGCGGGATGGGGCCACGGAGGAGCTGGGTCTGTGCGAGTGAAGGGTCTGGAGGGTCTGACCTACGAGGAACAGCTGAGGGAGCTGGGGGTGTTTAGCCTGGAGAAGAGGAGGCTCAGAGGTGACCTTAGTGCAGTCTACAACTACCTGAAGGGAGGTTGTAGCGGAGTGGGAGTGGGCCTCTTCTCCCAGGCAACCAGCGATAGGACAAGAGGACACAGCCACAAGCTTGGCCAGGGGAGGTTCAGGTTGGACATTAGGAAGCATTTCTTCTCAGCAAGGGTCATTAGCCATTGGAAGGGGCTGCCCAGGGAGGTGGTGGAGTCACCATCTCTGGAGGGGTTTAAGAAAAGACTGGACATGGCACTTAGTGCCATGGTCTAGTTGCCATGGAGGTGTCAGGGCAATGGTTGGACTCGATGATCCCAGAGGGCTCTTCCAACCTCAGTGATTCTGTGATTCTGTGAGTGGCGTGGGGACGACTGAGCCCGGTGCCACCTTCGCGTCCTGCGGGGAGAGGTTGCACGTGTCTGCCTGGCACTTTTAAGTAAGACTGAGCACTCAGTCTGCCTAGGGAGCGTGAAGGTACAGCAGGTCGCTTTACCCTTCCCAGTGCGGGGAAGGATCTGAAGCTGCTGTAAATTACAGCTTACATTTTACTCGATGAATCAGTGATACACAATAAAAGTCTTGTACTCATGGTCAGTTGAGACAATGGAAATTTTGGGATCTATACGCTACATTAATGAATTATGCTCTTTTGTGTGCGTGTTGGGGAGGTGGGCAGCATTCTTTTATAGCAGGCACAGTGGTATTTCTATTTTTAATAGAAATAATTTTAAATTCAAATACAATCTGGTTTTAATGTTAAAAGACTTGATTACAAGTATGGTGTGAGACTGTATGTTCTTTATGACAAAAGGAGTGGAGAAAGGTAGGTAGAAATAAAGACACTGCATTGTTTTTGGTGAAGCACCCGTTGACTAAGCTAACTAGATCCTGGAGGTTCAGCTTCCCCCGAAGCCAGGCTGCGATTCTGAGGTGCCTGCAGAGAAGATCACTTAGGTTTCAACCTTGCATGTCAAAATGGAAAGAGAGCTCCTGAGGTGGTGCTGGCAGAGGTGCGGTGGTTGCATCCCTACTCTGGAGAAGACGCACAGGAAAGGCATGTAGGTATGAAGTGTAAACGTCTGAGGTATAAAAGAGGCCAGTAACAGCATTTCACAGAAAATCTGCTGTCCCTTTGTAGGTGGTAGATACCCATTGCCATTCCTGTGCTGCTTCCCTCTCCTCGGTGGAGAGTTTCTCCCGTGTGAGTACAAATGGGTGGCAGTTTCTGGTGCTCCCCCGTGGCCACCTCCCACTCAGCCAGCGCCGTGGCTGGTGTCTCAGGCTCCTGGGTTTGGTAACGGGGCAGTGACGAAGACAGAGGAAGATGACAGAGGAATGACTTCGCAGTCTTCCTCTAGAGCTGGGATTCAGGAGGTGTCAGTTCAGTTGCTGGGTCTGTTACAGACACCTGCTAAACTGTTCCTCTCCTGTGAAATGAGGTCTCACAAACTTCAGATTTCCCTCTCGTCTGCTGTGGCTGCACTCCCCGCAGACCAGGAGGGAACAGAGAGTAGTCCGAGAACTGTATTTCGCGTGGCTTAGCCTGAACTGTAGCTCTATTAATACTAAGATAGATATAATTTAAATTCAGTTTGACCTTAAGTGGCAGCTGTGACAAAGCACGGCCTGCTTGAGGCCTGGATGCAATTATTTGGAATTGCTAAACACCACACTTCAATCACGACCTTTAGATTGCACCGGAGCCAGAGGAGGTCCCTGATTTTAACTTCTGAACTGCAAATCACCCCGTTGGAAAGAGGCTTCAGAAGCTATTATAATCACGGAGAATATTTTAAAGTGTGTAGAAGCTATAAGGAAAATATTTATTTTACACACTTGTCTGCATTTAATCCATAAATCTGTCTACTACGATAGTGTTTTACTGGTGTAGATGAGGCAAGTAAGCTGAGATCATAGCAGACGTGTCCTATAAGGCTTTACAGAAAATCATTGCTTTTTAATCCCTTTATCCCTGTTATTTCCTACCACTGTGAAAATCCAGCGGCAGGGAGAGCTGGCACAGTGGAGGACAGATGCATCATGTGTAATGCTAAGCGGGCAGAAATCCTTCTGTTTGTGTAATGCTCCAAACACATTATAAATGTCAATGTTGGAGCTATGTGTCCCACATAAATAGAAATAACTTATCAATACTCAACCGAGTGTGATACATCTTTGGGCCAACGTGCTGTCTTGATATCAACGTCCAATCTTCTAATTAGAGTTAGCCAGAAAAGTTGACCTGGACCAGTTTATGAACAGCAGATACCACCTAAGTGACTACTGGGGCATAAAAATTAGTTGTATACTGCATGTTGTATAACACCTGATCTCAAGCCTTTAATTTTATTTTTTTTTGCATAATTTTTTCCTTGCATAAACACTGAGAACATGCTTAGACAGTAGAATTGAGCTCCAACGTCCAGAGGGCATCTAGAGTTTTCAGGTGCATGATTGCTTCCTTGATCTTCGCATTAAAGCATCCTCCTGTCTGTAGTACAAATTTAATCAGCTGAGCTACATCCTCTTACGCTGCAAGGTCCGGGCGCCCTGAAGTTGGCTGATGGTGGCACCGTTTGAGAGTATTTGTACTACAAGGGTGAGGATGGGTTTAGTTAAAGTGCCCGAGAAGGGCTGATGGTAGCTGTAGTGAAAGAGAGAGGTCGCAAGGAGCATGGAGGCAGTGTCAGTTGAAGGTTTTTGACAACAAAAAGATGAGTTCTTTCAGCCATAATAATTTAAAACAATGGTTCATTTTTCTGCTGTTCCTGACATTTAGTAGAACTTGCAGGAGAGTGACAGGTTCTCGGGCTGTTCTCACCCGACTTTAAAAACATCTGCCTTAGGAAATGACTTTGTACCTCACCTATGAGCAGTTTTCCAATTATTTTACTAAATAAATACAAGTATTCTGTAAAAACAGCTGCTGCTTTTAGAAGATGTTTTTCCATATGGTAAAGTCAATCAAAGAGCATGTGCTGCTCTTAGATAAGTGTTCCAGGAATAGACGCAAAGAGCAGAGCTGAAGAGCTGCGATGCTGAAGCCCGGCGGGGCCCCCGCTTTCCCTCTGCCCTCAGTGTCCCACAGCCCCTCTGGCTGCCACAGTTCTTCGAGTTTTATTTAAGTTTTAATTTTTGTATTTAAAGGGATAGAGACAGCTTGCACTCCATCAGTGGCTTCCTTGTTTGCATCTCAGCATCCCGCCACGCACGTTAGAGGCTGTAATATCACCTCTGTTTGGTTGATGGAGATCAAACACCTCCAGAGCAGAGCACGTATTTGGCCACCTTCAGATAAGGAGTTTGTGGCAGGGCTGAGAGTTGAACCCAAAGTTTTTGAGTGCCAATCCAGGACTGGTTAATCACCAAACCCTGCTAGTCTTAAAAATACGTTTACGGTTTTTTTAGGTCTCAGATGGTACCATGGAAGCATTAATGCTCATGGTGACAGACAAACTGAGGTGACTTAATGCTCATGGTTAATGCTCATGGTGACAGACGAATGCTCAGGCTGCCCAGGGAGGTGGTGGAGTCACCATCTCTGGAGGTGTTTAAGAAAAGACTGGACATGGCACTTAGTGCCCTGGTCTAGTTGACATGGTGGTGTCAGGGCAATGGTTGGACTCGATGAGCCCAGAGGGCTCTTCCAACCTCATTGATTCTGTGATTCTGTGATTCTGTGAACAGAGCTTCCTCCCTCTAGACCATCTGTCCATGGCTTCCACGTGGAAAAAAACAGAAGATGTGGCCACTGGCCGCCTGCTAGACCCTGCTCCTATAATATCTCATTGGTTTCCTATCTGTTAAATTCTAAAGGCCTTTCTTTAAAGTTGTGGGGTTTTTTAAAAAATCAAATAATAGATTTATTCTTGATGTCTTGGGCACGTTATTGCAGTAACCTCATCCTTGGACCACAACTTTGGCAGGACACAGACATTCATAATGAGGGACTAGGTGTCCTGTGGAGTTTTTGTTACAAAAGAAAATGAACGAGTACGTTAGGAAGAAAGGGGGGAAATACAGCAGACTACTTTTTTGGCAACGCTTTGTGTTACAGATCTCATTTCTCTGGTTGCAGGTGCCTTCAGGCACCCATTTCAGTGAGCTGCTGTATTATGCTTAACTGTAGATGCTTCCCAAGTTTGCTTTTTGGTGAAACGGGCGTTTGTGCAGGTTCCCCGTAAAAATGACTGGTTGGGGTTTTACCAAGAACTCTGGCACGTTTCCATCATAAGAAAGGATTACATTTTTACAGAGATTTATCAAGATGGGAGTAGTGAAACACACATTTTAAACGTCCAGTTTAATCCTCTCTCTTCCCCCAACCGAGCCTATATGGGCAGGGTTTTTAGCTGGTCTGAACTAAAAGCTTCCTGAAAGAAATACATTTCCCTGTGGGACCACCCGGCTTTCAGTCCTGCTTCTGTGGGAAGGTAAGAGAGCTCTGTTTGCATTTACTATTTATGAGATGTGCATTCATATCGCCGAGTGACCACAGGATTCTGGGCTCTTAAGAATCTGGAAATGAGATGAAGCTCATTATTTTTTAATGCAAAAAGGATTATTGCGATCTTAGTGCAGGGATATGTAACCTCAGATGCGTGTCCTGCTGTGGGGTGTGCATTGAGGCTTTGGCTTTAGGAAGCAAATAAAGTACATGCAGTATTTCCCAGTCATTCTATTCAGCATATAAAAGCAATATTTATTAGAAATATCACTAAAGGGGATTTTTTTTTTTAATTGCAGACCATCACTTGTAGGAAATTGCCCTCCTTTTTGTGTGCATTTTACTTTCCAGTGTTGAGATAAATGCAGGGGCACGTTTTCAGAATAAAGCTTCTCCTTAATAAAAGAAGATTCATTATTCTCCACTCCTGTCTCCAAGCACAAGAGTTGGTCTCACAGTCCTAGGGGAAAGCAAAGTCTGATAACCAAGTAATTCCTTGTTAATTTTTCCCCAGTAAATTAGGATTTCCTTTTCGGACCGTGTTGTTGGGTGTGGAGCTCTAGCAGTGCCAGGCACTTCGGTGTTTCTGCAGATGGAGGCGGTGGCGTGTGTGTCTGGCTGCCTGGGAGCGATAGTCTCTGGTCTGGGAGATGGGGCCTCGTGCGTTAGGAGGAGAACCAAGCAGTGGGAGAGCTGCAGGACAGACATTAAACCTGATTATTGCAGTTTGGATATGTTTATTAACCAAAAAAGCTGGATTTTCGCTGCTGCCTGTTTCTATACAGAAACTATACCTTGGTATTGCACACTCGTGTGGCCCCTATTTAAAATACCTTGTTAAATACCTGTGATTCTGTGATTCTGTGTGATTCTGTGATTCTGTGATTTCTGTCTCCCAGGTGTGCTCAGCCCAGATGTTCCCTCCTGGCTCTGGGCTGGGCAGGGGGCCGGGCTGTGCTTTGGGATCGCCTGCCCACCCGTTCCCCCCGTCCCCGAGAGGCAGGAGGCACAGGCCGGCGAGATACCCCTGCACAGCACTGGTCCCTGCTTTATCCCCAGGGAAGAACAGGATAAAGCAAGGCGGCATTATCAAAGTGCCCTTAGGGGGTTTGGTGACCAGCTCCCAGGGGACAGAGGCACTTACAGCCCTTCGGTGCCTTTTGAGACCCCAGACTAATTTCGTTCGCTGTGTTCTTGCTCTCTTGAGCTCACGCTCCACAAACGCGGTAATTGCAAGCATTTGTTTTGAACCGTAGAAGCCTGAGCTCCAGAGCAAGTTTTATTTACTGCAATTATATCTGGCAGGTAATTTCTAATAAACTCAAGGAAATGATAAACCTCTCGCTAAATTTACGAGCAGAAAAATAGGGCAAATTGATCAAATAAGCTGTTTCCTACATAATAAAAAACTTATTACGTGCATAACACCCTGGAACAGAAATAGCTCTGGTGAAACCATAAAGACAGGCAGGAACTTGGTAGAGGGATCTGGGCAGAGTTTTTAAATTTGAGTTCACTCCTAGCGAAGAGCCTAAGAATCCTCCTTAGCTCCAAAACACCCCCCGCACCTTGGCCCTGCCCTGCCTGGAGGGTGCTGGGTTGTTCTGAGATGCAGCAGCCCCATTCCTGCCCTTCTCGCTGTTGGCTGAAGAGCAGTCTTCTTCCAGGAGCAGAGAGCACCTCACGTCCTTTCCCTGTTTATTGAAGATGAAACCAAAGTGTTCCAAATATAATATGTGAGATTTGTTCCACATCTCATTTAACCAAATGTCTGTACAGTGTCACTGAATCTGAATTTCAAATAGCTGAATTCAGGTAGTGGTTTTTTTCTAAAATGAGCTTTTAATAATTATTGAGCTTTTTCATCTCTGCTGTGTAGCTTAATTTACATAAAAAATTTGAATTTCATCTTAAATTCTCAATCTAGCAGTGTTAACACCTCTCTGAGATAAGTAAACGATTGCTACAAATTAGGTCTGGGCTTGGATGCCGCAGCTGATTAACATCACATAAGGACAATTAACAGCATTTTTAGGAGCGGATAGGAAGAAATTCTCATATGCAGTTGAAGCTATAAAGAGAATTTTAGGAGGTGTGTAATTAGGCAAATTAGGCTAGGGTAGTGGCTTTAACGTACCTACCCCGATAAAAAGCATTTATGGATTCCTTAAGGACCATATAGGTTCTTTAAAGACTATGGTCTTACATGTCTTTTAAAAGATATATTTACAAAACATTTTAAATGTCAAATTTATTCCACATTAACCCTCACACCAGTTCTAAGTGCTCTGGCATTGCCAGGAAAATTAACGAGAGGTTCCCTGCCTGAGCTCTGAATTTCTTTCTCATTTGAGTTTGAATAAGGAGAAAAGATGGCTTAGGAAATGAGAGCGTACACTTAGCCAGGCTAAAGAAAGGTGACAGCAGAACTGGGTCTCTTCGATTTCCACGGTAACATCTCTCTGCATTCCCTTCTGATGGCGTTTTTTAAAACCATTCGCGGGGCAGTGGTTGAAGGAGCTGCCGTAGGGCTGGAGAGGCCGTGGAAAATAATACGAACGTAGCTTTTGCATTGTCCAACGTGAAGTGTCATTATGTATGACCTCGTGTCACTTCGTGCTTCTTAGCCGGGAGAAGAGGAGGCTCAGAGGTGACCTTAGTGCAGCTACAACTACCTGAAGGGAGGGTGTAGCAGAGTGGGAGTCGGCCTCTTCTCCCAGGCAACTAGTGATAGCACAAGAGGACACAGCCTCAAGGTTCGCCAGGGGAGGTTCAGGTTGGACATTAGGAAGCATTTCTTCTCAGCAAGGGTCATTAGCCACTGGAAGGGGCTGCCCAGGGAGGTGGTGGAGTCACCATCTCTGGAGGGGTTTAAGAAAAGCCTGGACATGGCACTTAGTGCCCTGGTCTAGTTGCCATGGTGGTGTCAGGGCAATGGTTGGACTCGATGATCCCAGAGGGCTCTTTTCCATGTATATTGCTGAAGTTTATTCTGCTATTGAAACACTGTACAGATATCCTTATCTGTCCTGAAACTTCAAATACATCTTTGCTTCTTCTAAAATAACCTTGGAAATGTTTTTCATCAAAATGAGTGAAATAGCAAGAATAATAGATGTTGTAGGATTTGTATCCAGTACAGTTTCCTACTTCTCCAAATACTTTTGGAAATGCTGATTGATTTGTAACAAAGCTTGAAATGTCACCAGGAGGAATGAATGAGAAATACACTACTGTAAGGTATGTTGAAGTTGAAATTGGCTCAAAGTTTTAACATTTAGAGGTGCTTTTTACTTCTTTTTCTTCTTTAACTTTTCACAGCAGTCAAATAGTTGGAAAGATAACTGGGAACAAAATGCACATAGAGGAGATTAATAAATTATGCTCTTATTTTTGGCATGTTTACAAGAGAGATGTGTTAAAACTCCAATTCAATGACAAAAGAGAGGATTGCTCTACTTAAAGCCTGTTCATTTTGGTAAAGTGGGGTGCTGCACTGCTGTGTTCTGAGTGATCACAGAATCAATGAGGTTGGAAGAGCCCTCTGGGCTCATCGAGTCCAACCATTGCCCTGACACCACCATGGCAACTAGACCAGGGCACTAAGTGCCAGGTCCAGTCTTTTCTCAAACCCCTCCAGAGATGGTGACTCTGATAGACTGCATCCACAGCCCTGCCCTCATCTACTAAGCGGGGAATTTGTGGTAATTGAAACTGCAAAATCAGGTAACCATTGTGTGAAGTCCGGCCAATTCGTGACAAAGCAAGAAGACCCTTCAGTGACGTTCAGGCTGCTCCCAGGCCGCCAGCTCTCCCGCACCTTGTCCTCGCACCCTCCCCTCGCTGGCTGTACTCCAGGCTTCGCAGCGCCCAACGCTCGTCACTCCTCAGGTTAGAAATGTGTGGTGCCTTCTAGGGTTTGCTGCTTTTATTTTTCCTGATGAATTTACTCACTGGAGTATAAAAAACAATAACAAAAGCCTCGGGACCTATCTCACTGAAATTAGTCTGTGATTGCTTCTGGCTGGTGGAAGGTTTACAGCATCTGGAGCTGCAGCGTTGGGGAGATTGTGACTCACAGAATCAGAATCACGGAATCAACCAGGTTGGAAGAGCCCTCTGGGCTCATCGAGTCCAACCGTTGCCCCAACACCACCATGTCAACTGGACCAGGGCACTAAGTGCCATGTCCAGGCTTTTCTTAAACACATCCTTGGGCCTCGCTCTCCCCCGTCTTCTTCCTTCAGAAACCGCTGATACTTGGGCAGTGCAAAAGCAAGACGGGAGCCGAGCAGTGAGCTGTAACTGAGGGCATCTATAGTCCCTGAGAACACGCTTTGCACAAGCGCGTGTGTGTATCATCCTCCCTGCGACGACAGTAGCCAGGAGGTTACACCACTGGGCACCTTCTCAGTGCTGACCACAGAACAGGGTAAAAATGCTGACAAATATGGTATCACATCCTGTGCAGGGGATTTTGTGGGAGGAAACCAGGGCCCTTTTCTCCATCCTTTCATCCTCATCCCTTCATCCCATCATCTTCATCTCCCTCTCCTGCTGTACTGAGAGCTGTTCCCTGTGCCGTGATGATGGTGTGATGGTGAGGAGAGGAGGGGAAGCGAGAGGTACTGAGCAAAACTGCATCCTCATGTTCACGTGATGGCTTACAGGTGACACCAGGAAAAAAAAAACAGGTTCTAAAGTTCCAGTTCATGCCTGTGTTGAAGCTTGCTGCCCCATCAAGGCCCTTACTGCAGTGCGTCTGTGAACGGTGACGCTTGGAGGAAGGTCAGGAGGGAGCAGCATTGCAAATGAATGAGACTCCTGTCTGCCTTAATCCTGGGGCTGTAATTATAGGGCTCTCTCATCTTGTTTCTAGAATGTTTTTTAGCAGAAAAAGGCTCAAAATGAATCCACCTATCTCATTTCAGCCTCATGATATGTTTGTTCGACATGAAAAAATCAATGTTGAACTAGAATTTTGTGGGGAAGGAGAAGATCCGTGGAGATTATGTTGCTATGTCAGTGCAATTGCATGTTTTACTGTTGCATAGACTAGCTAGTTAATAAGGGCTCCTTGAATACGAGGTCTGTATTATGTTTATTGCTGTGCTGGTCTGTAGAAATCAATCCTTGTAATTTTTATTGGTGACCACATGCTATCTTCGGTATCATTATAATTGTGTCTGTCGTTGATTGACAGCAGCCAATAATCAAAAGCCTTTTTGTAATTCTGATCCCTCGTCAAAACACAGAGGGCAGGGAGTGTCCTTGTGCCTGATGCCCTTCTCTGGCGCGCGGGTGGTTCCTCAGAGCCCTTGTCTGCTGCTTTCCTTCGATGGAGAAACCTGCTTGGCAGTTAGGGATAGTTTTGTGCTTGGCTGGGGAAAGGTGATAAGGGGAGAAAAAAATGCCTCCTTTGGAGAAGTAGCACATAATTATCCTGGATCTCTGTCTCGGCTTTTTATCTGATCTGGAGAATGAAAAGGAGATGACTTAAATGAAATGTGAGTGAGATGGTCGTCTTGAAAATGGGAGTGGGATGGAAGCAGATGCTGGAAGGAGATCAGTCCTGGGTGTCCTGGACATGTTGGCTGAGAGATGTCAGGAGAAGCCAGAGGAGCTCCTCCGTAAGCCACCAGACTGGCTGCAAAGGACTCGATCCTTCCTTTTTTGAAGAAGCTATGAGTTAAGTTAGTTATAACGCTTGCTTACCTCTTAACTTTAACCTTATGAAGGTTTGATTAGTGAATATGAACTCAGATTAATTTAGTCATCATCTCCACCATGCCTGCAATAAGAAATACCCACTGTATATTAGACCTAGAGAAACTCAGGTTAGTATGTAGTGCTCATGAGAAAAAAATTGCATTTACCTGCATACATTACATTTCTCTTCCCTTGGCTGGTAATCCTCTGCGTGTTATTCTCATGACTGCTTAAAAGATTTTTGAATTAATGTTGAAATTGTTCATTTGGGTAGCAGAAGCATCTGTTTCAGTGCTATATCCTTGGCTGGTATTTCTTCATTAGATGGTGCACTAGCAAGGCACTTGAGATGCGGGTTATAAAAATACTGCAAAGGCACAGAAAACATTTGTTGGAAGAGTGCTCTGTGAATTCGTGTGCATTTCTTTTAGAAAAGATAACGCATATAGATGGGTAATATTTATTATTGCTTCTTTCCAGGGCCACGGAGAGGACTGCACCCCACTGATGGATGAACCTTGGAGGGAATCCTGCAGGTCAGTGGGGACTGCGCTTCTGGCTATGAAATCAGACAGCTGGAGACGGAGGATTTTGGATGCAGGTTCAGCGATGTAGGATGAGGGCTGATGGCACATGGGCGAGAGGGTTACACTCAGTTCTGTGTTAGGGACAATACAATCATCGCAGCTCCAGGCTTAGAAACAAGTTTCTTGACCGACCAAGGACAGCCTTCAGTTATGATTAAATCTTGTGTCCCTAAAGACAAAAGGCTTACACTGAATTTTATGTGAGCTGTAAATCACCGGGCTATCGTCAGGGCTAAGGTTAGGATTCAGGTTAGGGTTCAGACTAGCATCCTCAGGAACCCATTTTACTCTTGATCCTCTAAATCCCTGCTGGGGATAAAAGGCTTATAGTTAGTTATCAAATGATAGTGATGGCTCCCTCGGCTGTTTTTAAGCCCAGGTTTGGTGCAAACGTTAGATGAGTTTTCAGAGGAACAAAGTGCTCAAGAACTTGATCCATGGGTGGGTCTTGGCCCACGTTTTATAGGTCTTCAAGGAACCACAAGAAAACCATTTTTTCCTGCTCTTTGTTTTGAAGCCTAACCCTGTGGCACATGAACTGTTGGCATAAACTCAACTCAGAAGGAAATATGAACCATTTGTCAAGGGAAGCAGCAGCACATATTTTAGCCCTCGAGCCCTGCAGGCTTTCAGATATTACCCAATAAAACAAGCTAGTCCACTCTTGCCTTTTGAAACCCCAAACCCAATTTTAAGTCTGTTTTCTCCTTAGAGTTCACCCTATACCTTTTCTCCTTCTGGAAGACATTCTAGCCCCAGGAGCCGTGTCTGGCTGGGTGATAATCCTGCCCATCTTGCTCCCCTTTCTGAAGTGGAGCCCTAAGCCGAGCCTAAGGTCCCTGCAGTTCAGCCTGCCAGGCTCCGCACCGGGAACGTCCCTCTGCCCACTCCCCCGTGGCTCCTCCTGTGCAGTGCCTCAGGGTAATTACAGGTGTTGTGTTTGTTCGAGGAGAGGCAACTGGGTGCAAGAAATGGGGAAGCGAAGAAGAAAGATTGAGGACACAGAAGAAGCGTGAGAATGAAGGCTGGAAGGAGCTTCTGGGGGGTTTCTCATGTTTCCCGACCTCCTGAGGTTGCTCCACGTCTCCCCAAGGATGCACACCTCACAGCTGAGAGCCACTGGTCTCCACAGCCTGAGGTTTTCTTGGCTTGAAGTTCTGATCTGGGCCAAATTCCAAGCATTTACTCATTTAGGTTAGTAAATCTAAGAGAAATTAAAGATGAAGATGTATTATCAGAGTCTTTAGCTTCTGTGTAATAGTGGTGCATGCCTATGATTTTGTCATTACATCAGTTCTTGAGAAGTAGAAATTGCTTTCAGTAATTTAATTCTTACTCTATTTTATTGAGTTCTTGTGGTGCTTCCTGGACCCCGTGTCTCTTCGCTGGGTTGTAATAGGTTTTTACAAATTTCCCTTGAATATCCGTGTCTTCAGGAACATCAAATAACTGAATGGCATATCCATTCTCTTTCACTCATAACCAGACTGGGTTTATATGTACAGTTCATAGAGCTTAAGGCTGGACAGGACCATCTGATCGTCTGTTCTGCCTCCTGCCCTTGTATTGGCTGCAGTAGCTTATATTTGACTAGAACAAATCTGAAGTGAAGGCATCCGGCTTTCATTTGGAGTCTGCAAAAGATGGACAACGCTCTGCTTTCCCAAGTGATTTGTTAATTACTAGCACTGACAAGTATTCGTGCTTTATTTTTGCTTTGAGTGTATCCACCTTAGAGCATCTTCAGGTGTTGTTCCCTGGTACTCCTTCATTCGATGTTTTCTCCAGGAAAACCCTTGCTCTCTTTCTTTCCCCGCAGAGCCAGGCTACCCGCACCCAGGTTTTTCTCTCCTCACCTGGAAGATGCTCTTTCCAGCCGCAGTGCCAACCCTTTTTCTCCACTTTTCTCGTTTGTTCTGGAACGTGTGGGTAGGAGAACCGTGGGGAGCGGGCCAGTGCTGCAGCGGAGGGGATGTCGCTGCGCGGGTCAGAGCTTCAGGGTCTGTCCTGGGACGGTGCCAGGGCTGGACCACAGGCAGGGTACCTGGGGGAGAGTCACTCTTTTAAAGCATCTTTTAAAGTAAATGGGATTTTTTACCCAGCAAGCGCTAACTTTCATTCATTTGGTTTATCTCAAGCCAGTTTGGTTTGGTTCAAAGTACAATACTCGCACCAAATTTTTTTTTGGAGTGAAGTTGATGCTTTGATGATCTTCAAAGTTGGTTTCTGTGTCAGGTATGGATGATAAAAAAGGGCCTGGCTCACATGCTGTCCTTAAATAGCCTCTTCTGGTGCCACCATCGAAGGCAGAGCAGTGTGCTGCATGGGCCACTGGTCTAATCCAGAAGAACTTTTCTTATATTCTTATTTTAGGATTTAAAACTTGCATTCTAATCACTCCCCAGTGACTCTTCATGAAATACTATGGCTTCCTCCACAACAGCTTGTTCCAGCTTGCCCCAGCTTGCCCAAGGACTACAGCGTTCATTTAGGCTGGGCTTGCTCCAGGCCTGCTTTGCATACTGCCTTTCATCAAGCGTAACGTAGCACTGCACTTAATTAGAAGTATACACCCCACTGCCAGTGTTCGAGCAGAGCTGAGTTCATACCCTGAGTTCCACTTCAAAGGAAATCATCATGGGAAATCCTGTGTTTGTATCACTGTCCTTTATGTAGTGGTTAATACCAGTGATTGTTATAGAGCAGCAAAACATCTCGTATATTCTGTCCTTTAAACAGAAGGATTTAAAGATTACCAACCCATTAAAAATCATCCTCCCTTTTAGAAAATAAATAACGGCTCATGCCTCTTGCTCTGCAATTCAGAACAGGATATTTGATGCTTCAAAGTTTTTCAAGAAATTATACTGTAACGTGTCATTAAGCACTTCTCCACCACGAGTAAGAGTATCATCAACGTGAGTGTTACCCAGGATTACCCTGTAATCCCCACGGGCAGCCTGCCATACCTGCACAAATCCCCATGCCGCATCGAGTCGTGAAGGTGTTGATTCAGTGAAGGCAACTGTGGTTGTGTTTAATGCAACGTGCACGTGTGTGCTACGGTGTCCTTTTTAGCGTGGAATTAAATCCCAGCTGTTCGTTGTAAGTCTAACACAGCTCATGCTTTCCTTTAACCCAGGCAGCGTCCGTGTTCCTGAAGAACCAGACCCACCTCCTGCCCCCAAGGTCCCCGGCGGTCCGAGAGTCACCAGGGCTTTCCCTCTGGACTGGACAGGTGAGAAGCCCGTGTCTGGCTGATGGTCTGTGGCACTTGCATGTTGTCAATTTTTTCATCCTGAGGACTACGTGGGCAACGTCATATCTGGCAGCTGGCATTGCAACCAGTCACATAGGAAAAAGGATTATGCATTTGCATTTGTTTCTGAAACACATCTGATCTCTGCGACACAGCTTTGCAGGTGAACGTGCAGCAGCCGAGCAGCGGCATCCTCTGCTGCCACTAACGCTGCCTCTTCTTTGGCTGCACGTGGAAGCAGCTCACATGCAGCAAGGACACGGGAGTGACTTTGCCTGGGAACATAATGGCATCCCTGAGCAAGTCAGACGTGCAGGATTCTCAGGGGGCTTTCAATGGCCATGTTTCTTGTGAAAAGTAACTTTTTTCTGACTGCCAAATGATTTTTCGACGATAGGAAGCCTAGGTGTGTTTGAATGCAATTTGTACAAATGGTCCTGCTGGCATCTACGTTTATGGTGTGTGCGAGGTTTCCTCCCAGGTGCTCAGACTGCAGTCCTGGGGCTGTATTTTGTAGCCTGAAACCCCAAGCGATCCAAGGGCTGGGCTGGATTCTTTACTCCTCGCATCTGGTCCACGTTAAGCAACCCCTTAATGCTGCCCAGGCTGAGCCCCACGGGCAGCACCTCCCCACGCCCTCGCAGCTGGAGCAGAGCAGACCCACAGCTGCGCTGAGTTATAACCCAGCAACTTTTTCTTCATCCTCAGCTTCAGCTGGGTGCTGGAGGGTGCCCGACCCTCATATCTGCTGGTGTCTGGCCAAGTGGGGATGCAGTTGGGAGACATTGTGGAGCCCCTTTGCCCTTCCTCTTGTGTGCTGAGGTGCTGGCTCTTCAGAAGCAGCTACCTGATAATGCACTTCAGGTAAGACTTGAAGCAGCTGCAGGTTGCTGTAATTTCACTGTGTGATCTTGCTGATAATAAGCAAAACAAGTTTGTTTTTTTCCTGACAGTGAAAGGGATGCCTAGAAAAACAAGAGCATGGCATTAAAAATAGCTCCAGGGAATCTGCTGTGCTCTGTGTAGCTTCTGTATTGCTATGCTATTAATAATGTGCTTCTGACAGCCAGAGAGCTTCCACTCCTTCCTCCAGCAGGTGCCAAGAAGCAATAGATAACCCAGTGTCATCAAACTTGTGCTGCCATGCACAACTTTAATAGGGACCCACACATTTCTGTGCCAACAGGTAAGTACATCACATGCAAATGAAGGGTTGTTCCGCTGTAACATTGTCAGATCATTACAATTTTCTGTGTTAATAACCCCTTAAAGGGGCTTTAAAATCCTACGTTGAATTTCAGGTGAAAGCCCTACATTACAGGTACCTGTTCTTCTTTGGTCTGTGGTTGCACCCCCAGCCAACAAGCTGCTGCTGGGAAGGGTGGGGTTGTGCCCTGCCAGGCTGCGCCTTTAATGTCCACAGCCATCATTTTGGAGACTGCTCTCTGTGCAGCGCTGTCCTTGGCCTGTGTGTACGTAATCATTTTGGTTAAGTAGAAAAAGTAATATTCTATTCATTTAAATATTGTAACATCTGACATAGCTGCAACGCTCCAATATTAATGGCTCGCTTGAGGCCAATTCTTCTACTCGAAGGGCTCTTTCCATCGCAAATTCATCATGCAGGCATCAGGCAAAGAGTTATCGTTCGCTTTTTTTCATGAAGGACAGATATTGATATTCTCCCAAGATGTGAAAGTAGGCCCCCTCGTCAGCAGTGCCTGGCGTACAGGCTGTGTGCAGAGGCTGTACCGTACGATTGGGAGGACCTGTGTAGCATTGGAGCGCTCTGCTTTCCTGGAGAACAGTCATGGGAATGCTCAGATGTTACATCTGCAGCCTAAAAAGCTGGATTTTTGTTGAGTTTTGTGTTCTTTGTTGCCTGTTTGTAGCAGGATACACGTTTTGGTCTGGGTGTAGCGAGCTCCTGTGCTTTGAAATTGCTTGAACGTTAATTGGAGACAAGGACGGATGTCTTTGAATAGCCCAAGGCGTCGCTTGTGGGGTGAGGGGACCAGACCAAGGGCTGCTCCTGGGCTGCAGTGCTGGGCTTAGCTTCCAGCTCTCCCCCAGTCTCCCAGGACTTGCCGAACAGACTGAAATGCTGTTGTTCCTGCTCAGCTGTGTGCTGAGATTACATGTGGAAGGTGAAAACCTTCTCAGCTGACAGCTTCTTCCAGCCTCCCTGCTTTGGGAGAGGGCAGGGGCAACAGTCTCCTGAAGCCTGCATCCCAGGCTTAGATACAATGCAAGGCACGGTATCACTGAAGACCCAAGCCTGTTTGGTTTTTGGGAGGTCTAAGAACACTATCCTATAGTAGCATCCCAGGTTTACTTAAGAAAGTATCTAGTAAATGCCAGTAAAATTAACGAACTGCTTTTGGCTGGTGGGTCTCCAGTGATGGGTGATTTGGAGTAGCAATGAACACGTGGTCTTGGTGCTGCCAGCTGAGGTCTGAGCGTTAGTATGTAGGGCAGAATTGATTGATTTCCTTGTCTAAATTATTTGCAAGCTTAGTCATTACTTTTGTAGCTGATAATTTCACTGGAGCTTGGGACCTGCCGTACTAGGGCTTATAGAAGTTTAACCATCGGTGAACTCCTAGGCGATAAATCGCCGTGGTGCTGTATTGCTCTTAAACTTCATCGAAGCACGTGGTTGAAACACCAGAAGCACAGAGGGTTGCAGGGTACGGCATTTAACCCAGCAAGTTTCAGGATTCGCATCCTGATCCAGTACAACCCTTGTGCCTGGGCCTGGTTTTAAGCTTGCCCTCTTAAAGCCGCATCCTGCGGCGCTCTGAGGTTCAAATCCCACTTTGCAGGTGGTTACTTTTCTGCAGGCATTTGTCTGCTGCTCCCAAGCATTTACAGCGAGGCCCCTCTTGGCTCTCTTGGATGAGAGCATTTAGCTCGCCAGTGGTTGCCCAAAGGTTGCCTGGTTGCTCTCAACAAGCACGAACAGCATCAGGGACTGTCTCCTCAAGGGCACGGGTGGGTTTTAGGTTGGGTTTCAACAGAGCTGTACCAAGACAAGCTTTCGGTGCTGGTTGGTTTTGTTTTGTTTTGTTTTTTAATTTATACTTGGCTATTTTTCTGCTTTTCACTTCTGAAAGCCATGGAGCTGTCTGCAGAGAGCGCCGTGAAGTTATTTGAAATGTCTGAGGCAACAGAGCCTGGACTGGTCCGTAGGTGATGTATTTATTTAATAATACATCTATATTTGTAATTCCAGCGACTGCAGTTTTGTACTGAGCAATGGACTGTGAGGCACATGCCTGCTGTGCTGGCGCTTGGGTCGGCTTTTTGGAGGTCTTGTTTAGTTTTGATTTTTTGGTTTTAGTATCTTAGCTAGCCTTTAACTAGTGGTGGGTAAGGTTACACGTGCTTAAGTCTAGAATTACCTGAAATAGCTTTCATCTGGTGTGACTGTAAGCTGATCACACTTGATTTCTGCAGTTTTAAGCAGCTCCCTTTAAATGTAATTAAACTACTTGGCAGGAAAATGAAAACTCAGTGAACAATATAACTGGGTTCCCTAATTTAGCAGGACGCTGTAGATGTGTTAATTCTACAGTCCCTCGTGGTGACCTACCTTCTCGGTGATGGAAATGCTCGTGTCACTGCACCTTTCATCTGGGGAACACGCGGGTTTCCCACGCACAGAGCGGTCCGGGGCCCCTCGTCACCCTCTTACCGTGGTCAACAGGTAGGTTTTGTTAGTTTTAGTGTTGGTGAGAGGAAGGAGTGGAAATAAATGCAGCTAAACCGTATTCTGTAGCCTGGTAAATAGGTTTTGTGCTTAGGATGGTAATTTTTGGTTAGGGTTTTACAAACCTACGTTTCCCAGGTGCTTGCCTACGTAGATAGCACAAGAAAGCACCATTGCTTTCAAGAAATCGTGTTTCCTTCTGACAGCCCATCTGGAATCGGTGCCTCGCAGGCGGATAGGAGCGAAGGGGGGATGCCGTTCATCTCTTCAGAAGTTATTGCACTGTGTCAAAAAAAAAAAAAGCTATTTTTTCATAGCATAGGGAGTGGAACGCGCCTTCCTTTATAGCATGACCTATATAAAGACAGTGTCAAAGCTATCACTGCTACACGCTGGAGGTTCTGTGTTTCTGGGCTTATTCAGAAAACAAATCCTGTTTTTTTTTAATAGCAGACTTGCATGAACATGGAGTGCAGAATCCATCCCCATCAGCCTTCCGTGCTGCGTGAGGACGCGGATCAGCTCCTCTCGGTTGTGCCCTGCAAATGAGACTCCAAGCCATGATAATTGTAAGAGCTGGGCTAATTTTTCTCATAGCAAAAATAATAATAATTTAAAAAAAGACTAAGAAAAAGAAAAACAGTAGCTGTTAAAATTCTGCCATTATTGTTCGTTTGTCATCTCCGAGCTCTCTGCCCTACCCATCTCTCTTGTTTCTCCATTTGGGTTAGAGCTGTAAGACCCAATTCATTAAATTGTGAGTCCATAGTAAATATTTTTGATAGTAATGTCCTGCTAACGCCAGCCGGAAGCTACTAATGGTTCAAAACCTCCAGCTTTGCCAGGGGAGGTTCAGGTTGGACATTAAGAAGCATTTCTTCTCACAAAGGGTCATTAGCCATTGGAACGGGCTGCCCAGGGAGGTGGTGGAGTCACCATCTCTGGAGGGGTTTAAGAAAAGCCTGGACATGGCACTTAGTGCCCTGGTCTAGTTGCCATGGTGGTGTCAGGGCAATGGTTGGACTCGATGATCCCAGAGGTCTCTTCCAACCTGGTTGATTCTGTGATTCTGTGACTTGATAGAGCAATTTTCCATATGTACCACATTCTGCCTGCTCCTTAAGGAGAGTGCAGGTTTACTCCAGCATATGGTCACCTGGAAAGCAGCTTTTTGATGGTAAGAGTCTGAAATGGGAAGAGTTTTGATGGAGAAAGTCTGTTTGTGGTCAGGAAGCAATTTCTGGAGAGCTTTGCTGGCCTGCCAAGGCGCTGGGAAACGCGCTAGGAATGTAAAGGGTATTTTCTCGCATTTATTTCTGTGTGTTCAAAGGGAGCGAATAATCATTAGAAACTTGAAAGTTAGCATGTTTTCTCACCACCCGTGGAATTACTCTTTGATATTAGAGTATATTTTGTAAATTACCAGCACGAGAGACGACTGGGGAACCTGCAGTTAAACTCCCTCACGAGGCTTTGCAGCCGTCCGTAAATCGTTTGAATTGTACTCTCCAAGCCTATGATGTATTTAGAGCCCCTTGAGCAAATTACAGATTTGCATTAATTCCCTATGATTTCCTATATAAGGACACAGTTGTTCTTTGTTCTGTTTTATTATAAAAACTCTTCAATATATATAGAGAGAATTAAACAGCGCTAATGAACCTTGGTTCTGGGAGTGTTCTGGGTGGGTCTAGTTTCACTTACGCTGAGAAATCCTACTCTTGCGTTCCCATTCCTGAGTCTCGTTTAATATTACCATTTAACCACACACATGGGGTTCGCAGCAAATTCGTCACCATTCATCTCCCTTTAACTCCTTCAGCTCTGTCTTGGTCCCTGTGCCAGCTTGTGCATCTTGGTGTTAGTTGGAGTTGCTGGAGGGGTCGCCATTCATCCTGGCACGAGGTATTCTTACAGAGCCTTGAAATACCTTCAGCTCTTTCTGTTCTATCTACATAATTAAAGAAGTTGATGATGGACACCGAATCAACCCAGAGAGATAAAGATGTCTGGTCATATTTATTTCTCCTGCAAGATATATTCTTTATAAATCCTTCATGGCACATTAAAAATTGACTCTTCCTTGTCTCAGTGAACAAAATAATTGTACATCACCGAGTTTCTCCTCCGAAAGCACAGGATGGATTGCTGTGGCACTTCACTCAATATTTAATTAAATTCAGTTTTTAAAAAAAAAATTGAGAAAAACTCCTTCTGATCTATGAGGAACCCAGGAGCCGCAAACCTGCAGTTGGTTTAACAGCAGCAAGCAGTTTCTGCAAGGATGTGCCATAAAGCGTGGCTAACGCAGGCTATTAGGAAAGATAGTTAGGAAATGCATCAATATTTAAAAACCATGACTGAGGAGTCTCATTTTTAAAAAATACTATGTATTGACAATAAAAGTGTGTTGCTGAAATGAGCAAGTCTGGATCCTACAGAAGGCATTAACCTTGCTTTGATTGCAGGCGCTCGTTAGCCATGGCACAGCCCTTGTTTCATGGGCCAGCACTTACCAGGGGTGGTTTGCTTGTGATCATGAGGACACTGCTCATAGGCGTGCCTCCTTCCCAGCGTCTTCCTTGGAGAAGATGAGCCAAGAGGAGCCCCACACTTGGAGCAGATGTTAATATTTGCAGCAGTACCTGGCTCTGGAGATGAGTGTCTCCAGAAGAGGCAGCTTTATCCTTGTAAGCAGAGCTTATGTTCTGCAGCGGGACAGAGCTGGGAGGCTCGGGTGGTCCTTTGGTTATCCTGATGAAGTGCTGGGCAGCTGAAAGGGTGGGGAAGACTCTTCTCATCCCCTGAATCACAGGATCACAGAATGAATCAAGTTGGAAGAGCCCTCTGGGATCATCAAGTCCAACCATTGCCCTGACACCACCATGGCAACTAGACCAGGGCACTAAGTGCCATGTCCAGGCTTTTCTTAAACCCCTCCAGAGATGGTGACTCCACCACCTCCCTGGGCAGCCCCTTCCAATGGCTAATGACCCTTGCTGAGAAGAAATGCTTCCTGATGTCCAACCTGAACCTCCCCTGGTGAAGCACCACAGTACAAGTCCCCTCCCGCTGCTCACTGCGATTTGATTAAAGCACGTTGCAGACAGCGTGCTGGTGGTGGAGCTATTTTGTGTGGGTTCGTTATGAACATCTGGTATGAAGGTAAAAAAGCCAACCAACAAATTTCCCTATAGACCATAAAAGGGCATCCAGGTGTAACATTTAGGGTCTTCCAACGGAAAATCCAACCTGTGCTTCAGAAATGTGGTGTTGGTTTGAGGGGGTGTGTGGGTCTGTGGAGAGAGGTGGCAGCTGCATAACGAGCTCGATAAACGCCTGCCATCGTAGGCTTGGCTTTCATCTCGTACAAGTAGGGTCAGTCTTTTTGTGGGAGATTTAACACAAGATTGAAAAAGAAGTGAAATGTGTCGGGTTTATCATATCACAACACATTTCTGGGAGTATTTAAACAGAGGGAAATATATAATAAGGTATATTGAATGAAAATGGGGTTTTTCTTTCTTATTCTTTTTTTAAGTGAAAGTCTTGAATTAAAATAAAATTAATAATAAAAAAAGGAAGAAATATTACCAGCGTTGAGTCTTCTGAAAATCATGTCTCAGGACCTAACAAAGCAGAGGATTAACTTAAGTCTCAAGATTTTAGAATTTAATTAAATTTTGTCTCAGGAAAAGGTGGGGATGAGCCTCTGGGGTATACCTAGGTAGTGCTTTGAAACTTCTTTCTTCCACTAGAAGAGCTTTAAATACATGTATTTACGTGAAGAGAGAGTTAAGATTGTGCAGAAATAAAGACACCTCGGGGCCCGGACCTGAAGGATGTTGCTGCCATCGAAGCTGGGAGGTGGCAGTGTCAGGAACATGTTAGGTCCCTTTAAAACTGAAATCTCTGACGTGGGTAAATGCGATTAATCCCTCAGTGTGGGTGTTTGTGTGTTTGGGTGAGATTTTGGGGGTGCTGGTACCATTCACAGCCTCTGTGCTCGGCAGTGTGCAGGTGTAGATCAAAGAGGTGGCCAGAGGTCCTGAGGAAGAGCAATACAGCTCTTTTGCTGCTCTTCTGGAGCCTTCTCCTCCTTTAGTGACCAGCAGATGTTTCCAAAGAGAGGACGTAGTGGCCAGCAGGTCTCTGGTGGCTTCCCCGCTGGGCAGGGGCCAGCGGTGCTCCTACGTGCCCGTTGGGGATGCATGGCAGCTGTATTGCTGGGGAATGCACCCTGGCAAGAAACCCAGAGGTTTGGGCAGAGATATTGCCCCAAAATGTGACGTGTGTCTCACAGCACCATGATTTGACGTGATGTGGTGTGTGCTGCGCACGGCTCCCGTGAACGCTGGTGGTGAAGGCATCAGTGACACAAAACACTGAATTAAAAAAATAATAAAAAAAAAAAAAAAAGAGGATTTCATGTTAAGAAACTGGGATTTGTTTTGAAAACAATGTTTTGAAATGAGGAAGACTCCTTAGGCAAGAGATGCCATCAAAACTGATCCACTTTAACCCCACAAAAGCTTTGTTAAAGCAGCACTTTTTAGATGAAAAAAAGACCCTCTTTCAACAAAGATTTCAGCCAGGTCCAGCTTACATCCTTGTTCTCTGCCAAGGATCCGTGGTACCTTTGTGATGGTCACATTTGTGGGCTCTCTGTGTGTAGGGCTTAAATAAAAACCTGCTCCGTGCTGGCAGCAGCGCTTTGTGGTACCATCACCATCCCATCGCCGTGACTGTGGAGAACAGGGAATGCCAGAGGTAATAAATAATCAGACTTCCCTAATGTATTAAATTGTTAAATGAATTAACCTGACTTTCTGCAAAATGTGTTTTAAAACAAATTTTATGCCTGCGATACTGGCATATACCAAAATCTGCGGGGAGGAGCTCGACAAAATGCTGGCAGCCTGGGGATTTATTATTGATGTAATTTTTGAAGGTTTTCATCTTTCTTGAGCCTGTAAGCAGATGGGCTTACAACATTTGGTTTCCCCGGATCCTAATTAAAGCTAGGAATGTTGAAGTTAAGGAATTAAGTGACCATTACTTAATTTTTCTTCAATTAAGTTATTTTTTTCCTTTTTCACTCTCTCCAAGACTGCGCTGACTTTTCATTTATTTTGACAGCATTTTGCAGTCATAACGTGACTCGGAGTCTGAAGCAGCACTTAGATTGACACCCCATTTCTGAAAACGTCCATCTCACGTTGCCTTGTGCAATGTCTTCGCTGTGGCCGTGGCCCTGGTGGCTCCGTGTCGGTGGGCGCTGGGACCGCCGGCACGTCAGGCACGTCACAAGCATGAGTTCTTATGTCCTCGTCATCCCTGTGAGGCAGGAATGGGCCATCACACCTCTAGGGGTGCAAGAGATGGTAGGATGGTTGTTTGTAATGAGGTTTGCAGAGGTGCAAGATCCTTCGTGTCTCCGTGCTTCCTCCTGCATTTGGTGTGCGCAGACCTTGTGATCACGCTTTGTGTTCAATGCTGTTGCTCACCAGGTACATTCGGTATCTGTTACAGAATCACAGAATCAATGAGGTTGGAAGAGCCCTCTGAGATCATCAAGTCCAACCATTGCCCTGACACCACCCTGTCAACTAGACCAGGGCACTAAGTGCCATGTCCAGTCTTTTCTCAAACCCCTTCAGAGATGGTGACTCCACCACCTCCCTGGGCAGCCCCTTCCAATGGCTAATGACCCTTGCTGAGAAGAAATTCTTCCTAACGTCCAACCTGAAATCTGTTGAAACAATGTTCACAGCCTGGCAAATGAAAAAAAAAAACCACAAACCCCCACCAGATAAATCCCATTGCTTCTACATGTGACATAACCTTGGGCGCGACGCAGTTTCGGATCCCACCAGTCTTGGTAACGCAGAGTAACCTGCTCATCGCGCAGACGATGACTGACAGCCCTGTTTGATGATGTTATTAAGTTATATTACGAGTTACAAATGTAGCTTGGGATTTAGTGCTTTCTCACGGGTATAGCTTTACATTTACATTTATATGACATCGATTTTTGCTGGGTCATCATCGCCAAAGTTTGAAATGTTAATAATTACAGCGTGGCTGTTTCAGCACCGTGGGGGCTGCTGCTGCTGTTCTTCTGGAGAAAGGCTGTGGTTCAGACCCAGCTGCAACACCGACTTCTTACCACAGTTTTAAAGTCCTAAATCCACACCTGCTAATAGGCTCGAGCTAACAGAACAGCAGAGGCTTGTATCGCCATTGAAACGGGAGCAACACAAGATGAAGATGCGGGCTGGGAGGCAGAGACCGCACTGGAAACCGGGATGGATTAATTGCTGACATTAAGAAAAGGAATTACACAACCACACTAATGAAACTCACTGTTCAGGCCACAAGCTGATTGCTTAAGCAGGTCAACAAGAAATGCCTTACCCAGGTATTTCATTACTCAAGGGGCTGCCTGGCCTTACACTGAGGTGCTTGGATGTGTTGGAGTCATTCGGATGTGGAGACCAGACCAGAACAACTGTGTCTGGAGTTAAGTGAGTGGTAGATACGATGTGTTGTTTGCTGGGTCCCTGCCATCCCTCTTGCTTTTCCATTCCTCGTGGTTTAAAAGCCCCACGTGCTGGTTACACCCCAGCTGGTGAACACCAGGACATGGCTCCTGGGCTGGATGCTGCCACACCATCCCAACCTAATTTGGGCGGCCGTAATTTTTGCCCTTAGTTAGGCAGGTTCTGTCCAGGTACACGGCAACAGGCATAAAATAAAGCCCCTTTTGTCACCGGTGTGGTGAGGTGACTGAAATGAGACGGTTGGTTATAAAGGCATAGCACAAGCCTGGAAATCCTGTCGCCTTCTCGGAGATGTGTATTTATCTGAGTGTTTCCCATCTGCCTTGGGAGTGATCTTTTCTTTTTTTTTAAAATTTTCATATGTTAGAAGGATTTGGGGACTTTTTTAAAGGAGAAAATGAACTGCTAAGGACTTAGACATTGAGAGAAAGTGTGACTCTTTTAAGGAGCTACAGTAAGTTGTGTACAGTAAGTGAGTAGTGCTATGCAGTTTTATTTATATTATTTTAGTGCTTCAAAGTGGCTAATTTCCCAAAGTTGAGGAAAATTGCAAGCAAAATTGAAAAGGTAAATATGTGAATGAGATTTGGAAGTCTCTTACAAAGAGCTGTATTAGATGATTAAAAAGATTGTGATTCCCCAGCCTGGAAACATGACAGCTTTTGCTAGAAATCTTCTCTAGCTCAGAGCATGAAAAAGGCAATTATTAGATATAAAAATGATAAGGGGAAGAAAGAGGAAATAGAAATTGATACAAATGCAAAATTTCCAAGTGTGGAGAAGAAGGGAAGTGAAATAAAGTTCCAAAGACTTGTTGTTGCGTGTTTGAAAGGGCAGGTGGGTGGCCCAGCCTGTGAGTGCCACTTACCCTCCTGGGAATCCTTTCAAAGTTGATATGAATTTGGCTAATGAAGAATAGTTGAATAAATTTCACTGTGATAGATGATTTCTATTGCGTTCAGCTGTGTATAGAGTTCTTTTTTTATTATATTCAGGCCTTTAACTCAGCGTGATGTGTCGGTTATATGGGTATTGTTATATTCGAGTAGTTCCACCCTGTGATCTGCCCTTCAGCTCTTTGAATTCCCAATATTTTGATTGTGTTTCTACATCTTTTTCTTGCTTTCTGGCTGCCTCGTACCCGCTCAAATACAGCGAGCTTCTCCCAGCGCTTCCAGTGCAGAGCTGGTGCCCTTTGATACCAGCTCTCTGAACAAGAGCTAATGTCAATACTCATGGAGTTCTACGTCTCAGGCACCATGGATTCAGCTGAAATATTTAGAAGTGAGGAAAGTGAAGGAGAAAACCCTCTTCCCTGTACTTAGCCTGGCTGTTCACCTTTGGATGCCCAGTGCACCTCTGTGCACTGTTTTCATGGCGGAATATTGGAGGCAGAAGTTGTGCCAGGAGGCAGAGAGGTGTCTTTCTTTAGATGTCTTTGTACTTAATTTAGCATTCAGGAGCAGTTGGTTCCCAGCTGTCCGAAGCGTTGCTGAGAGAGGAGAGCGAGCGCTTCAATACGTGCCTCTGCACGGGCTCTGCCCGCAGAGATGGGTGGCAAAGGCAGGCAGAGCTGGAGGCTTTTCTGTGTGAGATGATGCACGGGCTTTGGGGAGGGCTGATGGAGCCGCCTCTCCTTACAGTCTTACCCCAGCTGCTTTTCACTGCATCCTCCGGTTCAACCTGGAAGCCTGTTGGGAGGGCAGCGAGCTCAGCCCGACCACCACCGTCCCTGCAGGGAGGGGAGGGTGGTCTGGGATAGAAAACGTTAAATAAAGTTTAATCCACTAAAAAGGTACCCAGTCTTGGTTAATTTGCAAACAGCCAGAGAAATGTAAAAGATCCCAGTTTGCAGAGATGCCACCGGTACTTGAGCACTTGAGATGCTGCCCGTGCTTCCACCATCCGAGCCATCTGCAGCAGATTAACTTCCTCAGCCTTCTCTAAATCTCTCCTTCCTGTGATCTCCCAGCATCATTTACAAAACCCTGATTTATGCCCTCCAGGTTGACCTTTAAACCTTTCTTACCTTAGCTGAACTCGCAGCCTGTGAAGCTGTTTACAAGGCTTTGCTTTCACGGAGCAGGGTATTACAGCCTGAATTTTCACCATATGGCACTGCCTTCACAGCTACATCTTCAAGAAATTGCTTACAGGTGCAGGGATCTCAGTCTGAGGCTTTTCCCAACATCATTGGGACCCAAGTGAATATTTTTATTGACTGTTTTTCTTTCTTTCTCTGCAGCTATCAGCTGTTGTGCTGACTTTCACTTTTTTTTTTTTTTCTGTACAGAGACTCACAGAAAAATCGGTACAATAATGGCTGAGGTCAGAAATATTCCATTGCATGACCTTTGCAAATCCTCTTTACTCGTGGGTTTTATGTGATAAATTACTGCTTTAGTGAGAAATGATCTCAAAGTAGACACATTAAATAGCACTTGTTTTCGACCTGTGGCATCCTCAAGTCAAGAGGTTTCCAGATTTTCTTACGCACATTTTTGGTTATTCGTTTGGTTTGCAGCTGATACGGTTCTATTCATTCGGGTCTATTAGGGAAGCAGCTGAAGTATTCTCAAGCATGAGATTCAACCTTCGCTGCCCTGTTCAGAATACAGATGATCTGCGATCTGTGGTCAGCAGGAGCAGGGATCCAGCCCCTTAGATCCGTGGCTGCCTCGGAGGGAGCCGCACTTCAGAAAAGATGTTGAGGTGTTGGAGCGAGTCCAGAGGAGGGTGACCAAGTGGTGAAGGGTCTGGAGGGTCTGACCTACGAGGAACGGCTGAGGGAGCTGGGGGTGTTTAGCCTGGAGAAGAGGAGGCTCAGAGGTGACCTTATTGCAGTCTACAGCTACCTGAAGGGAAGGTTGTAGCGCAGTGGGAGTCGGCCTCTTCTCCCAGGCAACCAGCGACAGGACAAGAGGACACAGCCTCAAGCTTCGCAAGGGAAGGTTCAGGTTGGACATTAGGAAGCATTTCTTCTCAGCAAGGGTCATTAGCCATTGGAAGGGGCTGCCCAGGGAGGTGGTGGAGTCACCATCTCTGGAAGGGTTTAAGAAAAGCCTGGACATGGCACTTAGTGCCATGGTCTAGTTGCCATGGTGGTGTCAGGGCGATGGTTGGACTCGATGATCCCTGAGGTCTCTTCCAACCTGACTGATTCTGTGATTCACACATGCTGGCCAGCTCAGGCAGCCACAGCCTCTGCCATCACTGCGGCTGTGGGGTGGGGGTTTTCCCCCCTATTACTTGGTATCTAGATGTCTGTATTCCCCTTCTGCTCTAGAGATCTTCCTTTCTGCAAAGCGTAATATAAATGCTGTCGTACTCTTGAGTCAGAGCTTGGGAAACCGAGCGTTTTGGTAATGGGGAATTAAAGCAGAGTGGATTTATTTTGCCCTAAATGTTATATTAACATTTCATTTGTATATTGTAGCAAAGGGACTCAAACTAGAGATTTGTGTGTCTCCTGGAATTTATATGTCTCCTGGAAGACCGTATTGATACAGTTTATTGAAATAAACTGGAAATATCACAGAGACACTTCTTTTAACTTGTGGCCTGAAATTAAAATGAAATAATCGGTGTATTGCCTAATTAAGAGGAGACATTTGTAATTTAAGTTTCAGTATTCAGTATAACTGTAAGTCACAGGGTAACGATGATAGTTAAAACAATATTCTGAGAAACTGACACTTTGATTCCGGTGATGAACTTGTGAAGTGAATCCACCCCTTTAAAGTTTAACGATGTCGTTAGCGTGGCTGGGTGTGCGTGCTCTCTGCTGGCAGCGCAGCGCTGGCCGAAAGCTACCTTAAACAGGGGCTGATGTGGACTTTTATTCAGCAATTCAGCTGAAAGGGGCTATTATTTGATATCACTTCAACCTGAAATGAGTGCCTGTTCAGCTAGCAGGGAGGGAATTAAATTTGATTGCAATAATGTGCATAAAAAGCCTGGGTGAAACCAAAAGTTAAATACCCTTTTATTGGGGTGAGAACTGTTAGTTTTGCAGAAGGAATTGTAAAATTCTGTGGAAAAGGAGGGGGGGAAAAAGCTTTCTTGGCAGCCTGTGCTGCAGGGCACCGTGCCGCGGCAGCCTGGCCCTGTGCAGGCACGCGCCGAGCGGGCTGGTGGCTTTTCTGGGCCAGTAGCCGCAGTTTTGCACCAGCCAGTCCCTGTGGGTGCCCCTTGGGGTGACCGGCCCCATCAGCATCGGGCCAAGCTGAGCACTGGCCCGACGGGACTGTTGGGCTTTGGCCACCCCGGGGCACGTACGTCTGCCCAGAAAGGGCTGTGCAAGGTGCCCTGCGCATGAGGACTGGTTGGTTTGTGTGAGGGGCCCTCACAAGGGATAGAAATAGAGGTATTGATCAGTGGGGAAGAGGGTGGCTTTTCCTTTGGTTGTTTTTTTGGCAGGGTGGTGGCACCATGGTGGAGACAAACCGTTCTGCCCGCAGAGCGTGCGAGCTGGTCGCTGCGCAGTACAGCTTTGCTGTCTGACATGGTGCCGTGTCTGGTTGGGAGCTTCATCGGGTCACGCTGCCAGAGGACGAGTGGAAAAGCAGGAGCAGTGCTGCTTCTCGTCGGGGGCAGGTTACGGTACAGCTTGGAACGGCTGACGAGACCATCCTTGGAGCAGCACACCATGAACCACGTTTCCATGGGCTGCCTGTCCCTGAAGGTGTGTCTCCAAGCTGCAGGAGACTTTCTTGCTGCATGTCCCTGCTCCACACACCAGTGGGGATGTGACTTTAACTCGTGTAGACGAGGCAGTGAGTACCCAGAGGTGACCGTGGAGTTGCTCACGTCGCCCACGGCTCCAGCAGGGTGTGGGTGGCAGCTGAAGCTCTCCTTGGTGCTCCCATCCAAGACCCCCTCCGTGCATTCAGCGGGGTGCAGAGACCTGTCTCCATCTTCTCCTCTTCTGTCTTTCCTGGTTTAACACTTTTAACCCAAGTACAGCCATTTCCAAGCCTTTTACATAGAGCACAGTCACCACCACGCTTAAAGCAGAATCAGGCTAACGACAGGATGACCCAGGATGGCTTCAGAGCCCTCATGAGCTTTGTGCTCCCCAGGATCTGACTCGACATGGAAAACAGCAAAGAGAGTCAGAAGTATCCCTGTGTCACTGCAGTCCCAAAGCTCGTGAGCCCGTGTCCACACTAATTCCTTCTGCTTTGGTCTGCCTCATCGGGAGAGGTGTTATTTGAGCAGTAGCACTGGGGGGTTTCTGGTTAAATTAAACCAGGAAACGTGGTTTCGTTGGAGAACACTCACAGGCCATTGCTGGAGCTGTTGATTTTAAAAGAAGGAAATTATTGAATTAAATCAAATAAGTAAAAGAAAAGCAAGGAAATCACAGTTTGTTTGTAAATGACTCGTGAGCATAAAAAGAAGCTACATTTGTTGACTGAATTATTCATGATGAATTTTTTGCTCAGCCCTAGTTAGTGAAAGATTTACAATAATTCCTGCGCTCTTTTTCTGTGTTCCTCTGTTCGGCCAGATAGCTGTTTTCTCTGTGGATATTATATTAAAATCTTGATGTACAGTAAACACCGTTTCTTATTGCAGGCATCTATCTTGAAAGCGAAAAAAAAATAGGAAAGGAAAATGCACGGTTAAGATTGATTTCTTTTATATTTATTGAGTTAAAACTTGCAGACTTGAATTGAAACGGGGTCTCGTTTATCATCAAACTTGGTTGCATCTTTAAATAACCCCCTTCTTATTGAAATATGTTCACAACATAATTTATGTAAGTAGCAATCTGGCAGATCGAACTATATTTTTCTGAATCGAATCTCTGCTCTCTCGGATTTAATATTTAATAACTAAAGCATATCTGCGAGTGAACTGGGTAGAAATGACAACTCTTCTACGTAGGCTGATTAGGGGAAGAAAATCCTGCAGGCAAGTAGTACCTTAGTTTTCAAAGGATGCTTCTAAGCTATTCAATTCTTTTTCCTCTGCAATTTTTATAGTAGTTTGAACAACCTTGAATTAACAAATGTAACTTAGTGTTTTAAATCACACTTCTTAAATACTCACCTAGATAACGTCAGAGAAGTGAGTTCTGACTTCGTACAAATAGGTATTTCTGGGGAAGATCTGCAACTTAATGATCTTTTCAGCATTGCAATAAATGTATGAAATATTGTGTTTGAAATGAAATAAGGCCCAGGTTTGGCTTGTTATTTAAAGATGTGTGTAACTATACGTATATTTGTACCACCGTTGGCTTGAATCAGATTGAAGTCAAGAATTAACTTATTTAAAAAAACAGGGGAAAGTCTCTCCAGCGAAGCTCACAAAGTACTTATTTTCTCAAAAAAAAATAAAAATGTTCCTTATCTCTTGCAGATTTGATGGGTGAAAGGACTTTTATGTGATTGCTGGGCTGGGTAGCCCAAGACGAAACTTAAAATAAGACATGATTGATGCCTAAAACAATCCCAAAATGAATCTCGTCAGAGGTTTCGTTGAGTTTGAAGCAGCTGATGTTCAGTATTTGAGGTTTCCATGTGTGTCTGTACTGTGGGGCTGCCCCTGCACGAGAAGCCCTCGGGCTCTGGGGTGATGCTGTCCACGTACCACAGAGGAACAAACTAGGAGAAGGATTTCCTTGGGCTGTTTCTGGCTGGTTGAACATTCATAGCCCTGGCTATAAAAGGACGCCTTGATATTTATGGCTGCCATTATGGCCTTGTGCCTTAAAAAGAATATTCTGGTTTTGTGGCAGTGCAGGTGTGAAGGGGTAAACCTTCAGCCAGGACGTTACCCCATCTCCTCAGCTCCTCAGTGCTCATCGCGCTTCAGCGGTTTAGATGTACGATGGAATGGGCTTGCCTATAATTATATATAGCATTTTAAAATGTAGAAGAGTCAGAGCAGCATTAAAGAGCAAAAAGCCCTTTGGCTTTTCCATTAAGCTGATAAAAAATATAACAAATTTCAATTTGCTTAATGCGCAGTTGCCACCTGCCCAGCGCTCGCCTTCCCGGCTGGGCATGTGCTGGTGACAATTAAACAGCTTTGTCTTCCCTTTTATTGTTACCGTATTGGCATCGTGCAGGTTTGGCATAAATATTTGGATTCAATTAGAATAAAGCAATATTGAATTGTTATAGTGGGAAACCAAAACCCTTCACTGAAGGCGAAAGCTCTCCCTTCAGAAGCGGCTCCTCCGCCAGCCTTGATGTCGGGTCTCCATCGCAGCCCGCTGGGGAATGAGGGATAGCTTTTAAACTTTGCTGGGGATTTTTTTTTCCCCCTTAATTGCACTTATTCCTGCCTTCCTCCAGCACTTAATTGATTTCTGCATCCTTGTGGTATCTTCTTCCAGGCCTGAAGGGCACCAGGGTGGTGTCTCCCCTTCGTCCGTGGCTTAGATCGAGTCCTAATAGGCGAGAGCGGTTCGGCTTAAACAGTGGCAGAGCTGTGTCTTGAAAGATGCGAAGAATAATTAACTGGCAATTTATAACGTGTTAATTAAATGTAGTGATCATTTCACACTATTGCAGTCTGTAATAATGCGTGTGTGCCTTGGTACGCAGAGATTGATGGTCACTTTGGAAGGGGCCACCGCCCCGTCCCTGCACACGACAGATCTCTGGGGTTTGGCTCGCTTCTGGGAGCGATCGCAGGGTTTTGGCTGGTGAGATCAGAGGACTGATGGGTGCGTGCGGGGGAAGCCCGGCCAGCTCCTGACCCGTTTCATTTTTAGTCTTTTAGATGGATTTAGCCGCAGGGGTGGGTGCCAAGCTCGCAGCCCTTGGGATGGCTCCATGCGGTGCGGCTGCGGCTCTGCTGGCTCCCCGGCGCTGCCGATGGAGGGGACAGGCCAGCCTGGGTCCCGGGGGGTCTCGGGGGGTTCCAGGTGGGGTGGCATTATGTCCTCGCTGGTTTTCTGGCACGGTTGTGCGGTGTGCCAGTCAGTGTCCATGAGTCTGCTCAGCACAGGGTGTCCTCCTGCAGATGGAAGCGAGGAGTTCACACTGCTGGCAACCAAGGAGCTGCCCCGCTCTAAAACTGGTATCAATAACGCGGGGACAAGAAAGGAGCAGACACATTTATGGAAGACAGGACTGCATAAGCAGGGTGGTCTCCCACGGCTGCAGACCACTCTGGCAGCTGACAGCATTACGCAGCTTATTTTTGCATCCTCAGGCATGTGCTCTGTCTGTTTAAAAAAAACCTGATAAAATAAAAAATAGCTCTTGCCAAGAATCCTGGGACAGGTGAAAAATATAAGCCCCAGACCAAATGGCCAAGAAAGATATCTGTTGAAGGAAAGCTTAAAATAAAACTGTTGTTCGGGTGAAATAAAAGCTTAGAGTTGGGAAGTGTAACAAGACTTGCAATATATAATTAAAATCACATTTATCAAGACTAGCACTCATTACATGGGGTTTGGTTTTTCTTTTTCCCCAACTCCAGGAACTCTGAAGTTCCTTGAAAACTTCCATGATCAATAACCCATTACAACAGTGACACAAACTGAACCTAATTACCAGCAACAATGCAGTAGAGCTCACCTGAAGAGTTATAAGAATTATTGGAATGGACAAGTGTGTGGGGTTAATATCCTCTTTTTTATATATTTTTCTCTATATACCTTGATCTCTTGAGCACAACAGAATTCAGGCTAAGAAGGAGGATAATTAGACTTGTCTTTTATCAAACCTTCGTTGTTTCATGATCATTAGGTGGTTTTATTTCTTTTTAGAAATATTTTGCTTATGGATGTGTTGTATTTCTTAGCATTCTGTGGTATATTTAAGTCATGTATTTGGGGAGAACAGCAAACACTGTGATGGGGTGGTCGAAAACCAGATGCAGCGAGTATCTGGCTCTTGGCAGCTTGTCGCTAACTACTGGCTGATGCGTGCTGGGGTCGGCTGCTCTCGTGAAGATCTTCTCCGCACTCGTCATCTCAGTGGCCTGTTGGTTATCTGCGGGCAAAGGATGGAAGGTCGGGGTTGGGGCCGAAGCAGTTTTACTCTTTAGTCTAACAGTTTCTAGCAGGGCTGAATGGCTGCTGGAAAAGGGGGAGCATGTACCTGAGCCCCCAAGAAAAGCATCTCCTGTGGCGGCTGTCGGGGCACTTGGAGGCACAGCTCGGCTCCGTCCTGCTCTTGCCTGCGAATGCAGGAACCATCGACGCTTTCTTTCCTCATTTAGCTGTATATTAAATACCTGTACATATAAATACATTTTTTCCTGAGAGGCAGCCAGTCTTGATTCTGCACCACGTGGTGATGGTGGAGTCACTGCTGCTCAGCTCGGTGTTATCCGTGCTCATTAAGTTCGTTTGGACGTTCCCATTTGAATTTTTTGGCATCCAGTCACTTATTCCTCTTGCACCTTTCAGTGTGAGAGTGAAGAACCCTCCAGTGCTGTTTTTTCCTGAAAATAATCAAGGCGATACACTGTAATCAAGCCATCTCTCGTGGAGTCGTAGAATCGTTTTGGTTAGAAAGGACCTTTAAGATCATCAAGTCTTCTTGCTAAACTCATGGGAACTTTTTCCCAGTTTCTCTCTTTTTTGCTATTTTAAGTTGTTCTTCAGGTTTTTCTTAAACAATGAGGAAGAGGAAGGACAGCTAACGCTGTAGTGGTGTTGGTGTCCTTAATGCCACATGTGGGTCCCCATCTCTGCTCCCCATGGTGCCTGTACCCAAGGGACCTGCCAGCAGCTGGTGGCCTCGCCGCGGGGATGCGCTGCCCTGGGAGATGGCTTGGCTTGGGTTATGCACAGGAGTATGTTTATATAAACATATATACATAAAGATATTTAGAGATGCATCCGTAAATTGCCCTGGTACCTGCTATACGTGACTGAGTCCATCAAAATGAAAGTGTAGCTAACTTGCCCAAAATGCTAAACCAGGAAAATCCCTTGAATTCAACCCTTTATACCAGGAAGTTGTGAGCTTTGTATTTGTAAAAAGGTAAAAAATTCCCCCCAATTTTAGCTATCAAAGCTGAATTTGGCTTCTAAGGTTCATTTAGTCACTACAATGGCTTAGTTAGAGAGAATGCTGCAGAAGGGTAATTTATCTTTATTTGTCAGCTCCCCAGGGCTGAGTTCTTTTGAAGGGCAAAAGTGAATAGGAGGTAAGAATAAATTGTAAGCTGCCTAATTTTTGACCTGTGATTTCTTTCAGACATTATGTTTGGGGAGTTTTGGAACAGTGGTGTCAGGAGACCATGGGTGTAACCCTTACGGTGTGCCAGCCTGTGCTTTGGCTGAGGCTGTGAAGTGCCGTAGTGGTTTATACCTTTTAACCAAGGGAAATGTGTACAAGAGGTAAAAGGGACAGGAATGAGTGGAGTTCTCTGCAGATCTTCTTAGTTATGGTGGGGCAAATTAATTTAAGCAATATAAATTGGTTTGATGAAATTACATTTTAACTCTGTTCCAGTGCGGCAGCAGCGGCACAAGCCTCATCCAGCGCCACCAAAGTCAATAGAAAGACTCCTCCTATTGATTTCTGAGGAGCTTGAATCTTATTTAATGAAAACTTCGCTGAAGACAACTCGCACGTGTCCTGACTAATGTTGTTGGAGGGGACACTGCTTCCTGCTGTGCATTTAAAAATGAGTCACTTCTGTGATGAATGCTGGTTCCTAGGGAAGCTATCCTTGCACTAGGTCATCTGTACGAGTGGCCAGAGCGCTTCATCTCAAAGGGTCACAAAATCATCTGTCAATTACAGGAGTTAATTGATATGTAAAATCCCACTAATGAAATGATTGCAAAAATAGAATGATATTTGGGAATGGACTTCTTGACGTTTCTAACAATAACTTTGCTCACTTGCGTTGTGCTCCAGGTTTGGTTTTGGGGTTGCATTGTCCTGCTCTGGTGCCTCTTCCCAGGTTCTGATCCAAGCACTTATCTCATAACCTTTTTTCCTGTTTGGCTCTTAAATTGAAACCAGCTGAACCCAAAGTCTTATAAGCTCATTTTCCAGTTCCACTGTAGACAAAGCTAAAACCTTGACAGGCCAATGGTAGAAATCTTCCATGAACGGTCATTCTTCACAACGCTGGGTCTTGGCTGCCTGAAGAGATAACTAGTGAGCATTAGCAGTTTGGCTAGAAATGGGTGTTGTGGAGATGAAAATCAGGTAGGTTTTATCATCCTGTTGGCTGGTGAAATCCTGCTTGTTCACAGGATGCAGTGCTGGCGTGATGTAGCCACCATCAGAGCTGCTGGACTTAACATCACGGTCAGATTTCGTGGTGAGATGGTGAATGTACTTCAGCTCTCTCACCCTAAAACTTTCTACCTTTATTCATAGTGAAGCCAGTCAATTCCAAATTTCTCACACGAAGTCAAATGCTATTTAGATCCCGTCTCCTGCAGGAAATCAGGAGTCGTCTTAGAGAATTAACTAGGCTCACATATAAAGCATATAAATTGATGTCAGAGCTCTGTGTTTGGGGTAGTTTATATTTACACTGTTTCATTATAAAATGAGTCCAACAATAAATTTTGGGTTCCCCATGAAGTGTATCTGGATATAGGTGTGGGAAAACTTGATCTTAAAATTTACCTTTATTATGACTTGACAAAATGCAGTGAACTAATGCTTACAAGTGAAATTATTTTAAATACAAACTCCTAAACTTAGGCTTATTGTTGATAAATATCTCTGATTGTCCTTAATAGAAATCATTAAAGATGCACAAGCAAAAATTGTTTTTCCATAACAGTAGGAGAAACTTGGCCATAATAATACTTTGAATTAGAATATTAGGCTTTGGTTAGAGGCAGTGTCTTGCAGTTAAGGTTCACACGTTTTGCTCTGTCACATTATGGCATTTATTTTATACTCTCTCATTGCTCTTCGAACAGTTCAGTTTGGTTAATGGGACTTAAGAGGTAAAAGCCATCTTGAATCTCTTTCCTTGAAGGAGAATATTCAGAAGGTAAATCTGACTTTTTAGCTGTTATAATTGCTGTGTATTCTTTAGTTCCCTTTTTCATTTTTCTCTTTGTATTTCCCACTCTCCTGCCCATGTTAATTTTTTACCAAGATACCTTGATTTACCAGGGATAGAGCTAACCAAGTTGACCTCGGGTATACGGTGACAAGAGGCTACAAGCAGCAAAGGGCGAGTAGTGTGCAGCAGCGTTTGTTCCTGGCATGTGATCAGTGACAAATTTATGGTGGGTGCTTGGTTTTATATTGCCCGTTGAAGTGGCATTCATCCATGGTGGTGAGCAGAGAGCGCACAGAAATTCCCAGTTTAACGAGGTTCAACTTCATTCACTTTCACGTGAATTCTCTGTTCTTTCTGCTCCAGCCTGGAGGTGTCAGGGGGCTTCTGCAGCCGCCACCGCACACGGCAGAGCAGCAGTGAACTAGTAGGGATGAGATGTGAAAACTGAGATGGGTTGAAAGCCCCTTGGGAAGCTGGGACATAATTAAAGCTGGCAGTAATTAAGTGCGTCCTGGCTCAGGCAAGAGGAAGATCCACTGCGATCAGCAGTTACCCAGTGGGTAACGCAGGATGGGATCTGGGGGGAGCCAGTGGTGGTGCCTTGGAGCAAGGCTGTAACTGTCCTGCTCCCTCCTGGGGGAGGAAGAGGCTGGAGCAGAGCTGGGCACAGCTCGAGGTGCACAGCAGCCACACCTTTCTGTTGATTTTGTCTTGAGTATTTTCTGTTTTCATCTGTAAGTTTGGATTATGGTTGGGGCTTGCACCGTCCCCGAACACCTCAGCCCTCATCAGCCACCGCTACTAAATGGTTCCAGAAATAAAGATCTTTGTTCCAAACCCCACTTTAGGTTGCTAAGTGACAGCAGCGTGCTTGCCTTTCGCGTTACTTATAAACCCAGCTTCTGAAAGCAAGGAAATGAATAGTTAAAGGCGTGATAAAATACAGAGTGCCAGGTATTAAATATGTTGTTCTTATTTGGGGGAAAGAAATGCACATTTCAGCTCACGTAAAAGTCAGATCTCCATCTCGGGGGCGAGGAAGGGGTGGTGAAGCCCTTCAAAGCTGCCTGTGCTGACCATGTCCCTTCCAGCAAGAGGAGAGCAGGGAGATCACGCTTTTATCAGGCTGTGCACTTGGCTTTTCCTTCTGGAAACGTACAGGCTGTGGGGGAAGCTGCTCAAAACCATTTTTCAACGTCCTGCTGCTGTTTTTCACTTTTGCTTCGCTCGCAGAAAACCAGGTGTCACTATAAATGATGGTATTTCTAAATGATGCACCTATTTCTTCCTCTAAAGTGCCTCTTGAACATAAAAATCTGGGTATGTTTCATTTTCTCTCACTAGTATGATTTTTTTTTTAGAGGTAGAAAGATAGCAACGCACATTTTTAAAATATAATAATAATTTAAAAAAAATAAATCCAAAAGCAGCTTTCAAATTAGGCCTGTTTTAAAACAATGTGGTATCATTGCTGTGGTCCTTGGCAAGGAGAGGAGGAATTCAGGGATGGATTATTTTGCCTTTGGGAACATCCTGCTTGCAGCGTGGTCCTTAGGTCTACCAAGAGAAAATCAAGTGGGTGACACCTCAGCTCTTGCCTTGAATTTGGTACAATGATTTAATTATCTTGATGTGTAGGGGAAAATAAACTGTGCCAGATAAGTGTCTAGAGCCGCACGCTGCCTCCCTGGAGGAAGGGACTAGAGCTGAGAGGGACTAAAATAGGATTCCCTAATAAAAGCTCATTAACAGTGCCCGCGTCGTTAACTATGACAAATATGTATATTTCATGATCGCAGGAAAGTGCTGTTCAAATATAAATAGTTCCTTCTGTGCAGCATGCTTGAAAAAAAATCGTCAGGTATTTTCAGCCAACAGCAGTTGGCTTTGCAAAACTCCTCGTCAGCTGCGATGAGCTATTAGGGGAAAGTTTATGGACACGTCAAAAATAAACTCCAAAAATCATCCATCAGCTTTATTGCCCCTTTCCAAAGTGAAAGGGTTGGTTTTGTTGCTGGACGAGTTGGAGGGAGCTTGTAGCGGTGTGGGAGTTGGCCTCTTCTCCCAGGCAACTAGTGACAGGACGAGAGGACACAGCCTCAAGCTTGGCCAGGGGAGGTTCAGGTTGGACATTAGGAAGCATTTCTTCTCAGCAAGGGTCATTAGCCATTGGAAGGGGCTGCCCAGGGAGGTGGTGGAGTCACCATCTCTGGAGGGGTTTAAGCAAAGACTGGACATGGCCCTTAGTGCCCTGGTCTAGTTGCCATGGTGGTGTCAGGGCAATGGTTGGACTCGATGAGCCCAGAGGGCTCTTCCAACCTCATTGATTCTGGGATTCTGTAACAGAAAAGGTAACGACAGTACCAGCATGTTCTGCACAGGGGCTTGGGCTGGGCTGTGTCGCCTTGTGCCGCTGTAAAAACCCACGCTCCGCGGGCAGTAGGAAGTTGCTTAAAATCTGCAAAAGCTACAAAAATTGCAATGAAACTTTTACATAACAGTCGTATTGTAGGTATGCACTGCAATCCATTGTGCCTTACCTGATGTGGTAATTACTACCGTTACAGAACATTTTAATTACAACAGTGAGTCAAACTTCTGCATCTCATGAAAGCTCCTGACTACAAAAACTATATTACATATGCACAGATATGTTTTTTCTACTAATGTTTTCCTTCCTTTGTGTTCAGCTGTTAGCAGAGACCAATTGCTGCTGTCACATCTCCTCCTTGTTTAAAAGTTTCAAGATTTTTCCAGCATTGTGTGGGAAACAGAACCATTTTATAGACTTATTAGATTGTCAATGGACCCTCGTTTTATAAACTTGCTTTTAAAATCTGTGCTGGGCAGAGAAACTATTTGATACAGTGATTCTGCAAGCTGAGAGTGAGGAGACTGCAAATTCAAGTTTGAGTCATTCAGCAGATTTACAAACATTTTCTCGGGGTGAGATTAGAAAGAATGCAGGTCATTAAAGGAGAACGTGGAGAACACGACTGTAAACAGCTTTTCAAAGCTAGTGAGTGCTAGCCTGAAACAGTGGCTTTTTAAACACAATTATACACCTCCCTCTGTCCTTCAGTTGCTTCTAAAAACAACAATCTAGAAGATGAAATTAATTTTGCACACTGTGGGAAATTCTTAATGGGAAGCTTGCGTAAAGCCTTGTGCATTCGATTCACTCTTTAAGTTTTTCTTTTTTTTTTTTGCAGCACATTTTGCTGAGAAATTAAGCAACACTAGCCATTTTCAATCCCTATCCTTTTGGATTCATCCTGGGCTACTGATAATTTTTGCTGCAAGTACCTCGCTCTTGCTCACAGCCTCAGTCTCCCTCTGCCTCACACACCCGGCGCTACCTTTATAAACCCATCCCCACCCTAAAATCACGTATAAATGTGCTCTCACAGCTCAGCCTCAGCTCAGCAGGTAGACACAGAAGGAAGCCGCCAGCTGAGACACGACCTGGGGCAGATCATTGAACATCAGTTCAGCCTGGGGTGGTGGGAAGCCCGAGGCTGGTGGTAGTGAGTGTCTGTGGGGCTGCAGGGCGAGAAGAGCGGGGATAAGGTGAACCATTAGTGTAGGCTGCACGGAGGTGGCACAGCATTTATACTGAATATTTATAAACTGGTATTCATGAGCCCGTGCTTGTTCTAAGAGCGCTAGCGTATACCCACAGGTATTTCCCTTTGATGTTTCCTAGTTTTCAAGATCAAAATCAACCTTGTGGCTAAAAACATTCTTTGCAAAAAGTACTCGGCCATCTGTGAAGAGCAGTTGGATTTCTCTAACCTGCGTTGCAGGTGCTCAGCCACCTCCAAACCAAAGCACTGCCCAAGAAGGATGTGAGGGATACCTGGTTTGCATTTTTAAAAGCCATTTTTTTTTCATGAAAACCAAGGAGCTGTTGCTCCATTTGTGTCACTGATGTGCGGACATTTGGGTAGGTCTGCAGTGAAGATCAGGGAGCTCACAGAATCACAGAATCAATGAGGTTGGAAGAGCCCTCTGGGATCATCGCGTCCAACCATTGCCCTGACACCACCATGGCAACTAGACCAGGGCACTAAGGGCCATGTCCAGGCTTTTCTTAAACCCCTCCAGAGATGGTGACTCCACCACTTCCCTGGGCAGCCCCTTCCAATGGCTAATGACCCTTGCTGAGAAGAAATGCTTCCTAATGTCCAACCTGAACCTCCCCTGGCCAAGCTTGAGGCTGTGTCCTCTTGTCCTATCGCTAGTTGCCTGGGAGAAGAGGTTGACTCCCACTTCACTACAACCTCCCTTCAGGTAGTTGTAGACTGCACTAAGGTCACCTCTGAGCTTCCTCTTCTCCAGGCTAAACACCCCCAGCTCCCTCAGCCGTTCCTCGTAGGTCAGACCCTCCAGACCCTTCAACAGCTTGGTCGCCCTCGTACAAGAGTGCGTTGCAATCAGCTGTGTGTACAACCTGTGTGTGTTTTAGGAGCCTTTGGCAGCAATTGAGGCCATGAATGATGACGATGGCAGCATGTCTGCCTGGGCAAGGGCTGCTGCACAGCAGAAACTGGAGGACACCATGTTCAGGAAGCAGGTGGTGAAAGGAGAGGGAGGTGATAGCGTGTATGTGGGAAGGAATAAAGCCTAAACGTTATGCCCTCACGTACAGCCAGGACAATAACTCCAGGTGATTGCAGAAAAGCAGGGACACTTCTGGCCATTGCGCATTATTATTTATTTATGACTTGCTACTTTATTGACATGGAACACAGTTTTGGAGAGCAGCTGATACAGGTTTTGCAATTTAATTTTTAGCTGCCTGGGGTTGGTGTGTGATGAGAATCTCACCTGGTGGGCTCTAAAAGATGCCTTTATTGTTCTTTGTTATTTCTCTGGAAGATTCAAATTGTTCTTGGGAAAATAAAGAACAAAAATATGCACAATAACTGGATTAACTACCTGGCAATTACACTATAGCTCTTTTCAGGTGCATTGAGGCAAAATTAGTTCCTTAAAACATGCCTCAAACCCAGAAATTTCTTGCTAGGAAATTAATGAAATGGTTGACAAAAGGAATTGTTAAATCTGTCCTCTTATTAAATCCATCACACCTGGCTCATCCCTCCAGCCCGCTCCAGCGTTCACCCTGGGGTCAGGAATTCGGTACCACAGCGCTGGGCACTGCCGGGGGCACGAGGGGCAACGAGGTCTCACTTGAATTGCTATTTTTGGCTGGAAGTTTCCAAGCTGCGTAAGGAGTTTGTCCAGTTCTGAGCACCCGCATAGCCGAGGCGCCTTCAGCAATCACATTAAGGAGGGTTTCTCTGGAACATAGGAAAAAAATGAATAAATAGCTCTATATTTTAGAAGCTGTATTATTGTAATCTTTTCCTAGAGTGAAAACCTCATTTAAAGGTTCGTGGGAACATCTTTTTTCTCAAACACAAGTTCTTACTTTAGGTTTTACTGATGGTATTAAAAATGTGTGGGAGCGATAACACTTTGCAGTTGTATAACAGCTATTAACCAGAAAAACCTCCATTTGAGTGTTTATCGTTGGCAGATACAGAAATCGTACCACCTGCTGCTGAAAAAAATTAAGCATCAATGAATATTACGGGAACCACTCTGTGACAGCTTCTAGTAGGAGAAGGCGTTTCAGCAGCTGCTTGCTAAGCAATCAAAGGACTGAGAATACCGTCCAGTCATTTAAGATCGCTAGGAGACAGGACCTCAGTTTTGCACCTTGATAGAAATATGTCCAAAAGTACATAAAACTGCAGAAAACAAGTCGTAGTGCCAGTTTCCTATGAACAGGACACTTGCCAAGCTCATGTACACGCTGCTGCTGTTGGTAGGTTGGGTTTGGGTTGTTTTGGTGAAGTAGTTACTGTTCTCTCTCTCATCTTCAACTGTCCCTAATGTTCAGCTTGGACATTAGGAAGAATTTCTTCTCAGCAAGGGTCATTAGCCATTGGAAGGGGCTGCCCAGGGAGGTGGTGGAGTCACCATCTCTGGAGGGGTTTAAGAAAAGCCTGGACATGGCACTTAGTGCCCTGGTCTAGTTGACAGGGTGGTGTCAGGGCAATGGTTGGACTCGATGATCCCAGAGGGCTCTTCCAACCTGGTTGATTCTGTGACTCTGAATACGCTGCTCATTAACACGTAAACTCCTTGCCACCATTAATCAGATAAATCGGTGTTTTCTTGTTTCTTATGCACAGTTTATGGTAATTTTAAGCCCTACAGAAAGTGGCTGTTTCCATGAACAAATGGAGATAATTAGTTGTAGATAGTTATTATGCAAATTTAGTAATCTGCACCTTTGAATGGCAGTGAGTGAGCAGGTTGAGCACAACGCCCAAAGTTTGGATGCAGACGGAAAAGCTCTTACGGTGTAACCTGCCCGGGTTGCCCATGTTTAAGATCAGCTGCAGGAATTAATTTAGATCAACCCCAGAAATCAGCCCAAGGTTTTCCACACCCCCAGGTGTGCGTGGGGCTGAGGGGCTGGTGAGGGAGCTCGGCCGGTCCCAACGCGTGTTTGCGCTCACAAACGAGCGAGCCCCGCTTCCAGAGGGGGGACGGCGGCTGCGCGGCGCCGACAGCAGCAGGGTTAATGATCTGTGTAATTATGGAGACGGGCTCTCCACTCGCTGCACGCACAGCTCCTGCCTTTTAATTTAAGAGCGTGGATGGGGCAATAAATGGATCAAACCCGCCTCGGGGCTGCGATAGCAACTCGCGGGGCGGCTCGTTCCGGGCGGCTCGGCTAATTAGCGACTTCAGCCGAGGGGCTCAGGGATGGCGGGGGCTCCCGTGCTGGGCCGCCCTGGTGTTGGGGGCCTGTCTCGGGTTTGTCAGAGGCTCTTTATGCTCAAAGACTAATTCTTTAAGCAGAGCACCGGGAGCAGCGGGGCCAGGCTGGAAGAAGAGTTTGCGGCTCGCACGGAGGCCGTGTCTGATGTAACCACGTTGCGTTTCAAAGCATGTCCTTGGGCGTCACTGCCTAGGAAGGGCTGGGGGGAAAGTCCTGTGGTGGCATTTTTTGGACCAAAACTTCACTTCAGTGAAATTGAAAGGTTTGGGCAAGTATTGATTTTTCAAGGTTTGTTTAGAAAAATCCTGTCTGTTCAATTTTAATGCTTTTACCCACATCTTTTCATTTAGGTTTGTTTTGAAATATTTTTTAAAACAGATATGTAAATACTTTAAACAGGCTGAAATGGAATGTTTTGGGTTGAGACTGAAACATTCAAACAAACCCCCAATTTTGTTTTTTTTTTTAATTTATTTTTTTTTTCCCCCCCAGAGTTCAGCCCAGGACACCTCGGGTACATCTGCTCCATTTGGAAACTAAACTTCCCCTCTGTCCTGGGTTCGTGGGATAAAATTATAGAATCCCTTTTCTGTTCCATGCTGTTTCAGTGTGTGCCCAGCTGTGGGCTGGTGATCCAGGCCATTACAGTTAAACCCAGGGCAGCTGCCCCAGGCTGCCCCACAGGTGATTTCTGTAACATTATCGTCAGGGGCACTATAAATGGGGAAGCTGCTGGGGCTGGGGGCTCTTTGCTCTCTTTTTCTGTCTCCTCAAGAGCTGTGATCCCTGGAAGGACTTCCCACCACTCTGAGCTAAGTATAATTTTGTGTCTTTTGTATTAGCATTGATACTGGTTTTCTTATTTTATTAAATCTGTTTAAATTTTAACCTGTGAGCCTCCCTCCTTTTCCCAATTCCCTTTCTTGGTTGGGGAAGGGACACTGGGTGAGAGAACAACTGGTTATTGTTTAGCCCTGGGTGTGGGCTAAACGGAGACACTGTCAAATGGAAAATCCTGTTCCTGAACATCACTCTGGTGCTCTCAGAACTGGCAGCCGCCCCCATGAAGCGGTTGAGGGGTGAGCAGGGTGGTGTTGATGTGCACCCCGGTGCTGCCGGGGACCCTGTGTTGCTTCTGGGGCCCCAGCTGCTGCCTGGAGCCTGCTGGGCTGGAGGCAGGGGGTGATATAATGAAGGGAAATGTTTGATGTTAAGGGAAAACAGGCTTTGTCCCTGACAGCCCAGTTTAGGCTTGGCTTCCCCGCAGCGCGGTGCCGGGCGATGGAGCAGGACCTGCCAGCGCAGGTAAAGGCAGCCTGGGATCTGCTCAGCGTTCCTGGCACCCCTCGGGGGCACCCCGGGGCATGGGCGAGCTTCTGGTGGCTCCCACCTCTGCCTGGGGTGGGGGAAGAGCGGATCAGCTTGTGCCCTGCTCCCCCCGATGCAGATCAGGGTCCGTGCCGGCACCGACCTCATGAATACGGAATAAAAATGCCTGATGTTTTCTCTCGAAATGAGAGGGAAATCATATGGATGGGAGATACAAATGAGGGCAGCACCTCATGGGCTTTTGTTTCTCTGGAGGACAGAGCAAGTTATATTTGCATTATGCGACGCGTGTCCTGACTATCAATATTTTGAAGCTTCTGCACAGACGTGCTGAAATCTCCACCTGAACTTTGTAAAAGTATATTATCACTCAATCTTTTGATTATCATTGGGGAAAAAAACCACATTTCTGTAACAATAGCACTCAATGACCAGAGATGGTGAAAATGCAACGTCTGATTTTATACGTGGAGATAAAGATACGACTTCTCTGCCGAAATATTTGCAACTTGTTTTAAGAAAAGATGTTGGTGGAGAACAGATGGCTGCCTCCTGCCATACATATTCATGAGTGCATTTATTTCATTATGTCTTCCCCTAGGAAACTCGGTGCTTCAGCTTTTATAAGTTTGCCTGGCCATCAAATTGAGCAGTCAGAAGCCCTCTGTCAGAGCTCTGTTGCTGTAGAAATTGGAGAAAGTATGTGAGAGGCTTTAGCACTTTTGTCTTGACTTTTATCGCCGAAACACCTGTTGTGTCGGGATTGAAAGCAGAGATTTTTATCAGGTGTAATATATGTTGTCTTTGGGTGGATGAAGTGACATGTTCATTGTAATCAAATTGCTTTTACCTTAATTTTGTGTCATCCTTGGGCAGTGCTGCTTAATGATTTTTAGAGGGCTGAGACCTACGGGCTCAGCGTGCGGCAGGAGCTCCCACTGCAACCCCAGGAGCTCCCACTGCAACCCAGAGCTGCCAAAGCCTCTTTTGGGCAAGTCAGTTGGGTGATTCTCTGTTTGATATATTAATTGCCCAGGATAAATTTTACGAAGCAGCGATCGCTTGGTTCCCAAAGGGGAATCAAACATACAGATAGAACTACAAACACAATTCAAAGGGTCTTTTCACACAGGAACGCATGTTGTTAAGCACTAGTGAAAGCTAGAAATGTTTCAAGGATTATTTTTAATCCGCTTTTAAGGCTGCTTCACCCCGAGGGACAGAGCATCCTCCGCAGAGGCCGAGCCACCTCTTGAGCGTGAGGAGCACGGGGGGCTGGCGGCAGCGATGCCTCCTCGGGAGGGTTGGGCTCTGGTCCTTGATCTGCTGGTGGGAGATCGTCTGTGGGCATCAGAGCTCTGGGTGGGTCCAGGGACGGGGAGACCCTTGGTCTGAGTGAGAAGACACGAGGGACTGATTGATAGCAGGGCCCATGTCCCTTGGACTTTCTTGCATTCACCACCTACCTCTTCTTTTAAGGCAAGTTTAGCAGCTGGTCCTTTGATTTGCAAAACAAGGCTTAGTTCTAAAGAATAGACCAAGACGGAGGGGATTCTGGAGGTTTGGGACTGGAAATTGCTTTTATCTTCCTCTTTTTGTCACTTCATTCCTTTCTTTCAGGCCAGAAGTATTTTTGTGTGCCCTTCAAAAGCAGGGCTGCTGTCCTTACTGGGGCTCCAAAGAGACAGAAAAGAGAGCGCCTGAAATGTGCCATTTAAATTCAGATCTTTTGCAAAGCTTAAAGAGAGAAAAGTTTTTTAGAAGTTTCCTACTTGGCCATAATCGATCATTAGCAGGGTAAAACAGGGAAATGTTCTTTCGGGGACCTTTGCTGAAGCCAAATGAAATTACAGCTGGTGTAAAGTGACAGTTTGAGCTGTCAACTGTTTGAATACAGGCAAAATTTGACCATGACAATAAAGAGTCTCCAGTATTCTATTTTACTAGTTTTCTAGAAGTAAAAAATACAGTTAGTATTCTGGTTTATGTGATGAAGAGTACAGCTTAATTAAATAAAACGAGCACAACTGCAATTTTTTTGCATTATGGAAACGTCAGTTTAGCATACAGTTCCCCAAGGGTACTCGAAGGATCACTTAATTTTAAAATGATTGTAGCCTTGAAATAACTTAAAAGGCACTAATATATTTAATCAAAGGAGGTAACTGGTAATGGAGAAATAAATCATTCATGCATATAAATAGCAGGGCTCCAGCGAGTGTGGAAAGCCAACAGAGAAAATATTTAGGACTAAATTGTTTCCTCTGGCCCCTTTCTGCCCATGTCAGTGGAGCTGAAAGACCTGATCTGTTTTGTCCAAGGCCAAATTTGGCCTTTATATGTGTACAGTATAGCGAGATGTACTGTCAGATATCTATAGGCCTATCCTCATGTATAATTTGTGCATATAGTATCCACATAGATTGTGTATTGTTTCCTGATCTGGGAAGTTCACTGCCTCTCTACATGGCAGAATTCAGGTTGCCTCAACAACCTTAATTTTACCCTTTCATCTTACTCACTGCACGAGAAATAATGAAGAAGGAAAAAGTCATATGTGGTCGTGCAATTAAAATATCTTTGAGACTGAGTGGAAGAAGCTATCTTATTTTTGGTATTTCTTCATTTATGGGGTTACCTGACTTTGCTGTATGAAAAATGTACTTTTAGCAGTGCCTTTTGTGTTTTGGTTTTATTTAAAGGTACGGAAAACCATGGTTTAGCATGTGCAATAGCAGGAATGTGCTTGGCTCTGTGGCCACAAGCAGGGCTCGATTCCTCCGGCCAGGGGAAGGAAGAACCAATTCCCTGCCAATACGCCTCAGGGGGTCACCGTCCCTGGGCTATCCTCCTTTTTGCTGACACACCTTCCCTGTCACAGCCAGTATCTGTTTTTTCTTGATACTCATGATTATAAACTATGGGTAGCAATTCATCACATAAAACGAGGCGGGGGGGTGATGCTCCTCGTAGAAGGAAGCAGAGACAGGGAAAACTAATTTGACAAAAAGTGGTAACGCCACGTCTGCCTTGGATATTTTTTTCACTCCTTGCTGTCATGTGGTGTTTATTATCTGGAGTGTCAATTTGTTGAGCACAGATAGTCAACCCTGTCATAGTTCTCTTAGAAACTGCCCGTTCTAGGTTATCTTTCCTCCTTGAATGAAGTTATGAAGTTAATTCAAAGATTTTCAAAGTGATTTAATGAAAAATTAATTTCTAGGAAAAAAAAAAAAGATGGCAGGTCATAAATATAAGATACTTGCCATCTGTTCGTGGTGCATGACTCGGTGCTACTCGCACCTGGATAAAAGATGAATAACCTGAAAATTGTGCCAGAAGAGCTTTTTAGCTGGTTGGGATCAGGCAGGCCAAGGTCGTTTAGGATTCCTGTATAATATCAACTTGTTAGAAATAACTTTTTAGTAGTATAACTACATCCCTGGGAGCGTTACTATGAAGGAGTATTGACTCTGTAATGACTGAGGAAAAAGCTGCACTGGCCTGAAATACCTACTCATCAAATACACTGGAAATTAATCTGCTAGAAAAGGCACTTTCATCATTCAGTGTATCTTTTTCTGCCCAGTAGATAGTCCAGTTGGGTTCCACACAGGGATGTTTCTAGGGTTTGGTGTTTATTCTGAGCACAGGTTTGATTAGGATGGGTGGGTGGTATGAGAAATAGGTGCTTAAATAGGTGCCGAAGTGCCATAGAAAGGCAAAAAACCTGGCTCGTCGAGAAGCGGCCCTTTCTGCTGGTACCCAGCGAGGTGTCGTTCTGCATTTCATGTCTTTGGAAAGCAGAAGGCAAATCTATGATGATATTATTAGATAGAAAAAGATTTTGGGAAAGTACTACTAAGACATTTTAGGAAAAAAGCAAAGAATCAAGTAACCACTGATGCTATAGAGCGCAGCTTTATTTTACTGCGTTGTGTGACACAAGTAATATCCAGTAAGAGGTTATAAACATCTTGCCTTGGGCTGAAAAGAGGTTTTTAAGTAATAATTTTGCAAGGAGTTTGCCCCCAATTTCAGTGTGTGTCAAAAAAAAAAAAAGCCATCAGCTTTAAAATTCATTACTTCATATATTTTAGTTTTCCTTTATTTCCTCAGATTGAGGGGATCGGTGCCGGTTTGTATCTTGTGTTACATTTTGCAGTCCCCATATATCATTTCAGGTTCCTCTTCTCTGTTAAAGCTCTGCAATATCTCTCTGTTTTTTCTAATCTGTGGTGACACTCTCATAGAGGGAGGGTACAATTCTGTATCCTCTTATTTTTAAATACACAGCAGTTGGTTTAACAAGAAAGCAATTTCATAGGTAGAAATGAAGTAATCCCATAAAAGGGCTGAAGAAAGTTGTTTCCTGCGTATCCGTCTTAAAGTAGCATTCCCAAATTTGGGGACGTTGTTATAAAAATCTCCAGGCTGTGGATGCCACCACAGCCTGGTCTCGGTGAGCAGCCCATTTTCTGGGCTCTCCCGTCTGTGAATCTCAGAATCAATGAGGTTGGAAGAGCCCTCTGGGATCATCGAGTCTAACCATTGCCCTGACACCACCATGGCAACTAGACCAGGGCACTAAGGGCCATGTCCAGTCTTTTCTTAAACCCCTCCAGAGATGGTGACTCCACCACCTCCCTGGGCAGCCCCTTCCAATGGCTAATGACCCTTTGTGAGAAGAAATGCTTCCTCATGTCCAACCTGAACCTCCCCTGGTGAAGCTTGAGGCTGTGTCCTCTTGTCCTATCGCTGGTTGCCTGGGAGAAGAGGCTGACTCCCACTCTGCTACAACCTCCCTTCAGGTAGTTGTAGACTGCACTAAGGTCACCTCTGAGCCTCCTCTTCTCCCGGCTAAACACCCCCAGCTCCCTCAGCCGTTCCTCGTAGGTCAGACCCTCCAGACCCTTCACCAGCTTGGTCACCCTCCTCTGGACTCGCTCCAACGCCTCGACATTTTGCCTTATTGACTTGCTGCACAGCAAACCAAACCAACGCAGACCTGTCTCACAAACCTCTTGCTAGACTTTCTGTATTTGAAGATGAGTGTGCAGCAGGTCCTGTGCTGTGTCCCTCTGAAGTGTGGGAAGATGTTATTCTTGCTGGCATACTGTGTGGGGGAGAGTGGGGAGAAAGCCAGCAGAAAAGCTGAAATGATATTTCAAGCTAACGAATTTTTAAAAAGGCATCTGTGATTAAACAGATGTGGTTTAAATAATTTAAATTCACTGCATCCCTTAACATAGAAATTTTAAAAATCTGAAAGCACCATGAGTTTTCCAAAAGTCTTTAAGGTGACCTTGGTTTGCTATAACAACAGAGAGGGTGCTGGCTGCTTCTGTCAAGGGTTGGTCTGAAAAGCAAGTCCTGGTGTGTGCTGGCGGTCACCAGGAAGACGTTTATGCTGTGTAAATTTTGAGAGTTTTAAATTTAATTCATTGGTTTGCCACTCCCGTTCCTCTCTCTCGAGTCAAAAAGAAAACCCACGTGCAGGGAAGTGACCTTTTCAGTGTGGTGGGATTTAATTATAAGAGGTTTTGTGCATCTTGGTTAATTTTCTAGATACCATAGTGTTATGCTAACATTTCTTGTAAGGGACAAGATGATCAAAACCCTGTTAGCCCTGGGATGCAACACCCTGGGCATGTCTGCAGCGACTGTGAAGGGGAGATTTGGATGTCACATGGACGTTTTGTCTCTGGTCCTCATGGTTGCAAGAGAAACTTGTAGGTGTGCACTGCCATGGTTGAAAACGAAGTGGATGTACGTTTAATGCCGTGTTCTGAAGAGCTTGACTAGCAAGTGGTCATTGCTCAGGGTAGTTTCTGCTTTCTCTGCAAGGAATACAGCCATTTATTGGGGTCACCTGGTTTAACCCCTAAGTGTTAACAGTGTAATGTGTAACTGCTTAAACTATCCCTTCTTATAGCATCAGCCTTTGAAGTCAGCGTCAAGTGGCAGAGGGTTCAAACGCCTGACGTAAGCTGTATGACCAGGTCAGGAAATAAGTACTAATCTCTTGTGGCACACAGAGTCTTTCTAGGATTTTCCTGTTTGGCACCTCTAAATACACAATTCCCACGGCTCCTCAGGCAGCAGGCACGGTTTATTGGGATTTCACCAGTTTCTTGGTCCTTGGAGTGAGACGGCTCTGCCCAGCGCAGGCAGTGTCATCGGTCACAGCACGGGGCATCACAGGCAGCCTGTGATGGGGATTTCTCCATCATTTCAGGGAACAGCCTCTACAGACTTCCCATGTCTCATCCCAGGAAATTAGTAAATAAAATCATCCGATCAGTAAAGTTTTCTGTAGGGAAAGCTTTGAAAGAGACACTATTAAATGCTTCTCTTTGGAAAATGTGAAAGGGTGAGTGCCTTGCTGTTGGCTTTATCACCACTGCCCTTTCAGCTCCGTCACAAGGAAAATAAAAGCAGGCTTTTGGCATTGGATCCTCACTTACAGGGCAATAAAATTTCAGGGAAAAGTAGCAATGCTTCGTAAAAGTACAAACAAAGCAAATACCTTTCTTAGGATATGTCCAGCAATCGGAGATTATTTGAAAGGTGGCAAGGAGAAGCGCAGGGTTGTTGCTTTCCAGCTGGTAAAATTAAAATCAATGGACATGAAATGAGTTAATACAGGTGGAAATTTTTCACTCATGGCACTGCAGAAGGCTTTCAGTGCAGAATTTTCCAAAGGAGCTTTTCGTCTAACACTGATGAATAGTTTTTCTCTTCATATTAATTTAGCTTTTGGTAATGCCAGTGTTTAGCTGTACCCACATTTTTCATTAGGACTTTTTATGGAGCACTATCAAACACTTTTTAGATCAGGTTATGCTCTTCAGCAGAGTGTGGCTGTGGCTGAGCTCAGATGCACGGCTGAGCCCTTCGGAGCAGGGGGCACCGAAGGTACCCATGGTACGGATGTTCCCCACTGGGTATGGGTTACTATTTCTGTCTGGGGATCTTACAGGCTGCAGCAGGTGGGATTTTACAAGTCCTTTGGAATCCCAGATTATTTCCATTTTTTTAAGTAATATGATAGAAAAATAATTAAAAAAAAAAAAAATCAATGTATAATGTTACGTAACAATGTAGTGTGGATGTGCTTTGCAGGAGCACAGAGGAGGTCAAAAACCAGCATAAAATCATGGAAATATACACAAAGATGGATTTTAGTACATCAACGATGTGGTATCCATGAGAGAAATGATCCTAAACCATAAGCACTCGCAGACCCCATCAGCCAGCTTCCCACCGAGCCTTGGCGTTTTATCACCCATTGTCATGAGGCTTCTCCCATCGAACGGGAGGGTTTTGGTTAAAGCAGCTTCGGTCTGTGTCAGTCAGGCAAGGCTTTTCCACAGTTTTAATGCAAACTTCTTATCGATAATAAAATCAGGCAAGTAGTGTTTGCAGACGGTAGGCTGTGTTTTGTCTCTTATTACTTTGATTCTTAGATTAAAACCTCTTCTCCAAAATCACAACAACAAAGGTGTTCAAAGGAGAAACAGAAAGAGGGTCTCGTGCCCTAATTCTCTGGGGCTTGAGCCTCTCCCCGTGTCTCCCGTGGGTTATTTCTGTAACGCTTGGAGATGTGGGAACCTGTCGGGGTGCTCAGGTAAGAGACTGAGCGTTGCCTTGCTGAAATTCACCCGGCAGTCACAGGTTGGTGACACAATTTTGCATACACAGCTTAGAAATTAGTTTTCCGTTCATTAAAGCTGCACAAGAGGATAAGTGTCGTATGAGGTGCCACCACGCTAACACAACGTGCTCTCTGACAGATTGCATGGGTTTTTTTGCAAAAAATACCTGCTGGCAGAGCTGCCTGTCTGTCACCATCCCACCATAGCCAGATATTGCCAGGTAACTGCAGGTCACCAGACACATGTGGCATCTCTGATGTCCTGCGGCCACGTGGGGTCCTGAAGGTCCCGTGGTGTCATCAGGTGGTGGCTGGTGACAGCCTGGGCCCGTCCTGGCTGTAGTTTGGCTGTGCCACCAAGCCCTGTTGGACCATGCCGAGTGCCTTGCGTGGCACCTGGGCACCTCTGGTGCTGCGGGAGCTGCCGGGCTGGCACTGGCAGCAGCTGGGACAGGTGCTCGCATGGACTGGCTGTGGGAACGCGCTTCCTCAGCTGGATAAACCCCGGCGTGCATCCATCCACGTAATTCATCTCGTGTTCCCAGCAAGATTAGACTGCCATGGAGTGGTTTGTATTAGAGCTGTTCTTCCAACACATACTCATATTTATCTGGGGAGCGTTTGCAAATGATTGAACATTTTAATCTTTTCCTTGCATTTTCTCAGGTGTATTCCAGTAATGTGCATGTGGTAACAGCAAGTGGACTATGACCCAAAAGGGATTTATGGGTTGTGGAACAATGCATCCCTGTTGTAATTTCTCTCTCGTCTTTATCTTCTCCTGCTCTATCCTGATCTAACTTCATACTCGGGGATTCTGAAATATCATTTATAGCAGCACTGTTCCTAGAGGCTCCCCGCCCTGGCCCGAGCCCAGCCGTGTGCTTTGGCAGGAGCTTAACGAGAGACACTGCTATTAATACAAATGGAAATCCTTCTCCGTGGGAAGTCAGCATGTATCTGTGCAGTTTGTGGGCATCCTACGTGTAATGCTCTTTGCTGTGTGTGTGTATAAATGCAAAAGGAATGGTGCCTGCACACGGAAGGAGCAATACAATGTTCCCTTCCCAGCCATGCTTTAAATTGTGTTCTCCCTCTTGGGTAGCTTTATGCTAAGCAGTGATGTAGTTGTGGTGTAGCTGCTCAGGAGAAATCTCTACCAGGAATACGTGACTGTCTTTGGGAGGTTGGTAGAACATTTGAATTTAATTGAGTTTCTCGTACAGTGTCCACAGAGCAGAGTGGCCAAACGGCCCCGACGGTTGCGATAGACCGTGTGTTCCTCTAACCTGCTCTCTGCAGCCTCATCCAGCACCCCCCCGTGGTCCCAGGGCACGGGCTGCAGTGCTAGCAGACACGCTAACCCAGAGGAGCATTGCTCCAGACAAAAGGCTCCTTCTTGTGAAGGCTGAGTTTGTGTTGGGATATTGAATCTTTCCCGAGTTGTTCCTCGTTGGGCAGGGAATCACCAGCTGCACGGACCTCGGCGTGGCCGTGACAGTGCTGCTCAGTGTTCCTCCTGGTGCTCAAGGGGCTGGGTTGTGTTGCTCCAGTGGCAGGGTTGGCCCATGTTGGCCGTTCCATGAGAGGTGGTGATCTGCCCTGTTTTGTGAGTCAAGAACAGCTAGTTCTGCACTTAATTTGGTAGATAAAAGGATCTCCTTCATAAACCTGTGAATATTACCCCCTTGCTCAGTCAGCAGGGCCTCGGTGTGCTCGTCGTTAGCTGTGAATGCGGTCGCTACGCGTGGTTTGTCCTCGGGGCCTTTCCTTGAAGACCTGGCTGGTAACCTGCGAACACTTGCTATGGGAATGTGGTTGAATTTGTGCTTGGTTTTAACTTCATTTGCAGAGACAATGATAATAACTTGTGGCTCCCTTCCTACAAAATGACACACTGTGGAAAGGATAGACAGTAACTTGCTTTAAAATTCAAAGCAGCAATTTTTCTCCAGTCCAACAAAATGATTAACTATCTCGGCTTACGTTGAATAATTGCAGGCTTTCCTTCACGCTCCCATCTTTGTATTGTTCCACTGAATATCAGCTGATACATCTTTACTATCATGGCATTTCTTCTTGTTGCACAATTAGGATCATAACACCTTTTACGTTATCCTCTGAAAAGCATTCAATATAATTAAAACCCCAGACTTTTTTTTTTTGAAATAGCAAAATTCTGGCTCATCATCATGGCAAGTAATAGTTACAGAATGAGTTGGTTTTAAGGCAGATTTTGCTGGCAGGTTGGGCTGTACATCAGGCTGTACATTCCTTATGGGTTGTCAGCTTTCCTTTTGTGCCTCGTGCGGGTTTGTTTTGCATTTCCAGCACTGGAGAGGGAAACCTTGATTTAGGAAACTGCGTGTCAGTGAAATGAAAACACTTCATGATCTGTTGGTGTAAGGCTGTCGCCTTTCTCCTTGAGTTGCTCAGTTGCCTTTGATGTGATTTCAGGCAGAGAAATGGGTTAATTATTGGTGAAGGTGACAAACGCAGCCCGTGCGATCCTGCGCTGTCCCCGTGGAGGCAGCCGGCTCCTGCTGGGCTGCAGCGCTGGGCTGGCAGTATGTGAAATCAGCCGGGTCCCAAAGCCCAGCGTCGTTCCTAACCTGTCAGAGTTGAAAGATTTTGTCATAAATCTGTAAAATGTGATGTTATACGAGTGTTTCAGTTTCCACTTCGAGATAAAATCCAGTTTCTGCTCCATCCAGTTGTTGAGGCGGGGAAAAAAGGTGAATCAGAATCCTGAAGATGGGTAGAGACAGTGTAACTAATTTAAAAATAATAAAAACATCTTGTGGTGATTAAAGCAATCTTAGAAGTAGTGAGGGCTGGGGGAAAGCAGCCTTGTGCCTGGTTTTTGGCTGTCTAGGGTTGGCAGTTGGCGTTGGGGCATGCCTTGGGTACCATTTTACAGCTTCTCTATGTCAAAGTCGTAGTGAAATGAGTTACATTATAAAGGAGAAGCCAGTCTTCGTGTCTGCCTTCCAACATGCCTTTTATTCATGCCATTTGTTCGAGCTGCAAGGGGCGAGTTTTGGGTGGAGCTGATGAAATAGATTTTGCTGCAGTATCAGCTGGCTGATAATTTAACATTTCTTATTACATTATGCTGCTAAGCAACATTCTAATGGATTGTAAGTTTCCTTTTTCGTATGGGTGCCTGGAGAGCATGTACAGTCTTCATAATATGCTTTATATCTAAATAAAAAGTTAAGTATATCGCGCTCTAAGTCTTCATAGCACTTCAACAGATTTATTTAATCATCCTTGATGAGCTCTGCTGGCAGTTAGAGCCTCGCTGTTAGCGAGGGGGAGGTGATAGAGCAGGAGGCCACTCGGTCAGGAGAGCTGTCCCTGAGGCAGGAGAGCTCCTGCTGTCCTCGGGTGGGGGAAACCCTGAGCTCTGATCGCTGGGGTTTGTGTTAGTCCCCACGGCTGGTTTGGGGCAGGTGTAGGTCAGGCTGTGACCACACAGGGACCAGCTTTGCAGTAGGTAACAACCGCAGTCGCAGATCGGCACCAATTTTCCTCCTCGCAGGATCTGACTCCCGGCTTGTGAGTTCTGTCAGAATAAATTAACTGCTAATTTATCATCTAGTCAGGTGAGTCCCGAATAGGTTTGGAAATCCAGTTCACACCGTGCATATTTCCTGTCTGATTCATACAAAACACTTGGCAGTCCTGCATATCAATGACTGCGGTTACCTGGGCAGGATCATTTAATAACCTCATAAAAAAAAGGGAAACAGATACTTAATGAATCAAAGTGCACTCAGATTAAATGATCAGAAATTCCTAGTTAATCACCAGAAAGCAAACTAATTAAATTGCCATTCAGCTTTTATGGGGGCCTTGGGATAGTAAGCTAAAATAAGTCCCTTCAATCACTTTTCTCATTAGATGGGACAGGCATATTCAAGGTTAGTGAAGATAAATGCAATGTTCTTTGCTTGCTCTTGAAATTATAGTATTTAAATAGTATTTTATGCTTCATCACTTAATACTGAACCCAGGGTATACTGGTAAGAAGAAGCCATGGCAGAGAAAGCTCAACAGACAGGCCCACAAAAGAAAGGCGAAAATTGTGGAATACATGAATCAAGATTTAAAAGATTTTAATTTAATTATTATTTATGGATTTTTGCTTAAAGAATAAGGTAGATAGGTGATACTGGAAAGTGAGACACTAATTCCCGTGATGACTCCAGTCCTTGGGCAGCACAGCGCATGGCTGTGCTTCAGACACCACGTGTGATGGAGTGTGGTGCAGGGATGGCCCACCGACTCCAAAGCCATCGAACACTTTCGGTAGCCAAAGGGGAAAAAATCATGATTGTGTATTTTGTTGAAAGAATAGGATATTAGGAGCAAAAGATCAAATGCTTTTTTTGGCAGCTCTGTGTCCTTGGGAGCCATCAGTGTGGCTTTGTGGTGACAGAGCTTCAGCAGGAAGGTCAGGTCCCTGTGCCCCTGCTCCCTGCCGAGGCTGTCAGCGTTCAGGTTATCATCCAGAGGCACTGCTTGCCTTTGAGGTTTTGGTTTTTTTTTATCCCTGTCAGTTATTTTAATGTTGAAGGAAATATTTTGTCAGGGGTTCTACATCTAACATGTTGGATGTCGGTGACAGCGGCTCCTGCTCCTGCCTCCCCTGTGCCACCTCCCGGCCCCGGGACAAAGATACTGCAACCCCAGGAGGTGCTTGCAGAATGGAAGGGAAATCCCACAGTGCCTCAAAGCCAGAAGTAGGTATAATTCTGAAATATATAACAACGCCTATAGAGAAGAAACATAATAAACCTTAGTTAAGCATGGGTCTAAATATTTTGGTGCTCCTTTTTTTTTTTTAAATAAGAAACCTTTACAGGCTCACAAAAGCAATGGAAGATTCCAGTGATATCCCTTCAGTTCAGTGAAAGGGAGGATTTTCAGAAGAAAGTGAAATCAGGGAAATCCTTTCACTTTCTTTCTTAGCTTTTTAACACCCATAGCCAAGGTTTCTGACACCCAGAACTTGCTTGAAAAGCTAAGAAAAGAAAACACAGCTGCAGGATTTCAAAGCAGGTCGCAATCAAGTCAAAATGATCAAACTGTAACGTCTGAGGTCTTTTCATTCACTCAGAGGTTTTCCCATCTATAACTAATGGAGATATTAGAGAGACAGGTCATTCAGAGTGCCTGGTAAATTGGTGCAGCTTTACTTAAAAGAATAATAAGTAGCCTTTTGCAATGAATGATCAACTGTAAAAATATTTGCTAACTAAAGCCCACAGAGCCTTGAAGTGTTGCTGATTTTGTTTTCTAGAAATATTGGTAATGATGTTTACTTTGCCAATTGGGATCATATCATCATGTGAAAAGCTTCACTTCCATTGAAATAATTAGTACATTTCCAGATACTTTGATATATCTAAAAATTTCCCCTAGAAGTCTGAGAATACAAACATAGAAGACAAGAAAGGAGCATAATTATATTATTTTTCAGTTTAACTATTTTTAGATCAGTATCAACACTGGAGGGGGGTGGCACATCCTTTTGAAGTGGAGCAGAATATGCCTCGCTGAGATACAGAGGAAAATACTGTCTCCTTTTCTCCAAGTAGTGAGAAACAACCTGGAGGGAAGCTCTGGAGCGGGACTGTCAGCTGGAGCCTTCCTCCCCTCCAGGAGCTCCTCCCCAGCTCGCCCCTTCTCAGCGCACAGGAAGGCAGAGGAACGGCCCCAGATGTTCAGCCCGGTGCTGGCTCTGCCTCCGTGCACACCCGCTCTTCCTAGGGATGATTCTGTCGTGTAGGGACGATGCCCAGGAGCTATCACCTTCCTCTGGAGGGGATTTCTTTTTTTTGTCTGCCTGGGAGGGATTTGGAGGTTTTCTTTCCATATATTTCTTGGCTTTGTTACCAGAGCAAAGTAATTACCAAACTCTGCCTGTGGAGTGGGGAGAAGCTCTCCTTGGATGCACTTTCCAATATCTGAGTATGAAATAGGGTTGGTGTAGCCTGGCTTCCAAAACTGCTTGCTTTAATGATGTGGTTTATGTTCCCATAGTTTTCAGCCATCTTTAGTGGTAACGAGCAGCGAGCGATTAGCAATTAGTTGGCTCAGCAGTTGCTGGAAGAAGGGCCTTCTGCACCCTTTCTTCACAGAGACAGGCAGGTTCTGCTCTGAAGCGTCCCAGGACCCATGTGGCTGTCAGGGTTTGTGGTGATGCCATCCTGGGAGCCGCAGCCCATCTGCTCCCCCCGCTGCTCCAGACGCTCACCCCCGGGGAGCTTTGTGGCCAACAACTGTCCCCGCTGATCGGCCGAAGCTGCAGGCGGGTAGCACCGATGGAGATGGTCAGAACTTCACCTGGGGTACAGGAGATGGCCATGAAGCTAAGTTAACCCTTCATAGGCTGCTTGGGGGGGTGGGGTCCGCAGCGGCTCCCGCGCTGGTTTCCATCTCCAGCTGCAGGCTGGTGCTTGGTCAGTTGGTGGCTTCACACATCCTTCTTGCTGAAGGACACTGACACATAGGATTTCTGTGCATCGTGCACTGTCCTTCAAGTGCTAAATAAGTGGATTCCTGCGTCTCTGAGATGATGCCAAGGAGCCATGTCCGTGGGCAGAATAAACCTCATCAAACCATGGGAAAGGAGAGGTGTGCTGGCTGGTGATCGCTCCGTGGTTGTGCCAGCAGTGGGCTTGTCTGAGGACACTGAATCGCGTTAGGTACTCATGGGTTATTGAAGCAAAATTTTGCTTCATGATCTAATTTCTCACATGGTTGGTATTTGCCCTGTGTTGCTGAGGTCTGGCTTTGCTTAATTTTAGTGGAAAATGTAGCAATAGACATTAAAGCATCCATGATGAGTAGAATGGCTTTTTGCAGTTTGATACGTTCTTCATTTCATAGTAGTAGTTCATTATGGCAGTTCACAGAGGCCTAAAAATGGTGATTTCTGTATTACTGGTATCGTGGTGGTGCCAAAACATAATCATGGTCCAGGAATACACTGTTAAAATCATGAAACAAAAATGTGTTGATACAGGTTTAAAAAAAATCACTTGGGTCTTAGTCTGATGGAGTTTCTGTAGTGGAAAAGAAGAAACAGCAACTACTACCCCGGAACAAACCCAAAGGGGTGAAAGTAACAGCTCTGTATCCCAGCAGGCCCTAAAACAGACTTCTTCAAATTAACTTTCTAATCTGCATTGCAGCTTTCGTGTTTAATATTCGCTGGGCTAAGGGGGCACAGCAGCCTCGACTTCTAATCCCAAATAATCTCTTTCATGTTCAGTGTGATCTTACCCCTGGTCACTGACTTCAGAGCCAGGTCTGAGATGAATTAATTGCAGGATGGGTAAATGTCTGGTGATTTTTGTAGTTGCCTTGCACTGTAGCTCGAGGCTATGGCTTGTATTTTAGGCTTTTGATCATGTACTGATTATGTTGTCATTATTCTGTGAATCTTCCAGTATCCTACAATCAAGCCTGATTACACTAATTAAGATATGCAGAATGAAAAGCGTGCAGGTACTAGAAGTGTCCAACAAAATGACGCTGTAAACTAGTGATGACGAGGGTGCCACTGCTAAGAGTCATAGCTCATTATTTTCATTTCAAGGCACCAGGTCAGCTTTGGGGAAAAACGAATAGTGCAAAACTAGTGTTAGAAAATGGTCTATAGATGCATTTTGCAAAGGGTAGTGCCATACTAAGTTACGTTATTGTTAATTATACAGATGTAGGTGAGAACATTTGTACATTTCATGCAAATATTTTAAAGGCAACTTATCCTCGTTGTGGTTTTGTAACATAAATGTTACCGTGTATGAAGCTCTACAGGATGAAAGAAACCTCAGTCCAGTGAAGCTCTCAGGCTGGTGTAAAGGTTAGACTAAAGCCTGATGCTGGATGTTCAAGAGGCTGAGATTGGATCTGAAATCACTGAAGGCAGAGGTGGAGCTCCGATGGAGCCACCAGTGAAGGGACATGACTGGTTTAGTGGAAGGAGATCCCAAATAGAGGAAGGTGGAGAAGAGGTATGGTGAGGAGCCAAGAGGAGACACGTCTGCCCCTGGAATGGGAGCAAATGGTCATCCTGAACCTTCTCTGGGTGAGATGGAAGTGTTGTACTGGGAGGGGAGATGGCTGTTGGCATCCCACCTGTGTGTATGTAACTCACCTTGCGCTGGCAATGGGAAAACAAACCTAGAGGGGTCAGTGCCCAAAGAGCTGCAGCCTAAATCTGCAGGGGAGAGCTTTTAAAGAGGAAAAAGGGAGAGTGCCATGGTCTAGTTGACATGGTGGTGTCAGGGCAATGGTTGGACTTGATGATCCCAGAGGCCTCTTCCAACCTGATTGATTCTGTGATTCTGTGAAGACTTTGATCCACCAACGGTTTTCAGAGGTGCTTTATGCAGTGCTGAATTCATTAGATCTGTTCCCAGACTCCAAGGCGAAGTGTAAGGAAAAGACTTTTCTGGGCCAGGCTAATCTGTGAGTTGTACCAAGATCCCAGAGACCCTAGAAATGCACGTAAATATTCTGAGATCTTGTGCAGTGTCTCAGTGAAGCCTTCAAACCTGAGTGGCACTTGACGTGGCAGTCGGCCTGGAGGTAACTGATAGAGGTGATTGTGTGGGAACTTTGTCTGTAAAGGACATGACAGAGAAGAGAATAGCTTTGGTACATATTGTCAGATGGGTTTCAATCTATATGAGTGATTTTGTATTAAAGTGATACAGGTATTAGGAAATTGTATTCAGAATTGTAGGAGCAGTCATCACCAGTACCGTTGTATTTTTATGTCTTTAGTGACTTCAAAGTAATTCCCAGACAGGTGTTCTACAGAGAGCAAGGTCCTCTGAAGCCTTTGGCAAGCGAACAATTACAAAACTAAAGGCAATGTAGGTTTGGGGAGCTGTCAAAAGAATGATGATTTTCCCCGTGCCTGAATCCCTCATTGCTCTTTTCAGTTACTTTCACGTTGTTGCAGGGAGGCGATGCTGATGCAACCAGCACTGCTGGCTCCTTGTGACGAGCAAGGACTTTGCCACTTCTTTGTCCTTTGCGACCGTGAAAGCAAGGGTTGAGCTCTGAACGTGAAGGTCCTATTGCTTCTTCCTCTTGCTGCCTGGCAAGTAAAGTTTGAGCAAAAGCAAAACAACAGATAAGACTGGGAGAAGGCACGTGAAAAGGGTTTCTGGGGAACTCTGCCTGCTCTCCTGAGCCTGGCCAGCTCTTTGCCCGCGTATCTGATTGCGCGCTGACTGCCTGGCTTTCCTCGCTCCGTCTCTGCTCGTTTGCCAACACCTTGGTGGACTCTCCAGAGCCCGTCCCTGTGCCGTGGGTAACAGCACGCAGCTTTAGGGAAAGAGGGGGGGAAACTCCCGGCCCCGACTGAGGCTCAGACATCTTCGCCGTGGTACCCCTGTCTCTGCAGGGGAGAATTAATTCCTTCATGGTTTAATGATATTTAAATGACTCAAATGGTTTCCGTAAATGAATACATTACAGAGCTCATGTTTGAGACACTGCAATAAAGCATAATGGAGTTAACAGTTTATTAGTTTCATAAATGTCACCTTGTTATTAACAACAGAGGTGCAGGTAGTTTTACAAGGGATTGCATTGTCATCTGCTCTGTGCATGCTGCGTGTGCTGAGCACTCTGCTTAGAAGCACTAATTGTAATCTCATGTCCTCTGACATCCCTGTGCAGTGCTGCACGTGGGCTGGTATAGTGCAGCCAGTTTCCCAGCTGTGGAGAGCTTACTGGTGTGCCTGGCGAGGCTGGCACCTGCACCAGCTCCTCATTGCACCAAGGGCAGTGAAAGCACGTTGCATGTCCCTGTATCCTGCTGTGTGTCGCACAGCTCTGCCGTAATTAACCCAGGAGGTGATGGGATCCCTCCCTGGAGGGAAGGCCAGGTGGCGTTTGAACAGCTGCTGCTCAGGGACAAGGGCTGCAGGTTCTGGGCCCTGCACTTCAAGAAAGATGTTGAGGTGCTGGAGTGAGTCCAGAGGAGGGCGACCAAGGTGGTGAAGGGTCTGGAGGGTCTGACCTACGAGGAACAGCTGAGGGAGCTGGGGGTGTTTAGCCTGGAGAAGAGGAGGCTCAGAGGTGACCTTAGTGCAGTCTACAACTACCTGAGGGGAGGTTGTAGTGGAGTGGGAGTCGGCCTCTTCTCCCAGGTAACTAGCAATAGGACAAGAGGACACAGCCTCAAGCTTCACCAGGGGAGGTTCAGGTTGGACATTAGGAAGCATTTCTTCTCAGCAAGGGTCATTAGCCATTGGAAGGGGCTGCCCAGGGAGGTGGTGGAGTCACCATCTCTGGAGGGGTTTAAGAAAAGCCTGGACATGGCACTTAGTGCCCTGGTCTAGTTGCCATGGTGGTGTCAGGGCAATGGTTGGACTCAATGAGCCCAGAGGGCTCTTCCAACCTGGTTGATTCTGTGATTCTGTGATGGGCTCTGCTGGCACAGATGAGAGAAAAACTCATGTTGCAGATAGCGGGGAGAGAGATGAGCCTTTTGGGAAGTGTAGTCCTCAGCAGAGAACAGCTCCCTGATGGCTTTGCTGGGCTTTTTAACGTTGGAGCTCTGCCAAAGCATATTCCCAGAGCGGGGATCTTGCGGTAGCCGCGGTTCGAGGTGAGGATTGCAAGGGGTTGCGCTGTGCTCTGAGCAAAGCATTGACTTCACTCTGCTGAGCCAGAAAGACATTCAGGGACCAGAAAGACATGGCCCTGGTTTCACCCTTGCTCCTCTGAAGAGGCTAACGGTGCTGGAGGTGTTGACCTGCCTTTGACAGACCACAGTTGTGCCAAACCCATCTGTAACCGCTCTTTTCCTTGCTCTGAGTGAAGCTCCTTTTTCAGCTTTGCCTGGGAGAGGCACTCTTGAAATATCACAAGTCATTAAATTAATTAGCTAATGTCTAAAAAGTGCTTTGAAGAGGAAAAGTATTAAATAAATAGGAAGTAGTGTTAATATTATTTTTAATAAATATGAGAGCATCATCCATAATGAAAGCTCACGTGATGAAGTACATTTCACTGTGTATTATTTTCCACGCCCTTAACAACAGAAGTAAGAGTCTTTCTCGTGATTTCAAGATTAGTCTTTAGGGACTGTAGAGAGCTCAGACTTTTATTTCCCTCAAAAATAGGTTAAAAATTATATTCAAGCATTTTTATATCTTATACTTGAGGAAGATGAAGGAGAGCAACAGGACAATAATCTCCACCATATACCCTCCCCTCAGATACAGAACTAGAGTGGTTCTTCAGAAATGCTTCTCCAGCCCCATTATGTATTGAAATTCTGTCAGAATCCCTTGGAATAAGACACAAAGGTGGATGAAGAAACCTGGATCGCAGTGATAAGCTCCTGAAGTGAAGACCAGGCACAACAGAGTGAAAAGCTGTAACGTTATGTAAGTACATTATTTTAATTGAAAAGCAAAATGTCCTTACATTTCTTGGGAACAGCTTGTGTGACGGACTGGAAGGGAATACAAAAGTGAGGGCTTGCCATCATCTCCATATATATTCTGTCTTGTCTCATTGAAGTCAAAAGGATTTTTTCACTTACTTAAATTAGACTTTGGATTTCACTCCTCATTTTTCAGCGCTGTAATCTAAGTGAGGGCTGCTGTTTCTTCCTTGGCCATCCTTGACCCAAAAGATGGTCGTGAGATGCACTTGTTAACTTCTGCTCAGCGCATTTTTTTCTCTCTCCTCTTTTTTCCACTTTATTCCATTTACTATAAAAGGTCCAAAAAAATTATGCACTTTTCAAATAATGACTTGAAATCACAGAATCACAGAATGTTGGGGATTGGAAGGGACCTCGAAAGATCATCTAGTCCAATCCCCCTGCCGGAGCAGGATTACCTAGATCATGTCACACAGGAACGCATCCAGGCAGGCTTTGAATGTCTTCAGAGAAGGAGACTCCACAACCTCTCTGGGCAGCCTGTGCCAGTGTTCAGTTACACTTCAGAAATTGTGGTGAAATATTTTTCTCTCCAAAATTTTCTCATTTTGGGAGAGATCTGTCGATGTCTTTGTGTGAGAATGCGGAGGACAGGGGAGTTCTCACGACCTCTTCTGTGGGCATGGTTTGGTGTCAGTCTCTTTGGGGACCTGACTGGCACACCATGTATTTCACCACGCCGGTCATTCTTCCCATAGCCATCTTTGTTCTTGCCCTCTAGGATTGTTTCTGAATTCATCTCTTTGCAGAAGGAGCAATGGCATACAAACTGCTGGGAGGATAAATGCTTGGGGAAGTGGAGGCAATGGCGCTGGTGGAGAGCTGGGGTCCTCCATGCTCCCTGCCCTGGCAAGCCCCTGCTCTGCCGACACACGGCAGCCGGTCAACTCCATTATTGCTGAATATACTTCTGTGAGATGAGACATACCGGCAGCTTCATGAGTCCCTTGCCATCCTTTGTGGGCACTCACTCAAATCACCTCGCACAGCACTTTCCAGAGAGCCAACGCTCAGTCGAGGTCACCCTTCCAAAGGCACCTCAAGAATCAGCGTGTACGTGCTTATGTATGGCCTGAAGAACCAACTCCGTGGCTCAAACTACTGCACGCAGCACCAAAGATTACAGTTGTTTCAAATAATGCTGTATTATGCCCCATAAATTCAGTAAGGTGACCCAAGAGTGTTCATTAGAATTTATTTTAGCTGCACTTATTGTCACTTAACAGACTAAACAAGAACTGATGGCTCTTCAAGCAGTAATAGTAAATTATAGTTATGGCGAACACAAATGCCTCGTTACGTCTAGTCAAGGTCTATTTCCCCTTTATAGAGATAACTGTAGGAAAGCATTGTTTTTAATTTATGAATAAGGATGCACAGGAATCTTTGCTTTCCTATTTACATAAACACGAGAGACGATTAATCTTCTGTAAAGTAACCAGAGTGGTGTTTAAAACATACAGACTCCTTCCAAAACACATTCCAAAATGCCTACGGGGTATCTGGATCGTAGGGTGTTTTAATGATAATCTGTTACACAGATGAGTACAAACAGCAGGAAAATAGACAATTTATTTCCTTTTTTCTTAAGTCCAATTTTATGCTGTATGATCCTTCCAGTGAAAATTGATACGTGGATTTTTATTTACTGAAGTATTGAGGTGAAAGTTATGTCAGAGGAAGAGGATTAGCTAAGGTAGCAAAATATGATGGATTTTTATTGCGGTGTTACTTGTCTCCTCTATGGGAAATGTTCTTATGATTTTTTTAAAAAATCTTTTATAGTGATGTTGCAGTATAAATAACGGAGTGATGGAGAAAAACGGAACTTGTGTGTCAAGATTAGTCCTGCTTCATAAGCATCTTTTGGTTTTAAGAGTTCACTGTGTTCTTGATATATTACCTACCTATTACCTCAAAAAGGCTAATTGTGTTCTACAGATATTTGGTTAATTTTAGCAAGCGGACAAGCATGCAGGTCAGCATAGAGAAGGGACAAATTAAAGCATATTTAGATGCTGTAAATATTCTGAGATCAGTAGCTGTTCTATAAATTTTTGCAGAAATGGGCAACTTTGGCCAAAAATCTTCGTTCTCAAGCTGTTGCATGAGCCAGAAATATAATGGAAGTGGTTTTCAGGGCTCCTATAGCAAGGCTTGTGTGTTCCTGAGGAGGCAGGGAGGAGATATCTGCCTGTAGGCTGAATGCATTTCACCTTAATGTCCTTGAGCAGTAACAGAAACAAACTAAGATGTCAGAACACAAATCAGATTTGCTCATACTGTGTTTCAAGAAGAAACTAATTTTTGCAATAATGTCATTTTTTTTTTCCCACTTTACCATAAAGGGTTGTATTTTCCAGAACAGACCTTTAGCTTGATCCCATCCAGATTTCAACGTATTTTATTGTTGCTGCAAGAGAAAAATTTTGGATACTGCTCACATGAAATATCTGATACTATTTTTTGATTCCTTGGACATGGCACAGTTGTTCTTTGCCCTCTCTAGGACTTCTCAGATCTGTAACTCAGTGTAGCTTTCAGGGCATAGCTATTTTTGTGAGATGAATTAACTTCCCAACATTACACTGAACTGATCTTTTCACACGGGGACTCTTGCTTGTATCTCATACAACAGAATGTAATAAAATGTGGAGATCGTAATAAATAAATGGCAAAAAATATAGGTGAAATGTAAAAGAAAATTATATATATGCCATATTCAGTGGGGCTTGGTCAGCTGTTGCCAGTCGGTGGATTTGGTCCTTTTCTCATAAAAGATTTTGGCATTAAAAAGTTAGGAGTTCTTGCCACCACTTAAGGTAATGAGAGAAAAATTTACTTTTGGAGGTTTTTTTGTTCCAATTTTAATGTATCATTTTACAACTTGATGTTGTGTTTGCCTAAAGGAATGAAATCACCGAGAAATAGCCTGTGGATTCCATTTGGAAATCAAAATGAAAGGAGTCAGTCATATTTGTTTACCTCAAAAGTTCTCCAAATTGTTGTTTTTGAGGGAAGATTCACAAAGTACTTTTCCGAATACCAAAAAAAAAAAACACTTTTGGTACTTTTTTTTTTTTTAAAGTCAGACTGAGTTTACTATCTTTGTATCCTGGAATTAAATTAATGCAAATGATTATTTTGCTTTTCTTAATAACTGCAAATAATTCCAATTAATTCAGACTATCACAATTCACCCTGCCTCAGGCAGAAGCCTTCTGACGCTGCAGGATGCATTACACGCCGGAGCTTTCAGCCTGGTATTGATTGATTCTTTGCAGTGGACCTTAAAAATCCATTAAGGAAGAAGTTAGAAGATGTGAATTAATTCTAAATCCTTTGTTGGTATGTGCAGCTGAAGAAGCCTTTTCAAAACCATTAATCATAACTCAAAATAGACTGCTAAGTTGATTTTAAAGTTTACAGTAAATTGGAGGACAAATCCAAGTAAGGTGTTTAAATTCACTGTCCCAATGTGCACTAAGAGTTTTCTCAAGTGTTTTACTGAATGTATTTTCAATATTTTTCAATTTATATTGTTCTGATAAAAATATGTCAACATGTAGCCATCTGTGCCAAAAATGAAGCTGCTGAAAGCTATTTAATAGATAAGGTACGCCACCAGTTTGGAGGAATCTGAAAAGCAAAAACATTAAAGCTTGTCATCTCCTCCCAGGTAACACCATTAATCAGGCAAAACTTCATTTAGATCAGAAAAAAAATCCTCCTTCTGAAAGCCTCACCCATTATTAATTATTAAAATTAATTTTGTATTGAATAGTTTATACACCCACTGCTCCCAAGAACATCTCAATCTTAGAAATGAGGTTACAAAAACTTTAAATTTAGATTGATGCACAATAGGAGTGATGCCTGGAGAGCCTAGGTGGTGTATTTACTATGTATTTACTATATTTTGCATTTACTAAACTGTGTAAAGCAATCTGTCCGTGGTGTTTGTGCACTGCTTAAAACGTAGAGCTTTGGTAAAAAAAGTGTTTTGGCGATTTTTCCTTTGTCTCCTGATTGTGTATCCTGCTTGGGCTTGGATTTGCAGTTATTACTCAAGGTTTATGCCAAGGATGTGTCGGAAAAAGGGGGACCCAGCACTGGTTGCATCATTTCTGAGATGGATGGAGTGGTTAAATTTGGTTCATTGATTATATTTTTCTTTCCCCTCCTGTGATAGCTTGATCAGACCTGGAGAACAGGACTGTTGTGGTAACAGCTGGGAAGAGCTGTGGATCCCCACGGTACACGGGAATATTTTTCCTAAAATTGTAAATTCTTTCCCAGTGAGGAAAATCAGGAATCACATTTTGTAAAACTTGAAGGTGAACTTGAAAAAACACCGAAAATGTTTTCGTCGTTCCCCAAAGGTCCCATAAACAGTAGTAAATTGCTAAAGTGATTGAAATGAAACTGGTGAGCTGTGTAATAAAGATTAATCCTTCCCCACTCCGAGAACACGCAGTACCTGAGACAACTGCTCTCATTTGAGACGTGTAACATTGAAGCACCACAGTTAATTTCCAGGTAGTTACTAAATTCATTAGTGCTTTATGTCAGTTTGAGAATAAATTTGCATGTTGATTATATAGATTAAAAAAAATGCAAAGAAGTTTGAAGCGCAGTCGGACAGCGTGGGCTGGGCTGGGTGGGATGCTGCTGAGCCCTGACTCATCAGTGATGGGTTCTTCTAGAAAGGTTGAGTAGCGTCTTAACGCACGTTTGGAAGCAGTTCTTAAGCGATGTGATAAACACACATGCACACCTGTTTTCCAGGGTGTGTCTTGTATGACCACTCAAAACTTGTGTGTCTTTGGCCAGAAATACTCATCCTGATCCCACTAAATTGGTTTAATGCTCTGGGTCAAGCTTGCTTAGACCATAATAGGTGGTGTGGTCCTTATCCAAGAGCTGCTGTTGAATTCAGCAGTTGTTAGGTCAAGACATACACTGAATGCAGGTTATCATGACCAGCAGAGCCCCTAAAATTTTACGTACTACGCTTGATAGGAATCCACAGTTCTAATCCCCTAACCGAGCATTTTGCATTGATCATTAATTAGACATATATATATATGACTATATATAGTCTTATATATAAAAAAATAATTTGAAACGTCATTCTGTGAAATGTCTCAAAAGCTAAATTTTCTATTAGTGATTCCTTTTGTTGTGGTTTTTTTTTTTGGTTGGTTTTTGGTTTTTTTATGTTTTTTTTTCTTTAAAGTTCTTTGGAAAATATATGCAACAAGCTTTAAAAGACGCCATATAGCACCAATTATAGCATAGCATCCATAGTACCTATATAGTAAAAATGATAGGACTGTTAAGCCAGACTTTATTATTTCTTTAGGGATCTGCTTTCCTTAATTTGCATAGAGCTGTCTTTGGTTAAAAATTGCCAGTCACCAAAGTATCTCAGGGATTTTCTTTGTAGCAGTGATCATTTCTTCTAATGAGAATATACTTTCTGCAAAGGTATCTTTTTATTTATTCTAAGTGTGCTCTTTATTTTATTGATTGGTTGTGTCTTAGTGTATTCAATTAGAAAACTGTATATCCTGCTGCGTTACAACTGTTGGTAATTTAGCTACGGTGCTATATTTCTGTTGGTGCAGGTCTCATTAGGGAATGGAGATGTGCGGATGCTTCTATCTGGAGCAATTTTGTGCAGCTGGAATCATTTCTGCTCTAAGCTTCACATCTTAGAGGTCTTGTAACATTACTATGCAATGGGCAGAGCTGAGTATAGACATTTTTTACAGTGTTTGGGTGTGCGTTAACCTCTTCCTAGCGGTTGTTGTCAATAGCATTCATTTATAACAACAACTAAATGAACAAAAAGGAATAAATGTAAGGGATACTCTGAGAAGTCAACGAGAACTAAGCAGAACACGTTGACATTCAGGAGGTCTTACTCTGCTCGTTTCACTGTTCTCTAACTTTTCTAATTCTCATTGTAAATAGATGAGAAAATAAATAGTTATATCGAAGTTCACCTTTTATTCACAAAGTTATCTTCTAGCCCCCAAACTAACTGCTTGAAGTCAAAAGTCATCTGTGCTGCTTGTCTTTGGGTGTGACACTGTGCACCTCAAACAGTGAGAAATCACACTGGCTTTTTTTAGCCACATAAAAAAAACCAACCCTTAGGCACTTTCCACGTGATTGATGTTGCCCATCGCTGATGTATGCTAAGGTAAAGTCCAAATACATTGCTGAGTGGCAGGAGGAGATCCAAAAACAGTCTCCATCTGTCCTTCCTGTAGATCTGTTGAGCGTGGTGGAAGCTTGCAGCCACTTCTGGGCAGGGTGGTCCTTGACGCAGTGAGGTCAGGAGGCAATGGCTGCAACACGATTGAACTTGTTGAGGGAAGTGAGTGAGGAGATGGTTTGTAGAGCATAATTCATAGAATCACAGAATGGTTTGGGTTGGAAGGGACATTAAAGACCATCCAGTTCCCACCCCCCTGCCACGGCAGGGACACCTTCCACCAGACCAGGTTGCTCAGAGCCCCATCCAACCTGGCCTTGAACACAGCCAGGGAGGGGGCAGCCACAGCTTCTCTGGGCAACCTTGGCCAGGGTCTCACCACCCTCAGAGGGAAGAATTTCTTCCTAATATCTAATCTAAATCTCCCCTCTTTCACTTTAAAACCCTTACCCCTTGTCCTATCACTACCTGCCCTTGTAAAAAGTCCCTCTCCTGAGGGGGGACAGGAGAGGGACATTTGAATTGATTTGACAAATGCCATCTTTCTTTCTTCTTTTGTATATTGTCTTTGACTAAATGGCCAGTTTCTCCTGTGTGTTTGACATTTGCAACCTCTCCTTCCCAGAAGGTTCTCTGGGAGCGGGCGCTGTAGATGCACGCACTGTACCAGCCACGTGGGCCAGCTGCAGGGACCAGCCCTGAGTCTGTGTAGACATTTATTTTACTGTGCAGAGCATTTATTTTACTGGTAGTATCAGAGGTTTTATTTAGTGTTTGACCAGCCAAAGGCCAAACGGCGGCGACTGTTTCGGTTGGGTCGGGTCACCATGTCTTACTGCACGGTGGCATTTGGTCCTGTTCATCTCCAAGAAGGGTGGAATATCTTCATTTAACAGGAGCCAGGAGAGCTGCTGCCCAGAGCCAGCGGAGAGGGTGGTTACACAAGAGCTGCATTGCAGCACGCTGCACCAGCTCGGCCGGGAGCGTCTGCCAGCAGCACCTCCTGTGACAGCACTCCGGGCTCTCAACAGCTCATTTCCAACACCCAGCACAGGAGCTCTCCAAAAAGGTGTTGCCCAATATAACCGTTTGCAACAGGTTGTTAACACCAATGGGGTTTTTTTGGTTGTTTTTTTTTTTTTTAACTTGGCTATAAATACTCTGATGAATTTTTAATGCAAATGCAGAACTCTGATTTAAAGCAGCAGCGACTGGATTTGTTCTCAAAGTTTGTGAATTCTCTGACGGGCTTCTTAGCACATTCACCACTAACGATTTTTTTTTAAAATTCTTTTTACAGTGCATGTGGTCTGTTTTTCTGGTTGGTAATGGGTATTGACTACTTCCTTCACTTTTTTGTTATTACCTTCCAGTCATAAAATTTGTACAGACGGTTGCTTATGGTGCGACCTTTACAAGCGCATCCCAGTAGGCTGCCCATTGTCCTAGAAAACTGTCTCCTGTGAAGCTCTGTAGCTGTTATTTAAACTGAGCTTTTTATAGACTGGCAATGTAATCTCCATTTCCCAATACCGAATGCATTTAGAACATGCTCTGTCCTGAGAACAAATTGCCTTTGTTTTTGAAGCTCGGGGACCTGCTTCTCATGCCTTGCGAAGCCAAGCGAGGTGCTGTGGTCCGTGTTCTCCACAGAGCTCAGCAGATCAGGCTCTTGCTTGGATTCCTGGTTGGGAGCTGATGGCACCAGCTGCTGGGTACAGGTTGGGATATATTTTCTCCCATAAGCTTTAATACCTTCTAACCCTGATTGATCTTCACTAGAGGAACCGGCAAATGGCACGAGCAGCATCTGCCTGAGCATGGCGGTGCTCCAGCACGCAGGTGAGCCCCCAGCACACAGCTGGGGCCGTGCAGCTGGCCAGATGTTCACAGAGGGAGCAGAGGTGCCACCGGCTGGGGCTGGAAACACTCACAGGGTGAGCCTTACCATTGGGCTCGCTGCCAGTATCAACCGCTGCGGTATCTGGCTTACGAGCTTCTCCCCTGACTCATAAAACCAGCGAGCACCTGGGTCACGGAACGCAGAGCTCTGGCATTTGATTTTTTTTTTTCTTAAAAGGTAATTTTTTTAAAGGCTAAAACTGAAGTTTATGGAGTTACCATGCTTGACAATTAAAAAACCTGCACATTTTTAGTGTAATTGTTCCCACTAAAATCTAAAATTTGTTATAAAAGAGAAAAAAAAATGTGGGATTGAGCAAAGCAGGTTGATTATAAATAAAAAAACCCATGGCAAGTTTTAATCTCTCAATTCCACCTTTCTTTTGAGAAATACAGGAAACACAGACGAAAATGTTTAGAATGTTATTGGCGAAGTATAAATAATCTCAAGATACACAGCGATTTACAAGAAATAATTTGCATGATTTTCTGTCAAGTTTTGAAGGTTATTGTGACAAATTGGAAGCGTTCTTTGGCCACTCACGTTGACTGGTAGGAGATTCTGTACTGTAATGCAGATGGCACTGGGAATGCATGATGTTATTCCATATTGCTGCTCTGACAGCTGAAGTAAAATGGTGAAGTCAGAAAAAATGTGATGAATTCTTTCAGGGCCAAATTTCCACTTAGTTGAGTTTGGATCATTGCTTTGATGGTTTCATTATCCCGCGCGCTGGGTGAGAGGTTCATCGTTTCTCTGCTTTTCCACTGATCTAAACAATTAAGAGATGAAAATTGCATTCAGTGTTAAATGATGGTAAACTGGGGACACCAGCGAAGGAAAATCGCTGGTTTTTAGGCATAGTGTGGATTGTTGATACTACAGTTGTTGGGCTGCATTTTTACTGACTTGGGTCACGTGTCTAAATTGGAGAGAAGTACCCAGAACACCCCACATTTGAATACATGGTTAGCAGTGAACGCAATTCAAGAAAGATGTTGAGGTGTTGGAGCGAGTCCAGAGGAGGGCGACCAAGCTGGTGAAGGGTCTGGAGGCTCTGACCTCCGAGGAACGGCTGAGGGAGCTGGGGGTGTTTAGCCTGGAGAAGAGGAGGCTCAGAGGTGACCTTGTTGCAGTCTACAACTACCTGAAGGGAGGTTGTAGAGGAGTGGGAGTCAACCTCTTCTCCCAGGCAACTAGCAATAGGACAAGAGGACACAGCCTCAAGCTTCGCCAGGGGAGGTTCAGGTTGGACATTAGGAAGCATTTCTTCTCAGCAAGGGTCATTAGCCATTGGAAGGGGCTGCCCAGGGAGGTGGTGGAGTCACCATCTCTGGAGGTGTTTAAGAAAAGACTGGACATGGCACTTAGTGCCCTGGTCTAGTTGGCATGGTGGTGTCAGGGCAATGGTTGGAGTCGATGATCCCAGAGGGCTCTTCCAACCTGATTGATTCTGTGATTCTGCATTTCTGAAACCAAATTACCTTTTTTTGCCCCCTGTGCCCGCCGTGGCCCCTCAGCAGAAGTGCCTTTTGTTTTTCCATAATGCCTTCTGTGCCTTACGTAAAAGCGAAGATAACGGGTTCCTCTGCCCACAGTGAAGATGTTCTGCTGGAGGCATATTACAGACCTTCTGAGCAGGGCTTTCTTCTCCCGTTACTGCTTCCCTGGTTACAAAGCTTTGCTCTGAATTAGTTAAACCTCTGAGTCAGAGGACTAATGAGTGGTTCTCACTAGCATTGAAAGCCAGGGGGTACCCAGGGTGGCTCGCGTGAAGCAATACGCTTTACACCAAAGCGCTGGACTGGTCTTTTCCAGGATGTCTGTCACTTCAGACGCTGGTGTCTTCCAAATGGAAGGGATTTTCCTCAGAAGTGCTCACGCCTCCTAAGTCTGTAATTGCCTCCCGCATTAAAGTGGTGCTTGAGCCGTTGGACTGCTTCAGTCCAACCCCTCTTCACACGTGGTTGTCTTGAAAATGCAGCAGAGCTTCAGCTATTTGACTCCATCTGCCTTGCAGTCCTCGCCTTATCTAGGGGGGCACCAGCTGACATTATTGCGTTCGCTTTCTCTGCCCAACACTGCGCTCGTTTCAAAGTCCCTCTGGGGTGTTTTATAGCTGCTAGGCAAAGGCAGTGCTTGCTGGCAGGGTGACAACTTGTCATTTGCTCTTAGAGGGAGGTCAAGGGAGTAATTTGCACAAAATCCCCCAAACGACAGCATGGGTATTTATGCCACTCTTTGTCAACTGGAAACTAAGGATGGCTTAACTTTTATGTTTAATATATAATTAGGTATTGATCTAGTGGCAAGAGTTGCTCGCTGGGTGCTGTCCTCCAAAGTTTTTATTTCTTTGTAGACAACAATCAGGCACAAAATATTTCACGTATGCTAAAAAAGCAAGATTATCTCCAGGAAGAGAATGGGCCTTTCTCTTCCTTTAGATTAAGGACATAGAGATTTAACAAAAAACACTGCAGTAAAATCAACGTGGATTTTTTTGTGTGGCTTTTGGAAAGTAAGCACAGATGATATTTAAATGATCTTAAAAATGGGATTCTTTCTATAAAAAATTAAAAATCAGAAAAAAAATGAGCTGCCTTCTCTCTGAAGGCTCTACCAGCAAAAGTCCCTAAAGCTGTGCTAGCCAACGATTGCTGAAGGCTTATGGTTAATTTCAGCTACTTATGATTGAGAAATTATAACCAGACCTTTGCTGAATAAACCCTGAACTTTAGGATTGGGATATTTTGTGGGCTGGCAGCAGGTTTTTCTTTAGGGTGTGCAAAGCCCATCGTGGCAGCTCTCCTTAGGGCAGGATGAGCTGGAGATGGTGTGGAGGGGTCACACCACGTCCCTCCTCTCTCCTGCTTCTGCAGAGCGGGTCTGGCACGACGCTGGAGCTGGTTGTGCACCCCCAAAAGAGCACAGTAACTCCAGGAGCCGTTCTTGCCTCTCTGAGGCTGAACTTCAGATTTTCATTGAATGCAGCGTGTGCCTGCGTTGTCCACCGCCGTGGGCTGTGTCTTAATAATCCTGAAAAATTTGGAAATATGCGAGCGGTTCTGTATTTCTTTGCTTCTAATAAAAAGTCTGCAGCACTGCTTGGGAAGGTCAAGTGTGTTTGACACTGCCAGGATGCTGGTATTCTTGGAACAACCATCTGTTCAGAGCACGGTGAAAAATTGGTTTGTGACTGTCCAAAGTCACTTCAGCTCATGAATAAAATTAAAAATTTAAAAAAAAAAGTACACCGGTATTTTACCACTTAAAGAAATTACCATTTTGAAAAATTGGTGTTTACCTCCATGACTTGATGAGTGATGATTTGTTGGTGGTCTCATTTAGGTATTGTTGGCCCAAAGGAGGACGTGGAAATTGAGCCCCTGGGACTGTCACTGTGTGACCAGGGAGATCTTGATCAACAGATCAGCTGTAACAAGCTGCACAAGGGCACGGGGGAGGGAGGTCGGGGACTCGCCGTGGTGAGCCACACCGAGTGCCAGAGCTTGGAACAGGAAAATAAATAACCTGTATACTCTGCTCCTACCCGAGGCAGAAACCGGTTTGTAGGTTATTTTCCCTTTCTCTCTGCTGCATTAATACATTATATGAAATTGAGAAAACTTTGCCAGACTGAGTCTTTTTTCTGTTTCTTTCTTCCTTTTTTCTCTTGGCAACTTCAGTATTTCCTCTTCTCTCTCCATCTCTCTCTTCTTCTTTATAGTTTTTCATGTTCTTGCCAGCTGCTGCATTTTCATCTCTGTGTCTCCTCTTCTCCCCTGAAGGCATGATCTAAAAATACGATCCAGTGACTTCTGCAGATTTTATATTTTGCTGGTTGTCCCCAAATACGCCGTGTTTTGATCATTAAGTTTCACAAGCTGGATACTCGCAGACCAGCTTCTCTTCTTTGCTAGTCTGAGACTTATTGCTGCCTAAATTAGAGAAGATACTTCAGGGTGAGTGTTGATGACTGTAGGTGTTTTGCAGGTATGCTGTGGCTCAGCTGGTGCTGAGGTACTCCGTGCTGCTCTTTGGGCCCGTGCTTCGTGATACAGTGAGTAGAAAATCCTGGTGATGGGCGGTAGCAAATCGCTGCCGTTTCCATACGGAGGGATGGACTGCGGCCGAGCGACGTGCAGATGGGGCAGTTCTTAGTGGTTCACATGAAATGGGAGTCCACTGCAATGAAAATAAGGAGCTTTGGGAAGATATTGTATGTGTCAGGCTGCTGAAAATGATTAAAATTACAAAAAAGCTTTTTGCTGTGGAAAGTTTCATTAGAAGTTACATCTCTGAGTTCAGTCCCAATTTAATAAGAGATAACATCTCAGTTTCTTAAAATTGAATTTGATATTTTATGAAGGAAATAATTAAAACATATTGTGGCATCAGTCACTCTTTATTTCATAGAAAGTCTGTATACAAAAGTACACTTCACTGCAGCAAGAGTTTATATTAGCCTGTGAATTTCATTTGTCCTTATTGACACAACATCCACTAATCCAAAGTAAATGGGGAGGAAATGATTGAATTTTTATTTTTTTTTAATAAAGAATAATCTTGACGTTGAGGCTATGTAAAGTGAAAGTTGGTGGAAAGTTTGGAAAAGTTACAGCTTTGTGGGGAAAAGAGGATGTTTCTAGTACATGGGTGCTACCTGTCTCTGGGACATAAAGAGATAAACCAAGGGTTTCTGGGTCCCTTACTCCTAGCAAATAGTGAGTGAGTGCACTGACAGTTTCACCGTGTGATGTGGAGAATAATACCAAATAATACCACTCTGCCCATGGTTTCCATGCCATGGTCACTAATTTCTGCTCATAGTCACCACTCACTTGAAGGCAGGTGAGCAAAATACAACCCAATAGCTCATCTTCCGTGCTCTCAGCCCTGAATCCTGGATGATGAAAAGCTGAAGACTGGGGACCTTATCCCCTCTTGGCAGACTCCCGTTAGCTCTGTTCCCTGACTTCCCTAGCACAGTTTTACTTTGGGGGTAAGCAGGAGAGGAAACACATCCTCTCGTCACTTACTTTCCTGGGAATCCAAAGCTGGAGCACCTTTGATTTGACGTAAAACTCACCATGGCTTTTCCCAGGTCTCTGTCTCCTATTGCGACCAGAAAATGTTCAAGTGTGCTTCATCTGCAGCCCATAACAATAGGTTTCAGAGAGTGTTTTGAAGGTTGGATTTGCCTCTGGAATGGTTTTATTAGAACTATTTTTTCTATCACTTTTTGGACACTTTACAGTTTTCAGTAACTGCCTTGAATCAAGTCCATAAGTGTGTCTAACATGCCAAAAATAGATTAATCTCACGCCTCTATTACAATTACCACTCTGAATTTCTGTATCACTTACCACTTCAGTGGTTTACAAGCAATTACAGACTAAGTCTTCCAGGGACTTTTGGAAGGAGCATTTCCCACCCTGCTTTACAGAGAGAAACGGGGCGTCGGAGAGGTTCAGGTCCTGGTCCGCAGCATGCTGAACTCCAGCACCCACCTCCACGGAGTGCAGAAGGGAGGGTGCTCCGCTGGTGCTCAGCAGACTTGCCCAAGGTAATGTAGCAGCGGAGGCAGAAAAGGAGAATCCAGATTTCCTGCATTCGGTCCACGAGTGCGCATTAGATTTGGTCAGGCTGACGCACTGCTGCTGACAATCTTGCTTCTGCTCCTGAATGATGCTGGCAAGGGTCAGAAGCCCTTAAGCCAGGTAGATGGAAAGGCAGATTGATGCTCAAGTCATTGCTCATGTAAAAGCAGCACCTGATGAGAAAGATTAACTATGTGTTTGGGGAGCTGCTTGCGTAAGTCACAGTTAATCCCTTCCTCGTGGCTTCTTAGTACTGAGCAGATTAGTTGTGAATAATGGAACCTGGTGCCATTTTATCTGTGGTCTTTCCTTTGTTATTACCTCGAGGAACAGATAATACGAACAGGAAATTAAGAATTACCAGAGGATTGTGTTCAATAAAGTAGCTGGGAGTCTCCCAGCAATCAGAAATAGATACGAGGGTCTTTACGTACATGTTTTCATAACCATTTTTTGGACTTTAGTAGTTATTTGGTTCAGATACAGGGAAATTAATTTGGTGGATAGTCTCCCGCTACGTTAGGGCTCCTTTAGACCGTGTACGTTGGAGGGTTGGAGTGAGTGTCAGGTGCACTGTGGTTATTTTGGCTGGACGCAGGGAGGGCAGTGGTGTGACCCTGCCCTGTCCCCGTGGAGCAGTGTGTGCCGTGGCCCTTAATGCCAAAAGGCAGGGACAATATCAGGAGGACATGAAGACCTCGGTTCCTCCCGGAGGAGAGCTGCCACAATGAAGGCATTTCAGCGGACGTTTGCTGAGCTGTGCCGAGTGGTGCTGGCTGTGTGAGGTCCTGCTGCAAGGACCGAGGACAAGATCTTACTTTACCAACAGTGATGTTCAAAATGTGATGGTTCATAGTCATGCAGAGGTGTACAGCATTATTCTGCCTTTTCTGCTTAGAAAATTACAATATGCAGCACTATAAGATGGAATAATCCAAGTACTCTTGAAAAGACTTCTTATTTTTCCTCCTCGGTTGCTTAACTGATTTCTTTCAACTTTTTTGTACCGTTTGATGAATGTTATTTCAAACTACTGTCAACGGGAATGTGAGGAGGGAAAAATGAGTCACCTACATCCTGCCTCTAATACAATTGTACCTCCCTTGAAAAACAGAGAATTAATAAAAATAGGTGTTAGAAGGGAGGTTGTAGTGGAGTGGGAGTCGGCCTCTTCTCCCAGGCAACTAGCAATAGGACAAGAGGACACAGCCTCAAGCTGCGCCAGGGGAGGTTCAGGTTGGACATTAGGAAGCATTTCTTCTCAGCAAGGGTCATTAGCCATTGGAAGGGGCTGCCCAGGGAGGTGGTGGAGTCACCATCTCTGGAGGGGTTTAAGAAAAGCCTGGACATGGCACTTAGTGCCCTGGTCTAGTTGCCATGGTGGTGTCAGGGCAATGGTTGGACTGGATGATCCCAGAGGTCTCTTCCAACCTGATGGATTCTGTGACATATGCTTGACAGAGAGCGTTTAGAGTAGTCAGGCATGTTTCTAGTCTAATTATCTTTGTCAGGCCCTTTTGTAAACCAAAAAATTCTGTAAGTTAAATAAAATTCAGAGTCAGGCCAGGATATTTGAAGCCCCACTTTCAAACTGGCAAACCCATCCTGTTCTTGTTTGTGTTGTTACCTCCTACCCATAGACCTTTCGTGCCACATTCCCATGCAAAGAAAAAGGAACATATCCGGTAATATTATGAATTTGGTTTGTTTGAAGGTTATTAGACATCTACGGGAGGAAATCTAAGAAAACTGGAGACAGTGCAATGTTTTGTGTGTAGAAGAAAGCCTCCAGGTGGAATTACATGGACAAGCTTTCATGCCCCTTTGTTATCGTGATTAAACTGAAAGGCTAATATCTGTTGTCACTAATGCTTTGGGTGATGCTGTTAGGGTTTGGAGGCACCTTATCATAGGCACTAGGCTGACACAAAAACAATATCCTCTGAAGCGCTCACAGTGCAAGCAGTTACGCAAGGAAAAGGGATGATCCTGATGATTTTAGAGATGAAGCATGTAGCTGCCTTGGTTAAAGGGAGGGGACGGAGGCGGCTGGAGTCGGTGGCTGTGGCGTTCTGTGCACAGAAACCCACCACCCTGACGTGCCGCTGTGTGTCAAGATGCAAGATTAGATTATTAGAAATTACTCTAATTAGGAAGATTTTGCAGCTGAGGAAAGCCCTAAATACACGAGTTATTCAGCTGCTGGTTGCACACGGTTGATGTACTTGACTTAGGCGTAGCTGCTGCTCCAGCTTGGCTTGCTGTGGCATTTCCTCCCCTCACAATGCTGAGGGAATAATTTACCGATGAAGTTTGTCTCTTTCTCACATTTATATTTGCCATTTCAAAAATCTTTGCTGAATAATTTATCAAAATAAGCCTTTTTCTTTAGTTCTTTTCCGAGGAGGCTGTAGGAAAAGTTTCTGCTGCCTAATTGGAGGTTCCAAGAATCAACTTTCTCCTACGAATACGCACCAGTTTTCAGTGTCTGTTTTGTGAATATTTGCTGTAAATTGAGTGAGTTACTTCTTAAAAGCCTGTTCTGGCGAATGTTTCTACCAGGAAAGTTCCCTTTTCAATATTTGTGGAAAACATACAAAGGACAAGGACACAGTTGAAGTCTCTTAATTTGCAAATGTGTTGGAATATTCATGATGCATGTTTTAATATTCACCCATTTTCTACTCATGTGAACACAGCATGTCTGGTTTAAGGTAGAATACATCTGTGGCGATTTGTTATGAGAAAGATTAATATTGGGAAAAACTAGTGCAAGATCTGGCCAGCAGAAATCCTGCTGCCTTAAATAACTCCTAAATCACGGAGGCTGGCTTTGTCCCCTGACCGTGTGGCACAAATAATGAATATTATGGTCAAATATACACAGTGTGTGGCTATTGGAAAGCCCACCGTGACCCCGCAGCTGCCATGGGAGGTGAGCTGGGGCTGTCTGGGATGCGTTTGGAAATGTCCCTCCTTTGCTGAATCACTTCTCATCACGCGCTGCGCTCAGCAGACTCGTATCCCGAGGTGTTTAAAGGAAGGCGAGGATGAAAGCCCTTGGGACCCAGTCAGAAAGAAATTAATTTCCCATTTGAAACCAGTGCTGCTGAGAAGCATTCCCTCCCTTCTCTGCTCGGCGTGCGGCATCCAGCACTGCTCTCCGTTCATCTGCTGCCTGTCGACAACTCTTCAGATTATCTCATGGGGAAATTTCCTCCTACATGTTATTTGAACATTTTTTTTTTCCCTATCCTGATAAATGATGTTGCCAGCAAAGATTACTTCTTTTCAGGGCTGGCAAACACTATTTCATACCTGGCAGCTTATTGGGACAACAATTGGAAAAAACATGATAACATTTTTAAAAAAGCGTGATGGAATAAAGGGAGAAGAGAGATTGCTAACTCCCACCTAGTAGTTGCGGACAGAGGAAGTTCCTACTCTGATTATCTCCGGAGTGTGTAATTTTTCTTAGTGAATCTGGTGATTAATACTTAGGTGAAAAGCCTGAGTGTCACGGGCCGCTGGCTTCCCAAGGCTGCTGTGCTGGCACATGGAGGAAGGTCACCACTGTCCCCTCGTGAGCAGTGTGGGCTGTCCCCTCCGATGGGGCGGTGGAGGAGATGACCTCTGCCCACCTGATGGTGGTGGCGTGGCAGGGAGCCCAACACCTCAGACTTCGTGATTTTTACATGCCGTGTGCTTGGTTCCTGTAGAAGCAAAGTCTTCCCATTTGCCTTCTCTTTGAAGGCACAGACGTTCTTACCTCCGAGTGTCCTCACCACTTGGTGTACTTTCAGACTGTGTTAACCACCACAGTAGTTGTAGGAGCTGCTAAATAAAAACTCCTTTGGTAGGTACAGGAGTGGCATTTTGCATACCTGAGATCCTTTCAGATCCTCTCTAGATCTAAGCTTACTTTCAGTTTAGTTTGTTTGAAAATAATGAGAATTGCTTTGGTCAAACAATCCACATGTTTGTAATCTCTATTAAATAATTACTTTCTTGTAGGTGCTGTTGGTCCTCAAGATGTTGAGCAAAGTCAATGGAAGGAAGGTACCCCGTTGCACAGAAGTTCAAACTCCAGTGGGAATACCCACAGCAAAGGTGATTTTGCTCAAACCAGTAGAAACTTTTAAAATTAGCTCAGTTTATTCCAGTTCTTATGTGTTTGGGGGTGTGTGGGGTGGTGGTATGGTACAGTGCGCTGGTTTTAACTGGGACAAAATCAGCAGTATTGAAAGTTAAGCAATTTTTCTAGATGCTTTGTCATCTAAGCAGAATTTCTTAATTATTTATATAGCCCTAATTTGCTATCGATGGAGAAAGTATTCAGAGATACCTACTGTGATCTCTTTCTGGAGATGTAATATACACCCTCCAAAAATAACCTGTTTTCAGCAGCAGATAATTCATCCATTGTCTCAAAGCATAATCTCAAAATCTCAATACCTTGTTTTATTTCTTACTCTGTTATGTGAATAATCCCTTAATCTACTGCTACACTTGCTTATTCATGTATTCATTGATCTGTACTGGGAAATACCATGCTGAAGAAATTATTTTATTACTCGGTGTAATTTCAGGGTGGTACCTATATACTGGGAGAGGGAGAAGGAAGAGTTATTTGTCAAATTTACTAAAACTCATCAGGAAGTCAGCATAAAACACCCTGAAAGATTTGATTTCCAAAACCAGCTGAGTGCCTCTCCCCCAGAGTCTGCCCAGTTGAAGAAGTAACTGGTCACACTGACGGCTGAAAGTCTTGGCCAGAGGATCACTGCGAGGTGCCAGGGTATTCTGGCTGCAAACATGGACCTGAGAGCGTACTTCTTACTGCGTCAGACAGTACGGGAGAGGAGGTACACAGTGCTGTAGCTCTTAGCATACTCCTGTGTGTGTAATATAAATATATAAATGTTTTCTGGTTTTCATCTTGGATCCTTAGTGGGGGAGCTGGGAGGAGGAGGAGAGCAGCTACACATCCCACTGCTGAGCTGACTGCTGACGGATCAGCACATTGACCTTGGACACCATCCTGACCTTCGAAATCCCAGAGGACAGCAGTCAGTCCTGACAAAAGGTCTCTTTAGGACTTTTAGATTGTGTTTATTCTCCCTCTTTCTTATTTCAATTACCCAAACATTTATATAATTCAAAAATTGACTTCAGCACAGCAAAGGAAGCTATACACCAGATAGTATATTTTCTTTGCTGTGCAGCCCGCAACTAACAAAGCAACAATTTCTTTATTATAGGATGAAAGCATATCTAAGAAATACACTGTCAGTGGTGTCAAGAGGAATGTGGCACGCTGCACCATTTCTGAGCACTAATACTTTCATTTATTTTAAAATAGTTTGCAGAGCAGCCAACACTTGGCATATGGACTGCGTGGCATTAAATCAAATTGAATAAATGTCTGAAAGAGTTTTTGGAGTTACTGTACATTCAAACCCTGTACTGTCACTGTAAGGCAAAAGAGGAAACATATGCTATTAAAATTTTTCATATAAGAGGCAGTTTACTCGCCCATGCACTGTTTGCATGGAACTTACTCTGGTAAATTTAAGGTACATGCTATTCTGCATAGCAGTGAAGCATATCCTGAAGTCTCACTGAAATATAGAAGACGACAGGGATTACAAGTCCTTCCTGAGGAGCCGGAACAGAACCCATTAAGGTATTGCAAGTCATGCAATTCAATGCCCCTCAAAGTATAATTTGATTGTAATTCAGGAGGTTGCTAAAAGGAAATCCATACTAGGCTGTAAGATAAGCAAAAGCGAGACGTGTATTTACTATGAGTGGTTAAATGTGAGGTGGGTGAGTCCTTTATCTCTTTTGTCTGCAGTTTATCACCACTGAAGGCAAGTAAAAGAGGAGTAATATCTAGTTCACAAGAGAAGATTGGATTAAGCTTTCACCAAGGTCTTACAGGAGTTATTTCCATTTCACCCTCGTCTGGATTAGCCTAACTCCTTCAGGCTATCTCCAAATCTGTAAAGGAGAAGGTCTTGGTGCACGGGAGGGAGGGGAGGATGGCCAGCACGTTGTTTCTTCGTGGAGGATTTTGCCTTTGACTTCTGTAAGGGAATTAGGAGACCTATGAAGTCCTACCTGACTGCAGGACTTACCGTGGAGCTTTCTTTTTCAGATTCCTTTTTGCTATGCAAGCTTATTGCTTTGTACTGGGTGTTTCTTACAGGGGTGCATTGTAATTGTTATTTATTAGAAGAAATCTGGGTCCTCTCTCATATCTTGCTGTGGTTATACTCGCTGCCCTTGTCTACAGCTCTAGTTACTTCAGCTCAATTTATGCATGTGAAATAGCTCATGAAATACAGGAGCAGACTTGAGGTGGTTGAGTTTACATATTGTGATACTGATTTTTTTTTTAATGTTATCTCTCTGTTACTGTGTACAACCTTGGAATAAGCCCTTTCTAAAATGCACCTAAATGAAGGTAGATGCGAGGAGTGTAACACAGAGCAATGTTCCCGTGGCTGCAGGCAAGCACGTGAGAATGCCTGATGTGCTGAAAGCACGGTCTGTCCAAGGTGAAGGTACAGGCAGCCACATCAGAGAGACAACGCAGACACCTGCCATGAACGTGCAAGAGACCTACACCGCTAAATAAAAATTACTCAGAGAGAGAGAGAATACAGAGCACCATATGTCGGTGTTTCCAGTTAACTTTCATTGTATGAATCCTTGACTTTTCCCTTAACTGTCCTTGCAGGAATGAAGAGGAAAAGGCAGCCAGTCTCTCTCTGCAGAACCCTACCTGGCTCACTGTGTGACACGGAAACAGCCCCAGGTTTTCTGTATGTTATTTCTGTGTGATGTCCGAATTTTCTCTTCGCCTTTTTCAAATATATTCTAATTTATTTTACATGCCTGTGTGTGAAAAGAGAATGCCCTTACGGAATATTATGTTTTACTATTCCAGTGACAGCTGAACTTAGTGATCACAAACAGACATCACTGCCCAGCTAATACCACGCCGTTTGCAGATGGAACAGGAGAAAACCTCTGCATCTCGGAGGCTCCGACAGGTAACTGTGAGGAAGTTTATAACAGCCCGTGGAGCCGAAAGGAAGGGCAGCTTTCCCTGCTTTTTCATTTTGAGGGGTGGGCAGTGACTCTTTCTTGCCCACTGATGCTCAGTGCTTATCAGCACAGCATCTTCCCAGTTGTGTTGCACCTTTAATTTTCAAGGACCACACGGTTCTTTTTCTAACACATCTATTATTTCTCTCTGGTTACTGTTGTAACTGCTGCATCTTCTTTGAGCTCCTGGGCACTATGAGACGTCTCCTAGATGTTGAATCTTGTCATTTTTAATAAATCTCTGTGAACCACAGAGCTCAGCTGAAACTGCAGCTCAGCATCCTGAAGTGCCAGTTTAATCTATTTCTAGCATTGAAAAAAAAAAAAAAAAGAGGGGGAAGGCGGAAAAACTCACAGCTTCATACCAGTAATAATGATGGGAACGAATTGGCTCTAAGAAAATAATTTAATCCCTGGAGTATTGAGTGTCATGTTTAACAGAGCCTGAGGTTGGGGAAGTGTCCTGTTGTTCTGGCATCTATTAAAACAAAACCAAACAACCTTTTTCCTCTAGAAGTTCATTAAAGTGCAGTTTTATTTCACTGTTTTCCAGACTGAAACTACAAGTGGAACAGCCTTCTCTTGGAAATCCTGGGGATGGTGTTTGCCTTAGCATCATCAGATCATTTCTTGTGTACGTGCCCTTCGCATTGTTTTATCTGAGCTTGTGATCTAAGGGATTCGAGTATTAATCATGACAGTGGAGAGGCCAATGGCAGTTCTTTTTAAGAGATGATTGATTACTCAGCAGGAGAGCTAGAGGAAGCTTTTAAAGACAAAAATGGGCGCTGGCTACTTATTTGGCATCGGAAAGCCAGCAAAATTAAGTCTCTATGTCTTAGTCTTTGAAATTTCCCACTAGATTCGCCAGGGTAAGAGGACAAATTTCACTACTGTGTTCATAATTCCACCTGGGTTAAGACAGTCCCTAACGCAGCAGTTGCCATCAAATTAAATATCAGACGAATGCCACAGAAGAGGCGAATTAAAATTTGGATGCTGTATCTGCCTGGTTCTCAGGATCAGACAGAGTTTGTTTGTTTGCAGGTGCTAATCAGCAGCTTCGCTGGCTCTGGACGGGCTCCAGCTCTCCAAGAGGCTGTGGACGGAGTTTCTGGATGTCACCACGGCTGATGGTAGACAGGTCAGTGGTTGTGTGTCTGCAGTAAAACCTATCCTTCTGTTTCAGCCTGCTCTCTTTCTCAGGCCAGCAAATTTCATACTTATTATAGGCTGCTTAAGGTGTTCTAGGACAAGCCCCTTCTTTTCACATATTTTTACTTGTGGATTCCCTATGTGCCCAGAGGTTGGAATTAAAACTATTCAGTGTGATGTCAAGATTCATGCCCTTCAAAACAGCAGCCCTGCTTTAATGTTGGGGTTGCTTTAGGTTTCTCTCCAAATACCATTAGTTATCTAGAAAATCTGCAAGCTGTAAGTATATCGAGTATACAGAGGTACGTGTAAATGTCTCTGTAAGTGCATTTAGGCTGGGTATTAGGAATAAACAGGATGACCACCTGTTTAGCATTCAAGTTCATCTATCTAAACTACCATTTTCATTTGTACTGTGGTTGTGACGTATAAATCAATGCCCACAAAGTGAAATTGCTTCGTCTAATAATCCTTTGTGCCAGGGTTATCAATAGTTCATTAGTCTTGCTTTGCATCTATCAATAAAAGGTGCAATTGAGAAAGAGAGCTCAAGGAAAGAAGTGAGTATATTCTGTGTGGGAAGGAGATGTCTTCCACTGTGCCATCCTTTCTCCTTTCTGTTGCAGGCCGCATGGTGTGGCTGCAATTTACACACAGATTTTTTTCTCTTGAAACAGCTCAGAGGATGGTATATGGTTTCCTTTATTCCTAAGAGCCCAAAAGGGCTCTCAAGTCTCTGAGCTATATTTAGACCATGAAAACACATGTGTGAGAAACTTCCACGACAGGATCAGTAATTATTTTAGCTGTCCTTTGGGCTTTGCAAAGGTAAGTTGTCCCTTCCTGGCTTGAAATCATTGTGCCTCTGACCGAGATGACAGCATGCCACATGCTGACTGATGAGTGCCTCTTCCTGGGCCATCTAGGTGCTCCTCACTCATTACCCCAGTTTATGTAGCTTGACATGAGATATTGGATGTCATCCCAGCAAGGTGGCAGAGCTTCAGGCGATATTTTACTCACGTAATCTTGCCAAGTTCATCTTAGCAGCATTTTGTGATCTGGTTGCTCTCAGTCTGTGTCACTAAACTCTACACAACGTGCCAGAGACAATCTACGTAGCACTTCTGTGTCAAAGCTGACCAAACAAAACTTCAGCACACCCTTGGTAGTTTCAGCTTTTTATCAGTTAGTTAGAACTCTGCATAGTTTGACTAGGAGGCCAGCAAATAAATTGTGCCATTAACTAGATAACAAATAATTAATTGATGGCTCCTGGGATGCCATTTGAAAAAGCGATGTGGTACCGCTAGGCTACAGTTGAACAAAACAGATTTGTATATAAAGAACTGAGTGATTTTAAACTTCTTCTTGTGTTACAGTGTTTTCTATCAATATTTCATCATAAGAAGTCGATGCAGAGACTTTGAGTCTCACTTTGCCGGTGCAGGTAAGCCGTCTCTCTGTTAAGGTGTCATTCTTCCATGGTTTTCTCTGCTGATAAAAGTTAGCAGGGGGAATGAAAAGGGACAAATGCTCATAGCTATCCAGAACAACAAGGAGACAAGGAAAGAATTTTAGTTCCTTTTGAAATGACATCTCTTCTCTCCTGGCTGCAGGAGTCCCTGCAAGCCCTAAGCGTGTGTCCCACCACTCATGCACCTACTGACTCCAGGATGCCGAGATGCACCACCGTGGGCAAATACTGCCCACGACCACCTTCTCCTGCCGTTGCCTGCTTCGAGTGTGGCAGAGTGAGTAGTTCCATGAGCCAGTGATGCTCTGGGCTTAGGAGGAATGCTTGAAAATCTGTATTCATGAGAATTAGCGATCGTAAATTTCTAATCTCTCCTCTGCTCCAGGCCAAATGCAGATGTTATTCAGAAAGCTTATCCAGCAGAGTCAGCTTAAACTGAGCTTTCCTCTACTATCCTAGATGTTTTTTGAATAAAAACCCTCCAGTGTCCTCACTCCACCAAAATAACTAGTGTTGTCTCTGGAGCTGCAGCATAATTCCACGTGCTGCAACTGCAGCAACAGACAGGACTAAGCAATGGGAAAACAGGACAGTTAGAGGGTAAGAGGATATTTGGCACGTTTATCCACTGTCTGCTCCTTGCAAAGCTCTTCCACAGCCTGACGGTAGCTCTGACTGTCACACTGTGTTTGAAGACCAGATCCAAGAAGTGACTCAGGGCCCATCTGTGTTGCCAAATAACTTCCCTCCGTGGTTTGCTCCTGCTCCTCGCCGTCTCGCTGGCCGTGTAGGTGCTGCTTTGAAGCGAGCCAGCTAGTGCCCTCCAAGAGGAAGCTCTCCAGGGCTGCTGTCACAGATGCAATGCGTGTTCTCATCATCGTGCTGTCTCTCAGCTCTGAGCTGTGAAACATCCCTGGGATCATCTCAGCTGTCTTGGACCAACGTTGCCTTTCTGCCTTAGCATTGCCTTACGGGTCCCAGCGGGTGTGCGGTGCGGGTGATGCCATCTCATCCAAGAGGGAACTGCTCCTGAGCAATGCCCTCAAATCCCATGGGCCAAAGAGGGAAGAAGTTGTTCCAGGAGTTGCCTTAGTTGTGAGTAACACATGGTTTTAGTAACAATTTAAAATTTACAGCATACTGTGAAGGTAACTTTGTATGGGAACCCACAGCTATATTACTTTTTTCTAGTTTTATCAACAAATATAGCCTTTCTTAACAGCCTTTCTACCCTTTTGCCTCATGATTTATTTTTGAATGTGTTATAAATAGCCAGTGCTCTAGATTGGGTCAGTTCTCTAGGGAAATAAGTGCATGTCACTTATACATTAGAGGTTAAATTCTTCCCTGCCTTATACTCACTGAGTATAGCATTAAGGGAGGTGTAAGGCAGGAAGAGCTTGATACTGTGTACAGAAAGTAATTTAAAGAATGACACCACTTGCATTTTTAGAAACCTTATTATAAGGTCAATTTATTTTGTCAAATGACTGGTAATTAATTTTACAGAAGTTGTTAAAGAGAGTAAACTCTCAACTCTGTGCTCTAACTTGGACCTTGATGTTAAAAGTACAAGACTTGAGCGTACTGGGCTTTCAAAGACAGCCCCAGTGTTGGCTGAGTGATGTGTCGGTGTGAAGCGGGTGGCAGGGCAGGGGAGGGAGGTCTGGGCTCCGCTGGAACCCATCTCTGCCATCCGCCGTGGTTGCCCTCTTCCCTGCCTGCTCGTGATAGGAGAATTGTCCTTTTCTCCATCCTGCTAAGTGTCCTGGACACCTGCTCCGTGCCACTGCTGGCCCAGCGTCACAAGGCTGCCGAGAAGACGTGACCTGGAGGAGGTGGGTATAAATGCTGAGCTACCTCCAAGCTGCTTTGGTTTAGCTCCTCACTCAGAATTCTCTCGATTCTAATAAATAAATCAAAACAGAGGTTTGAAGAAACTAATGTCTTACGCACTGGTGAGGCAAAATCCCCCTCCTCACTGGATGTGGGAATTGTACTCCAAAATTCACAGCAGGGGACTCTTTCATACTGCTGATGTATGTAATGTAATTTACTCCTTTCCCATGATGAAAAACGTTTAGATACAGGTGAAAAAACCTTCAACCTATTTTGACCCTATGGAAGGTTGAAAGAAAAGCCCAACTGATTTAACACTGCCTTTTTTTTTTTTTTGGAAGGATGCTATTCGTACTTTGGTTTAACAATCCAGCAGAGAAGAAAACAAGCCAAGGAGAAGAGTAGAGAGAGTGAATAACGCCAGCACAGCTCAGCAGTAGCGCAGCAGTCTGCTGCAGCACCTGTACAGAAAGCCCGAGGCCAGCCAGGAAAGCGGCAGAAGGATTGCAGTGGGAAATGGCGTGGGGAGCACCATATGCACCGAGCACCGAACGGCTGAGAACAGCATTTTAAGCTCTCCTAAAGCTGGGGGAAACATCTCTGTCCTTGAGTAAGGGCAAAGAGAGAGAGGAATTTTTGAAGATGGAAAGTTTAAGACCGTACTTCTAACGTTAGGCAAGTGCAGCTTTGCTTTTATTTAAAATAGTGTGCTGATGGTAATGAGGGTCTGTGGGTGTGTGCAGGGATGCAGTGTGCAGGTAGGAATCTAGCACGGCTGTGGGGTATTTCTTTAGGTGAGAAATAATATCGATATGGTTGCATGAAGTTTACAATAAAAACCAATGCATTAGTCAACCCAGCAAATGAACCACTTTGAATACAAATTGGGGAGAGCCTCTGTTTTGCTTTGTTTGCTGTGTTCTTGTTTTAGACAGTTTGATGCAGAAGTTGTTTAAAGCAGGAGTATAGTTGAATAACATTCTCCAAATAGCCTCTGCTACTACTATTAGGATGTTTAAAATCTATGTAATGCTAGATTTTTCTATTAAATGTATTTTCTTCCTAATTTTGAATTTCCCTAATCTGGTGAGCCCGTTCCACTTGGGATGAAAGAGAAGAAATGTATTGTGTGAAATCAAAGCAGGTCATTAAAGCCATCCCAGGGGATGCAGGGTTAAGGTCCCTTCACCAAAGCAGGCAGACAGTACGTTAGTGTCTTTTCTGTGTTTTTTTTTTTCCCTTGCTTTTTGTTTTAAGTGAATACTACTGGGAGATGAAGGATGGGCCACTTCCCTGACTTGCTTTGGTACCTAAGTCAGGGAGAGAATTCATGGCAGAGGGTCCTGGAGATGTTGGATGGGTAACCTCAGAGGTGGCAGCTGCCCAGGATTTCGGTCTGGGTGAATTTACTTCCTTCCTCAGGTCTCTTCCTTTTGTAAGAACATCAAATGAATCACCTGTTTGGCTTCTGTTTTTCTTGGTCAATATATTATGTTGTGCGCTTACAGCTGGAAGTCAGTGTGAGTTTGCTGTTGATGTCCGTGGGGTGGGAAGCAGCCAGGCACCCCCGGCGTGAAGGGGATCGTCACCCCGGAGCCAGGCGGGACACGAGGGCTCGGCTGGAAGAGCTCTACCAGAGTCCCACGGCTTTACAGTCCATTTACTGGGGACTGCGAGGTGTTTTGCATAGATCTCCTTCTCTTCTTACCTAAACGTGAACACACACAGATCAATCAGCAGAGCTTGAAAATCCTCCTGGTTCTTTTATGCACATTCTGCTTCGTTATTCCTTTAATGTGTTTTGCACAGAACAAGCCAACACCAAGAAAGGAACTTATTGTGGATGATCAGAAACACCTTTTTTTTTTTTTCCCTGTTTTTTCAAAAGGCAGCACACATAAGTTGTGTCTGTACACAGAGTTGCCCGTTTCTATATATAACCAAGGTGTCATGAAGCTCATTATTTCATAATGTTTAGGGAAAAAAAAAATCAGTGTCAACAACCAAGGCTTGTGACTGTCGTTGGTTTCATTAAAAGCAAAAATGTTTGATCTTTTGAAGAAAGAAAAAAAAAATCAGCTCCTGTATTTTTTAAAGTATTTTGCACTTGGTCTTATCTACAAGCATCAAAAAGTGAAAAATCAAACGTGACATTATACATTCGAGTGGCCACTAATAGCCAGTCACTCCACCAATTTTTCTAAGCTTATCTTCAATCTACTACTCCCAAACTAATTAAGGACTGAATGCCTTTGGACTGGTTTTCATTTTGTCTTGAGTTATTGTGACGTCTTTACTACAAATTCTTTTTCAGTCTAATTAAATTCCTGCAGCATAAATGTCATTATTAATATCATCACCTTTGGTAGACTAACTTTGCCTTGGTCTCCTGATAACTGTGTGTTGTAGACTAACTCCCTTCCTGGTTAATATTTGAAAAGTTTGGCTTGAAGTAAGAACATCTCGAGGCTTAGCATAGACAGAGAATCCATTAATATAAGTATATTGATTCAAATTCGTGGGTTTTTCTAAAAAAAATCCAATAGTTATGCTTCTATATTAGTTTTCAGAAGAATATTTCAAAACTCATTTAAAACTTTTCTTTTTATCTTCAGAAATCATTCCCTGGATGCTAAGAATTCTAATAATTTGTGGATTAGAAGTAATACCCACTTATGTGGCAAAAATTTCCAATCAAATCACTAATGCAGGTGGAAGGGAGACTCACTAAAACAATGTGTGTGGGACAGCAGAGGATCTGCCAGAAATGAGCGTTCGTTTCCTCAGCCCCAAAGCAGATCTTCTGTGGGCTCTCTGCAGAGGACGGGACTCCATCCCAGGAACAGCGGGAGCCCACCACAGGACTAGTAGGCGAGTCCTTTTCTCCTTAGCAGGTAAATATAAAAAAGAACTTCCATGGAAAAAAAAAGAAAATTATATATGAAAATTTCATAATCTATCCATTAGTGTGGCTAACATTCTCTTGATAACTTTCTGTTTATCGTGAATTTAATAATGATCTTCTTAGCTCTAAGTCCATCAATCAGTAATACAGAGATTTTCTGAAGTGCACAGGTAACAGTGAATCACCTTTTGTGGGAGGTGTGTTAGGAGTAAATCAACAAATTGATTCCTAGTCTCAAAAACTGATTAATTTATTAAGGTGAAGTTTTGGTCTTCGATCTCTCAAAGTTTTGATGAGCATTAGTGGTATTAGAATTGCAGGTCCAGACATCCAGAACAATCTATTAAGTTAATAGGCAGTGAGAGTTTGAGATTGATTGCTATAATCACAGCATGGAAGCTCAAATTTCTTTTGTAGGTATAGATAACTGGGCCAGATCCTGGCACAACCGCAGAGATGTGTGTTACTGCAGAAATTGCCTGCTTAAATTCTGATGAACTAAAAAGGAGGATAAAACACTATTCAGAAAGGGTGAGACTCTCATAATTTGATTTTAATAAAATAGTCCTAAATTATTCTCTACCAGCCCACATAAGTTTAGGCAAATAAGTGTAGGAAGGCTATTAACTCTGTATTGGCTCTACAGCACAACCTACCCCGGCCCCTTGAGAAGCCGTGATGCACAGTAGCATCGTGGTCTGTATTGGGGTGATATAATTAATGAAGTCCCTGGAATCTTCACATCGAAGCAGAGAGAAGCAGAAAGTTTGCTGTGAAATCCCCCTTCCCACCCAGTGTCCCCGCCGAGGCGAGGGATGCTCTGGGTTCAGCTGGTGTTGCAGCAGCCCTGCGGGCAGAGGCTGTGCCTGCTGGAGCAGCCCTGGAGCGGGTGGCCAAAAGCTCTCCAAAGACTGATTAAATTGCCAAGTTAATGTATTGAAGCAAGTGCACTTCCATAATTAAATTGCTCCCATGTAATTTCTACCTTCTACAATTTGTTTCCTTGCGCTCTCGCTTATATTTTGACTACCCTTGAAGAAGTCCACACTTCCAGAGCTTCCGTGGTGCTCCCTGGATTTTATAGGTAAGCCCTCAACACCATTCCTTTCTCTGTCATCAGGAGACCCAAAGGGAGAGGGGTGTCTTGTGTCCATTCGAAAGCCTGCTCCTGAGCTGTCAAGTGAGGCAGACGGTCCCAGCACACCCCCTCAGCTCAGAAATCCTCTGCTCTGGTTTTAAACGTGGTGCGGTGGCTTATCTGCTAAATAAAATCCAAATGAGAAATGGTGATACTTAATGAAATATAAGTTTGGGGATTTCACGTAAGAAAGCTGCTGTCACTGCTTTAATTTATTAGGGGAGAGTTATGTGCAGATGGTATATACAGAGTTATTTCCTGACTGTTCTCCAAAGTAAGTTGATTTGTGGTTTAATGACTTTTATCAAAATGAAATAAGCATTTGATCTTTGGATTTGATCTGGCTATATCTGCAGCTGCTACACCACTACAGCAATTACTTCCAAACTGGGCTTTTTGCCCAGGCAAATGGAGTTCGTCCTTGTTTCATGTCTCATTGACTGTCCTGATAATACACACAGTGCTACTGTAGGTTTTCTCCTTCCTCTGAATTTGATAGGTGTGAAAGTTGTAAGAGAATAATTCCCTTTTTTTAGTATCAGTGTTGCTTTATTATAATACATTTGCTACTACTGGTTAATTTTATCTTGAAGCTGCTCCTAACTAAAATTTAGTATAAGAATGTGTAATTTTCTCTACATAATCCTGCTATGCCCTTTTTATAGAAACCCAAGAAATTCATTTATCAATTCTAAATCTGAGAACTCCTGTGGTAATCTTCACATCTATCTGTGTGGTGTAGGGATGAAGTTGTAGCGATATGTTGTACACCCACGCTGGACTAAAGCCACTCCTAATGTATTTCCGTGGAAGGCAATAGAGTTATGCTAGGAGTAAATTTACCCCCTTGTGTCCATCAATGAAATAGTGCTCTTCTTCACTACTGGGTAATTAATTACTTACAGAACAAAATTGTAGTGTGTCAAAATTAGCAATTCTTTTTTTGCGTGTGTGGTTGGAAGCTAGATTTTAAATGGTCTTTTTTGGCAGGATATTTCTTAGAGATAGGAGATAAAAATGGCAGTAACTGGAAAGTGACTGGTGAATGAGTTGCCTGCGGATCTGCAGTCCTACCAGGAACTGTAGATACCCTGTGCCAGGGTTGCTGTTATGTCTTTAGCAAATCAAACTACTTGCATAGTACTTGCTTCTTAATCCAGGAAAATTAAAACCACCAGTGACAGCGACATTGTCCAGCCATCTGCTCTCCCAGGTGCTCCCACGCCTGATCAGAGATGAAGCGATGTGACCTAGAATCCTGCTGCATATCTGGGGTCATTCCCAGCACAGTCCCCAGCTTCAATCTTCTGCATGACATCAAATAACAACAAGATTTGATGTGAGAGCATATGTCCATTGCATAATTCATTAGAGTTCTTCTCTGGAACTCTTTTTAGATATTTTTCAATCAGAATTAGAGGGCGAGGATTATTCAGGGAAAAAAGATAAGAAAATTATGGGGGTTTTCAGAAACGTGTCGAGGTGCTTCTGGGACTGAGGCAAATGTGGCCATTCAGCTTAGGTGTGTGTGTTTTTTAAATAATTATTTCCATCTTGGACAGTTCTACAGTCCTTCACGGCAGCTGTGAGATGGTGTAAATCCGATAGCAGCATGGGAAACCTGCTCCTTTTTTACTTACAACTGCTGCTAAAACCCCTGTCAGCTGGACAACATAATTCTTCCCTCACACCAATTTCGGAGCCGTTGCCTTGAGCGTGGTTGTTCCTGATTTCCAAACACGAGACACGTTCAAAACTCTTCACCTTCTGTTTTGCAGCTTACCCACCCAGCGCTGGTACAACGTAGCAGGCGGAGTAGATGGTTAGCCCATGCCTTGTAACTACAAATCAGTGCAGCGCTTACAGCTTGTTCTCTCGTGTCAGCAAGAAAATGGGAAATGCATTCAGCTTGTGCGGGGCACCTGGGAAGCTCATGTGTTCTTAAGCACCCGTTTCCTTGCCTCGTTTCACCTGACACACGCAGTGTGAGTGGTTCTGCTGTAAGAAAGTGAAAGAAAAAAAAAAAATGAAGCCCAAGAAACCGTATTGTACAGTATGAGTCACTGAAAAGAAATGGAAGGAGGAGCTATTTTGAGGGCTTTTACATCTTCCTCATTGCTAGGAGACTGCTTCCCATGCGTGCGGTGCTCTTCAGGCTCTCAGCAGCTGCCTCGTTTGTACAGCAGCGTTGAGGGCAATTTACGGAGCAGCTTTGTACAAGAGAAGGAGAAGCAATCTTGGATAGGAGCTTATTTTCATTTCTCAAGTCTTTCTGAGACAAAAGCAAGACTATACGGGAGACAACTGCAGGTGCCGAGGAGAGCATCATGCCTGAAATGTCAGGGATCTCAGGCTGACCTCGGTACGTTCCTCAGGTCTCAGGACAGCCATGACTTGCTCTCTGCAAAGAGTGGTGTGATTATGTAATTATACCAGATCTGGGTTAAATCTGTAGTGCTAGGGAAGCCAACAGTGGAAAAATGTAGTATTTCCAGTCGTAGAGCCAAGTTTTGGCTTGGCCTTTCTGATCAGTCCATGAGTTCTGCAGGGAATTTACACCATCAGCTTTTACACCAGTGCTTTGAGTCACACCAAGGGCAGATGCTCAAAGCAGCCTTCAGGAGAAAGCGTGAACAGTGGCCAGACTCACCACCTGTGACTCTAATGTATAAATTTCTCAATTTTGAGTAAAAATTACTGTCTGGGAATGACAGTTTTAATAAGGCACCTGAAGTAAGCTGACTGAGGTTGGGATTGCAAATGGACAAATCTCCTAGGGTTGTAGTCATGGGTGAGTAAAGCCTAGGAAAAAAAACAAATCTAAGATCATGAGAACAGGTGAATTTATCATCTAGAAGGGAGTTACTGAGACAACTGTATATCTCTCACCGTATTTTTCACAGTAATGCCAGATGGCCAGGACTGGGATCCCCCACGTTCTCCTTCTACTCTGAGAAGACAAGAAAATAAACAAGAAAAATGTCTGTGATGGTATTAGTCGGCTGCCTGATAAGGTGAGTCATTGCTTTTGATTGCTGAAATAATTAGGACTGCTTTTTAATTTGATTACCATGTTAACCCTCCTTGCTTCATTCAGTCCTGCCCCACAGATCTCAGTCATCCTTTTAGTTCCTGCTCTTCCCTCGTGCTCTCTGCTCATGACTATTGCCAAGTTCGGGGACAGTAGCCAAACATCAGGTGCCTTCAGCACCACGCTGTGTCAGTGGACTAACAGACTCCAGCAGATGTGAACAGTGTGTCAGAAAAGCTTTATTCAACAAAAATTAATACTTAGAGGAGCCATCTCCAGCAGGTCCCAAAGGCAGGCCAGATGGTCACCATTGGCACGGGCTGCCAGCTCACCCCAGGGACTCCCACTTGGTGTCTTCACACCAGTGTGGTGACGTGGTCTGTGATTCTGGAAGTTTCCCTTTTTAGTTGTAATTATGAGAAGCCAGGAGCTGTTTGCAAGCGCTGACCACCATGAGTAGCTGGGGAGCACATGGCTGTGCCTTCTCCACCACGTCCAGGAGTGAGTAGTCCGTGTCAGGCTTTTGTCTCTTGCCATGACAGCAAAGCTGTCGCACGATGAAGCTCTGAGAAGAGGTTACCAGCAAACCCCACGTGTCTGCCCACACGCTTTTGATCAGGGACTGGTCCCTGTCACTGCCTGGTGGCTGGCTGGACTTTGAAAGCGGCTTTGATCCGTCTGTGCCAATGAAATGGAGCTGTTTGAAGTCTTTGATCCTTTCTGTGGGCAAAGCGTGCCTGGGAAACTTGATGGGCTTGGGATATTTCTGAGGATTTCTTCCATTTCAAGAGTCATGAAAAATGAGATCAGGCAGCTCTTCCCGTTGGCTTGTTTGTGTTGACTGAGTAGACCCAGGCAAGGGCATTTCACACCAGTTGGTATGTTGGTGTTGAAACCCACCCCTCTATTGCTCCCATCATCTACAGGACTATCCTGTGAGTTATCAAGACTCAGGAATTTTGTACAAATTTGTGTACAAATGTGTTTCTTAACAGCCTTTTTTGTGTCAAAATTGTGAACTAAATCTTCCCACGACATAGGGCTGCAAGTATTCGAGTCACATTCGGACAGCAGAGCCCACTGCACGCAGCTTTAATTACAATATTTCTCTCAAACACAGTCTTGCTCTCATGTTTTTCTGAACATTGTTTAAAGAACTGATGAAAGGGCTGAGAACTTTCCAAACTTTCCTTTTCTTAGGGTCTCTTCAGCTCAGTCTTTCATCACACAGTCAATAAAAAGTTGAAAAGGACTCTTCTGAACTGCAGCAGGAGGGAGGAGGAAGAGGGGAAATTAGTGATATCACCAAATTGAAACTCTTTCAAGTTCCCTTTAATTGCAGAGGGCACAGGGAGCTCATTCACTTTTTAATTCTCTGATCTCTTGCTCTCCCCAAGGGACCAGCCTTCCTCTCCACCCACGTTGCACGCGATTCTCCCGGAGCGTTGAGCCCAGCGGAGCGCGATGGGGCGGATGCCTGGCTCCTTCCTCGGGGCTCTTTGCCTTTGACCTCTTCACAATAATAGGAATAAAGTCAGACGGCCTCTAAACAAAGCTCTTATCACCTGTTTTGAAGCGATGGGACCTTTCACGCAGCCCTGGGGTGCCTGAGCTGTGACCAGACCCCATTCGGCTGCTGGGATGCTGGTGGTCATTCTGCTGTTGGTGTGCAGCACCCACTACACAGGGATGCTCCCTTCTCATTTAGGCGTGTGGTAAACTCTTCTCCCTATTTTTTTACCTTTCAGACAGGTTTTTAGAGCAGAATGGAGAGGATGTGGGAGGGGACATTGCCTTTAGGTTTATTGTATTTAAGCTAGATAACAAAGACCAGTGTGCACACAGCAACATTTTGGCATTATTTTAGGAGTCTCTTCTAAATAGTTGGCTTCCTTAGGAAGAAATGATGATACTTTTGGGAACCTTGTGAAATATCGTATTTGTTAGAAATGTCCTGACATGATATCGTTCCATCTCATCAGCCCTGGTTAAACCCAGCCTGTGGCTGGCAGGTGCTATCAGTTCGGTGCTGCCCAGCTGTGGGGTGGTGGGAGTTATGTATCCAAGTAGACCAAGGTTAAAAGAGAAAACAGTAAAAACCCCAAGACTGACAGAATATTGCCACTGCCCACCAAGGAGTTGCCTAACTGAACGCACCAAGCGTGCCCTGGCCGTCTTTGTCTCCTGGGAAGTGTCAGTGCAACAGGCTGAAAACTGCTCAAAGAGCCGTTCCCACCATTTAAAACTGAGGATTATAATTGCAACAGGTCCATGGGCAGAAACATGAAGTATAAAGCTTTAAATTCAAGTCACACTGATAAGTATAACAAATAAAGAGAGCAAATTCCCTTAAAAAATGGGATTACAGAGGCTGTGGAGAAGAAATATTTTGAAGGAAGTTAAAGAGAAGTTAATCTGCTTTTATGTAATTTGTTTCCCTCTTCTTGCTGAACTGACTTGCTTTGGAGACAGCTGCTTTCAGCATTTACAGCCGTGCATATGGTTAGGAGAGCTGGAACTGGCAGCCCATCGCCTGACAGAATAACGGCTAACTGGAAAAAGAGCTGGGTGTATAATTTACAGATGATACGACCACATCAAAATCGGTGAAACACAAACTATTCATCTTTACAGTCTCCAGATTGCTGTCTGTGGTGATCCGTTCCTCCTGATTGCTCCCCCGTTGTGCTGCTGATCACCTCTCCTCCCACGGGCACCGGGGAGGACGACGAGGAGATCTCAGTTTCTGGAGGTTTCTATGTTTTAGGTATGGATGCAGCCAAAGCATTGGTACCACCAGGTCCATGTCTGTGCAGAAGGTGGGTCTGCACATTAGCGGCGTGGTGGGTGCCCCGAGGTCTATACCCGTAGCTTGTTCCTCTCCCAACCACCACCTGGGCTTCCAGCCTTGTGGGATCTCCTGGGGCTCAGGCAGCCCAGCAGGTCTCAGACCTCCAGCTCTCAAAGCTGTCGTGGCTCTGGAAGGAGCCAAATGCCCCTCGGATGTTTCATTTCCAAATTCTGAAATTGTCTGGTGTTTGAACCCAAACTGGCTAAGGTGAAGCAATCACAAAACCAGCACCAAAACTGATGAAGCCATAGAGGTTGGTTACACCAACAGTATTTAACCTTCTGCAGATATCTCTGTCTTACCTGTTGGAAAATTGTCTGAAAAAAGTTGCCCTTCAAAAACCAAGTGCTTTTCTGAATGTACTGTTGTCTTAAATCTGGGAAGAACAACTTCTTCATGCTGTTTTTCTCCCTCAGATTTTCTCAGTGGGGGAAATGACAGTAAAAAGCGTGAGAGAGTGGGAGCCATGAAATGCAGACATGGAATCTGCGAAAAGGGGCGTTTTCTAAAACCTGGAAATATTTCCTCTCCAAATAAATGGCTTTCTATACAAATATTAATTTATTGTGAACATATCAGTTTTTATTTTCTTATTGGAAAAAAAAAACCCAAAAGTTTTTTGTTAAGCCTTCTGTTCCTCTCCCCAGAAAAACAGAGATGTGGCAAAACCCAAGGACACTGGGAGGTGACTGGTGTGGTGGCACACAGGGACTGTACCTCTTCGTTCCTGGGATTACAAACGGAGGAGGCTGCTTCCCTCACAAATGCCCACGTTACCCTTGAGGTGATCTGTATAATCCATCCTACGCCGTGTGTTGAAGTGTCCATGTCTGAGAAACACCAGTCTTATTGAGGCATTAGTCTCAGCTGTATTCTGCCCCAGGGCTGAAGATTTTATTAGGCTCAACTCTTCTCAGCTCCTCCTGACATTTTGGCTCTGTTTGTTGTCCCTCACTTAGGGAACTCAGCTGGCCAGCATGAGCTGCCTTGATGTTTTCTTGTCACAAATTCATGGCTTCACCACGTAAGGAGTATGTTGCATTTGAAATAGATTCTGCCTGGGCTGGAGAGGGTCACATCGCTCTTGAACCTCTCAGAAGAGCCCGAGCAGCAGCACACAGGCTGGCGTGGAGCACGGGCAATATTGATTTCTCCAGCTGCATTGTGTTACAGTGTGGCCTTGCAAAGAAGGAAATTACTCCAGCAGTCACAGTAAGTGTAAAAAAAGCCATGTCATTTAGCAGACGTGGTGCCAGGCTTTTATAGAGTGTAATCCAAGTCTTTTGAAATTCTGCTGAAGGATGCTTGAGCTAACAAGGCTCTGCGCTCGCTGATGAAGCAAGCCATGTACATTAGCTTTATTGTCAGGACATGGTGCAGAGCATTTATTGCTTTTGGCTCATGTACAGTGTAGGATTATTCTGTGAGTTTACACAAGACTGTCTATTTGTAGTTGAAAGTGAATTATTTGCTCATTAGTGGTTCAGGAAGGTCTGCTTGCTCCCACAATGTGAGACAGCTCGGGCTTCTCTCTGTGATGAAACGTGCTTGCTTTAGCCCGTGCTCGGCACGCTCAGGGCACCTTCGAGGTGGTCTGGAGGACATGGGATTAGGAAAATCTGCAACTATTGTAAGAAAAATATTCATCTCTCTTTCTTTTGTGTTGCTCTTGCTTGCAGCCCCACCATCCCGCTCCGGGGTCTGTGCGTGCTGGAGGAGGGAGATGGCAGGGAACAGCGATGCTCTGGCCAGCCTCAGCCTCTCCCATCCCTGGGTCTCCCTGCCGTCAGCCTCAACGTATCGGTTCTGGGGAGCTCAGCCCAGCTTCCAGCAGCCTGCCGTGGTCTCGGATTTTATACTCGCTTTGCACCTCTTACAAAGCATTTCTGAATCATAAAACATGACAGATGGCAGCTCGTGAGAGGAAAACAGCTCTTCAGTGGCAGATTTAAGCAAGTATGTAAGTTTTCATTATATATAAAAAAACCCCACAGTGCTTTTTCAAAGGGGAATAGGAATATGTGTAAAACTTCCCTGAGTTGGCCCCAGGTGTTTCAACCCCAGGCGATAAAAACCCCTTAGGTTTGCTCGGGGCAGCACGCTGCACCGTGGCCCACCCGGCTGCTCACGTCCTGCGGCTGCACCTATGGACAACCCCGAGCCAGGCCTAGAGCCGGGGAGCTTGAGGGGGGGCCAGCAGCTGAAAGCTGCACCCTGCCTTTTCTGCTGGTCCCCTGGGATGCCGCGCGAGCTCTGTCAGATTGCAAAGCTGACTCTTGGAGTGCTTGGCAGGAACTTAGGCAAGCGTTTGGAAAAGGGCATGAATTTTCCACTGCCCCATGTTTCTTTGTTCCATGAAACCACATCACTGCAACATTATAGTCTTTTGTCCTACTTTTTTTTCTGAAAGAAAATACTTCTTAGGCTTTGAAGAGCACTATCACAGAAGCCAGAGCTGTATAGTAGGCTCAGCATGTTGCGCCTCTCCTGGCTGGAGCACTTGTCACTCACCATTTTCCTAAAGAATCATTTCTTATCACTGCCAACCTCCATGTGTTCAGAGAGAAACAGGGCCAGACTGCTCTGCCTCAACGTGGGCAAATTTCTGATTTTCAGTTATTTTTTTTCTGCTGTGATTTCTGTCATACAAGGGTGGAATATTTAGAAATATGAGAGCAGTGTTGTTAGCACGAGCTGCAGCAATCCTCTACTGCCAGCCCCGTCTGCGCAGTGCAGACGCAGGAAACCATCGCCCAGCTGTGGGCAGAAATCCATGGATGGTTTAGGCGTGGAGTACTGCCGGGGCTGCTTATTTGTGTGTAGTCAGGTCCAATGCTGGGCATAGACTTGAGACAAGTTTTGCACCACTTTGACTTCAGTTATTTTATAGCGGAGACTGAAAATTCTGGTGGGAACAGTTGTAGATGATGACACTAGAGCCTGGTGTCCCTTCGTGGTGCCATTGATGGTTTTGAGTTCCACTTCCTCTCTGGTTTATCTGTTTAAACCACTGGGAAGAAGGATTAGTCTTTACTCTGAGTTTTTAATATTCAAGGATACATTAAGACAATAGTGTCCTGATGACTATTAAATACTAAATTTACCAAATCCTCCAGCAGCATTAGTCAAATCAAACCCCAAGTCCTAAAAGCTTTATACTTTCTCCAAAATAATCACACCACAGTATCACCTTTGAAGCCATGTTGTTCTTTGTTAATCAATAAATTATATACGTCAGCTGGAGAAGTCCTAGCCAGGTTAGTCGTGGCTGTCCCATGGCCAGGCTGTAAGCGAAAAGCCGATTCTTGTGGCTGAGTTACAAACCCACTAAACAAAATGGAAATGTTGATGTTCATTATTGATTTTACTCTTCGCTGCCGTGGAATGGTGCTAGTGGGAGCTGTTGTAATCAGATTACTTTAAAACTTATTTACAGAAGGAAGTGCTTAATTTATCCTCCCTTTTTCCTTTCCTGAAGCGATATCAAGGTATCAGCTGTATTTTTTTTGTAGAACAGCCCTTCTCTTCTTCTCTTTTTGGTTTTCTCCCTGTGTTTCTATAATTCAATTGTTATCACTTCATATGACCTTTTTCAAAAAAACATTTGTGTTTTATCTCCTAAAGTGATTGCTCATGTTCATTATGGAATGGAGTAGACAATGACTGTTGAAGATAAAACCCCAAAATGTTTCAGATTTCTGGAAATACCTATCAAAAACTACATTGACTAAACATCCATCTAACCCCCCTGTGCTGCTGAGTCACAGATATGTGTGTGTACAGCCTGTGTGTCTCTGGGATTCTCGTCAGACGGACTGGTACCTGTTTAGCTGAGAATCTGGGAAACGCTGCATTTTGAGTGGTGCATCCTCTTATCATCCGCGAGGTTAAATGGTTTTTCTGATTTGATTCTTTATTGCCTTCCCCATTTTGCATCAGATCAAACTTAGTGCCCTGGTCTAGTTGACATGGTGGTGTCAGGGCAATGGCTGGACTCGATGATCCCAGAGGTCTCTTCCAACCTGATTGATTCTGTGATTCCGTGTGACCAGGACGAGCCACGGCCATGCTCAGCCCCAGAACTATCCTGTCACTGGTGTGTCATTAGGCGTTCACCCTAACGACCACATCAGCTCCTTGCCATGGTCATGCTCCCAGCAGCCACCTGACCTGGGGAACACCTCCCTTTCAAATGAGGAAGACTTTCAATCTCTGGAGCCAAATTTAACCCTCTCCTTGCTGTGTCCTGGCTGCAGTCCCTACCATCGCCTGGCAGCAAGCAGTTCCCATCAGTGTCCCCCGACCACCACTCTGGTGGCCTTTGAAAGGAGTAATAAGGTTTTGCTGACTTGGCTGGATAGCAGCAAATCTTGATACCTGCCCCTCATAGCCTGGCTCGTGGGTTTCTAATGATGTATTTACTCCAGCACCTGGAGTAAATGAATTATATTAAGCCTCTGCAAATGGTCATAAATATGATAGTCTGTGTGAAGTGAGGTAATTGCCCGCTTTATGTTTGAGTTTATCTTCACTGCATTGCATACACAATGTGCGTTATGTCAAGAAGATGATAAAAAGCAGCCATAATGCTCCTCAACTGCATAAGTCTCTTTAGTTTATGGCTGAGGCTCGGAGTTATCTTATGCAAAGTTAGCTGCAGTAGGTTTAATATAAATTAACATACTTATAAAATGTCAAGGAGCATTAATTGATGATTTCTGCGGCCTACCTCGCTAAATACCAATTCGGTTCTGAAACCTGTCTCTGCAAGTTTAATGAATGGAAAATAATGCTTATTCCTGATGGCTTATGTAACTGGGAATTCATTCCGTGGCAGCGAGAGCGAGCTGTTACAGATGGCCTTTTTATAAATGAGGTGCCCAAAATAAGTTTCCCAGCCCCACAAGGGAACTTCTGGGCTGGGTATTCAGCACTTTGGAAAACCAGGGCACATCATCTTGTGTGTAAATATCGACTTACTAACCTAATTCTGGACCCACTTTTGAAAGAGAGCTGGCCTATATAAAAGCATTTAACGTCAGCAGCTGCTCCTGCATTTGGACTGAGCGTGGCAGAGGGGGGCTGCGGCAGAAGTCCAGCGTACCCCCCAGCCTGCCCACCCCCGGCATCTGCCTCGTCTGGAAAATGGAGATGACGCTGAATATCTCCAGTTGAAAAAGGTGAAATGAGCCAAGGTTTATTTATTTGAACAATTAGGGAAGTGTTGATGGGTTCCTTTGCCTGTCCTACAGCCTGAGCAGTGTTACACCTGGTAGTAGTCCGTGTAATGGGCTAGTTTGGAGGTGCTCAGATGAATACTAATTGTTAATATAGGCCTAGGTTATAAAAAACCCAGTTCCTTTCCTCACTGCTTTGTGCCAGGCACCGGGGAAGTGCTGACCTCCCCGAGAAGGTTACCTGCTCCTCTGTCTGGCTTGTGCCGCTTCCAGCAGTAAGCGTGGTGAGCACAGCACCGCAGCGCGCCCGCTTCCAGAGCCTCTGGGAGCTTTATTGCTCACCTAAACAAAATTAAGTAAGGCTGAAGGATGAGATTTTAAAGCATTTATGGATTTTCCTTTAATGTTTTGTTATTTCTTTTCCATTAAGACAATATTTACTTTATCTAGTGTACTGCAGTATAAGTGTATTCCCAGAAAATGATGCACATAATGTTATTTTCATATATGAGCATACAGATATAAAATGAAAGATTGTCTGCAACTCACTTAAAATAAGTACCACAAACACCATCTAGGAAACTGCTGTATTTCAGACCTTCTCTGCTGCTTCAAAGTACAGAACTTACATTTCCTTATGCCCACCTCCTTCATGCTGCCTTTGCCAGAGAGGAGGAGCAGAGGGCAAAGACACAGGTTATATCAGATCCGTAGGAAGAAGCAGCTGTTGGTTTAATCTGAGTTACAAGCAAGAGGTGACAGGCTGCCTTTGGTGGTGAGTTAGGGGCTGGGCCAGTGGTATGAACTTCAAGATGGCCCTGGGCAACCTGCTGTAGCTGCCCCTGCTTGAGCAGGGGTGGGATGGGATGGGACGGTCTCCAGACGTCCCTGTCCTGTGACTCTGTAATCCGTGATATCTTTGGAGTAGAGTCTACCCCACTGTGCAAGTGGTAGTACAAATGCACAGTAGGACACAGTCCATGTCCCAAAGATCTCCCCGGAACTGGGAGGACAGGCAGTGAGGAAGGATGGGGCGAGAGTGGACCAGTGTGTGTTTCCCCTAAATCAAGCCCTCCCTGAGGTCAGTGGCAAAAGTGAGGCTAGAAACAATGTCCCCAGGTGACAGCGAGCACTTACCCCCCTTAACCACGCTGCGCTTGTCTTCCTGCTTGCCTTTTCATCCCCTGCTTCTCCCACCCAGCTGTCCCAGTGACCTGCGGGGAGACAAGCCTCTCTCTTCAAATCTCCTTCTGTACTTCAAACTGTCACTTGTTGTTTGCTTGGGGTTTGGGGTTTTGTTGTGTGTTGGGTTTGTTTGGTTTTGTTTGTTTTTTTTACTTTCAACAGCAACACTGCAGTTCCAGGAGATGTTTCCCCCCGTGTGGTGCCACCACAATTGTCTCCCACACTACACCGTAACGGGGTCTTTCCCCTTCTGTGTGAGACCGCTCCTCTAAGATCTTGGGCATGCTCATGGAAGAATTAGGCTCAGCCATCAGGAATTAAACCAAAATGCACTGACACACGTTCCTGGAGGTGCTGCTGAAAGGAAACGGCTCTTACAGTGATGCTCTGATGCTCGCTGCAGACAGGGATGTTGCAGAGCGTGCAGCCTGGCTCTAGTGGGTTGCTTGACCATGAAATTGCCTGTGAAATGGGAATCTATTGTTTATCATGCTAATTAGTAACTCAAAAAGTTTATTTAAAGGTCACTAGAAAGCAGTGAGAAATATCATAGTGTGTTAATGGAAGAAAATTCAAGAAGCCATAGGAGTTCTGGGTTATTTAGTAGAATATTATCCCTAATATTTAAGATACTTTCTGAGATGTGCATTAAATTAAGGGAGATGAAGGACTGTTTTAATATAACTTAGTGTGAAAATAGCTTTCAGAATTTATTTTATTCATAGATTTTTGCATCAAAGGTCCTATAATGATTAATTTTCAAACTTACAGGTTTTAATAGCAAAATAAGAAATAATAGCTCCGAAGTTCCTTTGAAATTCTTAATAAAAACCTGTACTTTAAAGCTCCAAATGTCTTTTAAATGCCACCAGTACTTCAAAGAACAGTATTCTTTACAGTATTTCTGTACAGCATTTCTGTTCAGTTTTCTACACTTTCTTGAGAGCCATATTCATGTCAAACCAAAGGTGCGTAAAAACGGGGGTTCCAGCCTGGTGTGTGCCAAAGTGCCCCCTTAACCAGTACTGGGGAGAGAGAAGTTCTTCCTTGGATGCTCTAAAATAAAAGCTCAGGATTTGGCCGCTTCCAGCAGCCTGGGGAGGCGGAGGGCAGCGCTGAACGGCAGCTGGGATCGCGTCCTTGACTCCCGTCACAGCAGGGCTACTCGTTGTAAATTCAAGCATGCAAAGGATTAATTGCCAGCAGGTGTCAAAGATAAGAAATCTCTCTCTGATCTGGGCAGGGGGTAACTTTGTGTATTTTCCTGTATTGTTCTCTTCTTACCATTGTTCAGTAGAACATAAAATGAACCTCTACGTGAGGGAATGGGATAAATAATTTTGCTGCTGTCAGAAAGGAAAAAAAAATAACACAATTTGCTAGAGCAAGTCTTCAACGGGGAGAAATTGTTAATTAGGAAATTACTACATGAAAAAATATAATTTGGAGGACAGTGAGTTGTTAAAAGCTGGCCTGTAGTTTTACAACCTGCCCGCAGCAAAGGGTTATACATAATCTGCCCCAGCAATTTACTCAGGCTCCTCACCTACTCACATCGTAGGAAAATGAGTGAATTAGGCAATTAGTAGAGCTGGTGATTGCCGGGGTGCTCCCAGTCACCACCAGCTCCTCATCCTCCTGCGCCTGCCCTTTTCTCCCCATCCCCAGGCACAGGGCTCAGCCTGGGAGGTCCACGTGCATTAGCCAGGGCAGGAGGTCCTGCCATCATTGCTGCTCCTCGCTGTGCCGTGGGAGGGGCGGGAGGCGATGCAGTCCCCAACTGAATGCTTTAATTAGGGAGCTAGTCCCTGTGGAGAGCAAAAGGAGGGCAAAAGGGGCAAATCACAGAATCAGTCAGGTTGGAAGAACCCTCTGGGATCATCGAGTCCAACCATTGCCCTGACACCACCATGGCAACTAGACCAGGGCACTAAGTGCCATGGCCAGTCTTTGCTTAAACCCCTCCAGAGATGGTGACTCCACCACCTCCCTGGGCAGCCCCTTCCAATGGCTAATGACCCTTGCTGAGAAGAAATGCTTCCTAATGTCCAACGTGAACCTCCCCTGGCGAAGCTTGAGGCTGTGTCCTCTTGTCCTATCACTAGTTACCTGGGAGAAGAGGCCGACTCCCACTCTGCTACAACCTCCCTTCAGGTAGTTGAAATGGAGAAGGATACTCTTTAGAAGGTGATCTCCCCCACCGCCCCCAAGATCTAAGTTGCCTTTTTTCTGTTGTCTTTGCAGCAACTGCAGGGAGAGCGGTTTCCGTACGGGATTGATGCGGGCAGGGCGTTTGCTCTGCTTGCAAAGCGAACGAGCTCGCTTTCCATGTGGTGCACTAGGAGCATCCATGAAGGGAATTCCTGCTGAGAGAGAGTGCTCTGTGAATTCATGCTTTAGCGTGCTCCCCGTCCAAACAGACAAATACTGATAAGGCCACTAATGATCTAGCCCTGGGCATGAAGAAACTACTCAATCAGTCTGGTGCTGGTTTGCAGTATCAAACCCAGTATGGCAACGGCCAAGTTAGAGAGGAACGGTTTAAATTCAGCAGCTCTGATGGATTCTTAAGACACGTGCAAAATACATTATTTCAGTCATCACTTCATCATTTCAATATGTGAAAGAAAAGCCGTGGCACCACCGTAGTAATGGCAAAGCAAACGGAGCAGTCAGAAATAATTAACGACATGGTAAGCACCAAAGTTGGTTGATTGGGCTGTTCCAGTAGATGTGGCTTCTTTACAGGAGTTTCTAATCACAGAATCACAGAATCAACCAGGTTGGAAGAGACCTCATGGATCATCAAGTCCAACCGTTGCCCCTACACCACCCTGTCAACTAGACCATGGATGGATAATGCAATGGATGATGCCACTAGATGTGGTTCGTTGATGTGGGGGAAAAAATGTTGGTACCTGGAGTCATAAAACAATGTGACTTTAGGAGTTTTGCCATCACCGTCAACGGGAGCCGCGGCACAGTCACTAACTGGAGACTTCTAAACAGCATTAACATTGATGAGAATGACAATGGACCTTTGGGGTTTAGTTAAAAAAAAGAAGAAGGAAAAAAGCATTGCCTGTAGCCTCGCATGCCTTTGCAAGCATAAGGCTGCCAGCCCACACACCCCCTAAAAAAGCCAACGCTTTGTTTTAAATTAGCGCCCAACTTCTTGCCAAAGGAAACAGAAGCAGCAAGCCAGTCATCTGAGTTTCTCTGTCTCTGATCTCCCAACAGGCCACTTCTGCTGACTATCAAAAGCCAACGCCTGTAAGGAAGGACATTTATTCAGTGCAGAAGAAACACACTGCTTAGGCGCATCTGCTGAACAGTAAGTCTTGCCTAACCTAAATGAGAGATCCCTGGGCTTTCTGCGTGCCTTCTGTTGAAGAAAGGCTGTACATCTTTGACTGACAGATTTAGAAAATAGAAACAACGCTCAAATACTTTTCATGGCATTCTCCAGTTTTCCTTTTTTCTGTAAATATCACCGTTAGTGCTTGTGACAAGTCATTAGCAAGGAGTCCGTTGCATCCAAAGACGTTAAGGACAGGTTTTAATTCTCCACGTAATAAAACAGTTTCTTAATGGTATTATGGAAATTTTTACGTTTTTATTTCAGTCCTAAATTAAGGACTAATTACAGATCAATGCAGTGATGTTTTTCTTCTTTCATTTCTTTACTTAGTTCATTCTTTAAAAGAATGGTTCTTAGAGGAGCCACTCCCTTGAACAAGTATCTTAATCTCCTGAAATAGCAGAAACTTACTGTTAGTCTTTGCTTGGTCTCTACATCCGTTTTGGACCATGTCGGTGCGTATTGATAAAGCGAAGTGAAAGCAAACGTGATTGAAGTGTAGAAGCTATAATGGGCATTTCTCATTTTGGCAGCTGCCCTTGGCATCACGCTCGTCAGCCTTCTCCAAGCCTAACCAAGTGATTCCTCTACTGGAACACTTGTAGAGTTCATTTTTCCTGAGCAGAGGAAGAGGTGGCTTCCCGTCGGTGTAGGTTTATTTTCCCTTATTGCAGTAAAAGGAACACTCGCTCAAGCGGAATTTGAAGTCACCAGCAGAAAATAAGGCAGCAAGATCACATGAAGGCAACTGGAGGAAGTGTAAAGGTGTAAGCAATGGATGGAATAGTAATGAGGGAGTTAGAAAAAAAGACAGGGGATATGTAGCACTTTGAAGGGTAAGAGATAAGCAAAGCAAAACATCCAGTGAATGTCCCAGTGACAGTATCCCAGCAACAATAAACCCTGCTTGTGATAGGGCAGGCTGAGAAAAAGCTGGGGACTGACAGTTTTCTAATCTCCTGCCAAAAAAAAAAGTGGTCACTGGTACCACTGCTTAATGTTGAGTGCAATGTGTGAAGCTTCTATAGCTATGTATGACTTCTATGCAGCAGCTACTGCCAAGAAAATTATTCTGAGAGATAGAAGTTGACAGGCAGTACTGATGGTCTGCGATAGAGCTCTTTGAAGAGGTACCTGTCGGCTCTGAGAATTAATTTGACTTCCAGTTCAGGTGGAAGATGCTGACAAAGAAGTCATATTGCTGGATGGGCAATTCTGGGGTTGTGTTTTCTGCACAGAAGTGATGTTGGCCTCTTAGCTTATCTGCTACCAAGAAAAAGGAATGGGGTGGCTGGTTGCCACGTGGATCAGTTTATCAACGCAACAGGGTCTTACGGACTAAAATAAATGGGAATTTCCTACGGATGAGCATCTGTGTGGCAGTAAAGGGCATCAAATACAAGATGACTAGCACATTTTTTGGAGGAGGAGGAGGAGAAATGAGCCTCATGCAGGTATACTTGGGCATTCTGCCAGTGTAAGGAAAGCAAGTGATAAATAGTCAGATGTCTCAGAAAAGCCTGAAAGGAGGAATAATAGCCATCAGTAGTGAAAGACATTGAATTAGATGGATTCCCACTTCTAGAAGCTTCCTATGTTTATTATTGTTGGCACTGGAAGTTTTATTTCATTCCTTTTTGTGCTTCTCCAGTGATCTGGTTAGTGTTTCAACATGCAAAGGCAGGTGATGGAAGGATTCTGGAAGGAAAGTGAAAAATGGCATAAATGAGCTAGAACAACAGCTGTGCACTGCAAGGAGTACAAAGAAAAGTAAGAACTGGAGATAATCCTAAATGACACAGACTTTGCTTTCCTAGTTATCACTAAAACATGTTGGAAAGAGGCTCTGGAAATAGCAAGTCACTATTTCCACAGGCTTTCTCAATCTCTGAGCCTTTTTCCCTTATTTAATGCCCTAGACTGGATTTTAAAGGTACCTGAAACCAAGAGGTTCTGATTTGCATATAGAAAATTCACTGCTCCCCTATTCAAACTCTTGCACATCTGTTGAGTTGGAAGATTCTGCCCCGTATCCTCTGGGGAGGGATGCTGAAATGGGTGCAGTGGCTCTCACAGGGAGAGGGAGGCAATGTGCAGGCGAGTAAGTGTTTCAGAGATTGCTCCATAGCGAAATTGTCTCAGGCAATGAATCATTTTTTGGACTTTCTAAAGGTCACTTTAAGTTCCTCTGAACTTTTAAAGTTGGCTGTTTAATAAAATAAAAAGAAAAAAAATATTAGTATAGATAAATGTCAGTTAGGTGAAATGCCCTGAGAAACGCTCTGGCAGGACGTGCCCCTTGGGCAACAACTTTTGGGGAAGAGAGAGCAGCTGGCAGTGCTGCCTTCCCTGGTGACAGTCTGAAATTGAAATACCGTCTCTCTCTCTTGCAGCATATTGAAGTGGAAGTTCATTGCCCTCCTGGGCACCTGGATTTTATAACTGACCTCTGAGAAATGACTAAGCTAGTCTTCTGTCTCCACTTCTATAAATTAAAGCCCAAAGACTGGCTGCAGGCAGCTACTTTTTGAGTGGTAGAGACCAGGCTGAGACCTGCCCCCCCTTTTTTTTTGTTTTCTGGGACCTCCTTGGGGACAGCTCTGGATGCTTTTTGTGTGATTCATGGGCTGGTGAGGTGCTGCTCATCGCTATTCTTGCGTGTTTGATACTCTGCAGGTACCAGGTCTTAAGCCCCCAGTGATATGGAAGGAGAAGCAGATGGAGGCTGTGCTTGGTGGGTCAAGAAATGGAGACTCCCACAATGGAGAAGGCTGCAGGCTTGTGCCTTTGGGCACCAGGAGGAAAGCTCTGGCTCCACCTGCAGATCTGCACCTCGGGAGTAGGGTCAGTGCCCTGGCAGCGATGAGCACCTGAGCTGGCAGAGCCCAAACCCCATGGCAGCACCAGGAGGGTCGGGGTCAGCGGGCAGACCAACATGGGCACTGCTGGAGGGAGTGAGGCAAAAAGCAGGACACAGAAAGGTATGTACAGATACAGTACTGCATGCATCAAAAAACGGCAATTTAAAGCAGCAGAGTGATGTTTTCCTTTGTTGTTAGAGTACTTTCAGTTCCAGGTGTGTAGATTTCTTTTTAATTCTTCAAATCTGCAATCGGTGTTTGCCAGAAATGAGAAATGGATTGGTTTTTCAACTGCGCTGTGCTCCAGGTCAGCCTGATAACATGGGAAATGGCAGGCTAATGACAGTTTAACACCAATTAACGGACCACTTTATAATAGATTAGCATTCTGAGTCTGTTCAATTGATAATTACAATAATTAACTCTCTGAGCTTGCATGCACTTTTGAACAGAAATTTGGTACTTTGGTTTATGCTGAAGAAGGAAATGCACAGAGCAGACATGGATCATTTGAAGAGTTATAGTCAGTCAGGGTGGTAAGTGTACTAAATTTGGTCTTGCTCTTGAGATGTGCTTGCAGGTGACATCCTCCCAGGTGGAGGTGACTATATAAATGACTATTTGAATCTTAGCTGAGCACAGCTGCAGGCAGAGCCTGAGATTTAACACGTTGCTGTGGTTCAGATAAGCTGTGAAGGGCATTTGTGCTGCAGAAGGGCTCTGTTCACCCTTGCTTCAGGATCCCTGCTCTCAAACTGGTGGATTTCCCACCTACTCAGGCCAGTTTAGCACTTGCAGCTGATGTCAGACTCAAATGTGCCCTTTCCTGTTGGAGAACTAACGGTGAGAAGTGCTTGGTAAGAGGCAGCTCCGTACTGATGCTTCCAGTGAGACCCTCAAAAGAGTGTGACATCCAGCAGGACTGTGTCCTGAATTCTTTGGGAAAGCTCTGATTGGTTTCTACTCAGCAAGGGTCATTAGCCATTGGAACGGGCTGCCCAGGGAGGTGGTGGAGTCACCATCTCTGGAGGGGTTTAAGAAAAGCCTGGCCATGGCACTTAGTGCCCTGGTCTAGTTGAGATGGTGGTGTCAGGGCAATGGTTGGACTCAATGATCCCAGAGGGCTCTTCCAACCTGATTGATTCTGTGAATCCTTTGGGAAATGCAAGTGCTGCTGCCGTGGTGATTCCTGTAAGTGGTTTACGGAGGGCTGCTGGCACCCATGCGTGACAGTGGTTATCTTTGGGGAGCAGAGGCAGAGCATGAAGTCAGTGTGTGACAGACCTGGCTCTGGGGACATGTAGCCAGGTCTCTGGTCACTTTGTCTTGGTGGGTTAATGATCGCAAGATCTTCTTTGTAATTCTTGGCTTACTGTTGACTTTGTGTGTCTCATTTCGTTTCGTTGACCTTCTCTCAGGTACTGTGAAATCTCCTTATGAGAAATGCACAAGGTGAGCTCTATTTATGGATATTTTTTAAATATTCAGGCAGTGGCCAGGGCTAACGCAGCAGGGGAGCTTTGCAAATGTAGCCTGTTTGGGTAGTTCTTCAATCCTGCACAGATTAATAAAATAAGCCATTTGATGCATGCAGCACCGACCCTGGAGAGCAGGGATCCACATTCCCCTTCCTCTGGAGGATGGATTCCAGTATCATTAAGGAGCCAGGATCTGTCCTGGCAACAGGGGGAAGACAGGTTTAAAAGAAAACTGTTTTTTTACCCTAAAAGTGTATTGTTTGGATTGTATGGATTGTTTTTGTCGTGCCGTGCTGTACCAGAAAAATTGGATGTACGCAGCAACAAGCCTGGGTGACAGTGGGTTTGTCGAGGAGCTAAACACTGCCTTACCACAGGGGACTTTGAATAGATGGCTTACGTTTCTAGTACTAAAAGGTGCTCTGGCTTTCTAAAATCTATAGATGAGATTCTTAAATTCATGAATCCATCTGGAAAAATTGCATGTTTGACAGTCTTGACAGAAAAAGACAGAGTTAGGGTACAACACAGCTTGGTCACTAAGGGATTAAAGTAAAAAAAATGTGTGATGTGTATATAGGGTGCCTTAAAAGAGCCCATTTCATAAGGCTGAAAGCAATTTGGGGCTAAATCAGCCGGGAAAAAGAATTTGGCAGAAAAATGGGACTGATTAGGAAAGTTAACTGGGAATCCAAAATTCCTCAGTCGAGGAGGGGGGGGAGCTGCTGCTTTGAGAAACCTCTGCCTTGTTCAGAAAATTAGAAATTTGTTTCCCTCCAGAAGAACCCCAGAAGAACTTTTTTCCTTCTCTTGCCCATTACAGGGCATTCAGTTTTGTCACTTGCTGCTCAACAGAAGGTAAACCCTCTGCTGATCCGCTCAAAATACAAGTTGTGCAGCGCACTCTGTGAGGCGTGGAACAGATGTCTGGGAGCACAGCTGCTAGACGTCCTCCTTGTTAGTCACTCACAGCTTTTTAGAGCCTAATATCTCCCTGTGGTTGTATTAAATAATATTTTCTATCCCCAACGTGCCTCAGATGAGCTCTTCAGCTCACGGTGTCTCCCTCCTGCCTGTCCTGGGGAGAAACCTGCTCCCTTTGCCTTTGGGTTGTCTTGCTGGTTGAGGAGTCGGGTTGACGGGCTGTAAAAGGCACTGCTGGTAGTTGTTGTCAGCAAGAAGACTGATGGCTGACACAAAGGTGATAAAACTGTTAATGAAACGATGGGATCTTCAGAGATGCATCAGCTCCTCCCTCCCCAAAGGAGGTGGTGGGCCAGGTCCTCCGCTCGGGTCAGCAAAGGCAGCAGAGCTGCCACAGGTCAGGCTTGCAAAATAATCCCTTATTTGCTGCTTTCTGTGCCATATATCAAATGTTACGGTTGTTTCGGGTTTGTTTCCTGGCAAGTGTAAACGGAGGACAGATTTCAGACCTCTCGGAGTCCTTGTCTGTGATGGAAAGCCTGCAGACAAGACCGCGTTTCTAACAAACGCCTTCATAATACTTAACATTCAATAGAGTGAAAGGAGAATAATGAGCACTGCAGCTATCCCAGGTTAGTAATTACCACCGTCATTATTAATTTTCTAGAGCAATCCCGTCAAATGAGTCATTATCTCAATTCCGTAGCCAGGACTGATTGATTCTTTCTCCCTGTTGTGCCTAATTTCATATAATGTTGGAGCACAACATAGAGCTATAGCGCCAGTGTAATCCTAACGCAGAATAATTCTAAATAACCAAATCCCTTGCCTACAGCTCTGTTTAGATCTGATGCTTTAGCTGCTTCATTGAAATAAATACCCCCCATTCAAAAAAAAAAGTCACATTATTTTAAAGATGGTTATAATTGTCAGAGGAAGAAAAATGGTATCAGAAGTGATTTATTTTACTGTTGGTTAGTCTGGCTCTGTGGCTTGGCTTTTGGAGGAGAGGTTAAATGTGGTGGTTTTCCAGCTCTGTTTCATCAGGTCCCCGTTTGAAGTCGTAAGTATGAAGAAATTCACTGCAAGATGGGGAGAATGATCTCCATGGGGATGGTGACACGTTTCTTGCACCTATGGAAATGATGAAGTAGGACCATTACCTTTCCTTTAAAATCTCAGAAACCCACTTCTTGCATTTTTCTTGAGCCGGAGGGAAGGAAGGGAGAAGGAGACAGCAGTTGTTTTACAACTTTGACCTTTTTCTCTCCCAGACCTCAAACATGATCAGACTGGAGAGGAAAAGAGCAGACTATAAACCCGGGCACAGCAAATCTCCGTCTGCGCTGGTCGGGAGGACTCGTGTGCTGGTTTGTCAGTGCCAGCAGCATGAGCGATGTGCAGCAGTTACAGCCGTGCAGATGTTGAGGCCCTCGGTGCTGCGTCTCACCCTGCCCAGGGGCTTGAGCTCTGTGGGCACCTTGTGTTTTGCTCCTGACCTCAGCCCCGTCCTTGATCTGGCCCCAGGTACAGGTTACACCGCATCTTCTGCTCCCATATGGGGGGTATCTTGTCCTGTTCCTCAAGGTATATTGCATAGAAGCTGTAAAATGTATGTTAAAATTTTGTTATTTCCAGATTTTAATAGGAATACTTCATAGCATTTGGGCTGCCCTCTTGGAAACACGTGTCTGCTGTAAAAATCTGCTTTTTCTGGTGTTCCTCCCTGCCATATGGATTCAGTCAGCAAGAAGAAACTAAGGTGATAATTTTACATACTTTTTTTTTCTTATTTACACTAAATAATAACACCCTGTTTATAGTAATTATCACCCAAGACGTTTACTAGATTTGAGATGCTGAAACTAAAGCAAAGCAAACCTTGAACTAATCAGAGGGTCCTTTTGGGCACGTGGAGCCCACTGTTCGCAGAGAGCTGGCTTACATCTAAACGTTTCACGTGAATAGTTCATCTGAAATCAGTAAAAAGAAATTCTCCTTAAAGGATATGTTTTTAGGGACAATGGGCTGAGGACCGTGGCAACCTGGCTTGATTAAAAAACAAACCAACCAACCAACCAGTTGTGGTATTACAAGGATCTGAATATAAGTTAAAGTAAATGCAACTTATTTCATACAACCAAGCTTGGAGATAAATCTCCATGTTTTTATAATAAATGTTGCTTTATGGCAATCACCATATGCTACCTCTAGTCCTGTTTTGACTATAAATCATAACAAGTGTGTATTCTAATATGCTTTATTGTCTTTTTATGGCCACATACGGCTGCTCTTCCTTCCATTTGTGATTAATTTTTTTAATAGTTCCCCCTAGAACCTAAAAAATAATTAAAACGAATGAACACTCTGCAGTGACAGTAAAGGAATGAGCATATTGCATCTATTCTCACTTCCCAGATCTGATCAAAAGCAAGTGTCGAGCTGTGAAGTTGTGACACTGACATTTTGTACTGAGCTTCCGACCACCTCCTGAGACCAAACGATGACTTTGGGGAAGATCATGAATTAGTGTTTTCACTGTTTCACAGGAATAGTGCTGAGAGGGTAGAATTGAAATTAGTTGAAGTCACAATGTTTATTTCTTAGTGGAGTCTTTTTAAGAAATTAAGCTAATATGTAAAAGATTTCAAGACGGACAGCTTTTTTTTTTCCATTGTCCTTGGCCTGGCTTCAAGATCTGACATATTTTATGTGCTTGGTTTTTGAGCTTGTGCATGAGTTTTGCATGGGAGCACAGCCAGCTTTTAGCATTTCTTACAAACCTCTAAAATTCACTTCTCAAAACTAATATTTATCTGCAAAGGATGTAATTAAAGTGTGTGTGTAGGGGGGTGTGTTGCTGTGCATATATCTGCCACTCTCTGGACTTCCTGCAGCTCACAGTGGCTTTGAAATGAAACTTAAGGGGAATAATTGACAACAAAGTGCTAGACGGGTTAAAGTGTCATTACCACAGGAGGAAACCTTCAAAGATCCCGTTCAGTGGGGGACTGGCCAGGGCTGCCGCCTGTGGGGACTGATGAAGAGCGAGCTCCCCAGGCAGCCCCTTGCATGCCGTCACCTACCTTCTTTCATACATACACACACATGCACATGAGCACACGGTCATTTGAATTTATTGTGAATTTTGCACGTCTGGTTTGCAGGCCATGAGCAACGTTGGCTTCCCCAAACTATCTCCTCCTTCGTGCCGGAGCAGACCTGCAGCCACGCAGCGGAGCAGGGTCTGGCCACTAGACTTCTTGGCCAGTTACCAGCTCCACCGATAAATACTCTTCTTCTACTAGAACAGGTTTAGTTACAAAAATAAGCAAATAATAGATAATAAAGTATCATCATCTGCATAACTGAGGGGGAAATAAGTTACCCTACATGTAAGAAGTCAGTGGTAGAGCCATAAAATTGAATCCCAGCCTTCTGAATTCCAGTTTGCCGTGCTAAGCTTGATACCACTGCGTACTCTTGTGTGGCTTCTGTTGACTCATTTCTGGTTATAAGATTTTTAACTATTTAAGTCAACTTGCTTTACAAGCAGGATAAAACCAGAGCTTTAGGAAAGCACTTCTTAATTTCCAATGGTATTTGTTAATTGATTCCAAAGGGAGAACCAGGTATAGTTAAAAAACAGAAATGTATAAGAGAAAAGGGCCATCGAAGTCAATGCCAAGGTACTGCTAGGTGGTCAAGGTTTGCTGTCTTGACTCCTTTTTAAAAAAAAAATTTGATGACTATAAAGCTGCTGTTTTCTGTCCTAGGTTCTCTGTGAGCTTCCCCCTGTACAGTTATACAGTATCATGAGTTAAAGTGAACCAAATCTAAACCGTTGTGGCATATAAAAACAGCAAACAAAGGAAGGCAGCTTTTTTTCTCTAACCCCCTGAGATTTATTCTGACAGTTTGCAACTAGATGAAATGGATAATGGAAGTCCCTTGTCACAATAACTCAGTTTAAATGTATTGTCAGATTAGTAGTCTCAGTTATCCACTCTTCCAAGGAGAAAAATTACTTGTGGTTTCACATCACGCCCTCGCTCATGGCATCCCATCAAATTAACCAAACGGGCCAAATCTAGACTCCCAGCAGAAGCCAGGCATTTTATGCATCGTGTCATAAAAATGAGTTTATTTCTTTATTTTTAATGCCGGCCAAATGATTTCCAGTTGGCACAGCAGCATCTGTTGGTGACTGTGCAGCTGATTGTGAGCATGAGACCCCGCTTCAGTGCCGTCCCGCGGGCTCGGCCGTGGCTGGCAGCGGGTGTCAGGGGTGGCGGTGCCGGCGGGCGATGCACATCCCTCTCCCCAAGCACGGGGAGGTTGGTCCCGCGTGTTCCCACCCCATCCCTCTGCAGTGTGGCCCTCGGTGAGCCGAGCACCCAAGGGAAGGCACGCGATGAGCTAACTGAACTACTGCTTAAATGGGGTGATAAAAACCACCCTTACAAGGACTGCAGGGCTGTATTTTCTGCTGCCTTAGATTGATACGGAGGAGTGGGAGTTGGAAATATCCCATCCAGCCTGGCCTTGAACACTTCCAGAGCAGCTGTGTCTGCCCCCTCCCTGGCAGTGTTCAAGGCCAGGTTGGATGGGGCTTGGAGCAACCTGGTCTGGTGGAAGGTGTCCCTGCCTGTGGCAGGCGGTTGGAACTATATGAGCTTTAAGGTCCCTTCCAACCCAAACCATTCTATGATTCTGTGAAATTTGGCTTGCTGACTTTCTGCGCAGTTCTGTATGATTTACCATAGCCAGCTCACAAAACTACCTGCAGTAAGGCTCTCCCTGTCCTTCCAATTCCAGGGAGAAAGCACATTAGACCATGTCTATTTGTACCTCTCTTGTCCTTCCACTAAATAATCTCACGAGATAATTTCACTGTCTTTACAAGGTCAGGAGTTGGTTCAGCGTGGCACAAGGTGGACACACAAGCCCTCACTGGACGTGAGCATCACAGCGTACGGGCTACGCGTCTGCACGGCTGCTGTCCCATCTCTACGTGGGGTGGGTTGGGGGTTTTCAGGGGAGTTTTGATATTCTGTCAAAAAACAAATCTGAATTTGCAGCCCGTCCATCTGTCGCATGCGGTGCTGCGGTTAAGAAGCAGGGTCGTTTATTAACGCACGTGGAGTGAATTATCCCGGTTTACAGCTGGAGAGTGGCAAATTGTTGGGTTTAATAGCTGTAAGCTCCTCTGATCTGCAATCACTGTCTGCTGCATTTTTTGATCTGACAAAGCATTGTGTGCAGTACAGCCAGGATCCTTCCCCAGCCTCTCGGGGGAATCCTGCTGTCAGGCTGCGAACGTACGGTGCGTGAAATGTGTAATTTTGAAGTCTGAACCTCTGAAAGCTCACAACGCTCTGAGGCAGCAGTTTACCTTCAAAGTCGCCTCTCTGCCTGTACTTACCACCTCTTGTGATTTAGCACTATAGCTCACATTTCCTCCACAGAAAGTCATAAGGTTTACTTTCTAAAAATCTCATCTTCTTCTCTTAATTAGGCATTTTCACACAATGAACCATATGGGAGTCAATGAAAAAGGTGTCGATGCGCAGCGCAGCCTGGCCCCGTGGATGCTGATTGATAAAGCTCGCAGATGGGTGGTAGATCATCAGCTTTGAAGACTGGATTTTCTTCTCCATCAAACAGATAAGACAGGCAGAAAAACTAACTGGCAGGGAGGATGTGCAGCACAGCACTTTCCCCACGGAAGAAATTTTGTACAATGAGGGTGGTAAAACACTGGTACAGGTTGCCCAGAGAAGTGGTAGATGCCCCAACCCTGGAAACATTCAAGGTCAAGTTGGCTGGGGCTCTGAGCAACCTGATCTAGTGGAAGGTGTCCCTGATCACTGCAGGGGGGTTGGACAAGATGACCTTTAAAGGTCCCTTCCAACCTGAACCATTCTGTGATTCTATGATAAATCATGACAATTTTTAACCAGCTTAGCCTCTGCTCTTGCAATCTGACCTTACCTTTCCTGTTTCCCATCTTTGCTGATGTGCTGGGCCCCTCTTTCTTCTGCTTCCCACAAAGCCTCCGTCTTCCATTTCGTCTTGCCTTTGCACATCTCCATCTTCCATTTTCTCCAAGAATGTAGATACTGTGCTACAATTTTGGATTTTTCCCTGCAAAGTAACCCAGAATTGTTACAGAGATTTGGTCCGTGATCTGAATTCCTGTGTGAAATTACACACACATTGATTTAGGAAAGCACTTGAAGAGCACATGGTCAACAGCAGGTTTGTGTTGAGCGCTGTCTCACACCAGGCTGTTGCAAAAACGTCTTCGCCTCTGAAATGTGTAGCTTGTTGTGCCATTTCTGTAAAACCTCCTCTAGAAGCGTTAATTCCCAGGAACGCCCGGAAGGGTTCTCCACGTGGCTGCGTGGAAATTGAAACCCACAGCATGAACAGTGATGGAAATGTTCGTGCGACCCTCCCTTGAGTAGCAGAATTGCTAAGCATAGCGTATCCCTGAAGCACATGGGAGCTCTTTTATTTTAAACTGTAACCATGAAATAGGAAAAAAGCCCAGTGAAGCAAAAGCTTCTGCCTTTTTATTTTTGCTCTTTACATGTGAAAATAGAAGCACCTGCTGCCTGCTGGGCTCATTAAATATGTCTTTTTATTTCCATAAATCGCCACGGTAGGATCTGAATTATTTACTCGGTAAACTTGAGGCTACATTAATTTCCATCCTCCCATTTTTTTGTAACCAATTTTTGGTGCATTAGCTCTGGCGCTGTTTCCCACCCACCTTTTGTTCAGTGTCCACCTTGGCTTCCTGAGCAGGGTCCCTCCCCTTGGTGACCGCAGGGGTTTCGTGAACTTCAAAAGCAGCCTGAAATGTCAGCCACACGCAGCCTTTCTGCAGCCGCTAAATTATGGATCAGAACACAGCAGATCAAACACTCCAGAATTATTCACTTGTGGGTCTTTGCTTGGTAAAGCAATAAAAATCTCTGCGTTTCTTCTTTGCTTATATGTGGGGTGGTTGTTTTACATGCTCGAGAGTAATGTTATCAGGGGTGTGGGGGTGCGTGTGTAATATTTTTTTTTAAGCGAGGCACTTCAATCAAAGCTTCATTCTACTGTAAACCCAATTAGCTTCAGTCTGCCAAGTCAGCTTGACTGTCTGCAAGAATGTATGTAAGGCTATGAATAATTGCTAAACTCAGTTTTCTTTCTATCTAAGAAATGCCACGAGGCTTTTGTTAACCGCTAGATAAACCCTCCGCACTCGTCTCTGAGGTTCCAGCTGAAGACACTCGTTCAAAAATCATAAATGTGTTTGAATAGCATTCTGTGTGTGAAGAGGCTCAGGAAAAAGAGAGTGCTGCGCTTTGCTTTGGAGCAGAAGGTTGCTGAACCCAGATCCTGGGCTCCTCCAGCTGCTCAGGGATTTTGCTTTAGCGGGAGCAGGACTGAGAATTTACGTAGCTTTATTGCATGTACCTGCAGAATAAGCCCATTACTGTAGGAAAACAGTAGCAGGGCTGTCCCCTGTGTCATGCAAGAGGAAAGGTTAGAAAATGAAATGCTCCAGCAGTACGTGTGGAAAATGGGTCACCTACTTCGCGTAAGGAAGCGCACAGGATGCTCTCGCTGTATTTTTAATTGCCATGTGCTGGTTTTTAGCAGTTTGGACGTGGCTTCACAGCTGGGATGATATCGTGGGAGAACATCAGGCTCTGCTGGTGTATGGGGTGCTGGTTAATCGACTGTCCTAGCTGTTAGGGATGGTATCGGAGGTGCCCGTGGCACTCAGCTACACAACCCACCCAACCCACGCAGAGAGGTGGGACACGCAGGGAGCTGTTGGCATCACCTGGTGTGAATTGCTCCTTCCCATCACTAAGGTACGTGCTGCAGATCCTCTTGCTTTTGGCCAGTTGGCGAGTATAGGATGTAACTCCTAAGATAAGAAAGGTTGACCATGTTGACATATTCTGTTGGCTTAAATAGAGCATGACTTCCCCATCTGCAATGGGTTCCCCCTTAAATACTTACTTGCCTTCCCACTGTGCATCCATAATACCCCTATTTTTCCCTCTCCATCTACAGGCCACCTAAAAAGTTGTCAGAGGGTGGTGAGCCATCCACCTAACTTGAGTTGAGAGTCCCCTGCTCATTTCTGAAGTTGGACCGTGATTTCTGTTAGCATCCCTCAAGGATGGTGATATTCCAATGACATCTTGAAGACTCTCCAACTGTTTTCTTTCCAAAAAAACTTTTAAAAATTTCTTTTCCTTCACATCAAAGGTTCAGAAAGTGATATAATACCCCGTGTGATGGCTGTTGGTTGTGAGCTGTGTGACAAGATTTCAGTGCTTCAGGGAGAAGGTTGGATGTTTTGCAAGATTTGAAAACGTTCAGATTTTTATTACTTAAGCATTAAATGATGTGTATTTACACTGACACACACATATAGGCAGCATTTTTTTTTCCAGATATGGCATCATATAAAGCATCACAACATTATTCCATTTGTCTTTTGCAATGTCTGCCAAAAGTAATATGTTTGTACTAAGACTGAAAAATTCAGATATGAAAATATTTCCAATGCCACGGGGGGGAGATGTGATTTTGACTAATTTTATTATAGCAGGTACATAAGTGAACGCCTGTTTTGACAACTATGAACTAAGTTGCACGAAGTAGGAGTGACAGTGTGATTCCCAGCAGCAGCAGTCAGTGCCACACTGGTTTGTCACAGCTCCAGCTTCTCTTTTCCTACCCGAGTGACGGTGGTGTCTATTATCCCCTGTACACAGTGATCTGTCAACAAGTACTTTCTCAATTACTTCTAGTGTGTACGTGGGGGTGGCACGGAGGAGCCGTGATACCTGATAATAGTACGTTATCAACAGGGGAAGGTTTCATTTTCTTTAAATAGAAAGTGTGTCTGAATAGTTGCAAGACTCCCAGACACTCTGAAGTCTAGAGGGAAATTTAGTCTTAGGTCTTTCTGTGGAATTATCTGAAAACCACACGTACGTCCCATTTCTTTTGAAAAATGTATTGACAGACTGATGACTACTGCTCCTATAGTTCGGTCCAGGAAGACTGGGTGGTCCTCTAGTGACTTCCCAGCAGTGTAAAGCACCGTATAGTGTCTAGGAATAGGGGGGCAGCCCTCAAAAATAGCCGTGAGAGGAGTTTCAGTCGATGGAGGACTTGTCCCAGGCAGCCCTTACTCAGTAGTTGTTTGTTGCTGTGAGGGACTTAAAAACAGAGGTTAACGTGATGAGTAACTCAGCATCATGATTCAGTCGGATCCTGCCAGTGCTTGAGGACATGGCCATGGCAATGCTTGCACTGTCGCTCCCTGGATCCTCACTCCTGGCTGGGCAGAACTCGACACTTCTTTGCCCGGAGGCTTTTCAGAGCACCCTCTGTTCATGTTGGTCCTTGGTCCTGGTGGCATCCAAGTAGGTCTGATTTACCTGGAAAGAAGTTGCCCAGAGCAGCTGTAGCTGTCCCCTCCCTGGCAGTGTTCAAGGCCAGGTTGGATGGGGCTTGGAGCAACCTGGTCTAGTGGAAGGTGTCCCTGCCCGTGGCAGGGGGTTGGGACTGGGTGGTCTTTAAGGTCCCTTCCAACACAAACCATTCAATGTGTTAAACTTGATATTTACTATGTGTTGAGCAATGCCATTGTTACATGAGGGGGTTTTTCGTTTGGTGTGGATACAAGTTGTTTTAACTAAAAGAGGAGGAATGTCAGCCTCCCCTCGGGAGCTATCGAGAGTGGCAAAAATTGTCAAAGAGCTGTGTCAGGAGGTACAGAAAAATGGCCGTGTTGCTTCTTCCCTATTTCCTGAGTAACCGTTTTGGTATGTTCGTTACCCAAAGACATTATCACAAGTTGCGTTTTGTCCTGGGTGATTATGCTGTTCACTAAAATGTCAAGGGTAGTATGTAAAACACAGTTGAGAAATCAGGGATGATTTCAGTAGCTATTAATGAACTACAGCCTTGCTTAGCTGATAGACTCTTCAGAGAAAGGGAAGATAAAGAGATTTTGTCTTTTTCACTCTTTGTACTCCCAGCAATATTACTGTTATCGATTAGGTGCAAGAGAAGTTTTACTCCCATTTATTTTCCTTTCTGGCTGATTACAGACTCTCTGTGTGCAAACTCGGTGCATCTCAGCCGAGATGCCCAGGGCACACATCCAGGGAGGCCGCTGGGAGCCCGGCCAGGGCTGGCTCTTCATTGCTGTGGAAGGAGCCACGTGGCCATAGGTCGACTGCTCTGCAAAACCCAGGAGCGGGCTCCAGCCCTTCAGAATTTTCTTGAGGCCTTTTACTTCTTTCCTGTTCACATGTCATTGCTTAGGATGAGTTTTTATAACTTTTTGCTATTGAAAAGATACTGGGAGCCTAACGCAAGCTGGGCGTTGTGGTGGGAATCGGTGGGATGCACGTCTGGGCAGAATTTAGCACGTTTATCTCAGCGCTCTGGAACTTGAGAGCTCTGGAATGGAAGAACATGTGGAAGCTATTTTAGAAGATTTATATATACATATATATATATATACAGTGCTTTAAATGCAATTGGGGAGATTCAGCTAAGGTTTTACATTAGCTCGTTAAAGCATGGCAGCTGTAACTGATCCTCCTGGCAATGAGCTGCAGTTTGCTAAATGAGGAGAGGGCACGTAGCTGCCCTGCTTCTGGCCGTGTCTGGGGGCTGGAGTATTCTGGGAGGGGGTAGCAGACGGGCTCCTGCAAGGAGTCCCAGGAATTTCCTCAGATGGATTTAGCAGCACGATATTTGATATAATCAATATATAGAATATTGTTGTTTCTAGTCCAACAAGCGACTCAGGCAGAGGGAGCACAGCACGTGCAGCCATAGATTTGGGCAGAGAAGTGCTGGCAACTGGTCTGACAACTGTAGCCAAAGGACAAAGTGTGGTTTCTTCGCTTCATTTGAATGTTCAAGCATGTGCTGTTGTTTTTGGATTCATTAGAAGTGAGATGGAGGTCCTCTGCAGCATGCAAGACCCCCGTGTGCTGCTCCAGCCTTTGCAACGTCCGTGCTTTTGGGAGGCAGAACTGGTGTGGCATCACATAACTGGAAACATCGAGACAGCCTGGAGCTCTTGGGGAGTCTTTGGGATGTGGTTGGAGAGGGCGGTTGGTTCTGCAGGAGCCCTGAGGCGTGGGACGGCTGAACTCAGCAGAGCTGCTGCACCAGTGCTGGGGCTCAGGCAGTGGCCTGGTCCTGCCAGTCCTCAGGGCCATCCCGGGGGAACGGACACACTTTGGCCACTCGTCGCTTTTGATGGCTCAGCTCCGCTCAGCTGCAGCTTAGAGCCTATTAATTTTATGAATCCTATTTGTAGCTCGTGTTCCTCCTTATATAATCCTCATTTGTTTCAAATGAGCAGAGAGTGTGCCCCTGAGATTCTAAACATACCTCTTTATTAAAGTTTAAACAGAAATTGTTACCTACAGAAGCTAAACTTAGCACTAATACATGAAACGAGACGAACAGAATCCTTTTAAATCAGGTGTTAGATAACGTGGCACTGTAAAGAGAGGGGGAGAAGGTGACTGCGTAGTGCAGAACATCAGCATTAATCATCTATTGTATTTATTTCTCCAGTAAGCAGAAGTAGATTAAAGGCAAAAACGCAGGAATTAATTGGGTGATTGCACAGCAATCTTCGCTTTTGTTCTCCGCTCCCCGTGAAGCCGAGCGCTGCCGGAGCGACAGTTGTGAGTAGCAGCACGCAGCTGGGGCAGCGTCTTTCTTACCAGCTGCATCAAACACAGGGAATGAAAACAATTTTAATGAAGCTGTGTCCTGTTCAAACCTCGGGGAGCGAGTGGCTGGGCTGGAGAGGTCCCGCCGGCTCCCTCCCACCATCTCCTCACTGGCCTCCCTCAGTCCTCACGAGGGGCTTGGAGAGCGTTTCGAGAGCAGTTTTATAGCTGATGAAGGCAACTGGAAATGATGTGTTATCGCTGCTTTGCTGCACGACACCACGTGTCTCACGGTGCTGAGGCTGCTGGATGCCCGAGTCGGGACATTGGTCTCACCTGCCAGCTCCGAGAGTCCTTCACAGGCTTGTGGTTCATCATCCAAGGATGTTCCCATACAACCCGAAGTGGGAGAGAAACCAGATTGTTTAACGTACTGAAGATTTTAATGAGCCAAACTGAAGAGTGTTCAGCTTTTCTAATAAGCATATGATTAAAGAGCACAAGGAGGAGAGAAAGGCAGCAGCCACTTCAGAGCTCAGGGAACACCAGCTTTCATTGCCACCATGACCGGGGCATACCTCTGAAATCAATGAAAGTCAGTTCTGCCTGAGTGACAGGTTGCTTTGAGATCTCAGTAGAGGTTTTCTCCAAAATGCGAACTGGATGAGGGTCTTACAAATTATGAAAGCCCTAGGCTCAATGCATGTTAATTTTCTAGCGTATTTTCTAGGCCATTGTGGGAGCAATACACGGGAATGGAGAAGATGAGAGGTTAGCGGTGGGCTCTCCAGTGGGGCTTGGAGAAGCGGGGCTGGGAAGAAGCGGAGGTGTGGGGGAGCTGGGACTCCCCCCAGGCACAGGCCCAGGGGGAAGGGACCTTCTTTTAGGAGTTTTTGGGGATCTGCTTTAGCAAGGTGTTTTCTGCCCTTTCTATAGTCCTATTTAAAGCTGGCTGGATGTGAGTGGAAGGCAAATTCCCTACTCCCACGAGCCGCTCTCCCTGCAAAAATTGTTAAGGTGAATTAAGTTGCAGGAGTCTATATGAGAAAAGATTTGCTTTTCCGCTGAGGAATACTAGGGTATTTACCAATTCCTCTCCATTAGAAACCTAACACATTCAGAGGTAAAGATGAAAAGTGAAAAACCCATGAAGATCAGATGAAAGGATGGAAATCATCATTCAGGTAACCCAGCTACCTTAACGCCGTCACCATGGAGATCCCCGACTATCTTCTGCTCTTTGCATGCAAAGTGCTGGGAAACACAGGTTTCGTAATTGGCTCCATATTTCTCTGGGTATATTAAGCTCGCCTGTGGAATAACGCTCATCAGTCCTGAATGATTTCAGATAACTAGCCGTAATATATCGAATCGGCTGATATGGGGTTGACAGCAAAGAGGTGTCACATTTGTGGCTGGAGCTTTAAAAAGCCAAATTTGTCTTTTATCCTCTTGTGTCCCTAAAACAATTTAGTCCTACTGTAATTATTAGCATTCTCATTAAGAACAGTTTAGCTAAAAATCAAGACGCAAAGACACAGTGACTTCATCAAAGCAACGCAAATCCAGATAAAGCTAGGTTTCTAATTCGACTTCTGTGCTTTGAAATAAATCCTCAGAGCATCAATTACTGTATCTGTTGTAAAGCAATTACTATCAGCCTCCATTGCTCCCCTTTACACATTTTAATTTAATTATTATTTTTCCTTTAAAATATAGGGTAAGGAATTCTACAGTTCCTCAAGAAGAGCTAAAGCAGCCAACTCCAACAAATTTCTGTAAAAGCAGAAATTGCTTTCTTTCGTAATCAGGTTGATTAGACTCATGTATAATCATACACAGCAGGTGGGAGGATTAACATTTCACTAATTCCTAGTGGTCATTACTGCAAGGAAATTTAATCTGCAGAGTTCACAAGGATTGGAGTTGCACGCTGGTAAAGCTCATTTAAAAGACAGAGCAAAAACAACACAACTTTATATTCTGGAATCCAGTTTTACTCAAAACTGTTTTGGCCTGCAGGCAATGTGTGTACACCCCGTATCTTCTACTTAATTGAAAAATAGATTCGTATTGACCATGACCACTTAACAAGCATGTTCAGAACCCGTGTCTGTTTTCAGTTGCTTTGCTCAGGAGCACAGGCAGGCCCTCAGCGGGTTAAGATGTTTGATAAAATAGATATTTTTATAGCAAGTGTCTGTTTTCTGTGCGGGGGCTGTATTAGTACACAGCACTAATTAGATTCCGTTCTCATATTTGGATCAATTCAGAATAATTCTGCTGAAGTTGAACAAGTTTTTCATTTTTTATATGAAAAAAAATGTGACATAATATTTACGATCAGATTCCGCTTCACTAACCAGAATGTGGGGTTTTTTTTCATTCAAAACTCCAAAATAAAATGCCCAGCAATGTCTGGTGTGAAAGTTGTGGTCAGCTGCTACTCCTGCACCTCTAATTTCTGGACTTCTTACTTCTAGTTTCTACCAGCAGACTTTCCATCAGCATTCGGTGGTCCAGCTCAGGTCTGTGGCTAAGCTGGAAATGCTTGAAGGAATATTGGATGGGTAAGTAGGGATGACTGCTCTGCTTTTTTACTTGTGGGGGGTCTAGCTGAGAATTAGCTATGTTTTCTGTCTCCCATGAGCAAGAGCAAAGGGAGATGAAAGAGTAAAAAGGAAGACAGTGGTCACTACTCCTTTCATCTGTGCAGCTAAAGGTATAGCTGAGCTATATTGCTTAAAATAAACTACAAAAAATGCCACAGATGGCACAGTAGCTGGATTTGGCTGGGCTAGAATAGACTATTATTCCAAACCAGATAACAATGTGCCCTCCAAATAAACCAAGTGACCACTGAGCATATGTTTTATTGAACATCAGAGATTTTTACTGCGACAGTTATGATGATACCACAGTGATATAATGCTGGTGTCCTTTATCCACAGAAAGCTTCGGTGAGTCCGAGCCCCCGTGGGACTGGTGATGCTTTCTTGTCCCTTGCAGACCCACGAACTCGCACAAAAATGTGGTTGAGGCTCAAACCTCCGGCCCAGCCCTGCTGCTCTGCCAAAGTTAGGCTAAGCTCAGAATTACTGAAGTTGTAATGGGGGTAAACAAAATCAAAATAAACTCCTGCTGTTGCCAGAGTTACTTCCACTTGATTTTCAAACTCTGGGTGCAGAGTAACAGCCACAAAATATGTAGCATGAATCAAAGCAAGTTAAGTGCAGCTAAACTAGGTTATAGTGGTGTAGATGATGGTTTAAAAATCAGGAACAGCTAAAAATAGGACTGCACTGATTTTAATGCTGTATTCGCCTGATAAATGAATTGATTTTTGTAAGTTGGTCTTCAGTCAGCGTTTGTCTCAATCCTCGAATGCAGCCTACTCTTCTCTGAAAAGATACCATCTGAGCTTAACATTCTGGCTTAATTGTGGCCAAAATACAAAGTAATACATTCAAATAATTGGGTGTATGGACAGTACGTAATCCTCAGAGCCATTCATAGGCTGAAAATGTCACTGGGATTTACGTGATGGAGGCGCCGAGCAGAGCTGGAAGGTTTGCCCCCACAAGGTGCCAGGTAAGCCCCTGCAGGAGAATTGCCATCCCCTGTAAAATTAGGTAGCTTGAACCCGTGATGGTGGCTCAGGGGTGAAATGGTGGGGGGACCCACCCACTGATGGGGTGCCCTGACCCACCGCAGGGACACGGTTCCCTCGCTCCTGCCCTCCACGGTCTGGCATCCAGACTTGGTGCCCAAATATGTCCCATCTTTGGTTAAAAAAAGATGGACAGAAGCCTTGTGGGTCTCAGGAGAATGCAAGGGACAAGCAAACAGGGACTGTCACTAGCAAAGATAACAAAATTAACGAGTAAACAAAGAGGCAAGTTATAACATCAATATGCGCGGTAATAAGTGACAATGAATCACCAGAGATCTGTTGCTTTAATGATGCTGTTGTAAAAATGATGGCCCTGAGCTATTTCAGACCACATATACTGAATTTTGGCTGATGCTTGTCAGTTTATATGCAAGAAAATTTATAGCGTGCAACCTAAACGAAACAGTCCTTTGGACAAGAAGAAATGGATTGCAGGTGCAAACAAGCATGAAATGAAAATCTACTAATGAGTTTCCATTAGTAGCTAAATACATAATCGAATAACTTTTAGCCAACATAGAGCAATGAGAAAATCAATTTATTCCTCATAAGTGCTACTATATGGATTGATGCTGTAGTACCTCTAAAGCTGGTTTTGTTAAGTGAAAGCTGAGCTTCAGATTCAGTTAAGGCTCAGCTAATAGCAGCAGAACATGGGTTTGCTTTTACTGAAGGTGAATGGAATAGATTTTCTTTGGAAAACCTAAATAACATAAGGTAAAATGAGGTATTAGTTACTACAGAGTATTTCCATCTGAAAGCTAGAGACTAAAAGAAAGATAGACTAGCACTGGCACATCTGAATTTACTCACGAATATCCATTAATGAATTAAGCATTGTTCTTCTGCTCTTGAAGCAATGGTATCCTCAATTTCCTTTCTTTTTGCCTTAAACAGCCTCTAACCTGAGTTTTCTTTGCATGGTGTTTTCACACCTTATTCAACTACGGTAAATATTTCTCCTTCGCCTATGGAGACCCCGATTTCAAGGCTCTCACAGCCGTATACATAAACAAAATAGTTTTGAAAAGCTGGTTTGAAAGTGTTGGTGAGGATTTGGCAGCAGAAGACACGCTTTGGTGTTGGAGGCACCACTTCAGCACCATGCGTGAGGAAGGCAAAACCGAGTGGTTTTGTAGTTACTGCACATGAATGAAATTTATACGGAGAAACTGCCTAATCTGTACAGTACAAATAATCTCATGTTTCTTCCAGGCCAGATTCTTCACCTTTTCTTCCAGCGAGGTATGTGCCCCATGGGCCTCACAGAGCTACTCAAGGAGGAAACACCCTTACACAAAGTGGAGCTCTGATGAGCATGATTTGCCCCCACCATCTGGTGGTTGTAACTGTGGAGAGGTAGGTGGGTTTCTACTTCAACCCCGTAGAAGCACAAGCCTGTGAGCTAAAAGCACTCAGTATTCAGGGCAAGATACTGAAACCAAGAGGAATTTTAAAAGGGATAGGCTTGGAGACTGACATTAATCACGTTTTAAGGCTCAATAGTTTGTGAGTCAAGGTGTGCATGATATTTACCAAACCAGAAGTCAAATGGAATAATAATAATAATAATAATAATAGAGAAGGAGAAAAACAAACACTTTTTAGCACCTTTTTTTTTAGGGAGGAATTCATTGTGATAGCTCAACCTTGTTAAGTTTTTAAAACACTGATTGATACGGTGGGGATCCTAGATCAGAAGTAGTTACTTGACTGGGACAGATCTCAGTGGACGTTATTTCTCAGTGGATCTCATACATGGAAGTTGAAGATTATAATAAGCTGAAAAACAAATGAACTTGCTTGGAGACATAGTACTTCTAGACAAGCTTTCAATAAATTCATAGCTACATATACATCTATTTTAGCGTGACAAATATATCCCTTCATAACAAACTGTTACTGCCTCTACTCTTGATCATACCACGGCCACAGAGTATGGCTTCATCAGAAAATGGTGATGGCAGTGAGAGCGTGGGGTCTCCTGGTGGGCTGCTGCCCGTGGCCGTGTGTCCTCTGCGTTATCCTCACCCTCGCGTTGCCGCTGCCACCTCCTCTGCCCACATACAGATGCACAAAGATGGATATAGAGGTAATTCTCAAATCCATGGAGACTGCCATTTTCAGGCTCGCACTTGGGATATTTCCTACTGAATTACTGTAACTTACTGCAGAACAAATGCCTGGTAGAAGATCATCAGGAAAGACATCTTTTTTGTGGTCTTTACCAGTTATTATTGTAGCAATGATGGCTTTCAGGGAACTGGAGATGGCTCTGTCAGAGGTGGTAATGGCACTTCTGAGCTGTTGATTACCTCCACGTTGTGCCATTTCCCCACGTTTGATAGACATCTCCGTTTGCTGAGAGCCATCCAGGATTCAATGAGAATACAAAAACCAAATTGGATTCCAGGCGCAGTTTCCCGTTGACTCCAGCTGGCGTTGTATCAGTGTGCTCTGCAGCAGGCAAACGAGAAAGCAAAGTGTTTCTGTGGCTTTCTCCAGAACTGTGAACGCTGGGGTCATTTGGAGATACTTGCAAGCTCTCCCTGAATGCACCTGCATGGATGCTACGTGCAGGTAAGTGATGATAGGCAAGAAACCAGCAACACAAGAAAGCGAAAATATTAGTTAGTTCCCAAGTAAGTGTTGTCAAAGCGTTAGAAATGTCTGCACAGCCTATCTAGGACCACCTTGGAGAGCCAGCTAAAGCGTATCTTCTTTCCCATCTTCCTCTAAATCTCTAAATGAGAAACAAATAAAATTTTTGTAACCTTCTATAGCCACTGCCATAACCCTATGCATCAGCCAGCATCCTTTATCTTCACCAGCTGGAAATCTCGCATTTTCATTGCCCTGAATCACCAGATGCATTCATCAAACATGACAAATGCCTCCAAAACACTAAATCACACCATTCGATCTCAATGGGCTACATAATCATTGTCACACTGACAATAAATCGGAAAATATCTGTGTTCCAGGCTCAAATACCTACAGCTCCTACCAGGGCTGAGAAACTGCAGGGGGGAAACTGAATCCTAAATTGAGTTTAAGAGTTTTTCACTCCCTCAAAAATTTGATAAACTCATGAATTTTTGTGAGGCTTTCCGATTTATTTTTAGAAAAAAGTATTTTTTTCTACCCACAGGAGTGATTCACGGAGTAAGAGACATTTTCCAAGAATAAGGTTATATCTTAGTAAGTACAAATAACATACAAGGGGAAAACTCCTCTGCTCTCCTGGGAGCTGCTGGCTCCGTGGCCCTGCCCACGCGTTGCTCCCTGGTGCTCCCGTGTCCCAGAGGACCCACTCCTGCCCGAGGGTGCACTGGAAGGGGCTGGCAATGCCTTTACAGCTCCCAAGGGGAGAGAAATGCATCAGAGCATCTTCCTCCTTGCTCTGTGTGACGGGAGCCTGCACCCAAAAGGCACTGGCAGGAAAACGCCGAAGTCATCCCAGGTCAAACTTTTGATATCGCTCAAAAAGAGAAGTTGGGCTATGGACGCATGAGGAAATTGCCCTAAGGAGCCCATATATCAACTGACCTGGGAGAACCACGTCTCTTCTGCAGTGAAAGGCACACAATGAAAGGTAATTTAATAACCTTAATTAAAGAGATTCTCATTTTCTTTGCAGTTGGTTGAGGCTAGTAAAGCGGTGCTACCTCAGATAACCTTATTTTATCCAGCAGCACACACAGGTGGGTTATAGCTCACCATACAGTAAACTGGTTTTACTGCCACAGAGCCAGTACTCCATGGTCGAGTGTTTAAACAGACATTTTAAAATGAGTTCAGTAGAAGATGCGTGAGTGTAAACTTTTCACTGTTTATAACCCAAATTCAAAAGCCTTGTGTTTGTATGGACAAGAGGACACAGCCTCAAGCTTCGCCAGGGGAGGTTCAGGTTGGACATTAGGAAGCATTTCTTCTCAGCAAGGGTCATTAGCCATTGGAAGGGGCTGCCCAGGGAGGTGGTGGAGTCACCATCTCTGGAGGGGTTTAAGAAAAGCCTGGCCATGGCACTTAGTGCCCTGGTCTAGTTGACAGGGTGGTGTCAGGGCAATGGTTGGACTCGATGATCCCAGAGGGCTCTTCCAACCTCATTGATTCTGTGATTCTGTATGTGGGATTGCAACATGGGCATGTAGGAAGTCTTTGTTTTCAGTCCATACATGAATCTTTAATTTTTTAAAGTATATTTATGTACATGTATTTGCATATACAAAGGCATCGTCACAAAAGCAAGCATAATATTTGCTGCTATACAGTCACACAGCATTTTCTTAGATCTCTGCTGCGTGCTATTTATTGCATTTTTAATTTCCAGTCGGGTCAAAAAGGAGACTTGCCTGGGATTTTTCACTGTGTCTTTGCCACCCAGTTCCCACTAAAGCTGAGTGAGGGATTTTGCTGTAAAAAAAAAAGGTGCTGATTTTGCAAGAAAGCAAAACCTGTGCTGACATCAGTGGGAGTTGTGTATCTGGAATGATTAAAGACCAAAGTCAATGGTATGAATGCATGGTATTAGCCTGGGATCTTCTTAATAAGGGGCAACTTAAGGTGACCAAAAACCCAATCCTGCTGATCATCTGCACCGGGAACTTCTAAATTCATCTCCCAGCAGCTGCCCAGTTTGACCTTGAGAGCTGTGATGAACATCTAGGTAAGACAGAAGGTCTCCAGCCTGTCCTCACCTCCAACCCTTTTCTCCTCGATGTACCATGATGGGCCAGACCGTCCACCGGCAGCAACAACCTCATCCTCTCCCCTGGGCTCCCAGGTCCTCGCTGTGTTGCTTCTCCTTCCACGGCTCCTTGCACCCAAGGAGACCCCCTGCAAGAAGGGCTTGCTCAGGTACTGTGGTAAGAAGGATCTATTCAATAGCTACGCCTGTAGATAACTTCCACTGCTATTTTTTCTCAAGCATCATCTGATTTACTCCAATTATAAATCCAGTGTCTGCGTAAACATTTATTTCATTGACAACCTAGTTTTCCATTAGAAAAATGCCCAAATCTGGGACTTGTTATGGCAATAGACAGGTAAAAATTCAGCTTGTGCAGCCTGACGCTGTTTAGCATATGTACCCAAAGAGAGAGAGAGTGGTGTCACAAACCCACAGCTCCCCTCGAGAGCCGCAGGGGATGCGCGCGGGGACGGGGAAGCCAGGTTCTCTTCATCCCTTCATCATATTCAGTGTTAACAAGGCTGAGATTAAAATAGCTGAAATGTTATTCAGTGGTAAGGACTCACAAAGTAATGATTCTTGCAGACTAATTGCCCCCAAAAAACAATTTTTTAACCCACTGTTTGATACAGTTTTACCTGTCAAGCTACAGAGAGGTGTCAGGAACTTAAACCTCGGTTTGTTACGCTCAGACGTTGGGTGCTGAGGGTCTGCAGTCCCCGGTTGCTCCCCATAAGCCACAACCTGCAGCTGGAGCTTCAGGCACTCTGGTAGCACAGGCAGGTTGTATCTCACAAACATCCTCAGAGGTTCCTATGCCATCAGAAAACAAGGGGGACAGGTCCAGTGGGCTCTCTGCTCTTCCGTGTTTGCTGGCAGTGGCTCAGGAGTAGGAGACATGGGCAGTCTGTGTGCAGGGGCTGCTCCAGACCTGCTGGAATGCAGTTACCTCTGTGGGGCTTCATCAGCTGTTCCCATATAAGGAGTATTTTGGAAGGAGCAGAAAAATACTTTGCACAATTAAAAGATCAAAAAGGACCAAAAAAGGGACCAAAATGGGATGGTGGTAAATAACTAAATGACCAAATCAGCTTTCTCTTCTCAGAAGAGATCCGTGACACAGATGCTGGTGGGTACATTGTCTTTGGAACGGCTCTGGTCTGTTCCTTCCTCAGCTGCCTGTCCCTCCTGCTCTGCTGTGACACTGCTGTGCTCCCTGCGTTGCCACACTCCATTTGTCCAAATAATGGTCTTTCGAAGAATAATGCCCCTTTACTCAAGGCTGAGAAATAGCTGCATTTGGAAGCTCTCCTGGGAGGCTCCTGTGTCAAGGACTGGCCAGGACCTCATCCCGCTCAGCCCGTCAGAAATGCTGACGCTGCAAACCCCGCTGGGGAGATTTCAGGCTGCAGTCTTGCCCGTTAAAAACCCCACAACCTCCCTTGCTATAGAATGAAACATGAACTGGTATTTTTCTGATTTCCTCCAGTAAACCCATTAACCTCTGGATGCAAAGCTGCTTCCCACATCGGCAGCCGTCCAACCCAGATGCAATTTTCAAGTGAAATTGTCACTAATGTGACAGTGCACGTGGCTGACAGGTTTGTGGAGCGGCGGTTAACGAGGCTGCTTTCACCTCGATGGGCCCAGAGCATCGCATCTGTATTCTGGGAACGTTTGGTCCAGAGCAGATGTGCTGTAGTCCACGTCAAGTGCTGCAAATGCAAAGCTATACTATTATTTCCATTACAATCAAACCTAGATCTTAATGAAGCAGATAGATTTTTGGCATCTAACTTCTTCTGTTAAAGAAAATATTTATTTTAAGAATTAATAATGCTAAGAGTCATTTAATTATGTGAAATGCTCACACTTATTGCTTTGGGAATAGGTCACTAAAAGGAAAGGATGTTACTGGCCAAAGCACAAGTCAAACCCAGCCACTGTTGATGTGATACAGCTTCTTACCTGAGCAAAACAGCCTGCTGTGCAGGAGCAACAAGATCAGTTTTATCCCTTTAAATTAAATGATTTATTTAAATCAAAACCATTGACTAGCTACAGTTAAAGTTGTAGTTTCATTCCTACCAATACTTGAAGTCTTGCTGCCTCTGTTCTGCTCGAAGCTTTGTGCTTAGCAGTGTACAAGGGGTTGAGAAATGCTGAGAAACAGGGCGCTAAGCGTAGGACACTGCATCCATGGAGGAGTTACCTCTCCTCCAGAGAGAGCCCAGTTGCCTGGATGCGCTATGAAAACGTAAGCAATTGACTTTTTTTTATTCTTGAGTGAAAATTTATCTTGTTGTTCTTTATACCTGCACAAGGCTGAGCGCTCTGACCCTGATCCAGCAAAGTACTTGCTCTACTTTAAACCCACACATAATTGCATGGACTTGAAAGCAGTTTACAGCTTCCCCTAAAGTTCATCTCCTCCCCTTCTCGTCAGCTAGTCTGAAAGATGCACTGCTACCTACACCTCATTCAGTAGGTGGGTGAACCAGGTGGAAGTGACAAGACCCATGCATTCATTGCACCTCGTTAGGGACACAGCAGAAAGTAAGTCTGCTCAGTTTTTAACCTCGTTGAATCCTTCAGGCTGGTGTAGACCTTGCAGCTGCTGCAAGGGACAGGATCACAGAATCACAGAATCAATGAGGTTGGAAGAGCCCTCTGGCATCATCGAGTCCAACCATTGCCCTGACACCACCATGGCAACTAGACCAGGGCACTAAGTGCCATGTCCAGGCTTTTCTTAAACCCCTCCAGAGATGGTGACTCCACCACCTCCCTGGGCAGCCCCTTCCAATGGCTAATGACCCTTGCTGAGAAGAAATGCTTCCTAATGTCCAACCTGAACCTCCCCTGGCGAAGCTTGAGGCTGTGTCCTCTTGTCCTGTTCCTAGTTGCCCGGGAGAAGAGGCCGACTCCCACTCCGCTACAACCTCCCTTCAGGTAGTTGTAGACTGCACTAAGGTCACCTCTGAGCCTCCTCTTCTCCAGGCTAAACACCCCCAGCTCCCTCAGCCGTTCCTCGTAGGTCAGACCCTCCAGGATAGTTGCGTGTGCCTTCCAACTCAACCACATGTGTGCGAGCAGCACTGATCAGGTTTGGTACCCGCTGTGTGGTACCGATGGACAAACCCCTGCTCCTTCAGACGTCAGTACAGACACCTGGCGTTTGCAAAGCGGATCTCTCTAGAACTGCCTTCCCGTGGTATTTTGCGGCTTTTGATCTCTTTGGGTATTGCGAGCTGTGGGAACAAAAGGTAACACAAATATGATGACACGAGATATCAGGGTGGTGTGGGTTAAGGAGGCAGGATTTGGAGTGGGAGGAAAAAAACTGCATTTTTTTTCCAATCCAGCTCAGCAGTCCCCTGTGTGTGGACTAATTTTAGAGATAATTGTTACATGATTTCCTGAATATAATCTATTGTTATCTATGCCCTGCAAAATAAAGCCATGTCTAATTCTGGATAACCACAGGGGTGATTTCATACTTACACTGAAATGAGAATAAGGGCTTGTTAATGATCTTTAAAGATCACATCATTTAATTCTGTGCTGTTGGTAGTTAAACCAAACTAGGCACAGAGGGGTATGTGCTCCTTCAGCGCAGGCAGCAGCCCCTGTTCGAGCCGATGGCAGGGGGAAAGGAAGATGCCCCTGGTCATGTATCTCACCTCGGTGTGCCAGCATCAGCTGAGTCAAAGCACGGGATGATTTGCTATTTTGCTCGCGTAACGTGGAGCAAAGGGTTTAAAGCCAGGTCCTGCTGCTGCTGAGAGTGCTTCTGAGGGGCCAAGGGCAGCTGCCTCCCCAGCCAGCCAACGTGTGAGATGTTCTGAGGCAGGTGGAAATTACTGGCCAGAAAATGCTCCAACAGGGCAATTAGGAGCAATGGGAGCTGCTGGGCACGATGGGCTGGAGGGTAAAAAAACCACCATGGAAAAGTACCAACAACTCCGGAGGTGACGCTGCTAATTTTCCAGCTTTCCAGTGGTTTCCTGGCTTCAGGTGTGATTTTCCACTTCACTGAAACCTTTGGGTTGGCTTATGGAGGGAGAGACAATTCACCTTAAGGAGCGAATGACAGAATCACATTTGTCTGTGGTTTCCAGTAGAACAGACGAGGGAAGCATCAGCGCTCCTTTCCTCTCCAAAAACAGGTCCCGGGAGCTCATTAGATTGAAATAACGTGATGGAGAGCTAAAGTTCACCTAACAAAATAAGGTAAATTATTGTCAGCTTACTGGAAGTCATTAGACTTAGATAAAATTTGTCAAATAGTTGTGAACAAAAAGGAAAGAAAATGATCAGAAAAAATGACAACTTTGGGAGATTTTTCTGTTTTCCAAATGGTGCTTTCATTTCATGGTTAGCTAAAAAATGCAATCTTGGAGGCTTTAAAGGACTGTAAAACCTGACCAGGCTGGGCAACAGCTACTAAGTGACCTTGAAATAAGTTTTTCAAATATTTAGCCAATTAAACCTTTTTTTTTTTTTGGGGGGGGGGGGGTATCAACCTAAAAATATACTTTAATACCTCTTTCCTTTACTTGCTTTGGCTACAAAGTGGAAAAAAAACATTCTCATGATTTTGTAGAGACCATCAAACTGGTCCCACCTGCACCAGCAGTTCAGAATTTACTACCAACTTAACTAGCTGTACAGTGTTTAGATTCAATGAAAAGGCAAAACTCTTATGAGCTTTTTTTAAAATCCTGCTCCCTTTTTTTTTTGAAGCCTAGGAGCCACATAAAATGCAATTCTCAGCAGAAGGATGGTAATTGGGAGAAAATGTAATAGATGGTCCACACTTCTCTTTGAAGTTCCCATTGATCAGTGTTGCTGAGACTATTTTTCTAATCCATAACTCAGAAACATGAAGGAATTGTCACTTTATTCTTTGGGTGTACATGGTTCACCTCCTAAGAAAATAGGCTCTGGGCTCCTGAGTAGCCTTTGTTCAGGTTTTTCTTGGAAGATGGTGTAAAATGGGGAAGAATCAGGACCCCAGTGGTAGTATCTTCTTGAATACAAATTTTCCTGACGTTAACCAAAAAGTAGTGGGTTTATGATTTCTTTTTTACGTCTGAATTTTGTGTAAGAAAACTACATCTAATACCTGCCACTCAAAGAATGTGCTTTCAGCCAGTCGAGCATTAATTAGGAAATGATTACTCCACCTCCCCTCCACTGGAGAGGGGCAGCTTGTGGTGGAAAACGAAACCTTTCACAGAGGGAAAACCCATCTGTCCAAACAGTGCTTGAGAGGAGACGGGGTTTATGCTCACATTAGCTGAATCTTCATGGAATAACTTCACACACAGAATCAACCAGGTTCGAAGAGACCTCAGGGATCATCGAGTCCAACTGTTGCTGGTCTGCAGCTTAGATTCCCCCTTCTCTGCCATCTCTCCTTGTGTCGGCCACGGGCTCAGACCCACAGGAGAAGGAAGCCCTTTGCTGCTGTTGCAGGAGTGGGATTTCCACACACACAAAGTTGTGTTTCCAGGGCTGCTTCGTATGTATTTTATTTTTCCCAATCTGATTCTTATTATGGATTTTTTTGGTTTCTGAGGGTTCTTCACCCAAACCAGTTACCAGGAGGGATTTAAATGATAGGAAACAAAGTGAGCGGCTGGCTGGAGGAATGGGATCTTCTGGCCAACCTCACTTTACACGTACTGCCATGGAGCTGTGCAAGAGCAATGAAAACTGCAGCAGTACTTCTGCTTCTGTTGCAGGGGAATTGTGGAGGCTTCCCCAACAATCACCGCTGGCAGAAGGACCACGGGTTTGTTGTACGCTTGCAAGGACACAGGCTGTGTGACAAGGGCTGGGTTTGGTCCCTCTCGGCATTTCCAGCCCTCCTCTGTGAGCCTCAGTGGGCAAGGGTGGAGGAGGGAGGTGGGACACAGGGAGACGGTGAGAGCCTGCGGATGGTGGGCTAGTGAGGGAGGTGGACCAGGGAGTGTGGGGAACTGGGAAGGGAAATAAAAAGAACAGAAAATGGGAAGAAAAAAATGGGAGGGGGGAAGTAAAGTGTAGCACCTGAAAAAGAGAAACCTGGTCTAGAGGAAAGGTGTCCCTGCTCGTGGCAGGGGGGTTGGAACTACATGATCTTTAAGGTCCCTTCCAACCCAAACCGTTCTATGATTCTATGTATTTGCATATTCTTCACTCGTTAGGGTAGTTAGAGTAGATGTATATCATGGTTTTGTCTCTATTTGATACAATAGGTACTGGCATTTGAGTTCTGATGAAGGTTTAATGGTTTCAAGCCCTTGCAGGTGGGATGAGGGTACGGAGGTGCAGCCGGTGGGACCTGGCCAGCTGCACCCAGGCCGTCCTGGTTCTGCAGCCGCCTCCAGGCACTCGGCGACCGCCCTGGCCTCTGTGGCACAGGGCAGGAGAGGAAAAACCTCCCGTTGTGAAACTGTCTGGGAGATGTACGTGTACTTGCAGTTTACTACAAGTACGTATTGATTAGGGCGACGATGTCATTTTGTTTTGTGCTGAACAATCCAGCGTTTGGAATTGAGACCTGTCAGGAGCCAAAAGACTTAGCGGAGCAAATGGAGAAGAACAGGGCTATAAATTGTGAGGGAATTCACTTCGTGGTTAACACTCGGGCGTGCTGTGAGAAACGGGGCTGTACACAGCCTGCCCTTCCATGCAAATCCCAATCAATGTGCTGACAAAGTATCCTGCTGAACCCCGGCGTCTCACTCAATATTTCTTAAAATAGACATAATTTAGGAGGCGTAGGAAGGCATATATTTTCACCTTAAGCGATGCACGGACGGGAGGTATTGTGGAATTAATGAGGAATGTATAGATGAGCTTTGTAGCATCCTTGCTGCGTTTATTTCATATATATACTGCTAAACCATATTAAAATGGCTGTAACTGAAAAAGGACTTACTTGACAAGCGTAACACCATATCCCTTCTCCAGTGTGTATTCTGAAAAGTCAGTACAGTATGTTTTCATAAGTATATAGCCAGGAATTGCCAGAAAACTACATCAATACATTCATGCAGGAAACCAGTAAACCCCCACGCAGCAAGTTCACCTCGCTGTGCTGGTCACAAGCCCCGTGCCACATCAGCACTGCGCAGCATCGCCGCCCCGCCACAGCCTCCCGTGGCCTTCCAGGAGCCCCAGATCTCTTCCTGCGCTTCACTGCCGACCACTGAACTCTGCCCGAAGGTCTTACTCAGTTCCTCAGGCGTCTCGGGCTGGCTCATCGTCCCCTCCAACGCTCCATACAGCGCTCGCTGCAGTTGTCCCCCAGCTCAGCCTCCAGCCACCTCCTGCTCCTTTGTGCTTAAGCAAAAGATGGTGGTTGGAGAGATGCTAAGGTTTCAAAAGGTAATGGCCGAAGCGTTTTAGTGTCTTGTATCTTTGCTATTTAGTCTTGGGCAATTAGAAAAATCGGGAAAAATGAGTGAACCCTCACAGAGATTTTTGATGTGCAAAAGGAACCTATCAAGTGTTTGGAATGGGACCGATGGTGGTTGGGCTGAGGGGTTGGTAAAAGCAGTTCTGAGCAAGGAGGAGGGTATATTGCAAAGAGAAAGCAAGTGGTTTTGGATACTGTTTGTTAGTTCTGCCATTCAGCATGGCAGGCTGCTTTTACAAAGTCCCTGCTGGCCAGCAAGCCGAGCATCGATGGAGCAGCATCGCAGTGTCATTAAATCTACAATACTAATGGGAGTGAGAGCAAAGGGACTTACGCAGTTTAGTGGAGGGGATTTTGAAATGCACTAGATAGAATTTCAAGAATTATTTAGTTCCCTGTAAAACCTTGTTATCCCAGATTACGCTTCCCTAAATTACAGGTTATCTCTCCGACCGGTGTGACCGTGTCATGTTTCAATCCAAGGGCAATTTGTCCTTTACGTGGAGGGGACCCGTGACCAGTCTGAAGCCGTAATCCCCCTTTCGGTGAGTCCCAGGAGGGATCCGTGCTCACCCGCTCATCGGCACTCCCCGGCCCGCTGCCACGTGTGCTGGGAGGTGGGGGAGGCTGCGAGGTGGGGGTGCAAAACACGAACTGAAAGGAGAAATTTGGACGGAAACTTGACAGCTTTTCTGCTTTGTAAATTCTCGAGGAATTTGAATTGCATGATATGTTTTCACTTGCAAATGTTTCAGATTTGTTATTTTTCCCTTTTCCACGTGTTTTAAGCTTATAGCATTGCATAATCTTTTTTTTTTTCCTCTGTCCTCCTAGAGCAGATAGCAATATCTCAGGAATAATTCCCTTGCAACAGCAGTCTCTTTCTGACTGAAGACAAAATAATCCAAAATATGTTCATAGTTTTCATTTCCAGTTGCGTAAGAGCTGATGCTTCTGGAAAGGTGTGATCTTTAAACCTGTAGTAAACCCAGCTGTCTCTCAGCAGAGCTCTGTGGGAGCTCCATCTTTGTTAGAGGAGGAAAATATTGGAGCTACAGGATTGTTTTGAAATGCAGTAGTTTGTGGAAGAGCAACTAGAGAAAAATAAGCAGCTGTTAAACTGAAAGGACTGCAATGCAATTCAGTCCTGGGCTGGTTTATGCTAAGAAGGGGGAGGAGAAGCCAAATGTTTAAGGAGTGCTGGAAGGGAATGTTAGACAACAGTAGGAGATGTTTAGATAAACAATAAACAACCTGCTGAGCACCAGGATTAAGAAATCAGTGGGAGAGAGATGTAAAAAGAAATGAAGGGGAAAAAAATTGTAATAAAATCCTGAGAGGATCTGGTGCTCAACTTGTGCAAACTGGAATAAGTTCATTGCAGTCAGGGATCACCAGCTCACGGGACTGTCCCCAGCTCCTGGTCAGGTTACTGCTTGTGGCCAGCAAGGAGTTTCTCCAAACTCATGGTAGAAAACAGAAGTAGAATTGAAAGTCATAAATGTTATGGTGGGGAGGAAGAGAGAAGGAAACGGGCATTTTTTTCTTAATGCCAGCTGGCGCCTTGTCTTCCATGGAGGAGGAGGTTGGCTCTTCCATGGGAGAGGAGGAGGAGGGGGTTGGTTCTTCCATGGGAGAGGAGAAGGGGATGGAAAGTTGCTGAGGAAACAAGATTATATTTCCTGGCATGATGTGATGGGGGAATTTGATCATCTCTTGATAACAACAAAAAATCTCTTTGCAAAATTCTGTGCTATCCTGGTAAAAAAACAACTCAGGAGAGTTGAGTTCTGCGCGCTCAGAAAGGAACTGGGGTAGAATGAAGGTCCTTTGAGGCCAAGCACGGTTAGCACAGCATCTCCGCTCCGCATCCCGCAGTGACAGAGCAGCCATTATACAGGGACAATTCTGTTATTTTCTTTCCTTCTTTTTTTTTTTCCCCCATTATACTCCACTGCTGGAAATACTCCTAGGATACTGAAAATAAACAACATCTCTTCTAATTCACGGAAGCCTCTGCCCACCTCGGGAGCGAGCGGACCCGGCGCTGCCACCTGCACCATCTGCTGCCTGCCTTCCTTTTGCACTTCAGGCTCTTTGCAGTCACGTTGAAAAGCATTTCAGTGGGAAAAGCAACATTTCCACCTTCTTCCATTGCTTTAAGCTTTCCTGTTAATGGCACGCGTTTCCCTTTCCGCTGCGTGCAGTATAAATCCAGTTTCAGCTTTGTGCGGTGTTCATTGGGCTCTGTGGGCTATTGTGGAGTTATTCCACTGTTGCTGAGAGAATTTGGATCCCTTCCTATTATTTGTCTTTATTCTAGGGAATAAACAAGCCGGCATTTTCTGCAGATGTGCCTCCTCTACCGAAAGAATCCCCCACAGCGCCAGAAATGAGCACAAGCACAAAAAGACAGAGGTAGAAGTGTATTCTGAAAATGCCACGCTGGCTGTTCTGAAATGACGGTGTTGACATTTCGCGTGTGTGTTGCCCAACCCCTGCGTGTGTGCTCTGGGGAGCAAAGCCGTGGGCTGGGGGGTTGCTGGGGGTGCCCGTGGCTCCCCGGCCGCCCTTGCTCCTCAGCTACCGGGCACTTGCTGTTCTTGATCTTCTTTGCCCAGGGATTTCCTCCCAGTCACCACTCTCACTCCCCTCTAGTGTTTTATTTAGAGAAATTAAGTTGCTCTTCCAGTGTCCTATGATGAACGTGATCTGGCCACTGTATTTACCATACCCCTGGATAACATTTAAATACATAACAGCAAACCAAGCTGTGATAAGCCGCTCACAGCGAGTCGAGAGCAAGCTCATTTACAGAAGTACTTCAGTAGGAGTTAAAATAAAATTTCCATTTTCCATGGTTACATTCTGATTCTAGTCGTCATTAACTTACTCAAAAACCCATCTGGTATTTCAAACTTTAGTAAATCATTGTGTCTTCCAATTAACTTTCATACTCCAGCCAGCATAATGTGACTAATTTCATTCAGCTCTGTTGTTTAGTAAACATCCAAACAATTCTTTATTTCTGAGTCACAAAGAAATGTACAGTTACATTATATTGTGCACGCGGTAATGGGCAAAAGGAAAATTACTGAAGAGAAATTCATCTTGGCTCTTTGGTTTGGTTTGGCTCTACCAGCACTCAGCACTCTCCCGGAGAGGCACAGCGGCTCTGTGGGACCGGAACATGGTCATGGACCCCATGAGCACACAGAGCCCTCTGCAATCAATCAATCAATCAATCAATCAGGTTGGAAGAGACTTCTGGGATCATCGAGTCCAACCGTTGCCCTGACACCACCATGTCAACCAGACCAGGGCACTAAGTGCCATGTCCAGTCTTTTTTAAACCCCTCCAGAGATGGTGACTCCACCAGCTCCCTGGGCAGCCCCTTCCAATGGCTAATGACCCTTGCTGAGAAGAAAGCAGAGTGTCCCGGTGCCACCTGGGCACTGCGGAGGGGAGGGTGGCTCGGGCCGGTCCCCGACCCCTTCCCCGCCGGGTCTCTCCTGGGGATGCACTGATGGGAGCAAGCAGTCCAGCTCAGCACGGCTCAGGAGCAAGATGCCCCGGGAGTTTTCTTTTTTTGTCTTTTTCCTTTATTTCCCCAGAAGGATGTAAGCCAAGGTTTGATATTTTAACACTTGGCCTAATATTAACCAGGGAAATATAGCAGATGTACTTCATCATGTTAAAGATATAAGCAATCTCTAACGGTCTGTTATTAATGTGGGTAGATTGACTGAAAACATTTTGCTTCAATGGCTCTTAAGAAATTCACAGTTCATTTCCAGTCATTAAAATAATTAGGTGTTGTGCTCTGACTGTTCTACTAAGGGCAAGGGCACAGCTATTGGGCCAACTGACCTCGGTGTGAGCGAGGATGCGAGCTCGCAGCGCGTCCCTTCCTCACCAGGACAGGGTTGTCAAGCCTTGGAACAGGCTGCCCAGGGCAGTGGTGGAGTCCCCGTCCCTGGAGGGATTTAAAAGCCGTGTAGATGTGGTGCTGAGGGACATGGGTTAGTGGTGGCCTTGGCAGTGCTGGGTTAACAGCTGGACTCGATGATCTCAAAGGTCCTTTCCAACCAAAACCATGTATAGACTGATGAAACCCAGGGGAATGCAGGGCTTAAGTAGGACCTAGGTGCTTAAATGGCTTTGAGGAGCTGCCCCTGGCCCTGATAAAAGCACTCAAATAACCTGCTCGTGCTGGCCCATTTGTTTTAATGAGAGTGCTCCTATAATAAAGATAGTTCCATAAATAAGTGATTATAGGATTGAGCCAAAAACAATCACTAAGGATTAGATGTAACTCAAGGGGTCAAGAGAAGTCCTTAGTTTTATTGAAGGAAAGGGAAAAAAAAAAGTCTGTTCCTCTTTGCTGGATTACATTATATATCACCTTCACTGTATAAAGAGGTCTTGGAAAATGTGAGTTAACCCAGTGATGCTGTGCAAGGGATGTGAGATAGAAGGAGCTCTATAATTGCATTTCTCCTATACTATTTTTTCAACTATTTTTTCAACAAAAGTCTTTTATCTTTTTTGAAAAAGCAAAGAGACATTCCTGTAATTCTGGTGTTAGGTAGCAATAGCTTGAAGGTATTTCTGTAAATACACTTGAACCGTATAGAAGTCGGCTCAGGAGAACTGCTGAGGGTGTGGAAAGCTTTCCTCTGTGTCGGCAGTTTGCTCCTAGGTGAGGTTTAGAGTGGTAGAAGGGCTGGATGGGTTAGGAATGTGATATTAGAGTCAAGTCAGTACAACCACAGTACAAAGGTGCCCCAGGCACAGCTGCTTCTGCTGCAGGATCCATGAGGATGCTGAAACAGAATCACAGAATCAATGAGGTTGGAAGAGCCCTCTGGGATCATCGAGTCCAACCATTGCCCTGACACCACCATGGCAACTAGACCAGGGCACTAAGTGCCATGGCCAGTCTTTTCTTAAACCCCTCCAGAGATGGTGACTCCACCACCTCCCTGGGCAGCCCCTTCCAATGGCTAATGACCCTTTCTGAAAAGAAATTCCTCCTAATGTCCAACCTGAACCTGAAACCCATCGTTACAGGGGTGCATAGTGCTTCAAAGTCATTGCTCGCTGATGAACTAGGCACAGCAGATAAACTTGCATCAGGACCTGCTGCTGAAAGTATGACTGAAAATTAAGGATGCACCACAATGACTCCTTGCCACTCTGCACTCCTCTCCCCGCCGCAGGGTTGGGGTGCCAGGGGACGCGCAGCCTGGCCGTTAGCTCATCTCTAACCAGGGCGGCTGCTTGTTGTGCTCAGCCAGTGCTGCTGAACCACAACCGAATGTGAACTAAGGCGAAAAAACCTCTGTGTGCTCCATGACGATGCAGGGTCTGCTATGATGGCATCCATGCCTTGGGCTGGACCCTGTGAACATTACTGTGATACTAAACATAGCGAAAGTAAAGATGTAAATGGACCTTTCGGATAACCTTCACTTCAGTAAACCAGGAATGCAAAACAAACAAACAACAAAATCAAACTAAATTATAATAATCATCAACTCACTTCAATGGGATCTGAAGAGTTCAGGTGTTTGGGTAAGTTATCCTTCACTAGTCCCTTATTAAACTTTGATAAATATCACTCATTGGAGTTTTAGGAAACTAGAGTGTGAGTGTGTGAGAGATAGACAGGAAAATAAGCAGCAATAAAAATGGCTGTTGAAATACTTGTACAACGATGAGGGAATTTTCAGAACAGCTACGGCTGAGTAATTATGAACAGGACCAATGTTTCTGCTGAATACATTTATATTCTTCTCTAATTATAAAGATTATTTGAAAGACAAAAGTCATAGAATAATATGCACTAGAAGATGTATCTATTTCCAAAGTCCCTGAAACCATACTTAAATCTTTGGAGTTATTACTCACCTTTACCATAGTTCTCATCAACTGCAGTATAAGCCTTAGAGCTGGCACTTGAAATAAGCAGATGATATAGTTCAGCCCTAAAACCCTTAACAGAAAATACATCAGGACTTACTGTAAAATTTCATGGAGGATTAGAGAAAATACTAAGTCAATAGTTCTTTAGTTATTAGGGGCTTTTAAGGTAATCAATACTTTCCAGCCATATTAGTGCCTACGATGAGAAAAGATGACATTAATATCCAACTCTTCTTTTTTTGGTCTATTTATGTATATCCTTTCTTTAGTCAGCCCTGCTAGAATCAATAGCGATAAAAAGAATATGGTTATTTTAAAAGTGTCATCAGTATTGATTTGCTTATTACTGCCAGTTTCAAGTGGAACTTGATTTCAGGGAAAAATTTACTTTTCCATACAAAAGAATTACCAGCCACCCTAAAACTCTGGAGTACCACCTGACTTTGCCTGTGGGGATATTCATGGTTAGCAGTGTGCTAATGCAGCAAAAACTGATTTAGGATTAATAAATCCTAAAAATAGGATTACTAGGATTAATACTAAGAATTCATTAGAGTTACATGACATTTTATGCTCACAAAGCAGTGCACAGATGTTAATTAAATTTAATTGATATTATTCAGTCCTGAACTTATATGCATGCAGTTATTAATAATTTAATTATTTTGTCAAGGGAAGAGATTCTTTGCCTTTGATTTTGTTTCAAAAAATTGAGATGGTCATCCTATGTACAGCCTTTAGGCTCAATCCTTTTATTCAGGCAACTCAGGAATATGGGTTGTCAAACGACAAAACTTCAGATCCTTTGCCACAGCAGTGTTCTTGAATGTACTTTCCTTTGTCTCTGTCCTGGTTTCATTGGGATTTGGTTTCAGTTGGTGGCCAGCCAGGGTGATCAGGGCCCAGAGCAGTTAAATCCAGGGCAGCTGACCCAGGCTGCCCCACAGGTGTGTTCTATATCATTGATATCAAGCTCACTATAAAAGAGAGGGCTTGGGAGGGGTGGTGGGGGTCTTTTTGCTCTCCCTTCTCATCCCTTTTTATAATTCCTGATGATTGCTATTCCTGGAGCAACCTGCTGCAACTCTTTAGCTAAGTATAATTTTGTGTGTTTTGTATTATCATTGATATTGGTTTCTTTATTTTATTATATCAGTTTAATTTTAACCCACGAGTCTCCCTTCTTTTCCCAATTCCCTTCCTTGCTTGGGGAAGGGACATTAGGTGAGAGAAAAAGTGTTATTGCTTAGCCTGGGGTATGGGCTGAATGTAGAGTCTCCCACTAATCATCTGCTGGCTTTCTTCTGCATTTCTCAGGTAGGAATTTGCTTAAAAATTCTGGTGCTATCTCAGTGTTTGTCGCTGCACACCCAGGACCTTGTTTGTGAGCTTTTTCTTTCCCTGCTGGTTCTGCCTCTGCTAAACGATACCCTAAGGCATTAATGGAAGCTAACACCTACTCTAACTCTTGCTGCAAGGGTTTGAAGTATGTGGCATCACCAGGACTACTGCAGCATCGCAGCCATGCACGGCTGGTCCTCTGTGTTCCTTTTGAGTTTGTAAGTTTATGGTCTAAGAGCACATTGACTAGTCCTCCTGACTTGATGCCATCTGCAAACTTGCCAAGGATGCCTCCTCCAGGCTACTGCTCACGGGGTTACACGGGACAAAGCTGCAGCTGGAAAGGAAGGCTGGCCTAGCAGCTTCCGAGAGCACGACTTCGTCAAAGCGCTGTAATAATTTAAATTAATGTCTCCATTCAATGGCATCCTTTAGTTCTTTTGTAATTAACAAAATCATAAACATTGTCATCTAATTTAGCCAAGAGTGGCTGTGAGATCTGCAGTGTTTGCTGTATAGAAGTTACAGACAGTCTGTGTCAGGGATAACTAACGGCAGATCTGGTTAATTCAGCAGTTTTCTTGTTTGAATGTGACTTTTGCAGACTATTGTTTCTAGTGAAGTGCAGGGTTTATTTGCATGCAGTGATTGCTCAGCTTTGAAGCGAGTGCCAATGAATGAAGAGTGCATACATTTAACTGATTATGGAATACAAAACTGCATTTTTTTGGCTAGATTTAAATAACATTGGGCTGCAATTTTAATCTCGTTTCCAACCCGCTTGTACATTCTGATGGACTTACAGACCCAGACTCTTGCAGCAGTTGCCAGCTGGAATTCCCCTTGGAAATTAGCCCCCAGATGCATTAAAATCAGCAAAGTTGTTTCACATACAATTTGTCCCTTTCTGACCCATTCCAAGGCAGCTGGAAGAAGGTATTTTACTAACTACAGCCAGGTTTGAAAATGAAGGAAACTCCTCCTTAAAACTATCCCTGAATCCACTGCTTTTAGAAGCTCTATTGGGAAAGGTTGCAAAACTACTCCCCAAATTAAAATGGTTGGAAAGACCAAGAGAGTGGATGTACTATGAAACCATTGAACCATTTATGCTAAAACCAGTTCCTCCAGCGGGTCCTAGCACGAGGCGTGAAGCCCTTGCTATGAAGTCAGTCAGCAGCATTTCCGACATGGAAACCTTTGAATTGTCATCAACTCTCTGCCAGTGTTAAAATCCTGTTGTGTCTGTCGACTACTTATGCAGAAAGTGCCTTTTCCTTACGAAGGGTAAACACCTCTGACATGCAACAGGGAAGGCGCCTCCACTGCAATATCGATTCCCGTTCCTCTCGCTGTTGTGGCCGGTCCGGGCTGAGTACAATTAGATGCGATCCATGCACTCAGGGGAAACAAGGCTGCTTTGCTCTAACTATGCCTTCTTCAACTCCTAATAGGACATTAAAACAGAATTATTTCGTTCTGCATTTTATCAAATGGTTAGTCGTCTTCCATTTGAGTGTCAGACCCTAACGATCAAGTCAGGGAAAACATTTCTAGTCAGGCCCCTTTTTATTTCAATCCCTGCTTATCTGGGGGAAGAACAAAACACACAGAAACCACAGAAAATGCAGCATTTAGCTGACCTCCCACAATACATCATTTGTGTAGCTTTCACTCCATCTTTCCAAAAGGCCATTTAGCTTAATGCTCTCTTCCATTTTTCATTTCCTTATGTTACAGGTGCTGGAGGGATGATTTTCAGAAGAACAATGGAGTGACATTTTACCTGACTTTGGAAATGAATTCAGCGTTGGTGGTTTAGCAGTCTCACGCCTTTTGTGCCTTAGATTTGCCTTCCATAACGTGGAATGAGTGGTAAGATACTTTAACAAAACAATAGAAAATTTAAAATGAGAGAATACATACAATTTTCCATCCTACTATGTTTTTCTAAAGCCATTAGTAAGTTGTTTATATGTCTGTATTTGTAATAAAAGATTAATTGAATAATTTAATTTTCAGAAATTTAGGCAAAGACAAAATGAAATGGCCTCCAGTCTAGTTTAACTAAATGCCAAAAATAAGGTATGTGTACAAAATACATTATTTAAAAAGCTCTGAAAAAAACATGCCTAGCTGTAGGATACATATTCAGACAATATATATTTAAGCCCTGTAAGAACCTACAATATTTAATTTACATGAAATAGAATGAATCAAAAAGGGCAAAAATGGGTATTTACCTGGAAATTTGGACTGGAGTTTATTAATCTGTATCTTAGTACTCGTTGTTACTGTTCTTATTTGCCATTGATAATGATAGGTGATTAAATGAAGGTCAGTTCCTCGTGGAAGAGTTTGTTGGCTTCTTCAGGGTCTTAAAACTTGTGAAGCGTGAAATCAATGACAAATTTTGAGGAGGTATTTGCATTTTAAAATATAGAACTTACAGTCATTTGGAACATTGTAGAAAATCAGCTGGTTTGTGAATGGCCAACAAAATATGATATATTGCTGAAAATCTCCTTAAATACTCAGCCATTGAAGGAAATTAATCCTAAGTGGGACTTCAGTAGTAGAACTTCTACTTCGATGAATTTTTCATGCTTGGTATATAGTGATATTCGACTAATAACGTTAATAACCTTACTATTTACAGGTAATTATCCCTATAAATGAGCTGTGATGGTTTGAAAACATCTGTTTCCTTTTGGAATCAGTGTACATCTGCCCTTAAACAAGGTGAAAATTTGGTGTGATAACTCTGAGGACTGAATTACTATTTTTTTCTGCAGTGTTATCTAATGGCAGAGAGTATAACAGCTTAAAATATGATTACTGCATTTTTATGTATCAGTGTGTATATTATTGGAATAATATTATTGTAATCCTTAATCTCTCTGCTTTATCTGATATTTAAAGAAATCCTAGCGTTGATATGTATAAGATTTTTAAAAGAATTGTTTTATTCTTTTGTTTATGAAATCCTGCGATGGAGACATCCTTTTAATGAGCTTTGCCATAACTTCTTCCTCCTTGGGATCTCGGACCCACGTTGTATGTTCACCCACACATCATCCAGACCTTCTGAACCTCCTCTCACACCCACACTCTGCGTGCACAAACACAATAAACCTCTCAAGTGAGAGCTGATTTGATGCCAACTGAATATTCAGCTCGTACTCTGAAACTGCTGGTAATCAAATACCTGAAACATCTCGTGCAGGTATATTTCCATTTTTCAGAAGGTGTTTTTCCCTCCCATTCCCCCTGGAGGTTTTCACCGTCACTTTGTCTGAAGTCCTTTAAAGCTCTTAGTCAGTTCGGCGCTTCACTAGGAGATTCTCGCAGGAAGAAGAATCCTCTTAATGTGACGGTTACGCTAGTAAAGGGAAAGTACTGCTCTGTAAGTAGTTTTGTACATGAGAGAGGTTATCTGACAGAGGTTTCCTTAGCCATACAGTTGGCAGCAGGATCCTTTTTTTCCTTCCAACAGAGACTAAACTGGCAGCTGGATGGATTGTGACCGTGGGGCAGCAGGGAAATCCGAACAGCTCTGAGGCTGCGACCGCACTGCCGAAGGGACTCAGCTGTACCAGGAGGATGTAGTCACAGGTTCTCAGGCTGGGTAACACCACGAGAGCAAGACTGGGATTGTCATCAATCTGCACGGCTGAAACTGGTGTGTGACGTGAAGGTGGCAGCTCTAACATTAGACTACAGACTGGTATGAGCTCAATATAGCTGGCGTGCCCAATACAAGCTGTAAGGCCAGATTCTCTGTGATTTATCAGCTCTTTCATGTCTTCCGTGTTCCTCAGAGTGGCTGAAAAGCAGTTAAAGGGTTTCCTGAGATTTCTTTCAGAGTGGGAATGTTCTGAAGCATCACACCAGGAGATGGTAAAGGCAGCAGATCGAAAGCACAGCTAGTCTTGCTGTCCCTGATATTCCATGACCGATGGCACCTAGGCTGCTCTAACCTTCTTCCTCAAGACAAACTGCAGCCATGGGAAACCAGCAAAAGCCTCAAACAGAATCAAGAATGTTTTCCCCAAGGTTAAGGACAATACTGCTGTAAATGTTGCCATATTAACTGCTCTGAACCTTGCTGAGTGATTTTCCTGCACGGATAATAGAAGTTGCATGCTCTTTTTAATGTGCGAGAAAGATAGTACTTTTAACTTACACTTAGTACTCTGTATTTCAAACTTAAGTCAGATTTATTAACTGGTTACCTCTATCTAAATGCATATAAAACCAATTACATTATTTTACATAATATATGGAAACAATTTATTTGTCTCCATTGGTTAATATATACATGTATAAAACCAACACTGCTCGCACTGTGAGTAGGGATTGCTGAAGTGAGCTTTACATAAACGCCTGTTCAGGCAGAGCTAGTTACATCTTCTTTGGCAATACTGTCTAGAACTATATATACTTTGATCTTTCTGCTAAGATGGGGGATGACAGATCCTATAAGAACAATGGAGAAAGAAAGAGAAATGTTATAGCTAGTACGACTCAATGGAGTTACTCTTGTTTACACTGGCTAAAGATCTTGACACCTAATTAACACAAAGACAACCAAAAATTTTGTTATGGAAAAAATAAAAGGAAGATCAGACCCTTATCTCTGATAAATCTTCTTTACAGCTTACACCAGCTGTGGACACATCAGGTCTATGCTAACCTATGTCTGAAAGCTGTGGCCGCATCTCATGGTGGCCCAGGAGCAGTGCAAACCACACTGGTGTCCAGAGCAGGTTAAAGAAGCCCTAACAGAATTTGTTTCTTTCAAGCTCTCAGATCAGCAGGGTGTGACTGGAGCTCTGCTCAACACCACTGCTGTTTTTCCTACTGATGCTCCTGTAAGTCTCTTTTAAAATGCAGTTCCCCACAGCCACAGAAGTGTTTGGAGCAGCTCAGGATCGGGGTTTAGGGCCCATCTTTAATTTACATCAGCAACTGTAAAGCTGCCCATCGCCGGCACTGATTTACAGCTCTATTTGTAAGAGCAGCAGTCGCACAGGAACAGGTCTTGGCTCCTTTTCTCAGAAGGGTACACTCATCTCTAAGCTGTCTGGAAGCTTTGGATTTATGTAGAGGCAATGCTCCTAAAGGACGTTGGGTCTCTGACTTGGTATACCCTTCCAGCTCGCGTTACCTAAAATGGAGTTTTTTCTCACTTTCTATTCTCTTTATTGAACCAAATCTCTGTTTATAGTCGCATTTGCTTTCTCTCCCATGCTGTCTGTCACTTGTGTTGAGTATGGGTTTTGCACACACGCCAAGTAGTTTGTTACTTGGCGAGAGTTCGCTGGCAAGAGAATTTGCTTCTACGCATAGTAATAGGCATGTTTGGCTAATAGGCTCTTTGTCTGAAAGCCTTTTGCATATTCAGAGCTGCTCATTTGTCACGCTAGCCTGACCTAGGCAGCAAATATTAAAAAAGCGTCGTAAATATGCCCTGTTCTTACTAGCATGCCAACTGAAGCAAGCATTAGCTGTTTCGTGATAAACTAGTCATCTGCTGCTCTTGAACTTCACAAGCGTTGTCCAACCACACTGATTTCTAGAATAGTTCTCCTGTCTATCACTGATTTTTTTTTGCTTTTGGAATTGCCTTACTCTCTTGTCTGTGTTCTCTTAGAGTACATTTAATATTGAAATGGACAACTGCGATGATGTAGTAGTTTTGGGATGCCAAATGTGATAATGTGGTGTATGCGAAGCTGACAGCTTAGGATCTGTTCTGGTTTTACAATTAAAAGAAGGAATTTTTCCCTGTTTGCTGGGTGTGTGTACCAGGGCCTTCGACTGGAAGTACCACACCGAATTTCTGCACTCCCTTTCATGCCAGGCTCCGTGCATCAGCTGGCAGGTAATACCTGCATTACCTGGCACGTCTTCCTAATTTGTGCAACGAAGTTGTGACAAAGGGAGTAGTACGTTCAACTGGTAACTTGAAAAGCCAGGAATTTCCCTGGGCATGTGGAGATGGCAAGTGTCTTCAGTGTTGGGACTGCCTGGTTGTTGGCATGAAAATGGCTTCATGTATTTTTTTAACTGGGTTTTTTAATGTCTGAAGTATAGATTTTCTTTTTGTTCTGTAACTGCTTTCTTACTGTCAGTATTTAATAAATTGTCTAAAGCTTACGAGTCACTTTTTATTTTGCAATACCTAGACGTAGTACTTTGTTCTGCCTAGAACTAGTGGGTTTGGGTGTGTAACAAGCCAGTTTATTGGCAGAGTAGAAATCAATGGCATACATGCACAAGACTTTTCCTATTTTAATTAGACTATACAGGCTACATTTTAAACAGAAGCAGTCAAAACAGTATGTTGCAGAAACATACAAAAACCTAATTTAAAGGGATTAGGTCAGAGATCAAACTTTTCCATTGTTTGCTGTGAATCCCCTAAAAATAGAAATGCCGAAGCTAACAGTGCAGCACAGCTGACCGATTAATTCTCACAAACAAAATCTGCAAAAGAGTATGTTACAGCACCACCTAGTGCCTCTTATCCCGGCAGTACAGTAAATTAATTGAATTTTCCACTTAATTCAAGTACGCAGGTGGAGAAGACGGAGTGCACTGGCTGCTTCTGCATTCTGACGACTTATTTTCTCTCAAGTGGTGCTGAGACACGAGGGGGCTGAGGGATTTTACATGGCAAAGAGTTTGTCAGCATAGCTGCTGTTAGCTCCTCTTCTTTTATCCTCTTACCAGTCACATAGTATTTTCCTCCTGAGGATAGAGGGAAGTGGACACAGGAGTGCCTGTGCTGAGAAAATGGGGGGGAAAGTACTGCGATTAAATAGTAAACTGGTTTTCTTCATCCCGAGTATGACCCTCAGCAACGCCAAATGAAATTCTAACCATTGCTATGTTTCAATATCCTTTACGTTGCTGTCCTTTGCTGTGTATTTTCTTCTAGGAAGCTGATGAACATCCTCTGACTCCTGACTACTAAGCGGCTAACCAACAGCAGCTTTGCAATTAGCCACTGTTCCCAACCATCAACTGCAAGATACAAGAGACAATATGAATTTGGGTGTTAAACCCCACGAGGTCTGGTAGCGTGGTATTTAAATTGTGTTTCTAAATCAACGTTCTTACAAACAGCACTCCTAAAATAAAGTGAAAATTCATCACAGCTGGCTGTGTGTATCTTTGATAAACAGCTGCTAAAAAGAACAAAGCCCTTCATCGTATTGAAGCGCTCCGACGTCCTCTAAATTACAGTAATTTGGGCTGCTCACAGACAGACTGGCACTGACCGGATTAACTGACATACTTTGGGATATACATATAGTTGCCCTCACCAAATTCAATAATATAACTTGGAATTTATACAGTTGCTCTTCATGCTGCACATGAATACAGCTCTTAGCAGCATTAAGGTCATAAAGAGATGCAGTATCATCCAAAATAAGAACTAGGGAACTCTTGGGTTTTGGTCCCTGAGTTTTCAATACTCATCATTTTATGATGATTATTATTGTATTTAGTGTTTCCTAAAAGAAACCCCAGCTCCTTCAGTCATGTGAATTATTTGAGAATCTCAGTAGCCATTCAAAAATAAGTTCTATCCCTCAAGACTGCAGAAACAAGCTTAAAAGAGTGACTCAAGTGTACCCTCAGCAATTAAGTAAAAAAACCAACAGACATCAAAATAGATTAGCATATCAAAGGAAGCCAAAAATATTTAGCATAATGGTTTTTAATCAAATCCCAGGGTTTGGAGAAGAAGTGGTTCATATTTTTTTAATACTTGTTTGCCAGACTGCAATCCCGCCTGACAACAAAAACATTTGATTTTTTTAATTATGGTATTAATTAAAATTAATAATACCCGGGGAGATACAATACCCTGGAATTATGTGTATTATACTGAGATGATGCAGAAAAAGTTATGGAACCATAACTTAATCATTTAAGTGATTATTGTATTCTTATAAAGGCTTAATGTATCATCACAGACATGTTTGTGATACATTCCTCATTTGGCAAATGTGATATTGATTGTTGCTCTAAAGACATGCTCAGTTCAGTACAGAGAGTATTTTGGAAATTTCCCACCCATGATGGTAAGGAAATTAAACTGCTATTTAACTTTAAAATGTGTTTCTCTCAAACACTTCTGGAAAAAAAAATATTTTGCTTGCTGGATAATAGTTTACTCTGTCACTGGTCCAGGGAGAATATTATTGAACTGAAATTGGACATATTAGAACAGCAGAAAGCCCAGAATTTTGCCCTGCGAAAAATGCCTTAGTTGAGAGATAACAAACAGGGCTGAGATACTGAGGAACTGTGAAATGCTTGGAGCACTGTATGGGATTTAGTGGTTTGTAACCCTCTCCAAAGAATGCCAACAGCAATAAAAAAAGTAAGCATTTTAATAGAAAGGCAGAAAGCCCAGAGCCATGATTTGACAGGCTGGTTTGTTTGGGGTTATTTTAAAGGTGAAGGTAATGCTAATAAATGGTGAGACAGAGCATTTGTGTAAGAGTTGGGCAGTGCAGAGGCAGCCCCACCGAAGTGACTTTTTGGGGGTGTATCTACTGGGTTTGTATCCCAGCAGAACGTCCCGTGAGCCATTTCTGGCTATCACACCAACCTCACACCAGGACACCGCTTTGGCATTTTAGCTGACAAGAAGTGTCAACCAACCATTTTCTTTTAGCAGCACTACTAAACACAGTTTTTAATTTTTTTTTTTGTGGCTAAAAGATTATTTTTACTAAAATACCAGTTCTCAAAGAGAGGAAACCACTACTTGTGGTAGCGCACAGGAACGGCACACCTGAGGTTTGGCACTGCAGAAGACCTTAAGCCATGGATGCACCTCAAATACTCTGCCAACCGCCTGGACGTTTTTCTGAGGCACAGTCTGGCAGCAGCACTGCTTTTGAGGTGGTCACATTGGAAGCCTGAGCTAAGCATTCGTACAGCTGCGTGCCGGAGGAGCGGAGCTGTGGTTACTCAGCAGAGCGGAGGTGATGGGCTGGTGGGACTGGCTGGATCTTCAGCTGGGGGAAGCAGATCAGCGAGGCCCAGCTTTAGGTTGTGCCCAGGTACCAAGGCCTGTCCCACGAGTAACGTGGGTCATCTCAACCTTCCCGCACCCCAGAGCAGCTCCCCTGGCTCCTCTCCAGCCCACATTTCTGCATCAGCGAGATCTGGTCTCCCTCAGGAACCTCTACTGGGATTGCACAGATCTAAGCGTTGTGTTTATGGTTCCTGCCTCCAACTATCTACCCCAAATGTGATCCACCATGGATTTATGATCTAGTTGACAGGGTGGTGCCAGGGCAACGGTTGGACTCGATGTCTGAGGTCTCTTCCAACCTGGTTGATTCTGTGATTCTGTGATTTTATCCACATCCATCCCCTCTCCCAGAACTCAAAGGCAGGGCTCAGCCATAAAGCGCTTCAGAGAGAAGCAGCGGGTGCCACCCTCGGAGACTCCGCCGAGGTCAGCCGTGCCCGGGTCCTCCGAGGAGAAGCGGCACCGGGGGGCCCGAGGGACACGCACGGCCTCGTCCCCGCTGTCCCCTGCCACCCCCCCGAGCCCGGGGACCTCCAGGCGGCGCCGGGAGCCCTGATCCCCCCGGGGACACGGTGGGGCCGCCCGCAGCTCCCGCCCTCGCCTCAGCGCGGAGGGCCAGCCCCACGGCCCCGCGGAGCCTTTGTGCCGGCCCGCAGTGTAAAATAAACGCGCCGGAGCCGGGCCGTGATGGCACGGAGCCCCGAGGGCCGGTGGGCAGCCCCGGCCCGCCCGCAGCCCCCACGGCCCCCGACGGCGCCACTTAAGGCCGCCGCCCGGGCCGCGGCTCCCGGGCTCCCTCCAGCGGCGGCGGCTCGGGCTCCTCCTCCCGCTTCCCCCCCCCGCGCCGGCGGCTTCCCAGGCTCCTCTCCGGGTAAACAGCGATGGCCGCCGAGGAGGGAGGCGGCGAGCCCCGCAACAACATGGGGAACCACCTCCAGCTGGTGCCCGGTAATGGCCGCGGCCGGCTGGGGGCGCGCGGGGAGCCGGCGGGGCTCCGGGCCGAGCAGGGGAGCAGGCGCCGGGCCGGGGTGGGCGTGAGGCGCCGGGCCGGGGCTCCGCGGGCGGGGAGGGGGCCGGACCCCCGGCGGGGGCGGGATCGGGGCGAAGGGGCGGTAGGCAGCGCTGCGGGGCCGCCGGGGGGTTGCTGGGGAGGGGGCATGGGGCGATGTGGGGAGCGGAGACTGTGTGCTGCGGGCGTGGGGAGGGGGCGAGGGAGGGCCCGGGCGGCGTTGCCGGAGCGGCCTTTGGGTGGGCGGTGGGCGGTGCGGTGCAAACGCTGTCTCACGGAGCGGCAGCCCTGCCCACGGCAGCTCACCCGTGTGGGCACGGCAGCCGCCCGCAGCCCGGGTTGGCGGAGTCCGGGGTTCTGGGGTGGCAGAAGAGGTGCTCGGTCAGGGGGTGCCCGGGCATCGGGCACCTGATCGGTGAAACGGGCGGTGAGGTTGGCACCGACGTGGGCAAATGCGGACACTCTTCTCTGTAAATTTGTGCTTCTCTGAAATCAGAGGAAAACATTTGTTGTTTTAGAAGGTCTCCACTCAGTTTAAATGCTCTCTAGTGCCCTTAGTAAGCAGGGGAGCGAGAGGTGCTGTGACAGGACTCGAGGGCAGTGCTGGATCCCGCACACCAGCGTAATTCCCCCTGTGGATACCTATTGCATAATAACGTGCGTTTATTCTGATTTAGCATATAGTGCCTCTAAACTGACAGGAGCTCATATGGTTTTGAAGCAGCTCGTGCTAAACGGGAAAAAAAAAAACATTATTTCAGAATAAGTGCATGAAGGAGAACGTAGCAGTAAGTCCTGCCAGTAACCTATGTGATTTCCTATAGCAGGAAATTCTTTGAGCATTTTATGCCTGTATATTTAAAATAATATGAAAATATTTCCTGCATATTTTAGGAAATATAGCTTTAATATTTCCTACCGTGTTTCTGTTTTAACTGAGGTTCATATTTCCTCATTTCTGCACAAAAGTGTTGGGAGTAGATTTGGTGGTGTTAGTGGGCCAGGGTGAGCCTCCAGGAATGCCTAACCTGCCACAAAGGAAAGGTGAGCCTTGTCACGCAGTGTGCCTTTGTCACTTGCATCTCCCTTGTTTCTGTGTACTGGAGGTCTCATTAATCTTGAAATAAAAAAAAATAATAATAAAAATAAGAATATAGTTAAGGGTGTAAAAGATGCAGTTTCGTTTGCCCTCCGTCTCCTGTTCCTGTAGTGTGATGGAGGAGGAGGGTGAAGACGGTGGTGGTTTTTCGACATTCACATGGTGCTGCTGCAGTAAAATGAGTCATCGATCCTCTGCCACCGCGCAGCAGCCAGCGTGCGTTTTTGGCAAGAACGAGCAAAAGTTTGCAGGGCACAGTTCTTTCGAATCGACTGCTGTTAATTCCTTTTGTGTTCAGAAAAACAAGTGACACGGCCGCTCTCTAAAAGGCTGTTAAAACTGCTAACGATTGATGCGACTTGATGACAGTGCATACAAACCAGAATATAAATTTTTATGAAGTCAGCTTCTCTCCCCCACCCTGCACTGAATTCCTAACTGAATATAATGGAAGAGAAATTTCATATAGAAATTTAATTTTTTTACAGTAATTCGGAAGGTGATGTCTTCTTGCTTTAAATTCTGTAATTAGGTAGAACCCCAAAGAGAGTCTGTAACCTCGTTTCTTGTCGTGCAGGATCATTTCTTGTTGAGATAAATACAATATGGGGTTGATCCATAACATCAGCATGTTGTGCTGTGCCTCCTACAGAGAAGATTCTGTAAACTATGCAATATTAAAAAAAGAAAAATAGGTGAAGCAGAAAGAAGACCATTGACTAAACGTTTTGTAAAGAATACATTTAACAAATGTGTCTGAATGCCGAAGAGGGAAAGAAAAGGTTCTCCAAAACCAGCTTATAATGTCTCCGTTGTTCTCTTGTCCTCCCACTCTCAGAAACAGTAAATCTCGGTGAAAGGGGGTGGTGGTGCTCCCATTTCTGAAGGCAGACTCCTTCCTTCTGGAGCATGTCTTTTCTAAGATTTGCCTACAGTAATGAAATAATGAAATAATCACTCCACCTTTTAAATTTTCAACTCTGGATTATTTCTTAAGAAGATACTAATTCCAAAGGCAGGCAACTAGATAGACTATTGTAAAGCTCTTTTTCTGCCTATCTTGTTATAGCTTTCAGGATCTAAATAGTGTTTTTCAGCACCATTGGGATTATCCATTACCCAGCAGCTATTGGTGTAAGAATCCTGTAGATTTGCTTGCAAAGTTTATGGTAACATCTATTTTAGATAGAGCATGGTGGTTAAGTACTGTTTGTGTTAAAAGAAATAGGATCAAGTAATACAGATATGTGAAAATTACATTGCATTTGTTTTGGGTGAGTATTTGCAGGCATACATTGTATGGGAATGCACAGAACAGTCAGTGAAACCAGCATTTGAGAGATAGGTATATTTTTTATTGTCTTCACAATGGTTTTTAATTTATTTTAAAATATCTAAACATATTTTATACAGATAAATGCACTACTTATGTTTCCAAAATAAAACATACTGATGCTTTAACTGTCCTCTTGCCTGAAAGTAATTTTAGGATTGACACTTGGAACTGAGAAATGGGAAGAAAGTAGTAATTTTTAATACTGTTTTGTACCTGAAATCCTTTGCAGAGTCATATTATTTGCTTCCTTAGTAGTTTCTTTGCTGGGTTTGTGCACGTGCTGGGGTTTGTGTGTGTTTGGTATCTGCACAGGAGAGGCTGACAGCAGAAAAACTGTCTAAAATACCAGCAAGAGTCGGTGCATGAATGTAGAGCTTCAGATTACTTTTAACTCGCTTGCTTTATGTGTGCCATTATGTTGTTCAGGTCTGTACTACTTCAAATGCTGTATTCAGCATCTTACAGTTATCTGGCATCGTGGTGTACAGACAGAAGACATTTAGAATTGAGATCAGGAAATACTACTGTAGTGAAAACCTGAACTGACAGAATTTGTTCTTTTCTTCCAAGAAAAGTTGTTCTTTAGCCTCTCAAAAATAAATTACCAGCTTTGGACCCTTTCTATAGAATGGTGATTTTGCTGTAACAGCAAGAAAATTATTTTTCACAAGTTCACAAATAGGAAAGTTGCTTCCCCGTGAAAGGCTGTAGCCTGGGAATATTGAATGCGTTTCTGCGACTCTGATTTTTCTTAGTATCTTAGTCTTTGCTGAAGGGTTTCTACACAATATTCTGTATGTGTTTATTAGCAGAGAGCGAGGAAGAGGATGACAATGAAATGGAAGTTGAAGATCAAGATAGTAAAGATGCTGAAAAGCCAAACATCATTAATTTTGATACCAGTTTGCCAACATCACATGTGGTATGTTCTTTATATATTGTTCATTAAATACGTCTTGAAGAGGTTTTGACTGTTTTTCTATTGCAATATCCTTAAGCCAAAGAACTAATTTTATTTTACCCTTGTAAATCAACAAAACCTCTTATACTACTGTCATTTTCATTTCCTTACTTGTTGTTTTCAGTATTTAGGTTCTGATATGGAAGAGTTTCATGGAAGAACAGTGCATGATGATGACAGCTGTCAGGTGATCCCAGTGTTGCCCCACGTGATGGTGATGTTGATCCCTGGACAGACATTACCTCTGCAGCTTTTTCGCCCCCAAGAGGTTAGCATGGTGCGGAATTTAATTCAGAAAGACAGAACGTTTGCTGTTCTTGCATACAGGTAAAATACACGAGTGGGTTTGCTGACGGTATGCAGCATGTAGTTTTAGCACAGTTTCGTTGGATACTAAAGCGAAAGCGGATGGTTGCATCAGTTCTGTGGTGAATAACATAAGTTGTGGTTTGAAATTGTTTGCCAACATTGTGGTCCAATATGTAATGAGGTTTTTGTGTTACATTGGGTAGCTGCATGACAGTATCGTATGTTTGTGTAGAGAAATAGTAAGCGTTGATCTGCTTTCCTTGTTTGAGCATCCTCTTGATTTCAGTAACTGTTTAAATGCACTGCTCCATCTTGCTTAAAGAATAAGCCTTCACATGAACATAAAAATCAGATTCTTTTTTTTGAGAACTGAATTCTTGTAAAGGTGTATTTGCTTGTTTTGTGTGTAAGTTAACAAGCACAGACATACGTTTTGCAATGGAGTTGAGAGACAGGAGGTGATAGAAAAGTGGAAAAGATAAAGGCTAATCTGTGCCAAAAGAAGTTGGGAATGTTCCTCCCTCTTCCCCCAGTTTACTGTGGTTTAATTACGTAGGAGGTGGGAACAGTTATTTTTAGAAAGTCAATCTAAAGAATTCTGGTACTTTCAGTACCTGCATTTCAAGTGCAGGTACATTGGTGATCCCTGTGTTCCCAAAATTTCACCTCTAGACCCCAGAATAAAACCAAGTCAACTGGCAAGAACTCTGAACCAAATAAAACATTAGAGGTTGCTTTTAAAATGGAAAAATAATGATTGCAGTTAGTTGAAGGTATTTTACCACATTTACTGTTTTGATAAGATTAATCATGTACAGTCAGTGCAGGTAGACTAACTTGTGAAATCTGAATGAACAGTGCTGTTGGGGGGGTAGGTAACCTTTTTTAATTCTATTACTTGTAGTAACGCACGTGAAAGGGAAGCACATTTTGGAACAACAGCAGAAATATATGCCTACAGAGAGGAGCAGGAATATGGAATTGAAACAGTCAAAGTGAAAGCAATAGGAAGACAGAGGTTCAAGGTGCTTGAATTAAGAACCCAGTCAGATGGGTAAGAAAATTATGTATTTAATTTTACATACTGCAAATCTTGTTTCACCACAACATTTACATTTTACTGCAGGTGCATCTGCCCTTTCAGTCATACAGTTGATTAATTAGTATAGATATTAATTGAATGCTTTATCAGTAGCTTCTCTGGTTCTTAAGGACTTCTGACATTCCCTGCTCTAAGACTCATGTTTTAGTTGTTGCTAACTTTGCAATAAAATTCTCTAAAGAATATCTACCTGTAGTTGGATTTGATGTGTGTGAGAAAACATCTGTCAGAATAACAGTTTCTGTAAATTAAGTCAGGACAAAGATGTTTATTTGCCTGCGTTATAAGTTCTAAAACTTTGTTTCAAAATCTCTCACATCCCTGTTTCAAACCAGGTGTGAAATGAGAGGATGCAATATCAAGTGTGTGCCTTCTGTAGTCTTGTGGGAAGCCCCCCGGATAGGGATCAGATTCCATTCCTTTGAAAAATTGTAACTTTAATTTTCTGAAAGGAGACCTTTCTAGGGATGGTCTGCACTGGATATGTTCCACTTCATAACTTTATGTACAATTGCAGCTCTGAACTGCTGCAGGCAAGGGTCTGACACTACAGCTAATAACAATATACTTGTCTATTTTTGTCCTTTGAGTGATCTTTAACTAGACAGCCTCAACAGCATGCAGAAGGATTCAGCTGCATGAGTCAGATATGGAGAGGACAGTAACTGTGCCCAGAGGGGTGGTGGTTTTCATGAGAAGCTGCCCATGAAAGGGGAGGACTGGAGTCTGGTAATAATAATGGAGAAACAAATCGCTTCTCTTGTTCGTTTTTCCCTTCGTAAAACATGAAAGCACACTGGGATTTCTGGATAAATATTTGGATATGAAGATAGGTTCTTGATTTTTGCTAACTACAAGCAGACCATCATTTTCAGTTTATCAAATACTAAATCTTGTTTATTTTAACCATTGTCACAGTTTAGTACATTCTTACTAGAAGTCTTACCTCTTCCTTTCTGACCATTCACTGATACTTCACTGATAGAAATGTGCTGCTTCTCCTGTTACAGGTTGACAGTTCTTTTCATGTGCTTGTCAAACATCCTTAAATCAGCTTTGATAGTATCCTCCTGTTCTTTTCCATGTTCCAGTGTGATACCTGTGACATTCAGAGGCTCCTCTTCTAGCTAGTTTTATCATATTCTGTAATTAATACCTTTGTCTATTTATAAAAGTGACTAAGACCCTTAACTTTTAGTTAAGAGTACACTGAGTCTTCTGTCATTTTCAGGTTCTTCTTGACATCATGCTCCGCACCATGCATTGCATTGTGAGCCTCTGTCAATGTCACTGTCCAGAGATAACAGGCCCCAGACAGTGATTCTGTGAGCATATGACAATTCTTAGCACAATTGCTAGAGGTTTTTGTAATCTTTTCTGCAAGGCATATAACATTTTACTCCAAATCTGTAAATCTAAAGCTAATCAGTATCCTGCTATTGTTCAGTATAGTGACATTGCTTTAGGAAGAGGCCTGGGAACACTCTGAAATCAGCATTTTCGTATACTTTTACAACCTGCAGCTGAAGAAGTTAAGAATATACTTGCTATTTCTCACTGTCTAAGATTCGATTACAAATAATATTCGATTTTACAGCTTGGAAAAACCATTGCTTGAACACGAGATGGCAGCACTTGGACATCTACAGTAACAATGTCATTGTTACTGAGAATTCAGTATCCAGAAGCAGTTAAGATGTATAGTGATTTTCTTGTGCTGTTAAAAGTATTTTATTATGATGTTTTTATATCTACTGACTAGCAGAGATCACTTTTACACAGTACATTCACAAGTTTCATTCATAAATAGGAATTTTTTAATGTATGAAATAAAAGAATTTCCAGAAAATTTCCATAGCTCTTGGTGTTTCTGATTACTAAGTGCTTATGGCAAAACATCATTTTATAATTGATAGTAAATTAACGGTGGTTGGTTTTGTCCTTGTAAGTAAAATCAGAAATTTGTAATGACATGAATCTCAATATTTCAGGATTTCTGATGCATAATACTGTTTAAAATATAAAGTCCTTCATGCTGTATAGTATTGTTAGTAGCCTCATAACTATTGCTGAACTCTTTGCGGAGTAGGTGCCCTGGTTGATGGTAGGATATGAAAAGATGGTCAGTCTATATCCTATTTCTGCTGATTTTGAACTCTAGTAAGCACATAAGCTTTTGTGGTTTGAAGATAGCAAACTGCATTTCAGCTAAACTTCCTTTCTGGGGGTTTGATATGTAATAGCTGACTGTTAGTTTATACCAAAAGTAACTTGAGGAGGCAAAAATCTAAAAATACAATGCTGAGATGGTAGAATATTTTGCTGTGTTGCCACTGCCAATCTGTCTTTAATTCTGTCCACCACAATCCCAACAGATATCCAGTGCTCTGAAATACAAAGACAGCCCATTGTAACCCATGGAAAAGGCAGCTAACTGTGGGAGGGGGGAAAAAACAGCAACGAAACTTCTGCTGAAAAATTAAAGCAATGATCTATGTAGAGTTCTGTATGCCAGCGCAAAATATATTTGGAAGACAGCTAATTCTGTTTTTTAAAGCAAAAGGAAAAATAGAGATTGCTTCTGTCTTCAGTTTAGGTATAGCAAAGACCAGTCAGCACAGTGGCTTTAATAATTTTGCCAAGAGGGTGAGGTAATCTGTGTTCTAGAACAGTACGTGTTTGGTTTGCTGCAGATATGCTGTATGTTCCTTCAGGTAATTTGATTTACATCAGTACAACGTTAAAAATCTGATGAAATGGATTGCTGCTTAAATTCTATAGTACTATGTAGTGATTAATCTGTTACACAAGCCTGTATTTTTATAAGCAGTAAAACATTTTTTTTTAAACTCTTGTATACGTGTGTATATCTCATCTTTTTTTTTTCTTTTATCAGAATCCAGCAGGCTAAAGTACAAATCCTTCCTGAGCGAGTGCTGCCTTCAACAATGTCAGCAGTACAGCTGCAGTCTCTCAGCCGATGCCATATATTTCCTTCTTCGAAACCTACAGCGTGGCAGGACCGAGCTATACATCAATGGTGGCAGAAATATCAAAAGGTTAGAAGCTAGTTGTGGGTAGTTGTTTTTTTTTTTTTTTAATTTTTGATGGTATTTTGAAAATCAATATAAAATTCCATCTGTTCATCTGTAGGGGAGGATGCACAGCTGGGATGTTAGATGCCAACCTCCTGCTTTTGTCGCATATTGTGTGATCTGCTGTCAACAATGGGGTGATAGATGATTTGTATTATGATTCTGTTTGGTTTTAATCATAGTATTACTAGATTAATATTACGTAATAATTCATGTAATATTACAATTCTTATTTTTTTACATCATCAGAACACCTCAGAGAGTGTGCTGGTTGGTAAAGCTTGTAGATGATGAAGTGTTGGTGGGGAAATAAACAGTAAGTTTGTAGGATTTTATTTGTGGGCAGGTCAAAGAAGCATCTTGACTTTTACTGACATTGCTCTGGCAATAAAAATATTGGCGATCAGTGCTGACAGTGCCAGTGCTCTTGCTGTGCACTTGTGTTAATGCCTTGGGTTTGAAAGTAAGGAGGCTTTTGTAACTCTGTTTCTCTGTAACTGTTTTGAGCTAGAAGAGGTTTTAAAGAGCAGAGGTAGTTTGGAGGTGACTCCCAAATTTCAGTGATGAAACAGGCGGCCTGTAGTGTCTTAGTTTAGAATCACAATTCTGTTTGCTAATTTTGCTTTAAAACCTGCGTCAGTTAAAGGATTAACTTCTGTACCTGAAGTTACTTGCTTACAGAAAATGTGGATCTGCTTTTTTAATAAGCATGCAGACTTTATGCTTCTTTAGAGAGCTTCCAGAATTTTATTTACTTGACTCTGATTTAAAAAAACAAAACAAAACAAAACAAACAAATAACAAACCACAGTAGAGGAGAAATAATCATTATCAAGATGTTGGTTTTGCCATTAGGGAATTAGGTTCTACTTTTGCTTCACTGGCACAAATTCTGTCTTTGCTTGTTTACACTGTTTTTGCATCACTGCAGCTGTGAGAGTACTTGGAATCAGGGGGGAATTCACACAAAGATTGTAGGGCAGAATTTTCAAGAGTCCTAAGCAGCTGATGCCAGGCCTGAGCTACAAACTTCTGCATTGCTCAGGGGAATAATAAGGTGTGATTTGTGCTGGAGACAGCTGTGCTGCTTAAAAGGTGCTAAAAGATGCATTTATACAAGTGAATGTGCACTTTTACCAGTGTACAGTGTTTTCCTTTAGGAGTCTGAAATTAAATGTACTGTCAGAAGGATAATTTCGCTGGGATAAATTATGTTCCCATAATAAGCACCACGCTAGCCTAGCGTACTAGCATAGTTACACTAGCAAAAGCCTTTCAAGTGTAAACTTGCCTCATCCTCAGGCACAGTGTGGGCTTTTCAAAGACCAGCTGTCATTAACAGTGGACAAGTGTGCACGGTTAATGGGACAAGAGCTAGCACTGAGGTCAGTAGGAGAGGGTGTGAAACAGGGCAACCTGAGACACTCTTGAAAAAAACTAAAATTGTGGGTAATTAATTGCTTATTTATATATTTATTTATTATTTAACCCACCATTTCAGTCAGTGGCATATAAAAGGAAAGATACCTTGAAGTTTTCTGTGGCGGTAGAGATCTTTGGAACTACCTCCAGAAATTCATGTAGAATCCTAGCAACTCTCCTCATTGTCAGATGCAGTTAAGGTTTGACTTTGTTTTTTTCTTCAATGGTTTTGAACTCTGTACCCCATAAAAACCCCACCAAACAAAAAAAGCCATTAATAACAAAAAGCTATTGATTCTTAGAGTTCTTGAACAAGTTCATCTAGGAGTTAACAAGCCCAGAAACGCTATGTTTCAGGGGGATGGGGTGGGGGCAGAAATCCTCTTCCAAGACTGAATCTTTCAGATGATAGCTGAAATGCAGTGCACCTGCTGTAAGAAGAACATATTTTGTGGACTGAGATGCAGATCCAGAGTAGGGGCTTTGCTCTCCATCACCCTGTTGATGTCAGTAGAACCATGACTGTTTCCAATATGCCAATATGAGTTTTGGTCTTCCTGAATTTTTTCTTCAAAGTACCATTTATTTGCTGTGAATTTTAGTCTCTATTGCCTGATTTTTCTCATTTATAAAATAAGGATAGTTGCCGATCCTCTTTTGGAAAGCAACATGGTTATGTAGTATACTGCTTTTTAGATTATTTTATTAACCTAAACCTGTAAATTTAAGTGTTCTGAAGTCACTGTAGAGGATCAGTAAACTAAGCAAATAACCTTACACTGCTGGAAATTTGGTGGTCAAGGAATGCAGTTATAATACAGGGTTTCTTGTCTACTGGATATGCATAAGCTACGCACAAGCTGAAGATTTCTTAGAGGTGATATTGGTGGCTACTTGTATTTTGTTCCTCTAAATCTGCTCTGTATTGTTGTATAGATATTTTCCTACACAATTCAAGTGAACGTGTTGCTCATGTTCACCATGAAGTATGATACAGTAGCGTGGGCCACTCCTATTGGTAAAATCTTTATTTTGAAGGAATACCCTCAGTAAAAAAATGTCATCATATATCCTTTGGATTTATATATGTCAGCTTAAAATACCTGATATGGCCCATTAATCTCCTTCTTTCATTTTATTTACTTATGCATTGGACTACATTGATACGAATAGTTTAATCACCTGAGAGTGGTTTGCTGTGGTTGCTGAAGTAGCAACGATTGGTGGAGACTAAGGAACAGATGCACTATCTAATAGTACTTCAGTTTTTTGAACTGTCTGCATTTCAGAGAGATGCATAATTTCTTATTATTAAACATTAGAAATACTTTTAATGCTGAGACAGGTTTACAGAAGTCATCTCTCAATGCATTTGAGAAGTGCTTTGGAAACTTCACATTGAATTACTGGTCCTGATGGTGATAATTTGTTCTATCTTTAAATAATCAGGTCTCTCTCATCTGTTTTGTGTGAACAAGAACTGTCCCTAAAATCTGCTAATGTTAAAGAATAAATATTTGTGATTTTGGTTTTAGAGGAAGTTCCACTGTGCCAGTTTGACATCTTGGCCTCCCTGGCTCTACTCTCTATATGATGCTGTAAGTTCACCCTATGTATTTCCAAATAATGTACAATTAGTTTTGTATGTTTTAATATCTAATTACTGGATAATGTAAAAGCTTTAATTTTATTGGCTTCTAAGTTACGTTTTAAAGAAATGTATAGTTTTCAGCTCACTGTTAAAAGAGCAGGAAGGGCTTCCCCCTCTGTGTAGTTGTTCCCTCATGCTGGAGCATGTGTCTGGGGTGGATAACAGAGGTTCAGGTTCCTGCTGCGTTGTCTCAGAGCAAAAACTCGATCCTCTGTCCCACATGCTCCAGGTGAATGGCCTAAACACCAGGGTGCTGGGTAGCCTCAGGTGGGTCTTTCCTGTTGGAGTTGGTTTACTCTTTAAAAAGTACATATTCCTTTATATACATATGTATATTAGTACGTATGGTAATTGGTGTAAGAGAGGCAGAAGTAGGGAGGAGGCTAGCTCTCATCTCATTTGTAGAGTTCTAGAATTTGAACTGTTGTCTCCTTATCTTAAATGAGAGTTACAACCACCTTGGGCTGTTGGTTCATTTTGGCCCACTTCCCATCCGTGTTTTGCTCTTAGTTTAAAATATGTAGATACAAAATGAGTCTGTAATTATTGTAAGTCTTAAAAGCTAATGTCCACTTAGGGAAAATAGCTTACTCTACATTTTGCTTCCTTTTTTTTTTTTTTTCCTAAGAAAACAGAAATACGTATGTATTTAAATTAGGCTTTTCTTCTAACAAAAGGAAACCTTGATGGAAAGAGTCAAGAGGCAGCTACACGAATGGGATGAAAATCTTAAAGATGAATCTCTTCCAACAAACCCAATAGGTATGATGCTGTTGAGCTATGAACTCAAATTTGGGTTTTGGGTGGTTTTTTTTAAATTCCTAAGAAAACAAGGCTTAGGTAGTTACTTTTATTGGTAGTCCATCACTCACTCCCCATTTCCAATAAATTTTGATGGCTAACTTTGACAAAAGGATGATAGAGCTTGTAAAGACATGAACATCCTCCAACTGTGCAAAAACATGTTCAGTAAAAGAAATAGAACTCTAAGTCAGCAAAACATGGAGCACAGTAAGTTTTCAGCTTTTGAATTCTTTTACAGGCTCTGGGGAATGGGATGATTTCCAGCTTAGCAAGGTTTTTGTTAGCTGAATTAAAGAATGACTGTAGTAAAGTCCACTATCTTTTGTGTTTGTGCCTTTTAATACCTGATTGAAGTTGCTGCCTGAGAATTTACTATCATATTAAAACTCTTTTTAAAAACAAAAAAGTCTGTCTTCTTGACTGAATATTTTTTGATCTACTTTTGGTCTTCATTCAAATGTGGAAAAAAGCCTCCAAACCTCCAGAAGGGAGTGTATACAGAGTATGTCTTTTTCCTTCTCACAATGTGACAGTAAGGAATAATTTCTTAGTACTAATGTGAGTAACATAAATTGGTTGTAATTATGAAGGAGGTGTATGTTTGGGGTTTTTTTCTTTAATTTTTCCTTCTGTCATAAAAGCATGTCTTTCTTTTTGCAAAAAAGAGGAAGTGCAAGCATAAAGGTAGCCACTGGTGGTTGGGAAACTCAGCAATTCACTGTCAAAGTGGAAGTCTGTGTCAGAGAATGTTCTCCAAGGGTCTGTTCTGGTTTTAGAATACATTATCTTACCAGTTCAGTCTCCATCACTGGTGGTCTTTAAGTGTGGGTTATACAAATATCTTAGAAGAGGTTGTACGTGTACAAGACCCAGCCTTAGAGCAGAAGGATGTACCGAGATGACCTCTAGAAGTCTATTCTAAACCTAAGTTTTAGCACTCGTACCTCTGAGTAGAAGTAACAGGTTTTATTTCTCTCTCAAATTCTAACAGGCCTGGTACTTTCTCATTTCTAGATTTTTCTTACAGAGTTGCTGCTTGCCTGCCAATTGATGATGCGTTACGTATACAGTTGCTTAAAATAGGTAGTGCTGTTCAGCGACTCCGATGTGAATTAGATATTATGAACAAAGTGAGTATTTTTTTCTTTACATGTCGTTAAATTGTTCTCACAAAAAAAATTAGGAATGACTGTCTTAATCTATAACAAAAAATGTATGAAATCTCAAAATAATACTTCTAGAGAGTGAATTGGGCGTTCTTTTATTTCTTCCTTCCCCTTTAAAAGTTTGCTCCAGAAAGAAAATGCTCTCTCTCACTACTAGACTTTGTTTGGCAGCAAGTAAGAAACATATAATAATATTTGCTTTTGTTAGAAATCTTATTTCAACACCTCACAGCACTTTTTTAGCCAAGAGATGGTGCTAGAAGTCTGATGTTGCTCCTAACCATCTTATGATCATCATAACCCCATATTGACAGTATAATACAGCACAGTCAAGTAGCATAGTGCCATGAAAACTTGTGGATTTTGTAACAAAAGAGAAATGTTTTAGTATTGAGCTATTGAGTATAAATCCAAGTATTGGACTGGAAGGATTTTTGCAAAAGGCATGTATTGACTTGTTAGGCAATAGCTTTTTAAGATGTTCAAAGACTTGTCTTCCCTTCCCTTCTTACCATTGCCATGGCCACGTAATGCTGTAGATGGAGGACATTAAAGTTCTAGTTTTAGATAGTACGTTTTTTACATAATATTGGTTATAGTATATATGATTGTTATTATAACTGATAAAGCAACTAAGTGTCAGTGAACCTCATGTTGAATCCAACTGTTTTAGGAACAGCATGTGCAAAAACACCTCCAACAGGAGTCTAGATTGCTGTGCTCTTTCCAAAGAGGAAACACTGCAAGAGCCATTGGTATACACACGAGTTTTACCTGTAAACTGGTTTGTGTGTGATAGTGGTAGCTGGAATATTTACTATTCAGTTTTTGAATGGAGAGACAAATTAGTATTTTATTAATACATTCATATCAAAAAGAATAGCTATATGCATCCTGATTGACCCTTGATTGAACCTTGCTGGTTCTAAGTTTGCTGGAGATACCAAAGTACTATCTCGAACATTAGTGTAGCATAACCTCACTCAGTTGGATATAGAGGAGTGGAAATTATGCCTGTTTGCCTAAAAAAGTACTACCTGTTTCTGGGGAAAAGAGGACCAGGGTGTCATTTTAATATTGTTCCTCTTCCCAAAGTTCATGCACCAAAAATCTAAAAGGGAATATACAGAGAAAAGAAGACAGAAAACACCTCTTCCAAATTCTGACACAAAAAGTGGACAGCTTTTTGTGTGAGGCTCTGTAATCAGATTAAACTCCAGTTGTCTTTCCTGAGACAGAAACTCTGAAAATATTCTGATATTCAGGTACTATGAAGTACTGTTCATGTTCGGTACATAGTCTATTTTCTGTAAATCCCGAAGAGACAAGAGGACTTAAGTTACCCTTATAAAATATAAGGTAAAGTTGATTTTTAGCCTGTACCAAAAAGGTGTTTTCTTCATCAACATGTGATGCTTTATTCTGTAAATGTGTTCAACTGTTCTATATTAGTGTGAGAATAGTAAGTGCGTGATGGTTTTTTACAGTTTTTTAGCAACGTTTATTTTGGTCAAATGCACTCCTTGTAAGCCAGGGTTCTCTAATGACAAGTGCTCTGGCAACACAGCATGTATTGTGGTTTACTCAAGAAGGATGGACTTAACACGGTTCATTGTTCAGAATGTAATTTACAGTAATATAAGTGATTGTAAGACCTGATCCATTTTCTTTTGTCTTTGATATCAGTGAATGGTTTTGTACTTTTAATAGCTTTTTCTGTTATTAAAAGCAGTTAACTGTTTCGGTGCTTATTTTTAAAGGAATGTACATCACTCACAGGTATTACACTTCTGTGAATTCCCCTTGAGAGTGCTAATTGTAGTAATTAGATAGGTTTGGAAGTGGAGGGATGGAATTAAGTAGCTGTCTAAATTGGATTCTGAGAGGGATATATGAGTTTGATGGTAATCTATGAGTAAGGGTGACTTAAGAGAGTGAGTGATAGTAGGCATTAAAGGTCCCTGGTAGGAGAGAAAGGCCAAGTGAGCTTTAAGAAGCAAAGTGAAGAGAACTGGTGTATGGTAAATAGTATCTGTATAGTACAGCAATTTTCCTCCCTCAGTCTCCAAGATCAGTAGACAGTGTGATGGAAGTGTGGAGCAGAACCTGTATCACCTGCAAGAAAGGAGCTGGAGGAAGTTGAAATGCAGCAACAAGCCCAGAGCATGGGAATGGAGGAAAGGAGAGAGTAAAGACTGACTTAAGCCTGTGTAGTTTCACAGGGGTGGAGTGCAGGAGTCAGAGCTCAGGGACTCAGAAGCACAAGCTGTGATTTACTCCCAAGTTCTGAAAGGAAATGTGCTCACACAGGGACTTGAGCACGTGGAGATCCTAGACACAGCATTTTGTTCCAATTTTGGGTAATTTCATATACATTACCCTTAAAAAGAGGTAGAAGTAATACACCTCCTGAAAATTAATAGTAGTGTTCTACTAAGCTGATTTAAATGCTTATTTTCTGGGCAATGTCAGTGATGAATTGTTTCGTTCTACTTTCTAGAAATTGTAGGAGATGTATTGATCTTTCTCTTAAAAGACTATAACAGATTAATCTATCTTACATATTTTTCGTGACAAAATTAAAACCATTGATCTACAGTATCCTCAAATTTTAGAAAAACTTAGTGGTTGCATTTGTACTCATCTACCTTTTCTGTGTTGTATCTTAGAAGAGCAGAGGCTTTTTTTCTGAATCAGCTTTTAAAGACCTTAGAAGGTTGACTCATTTATTGTCTTCCTGTAGTCAGATCCTCTTCTGTGTGTGGATATTTTTTTTTTGGGGGGGAGGGAAATATATAAAAAATGTTTTGTCTTTTAGATAACAATGTTTACCATAAATAAGTAAAATGCACAGAAAAATCCTTTGATAGAAAGAGAAAACGTAACTGTTGCCCAGATTAACAATTGATACAAAGTCTGTTCTGAGGGAGGGGAAGAGACATTTTTATCCTTTGCCACTGTGCTGACACGTGTCTGGAAATGAATGACATTACCCTCTTTGTTTTTCCTTTCAAGTGTACATCTCTTTGTTGTAAGCAATGCCAAGACACAGAAATAACTACCAAGAATGAAATATTCAGGTGAGTTTATTGCTCTTAATCTGTGGGAGGTTCTTGATCAGAAACACTGGCACAGCAAAACAGATTAAGCTGGGTTGTGTCTTGTAACTATCGTGTTTTCCACAGCTCTAATAAAATTTAAGTAAATATTTCTAGGGGGATTTTCTTTATAAAACAAAACTGGTCCAGTTCTGGGCCCCGCACTTCAAGAAAGATGTTGAGGTGTTGGAGCGAGTCCAGAGGAAGGTGACCAAGCTGGTGAAGGGTCTGGAGGGTCTGACCTACGAGGAATGGCTGAGGGAGCTGGGGGTGTTTAGCCTGGAGAAGAGGAGGCTCAGAGGTGACCTTATTGCAGTCTACAACTACCTGAAGGGAGGTTGTAGTGAAGTGGGAGTCGGCCTCCTCTCCCAGGCAACTAGCGATAGGACAAGAGGACACAGCCTCAAGCTTCGCCAGGGGAGGGTCAGGTTGGACATTAGGAAGCATTTCTTCTCAGCAAGGGTCATTAGCCATTGGAAGGGGCTGCCCAGAGAGGTGGTGGAGTCACCATCTCTGGAGGTGTTTAAGACAAGACTGGACATGGCACTTAGTGCCCTGGTCTAGTTGCCATGGTGGTGTCAAGGCAATGGTTGGACTCGATGATCCCAGAGGGCTCTTCCAACCTCATTGATTCTGTGATTCTGTGGTTACTTGAACTTTTTTTAATAAAAAGTTAGTAAATCCAAACATCACCATGTACCTTGTAACAGAAGTCAGTGTGAAAGGCCATGTTATGTCACCTGGTCCAGCACCTCGCCACTGAAGAATTAGGAACTCTGTCGTGAGTTTTGAAATACAGATTGTTACATACGAAATTCAGGATCTCATGAACTTTATTCAGAAATAATAGGACAAAAAATTCTTTCTCAGCACTTCATCCTGACCTCTATATGTCAACAGCAGATTGCAGTGCACTAATTGGGTGGTATAGATAGGCTCCCAGCATGATGTCATGTAAGGAAATTGCCTATTTATGTCAATTAAGCATTGTGATACCTTTTTTATTATAAGAATATAGGGTTTAATCCTAATAACTGCACTAGACAGTATATTCCCATTATATATTTGACTGATATAATATCTTCCATGTCCAACAATAATAAGACCATAGGTTTTCCAAATAATTGTTGGCAGTCTTATCACTATTTTAATCTCGAATAATAACTAGTATCTGTCCATCAGCCATGAGAATGTGAAGGTTAAAAGATGTCTTGGTTTAACAAAACAAGGCTCCCCACAGTTTTCCTGTATCAGTGTGATAAGAAACTGATGTGGTAATTAAAAGCCATTTCTTATCTTGTAATCAAATGATGGATTCCAGAAACCACAATTCCTGCTGTGTTGATATGATGTACTTTAACAGAAGAATGAAGAGAAGTTAGATAATGAATGAACATTTTTTTACTTACTTTTAAAGTTAGATTTAAGAGTAGCAATATAGATGTTGCTTGTATTGGAAGCAGCAAGTAAAATAAATGATGAGTCTGTTGTGCTGCTTTTTATACTGAGCTGTAGGTTTTTGAGGGAAAGATTAATAACTGCCTTAAATAAGGTAGTTTCCATAGCACCCTGTCAGCTATCTTATATGTAACTTGTCCCCTTTAACAAACAGCTGGGCGAGGTGCATCTGAGCACAAGAATATTTTAATCTTTACTCCCAATAAGATATTTTTAAATACCTGTTCTGAAGTAGGGACTTAAGTAGATAACATGAATAATTTATGTCAGTGAGGAATGCATTGGATTTATACCACTGGACACTTAAATTTCTGAAATTATAAGAAAATTTGACCAATGATATTTTACATTAGTATCTGTTTTCTTTCAATGTTTAATAATATAATTAAAGGTACTTTTTCTTACAGCCTAAAGTGGTTCATTTTCTGTGGAAAATAGTTTTAAGCATGGTTGGCAGTTTTTCCTCTGTTTACATTTGGTTTGTGTTTCTTCCTTGGACTCTGACAAAATTGTTAATTGTCTGTTGTAGTTTATCCTTGTGTGGCCCCATGGCAGCATACGTGAATCCTCACGGGTACATCCATGAAACCCTCACTGTATATAAAGCCTGCAACTTGAATCTCAGTGGGCGGCCATCGACGGAGCACAGCTGGTTTCCTGGGTAATAACAGTTTTAAAACCATTTTATTAGTAAATTACAGAAATTTGGTTGTAATTGTATTCCTGTAAAGGTGGAATAGTAAATATATAATTTTTGAAACACACGCATTCATTTTACTCATGAAAAATGGGGAACTAAATTTAGAGTTTTTCAAAATACAGAATAAAATGGATAATTCAGATAGACTGTTTTCAGAATTTCCCTGGAATTTTTTTAATTTGTGGAAATCTTAAGATTTTAAAACGTAGTCTAGTATCTGAGAGCTATAGACTGATTGTCTGGGAGATTCGTTGTGTACAGTTTTGTGTAAGCCACAAAGCAGCTTTCTTTGATAAATAAAGTGCAAATGGAAAATATATATAAATGTAGTTATTCTACTGAGATACTTTTTACATCTAAAAACTGAATAAATCTACAGCAATTTAAAAATTACTAACACTGTATTAATCTGATTACCTTTGATTATTTATTTATTAGTCTGAAACAGTAGTAAAGTGTCAAGATGTAAAAGTTTGCCTAATAGTGAAGGGTCTTGCGTCAAAATGTCACACCCCCCTCTGGCAGCTTAAAGTTAATTTTTTTGGCTACATAGGCATGTGTCAGGCACTTACTCAAAACTTTGTTAAAAATAGCCAAAATGTCAAACTATATTTGAATTTTAGTTTCACAAAAATATTCTTCATAGCTTCACAAAAGCATTCTTTAAATATATTTTCGCCAAATCACTTTTCTGTGTGGTCCTTTCTGTACCGTGGTGTCAGAAATTATTCTTCTGTGCCTTTGGCTATCGTGCTCTCTTCTAAAGCAGTATAAAGTATTTCGTCTCTGTATTTGTAGCCAGCACAATGTTCTTGACTAATGCACATACACATTTTCTCTTGCATTTTCTCATGTTGATTGTGTTTTTTTCTGCATTATCATGTAGCACTGTGTAATTACTTGGAGGGTGTATCTGTCACAAGACATGCATGCTTTAAGACTCCCTGAAGAAAGCTTGCGGCTTATAATATCTGGAGTTAATTTTTCTCATCCTTACATGTTTTCTCAGCTTTTTTCTTCTATGAGGGTTTTGAAATATTCATGTTCTGCCTTTTAAAGCTGTTAAAGAAAAGCCCCATTGCTCTGGAAAGCGCAATTCCCTGTTAATCTGGGAGCCCTTTTGTTTCTGTTAATAACTTAACTCTGGACAATTTTCCGACTGTTCTTTAAGGCACACAGGATTTCATCACACTGAGACTAGTATTCCCTTTTTCCCTAACGAGTGAGCTGTGTTCCAGTAGTTTTAAGACGTCTTTTCTTTACATGGTAGCACCAACCTTCTGTTTTGTTTTCGGTAGGTACGCCTGGACTGTAGCCCAGTGCAGAATCTGTGGGAACCATATGGGATGGAAGTTCACAGCTACAAAAAAGGATATGTCACCTCAGAAATTCTGGGGGTTGACACGGTCTGCTCTCCTGCCTCGGATTCCAGAAGTGGAGGACGACTCGGGCCACGATAGATCACCGTTACTCTGCCTGTAGTCTAGTACCGTGCTTCGGAGATGAACAGGCGGTAGTCTGGCTCTTAAATGCACCTGCTCAGTTCTGCTTCTGATGCTTAGTTAAACTTAAAAAAAAAAACCACAAGAACTGACACCCACACACAAAAACCAACCAAGCAGGCTCACTACATTTGGGTTTGGTGTGCATCCACATTGCTGTTGTTTCAGACACACTGAGAACTGAAGGTTGAGTCTTTAAAATGACAGCTGAGGAGAGGAGGTGGCATGAGACACCAAGAAATGGATCTGATCCATCTGGACAGACTTGAGACTGAACTTTCTCCTTCCTTATATAATTTCACAAAATGTTTACTGCTGTCAACTTGCAGTGAAAAAAGGTGGGGGGAAACTAAAATTACGAATAAACAGAATATAATTTATGCAATATATGTATGATGGTAAGACACCAGTTAGTTGCTGCGGAGTATTTTCCATAATATACTTAAAAGTGGTTTTGCTGAGGATCCCTGTTTCTAACTATGTGGAATACTTCACATTTTATGCTCGTGCTGTTTCTCAGATAGTCGCTGAGTAACCATTGAAGAGATTACAAGACCGAAGTATCTCCTCTGGCTGGTAACTGTGTTGGTAACGTGCTGTAACTGGCAAAAGCAAGAGCTTCCTGCTCCCTGCAGCTGGAACAGCTGCATTACAGAATGCCTTTTGAAAGGAACCCACGTGAAGTATTCGGTCCTTCCAACTTGTCCAATTTATTTAGTCTATTTGACTTGAGAAGTCTTAAATTTTAAACTATTTATACAAAATATATAGGTCAGTCCCGGAACATAAACTACATTGTCATTTACTGTTGAATGTGTTTATATTTACTTTCCAGAATTATTTCTGTGACGATTAGTTTGCCAGCTACATGTCCAGGGTTCTGTGAAGTACTCGCTCAATACATAACTGTGGAGATTTTTCAGTGGTATTTATTTTGACAAAGGGGAGGCAACATATCTCTAATTTTTTTTTTTCTTTTACACTTCCATATCACAAAGTAAAATTTCACATTCATCACTATACAAAGAGCAAAAGTTTCTAAATAAAACAGAAATAAAAGGCAGTGCTTTTTTTGTTGGTGTCTGAAGTGCAGTCTTATGCTATAGAAATCGGGTGCCAAATTGGGGCAGCTTTTGCCACTGATTTGTTGGGGTTTGTTTTTTTTTTCCCCCTCAGAATGCACTTTGGTGATGGAAACTGAAGATTTCTTCAGCGTGTTTGTATACATACACACTATACACACTTGTTTTTCTTTTGAAGCTTTATCATTCACTCTTTATTTCTTCACAGTAGATCTTGGAGAGCTTGCATTGTTAAATATAACGACACAAAACTATTTAAGATTTAAGCCATCAGCCACTACTTGATTGATCATGCCCCTACATCCAACATATGTAGCAGGGACAGGTTGCTGCAGTGAGGGGCTGAGACAGGCCTCCACGAGCCCAGCAGCTGATTGAAGTGGTGGTGTGGTACCTCTTGGGAGAGCCCGATGTGCAAAGATGCTGGGTGCTGCAAGGCTGGGAGGGGAGTTCATTGTGCTGGGGATGTCGAAACTAATGACTGTGTAACTCAGGTTTAGTCCTACCTCTGTGCTTCTGTGGTAACTTGTTCTCTCCATCGACGTCTTTAATACCGTATTTAATTTTGTGTGAAGTGCTCTGACTTGCCAGTGAACTGTGAAAAGCAATACTTCTCTGAATATAATTCTGAACAAATAGAGGGTGAATGATGGCTCATTTTCTTCAAGAAAACATTCTGCATTTTGATTGTGTTCCTATAATAAGCTTTCAAAAGGCTGAAATGATAAGCACTAGTGTGAGAGATTGTGAAACCTCTGTGCTTGCATAACCACTGACATCAGCCTTCCCCTCACGCCCTGCTCATGCACACACACAGATGTACATGCAACACACATGTGTGGGCACACACATGGCTTAGCTGTAGGCTTGGTTTATTTTTTTCCCTCAAGGATACCTGGTATCTCTTGTTCCCATTACCCTCAGGAGGGCTTGTGGGTGGCAAGAAGTTCTAAGAAGTGCTTTAAAGTACCTTCTGCTGCCCTTCGATTAAAGTATTCGCTGAGGGGGTGGTGAGTGAGGTGTTAAAGTGATTGTTTCCTCAGCTATCACTGAACTCCAGAAGCTCTTCGGGTTTTTGGCTGAGTCTTTTGGATTGCCTCAACTAAACATGGCATTATGTTGGCACTGTTTGAATACAAGATAAGCATATTTTTGGTATTGTGTGTATATAGTCAAATGTAAACTAATATAATCAAGTGAGATAAGTCAGGAGTAAATTTAGCACTAATTTAATTTTATTGTTGATGATGCTGTTCCATCTGCCTAACCTTCTGTGTGATGTTTGCCATTTCGAAGTCCATGACACTCTCCAAGTTGAAAACCAGTGTGATTCAGCTGGTGAAGCCTGCCGTGGTGACGCCGGTGGCTGTGGAGTCGTGGATGGGTCTGTACATTGGTTAATGTTTTCTGCACTGCTTTTCTCCTTTTTTTGGAGAGAAAACTACTAGATCAGGATTGTGGAAAATTACTACTGACAAATATGGGCATCGTATGCTTGTGAGAGCAAAATACAAAGGAAATCACATTTTTATGATAATTTCCTATATTCACTGCACTCCTTGGTTGGCATGTAGCGTCCTGCGTTAATTAATCTGATCGATTGACTTGCTGGCTGGTACCAAAAAGGGTTAATTTTCCTCTTCTCTCCCACCGTCGTGCAGAGATGCAGGAACTGGGCAGTGGTGGGGCTGGTGTCCTGGCTGCCCAGCCACATCGGTGTAGGGCTGATGGAGGGAGGAGGGACAGACAGGCGTCTCGTAGGGACAGACGAGGGACTGCAGCAGGTCTCAGCTGGATGGAGCACACGTAGTGTAGAATGGCTCATTTTCACGCTGTCGTTGCACTAACAGAGACATCACACAATCAGAGCCTGTAATATTGCAAGTTTTTGTATCTTTTAGTTTAGTTTTGATGAATAGGTAGAACCACATAGGACACTCACACACTTGGCCTCAAACATGTTCCACTACCGGTTGTTTTTTTTTTTTACTAATGCTGGTTTTGTATGTGCTGCAACTCATTTGGTTCCTCCTGGTGTTTTCTCACCTTTGTTTAATTGCTGTGTAAACGGTAGCACGTTCTCCGCTTTCACTCCTCCTCTGCCTGTCTTTGGAGACAACTTTTCAGAAAAATCTTGTTGCCTGCAAACATTTGCAAAGAATAAAATTCAATTTGGTTCAAAAACTGATCTTTTGTAGGTTGTCATTCCAGTGAATAATCAAAATGAAACATTAAGTCCTTCAGCTCAGTCTCTTTTCTCTCTCTCATCTGTGCACTTATTGCTTGAAGCCACCTGAGTAATTCTTAACTTCGGTCCCAAATTATTTCTTCCATATTAACTTCCCAAGCTCAAAAGTCCTGATGTTTTTTCCAGCATCCCCTTTATCTCCCACAAAGAGAAATTAGCAGGTAAATACATGAGGGGGTGAGGCAGTGAGAGTGAGGAGATGTTGTGGCTGGAGACACTGAGGAAGAGCAGTGGGAGGGTTTGCAGACAGGCTCAGCCAAAGCACCCCGAGGGTGGGTGGAGGATCTGGGGAGAGCAGAGGGCAGCGGGTGCTGGGCTGAGGCCAGCAGCGAGGGGAGACTGGAGGTACTGGTGGAAAGTGGTTTAAGCTGCATAAACATGTGCCAAAACACAGGCGTTCCCCCAAGCCTGGTATTTTAATTAATTACACACCATCCGAAGCTCCATATTGGGGCCAGTTTAACCAGGAAAGCAGGGAACGTGAGATTTACAGGGTCTAGCCACAGAGGTCACAGTTCCTGCAAGACTGTCCTGGTTCAACCAGAAGAACCAGAAATGCATCCCAGTAACCTGCTTTATTCATCAGTGGTATTAGGACAATGGTCTCTGGACTGGATTATCAATCAGCGAGATACAGGTTTATATTAAGGGAGGGAGGGGGGAGAGAGAGAGACAGATGGACGTGTGTGTGTGTGTGTGTGTGTGTGTGTATATGCTCTATCTATGGCTTCAAAAATTTAAAATATTATAATTATATAAAAAAATTTATACATATTATGTATTACAAACATAAATATAAAAGAATAAAAATAATATATAATAATAAAAATAACAAATAATAACAAAAATACACATAATATACAAATGTATATGTATATTATAAAATTAGTGTGTGTGTGTGTGTGTATATATAGTATACATTATAATAGATTTTTATATGTTATGTATTTATTATAATATATATACTATACTTTATATAGATAAAGTTTAGGAGCCATAGCTTTTTACATATATAAATTTTTATATATTGATGTTATAATATATTATTTACAAATATAAGTGGTTTATATATGAGATTTTTATTGTAATGAGTATTCTATATATTTTAGAGAGAGAGAGAGAGAGAGAGAGATCTCTATAAAGTCTAGGAGCCATAGATTTCTATCTATAACTATATTATTATGTATTATATACTTTTGTTATATATTTTTATTATTACATATTATTTGTCTATTCTAAGTTATAGAATATATCAATTTTAACATATTATTTATTAGAATATATTATTTTTATTTTTTTAATATATATAATAAAAAAGTTTAGGAGCCATAGTTAGGTAGATTTTTATATATATATATACACACACACACATATACACATCTCTCTCTCTCTCTCTCTCTCTCTGGGATGGTGGGGGTGTGTCTGTGTGTGTGTGTGTGTATATGTGCCCGTGTCCCCCCAAGGGCCCGCTGAGCTCCTGCGCCTCCCTCCACCTCATGCACAACTCTCGGGGCACTCATGGTTATTTCCCTCTCCCCTTTGCTCCAGGCCCGAGGTTCATGGGCTCTGCAGGGAGAACCAGCCGTGCCCTTCGCCCTCCAAGCGCAGCCAAGCCAATCCGGCCTTTAATCATTTTTACAGCTCATTACATCTTGAGAGACTGGTAAAAACACTCATTAATCCTCAGCAGCCATCTGTGAGGGGAAGTGGTGTGCGTTATTGCCCATTATTTCATTACTCTTTGCGAAGCGTAGAGCACCGTCCCCGCCAAGGAGGAGAGGGCACACGGGACGCGTTGGGTTTTTATATAAATTTTGGAAGGGCTGTTGTGCTGGGAGCTGGGAACAGCCACCAACCAGCAAAGCCACCTGGGGTTTGCAGATGTGTAACTTTAATTAAAACACCTTGTGACCATCATTTAACTAGTCAAGTAATGCATGGGAGAAGATGACTTGACCATATACCTGTCAAACTGCTTCATCTCTTATCTCCCAACTTGATATTTAAATAGTTTGTACTCTTTTAATAATAAATACTTTTTATAAAGTATTTATTCAAACACATTGTTCTTTCAGAACTCAAGCTAGTATTGCTTGCTTGCAATACACTATTGTTTTGATTCGATGCAGGTTCATTTTTAATAGGGTTTAATTTCTTTGAAATACAGTAAACCAGACAATTGACCAACTGGAAACCTCAAGCATAACTTTGTTTTTCTTTTAAATGAGCTATTGATTTGAGCAAATGTGCTAACTACACTGAACTCAAGGCAGGACCGTTTAATTAAGATGCTCTCAGAATAATCTGTGCTGCTTTTCACAAGCGCTGGAGATTGTAAAGGTTTCAAGCTCGTGTCCTTGAAAAATCCTCCCCCCAAGTGGAGTTTGACCCTGACAACAATTTTGGGTAACATCAAGTGTAGTTGCTCCACAGAAGTCGCCTTAAAGGACGCAGTTTTGTGAAGTGTTCTTTACGAGAGTCTACTATCATACTAAATTTTATCACTTGTCTGCCTCCCAAGCTTTCAGTAGTTCCATAAATTGCACAAGGAGGCTTCAATTTAATTACATAATTAAATCAAAACCACCATCATGTTCTTATGAGATTTGTCTTATTAACAGAGAAAAAAAAGCACTTTTTTTGTTCCCTTGCTGTCCTCCCAAAGTTCCTAAATACCTTCAGAATAATTTAACTGACTTCCTAGGAAAAAAAAAGCATCTGGAAAGTTAACTCTATAAAAGCATAAACTGCTGATTTTTTTTTGTGGCACTGCTCTGGTATTACTGCCATTGAGTGCTGCAAAATGGTATCTGAGGAAAATGAAACCCAAACCTTTTATTAGTTACCATGGTTTTGTAGGAAAACTTAAACCTGCAATAAAATTTATATACTCAAGAGGTGCTGTCAGAGCTATTTGTTTGTTGTTAAAAGCACACCCAAAAAGCCAGGGATGGCAATAGAAATTCATGAAGAGCAGCCAGGAACAGCACTGCTTCAAAACCCCACCAAAACCCATCAAACCCAGCATTTCCTGATGGCCATGAACTCTCCGTTGAACAAACCCACGATAAGTTATCAGGCTCTACATGCAAACAACTCGCTCCTTGTCTATGTTTCCTTCCCCCATCAGCTTTAACTAATAGTCAAACCCCTTTACTGCTCACATTTTCCAAAATGTTACTATGTATTTCTTTATTAATTTTGAAGGGGTGAATTTTTTAGGATTTCCTTTTGAACTGCATTCCAGGTGCATTTTTAACATGGATCTGTTCAGATGGAAGGAATGTAACAATAATTAACACAGAAGCAACACAGGGAAGATCCTGGTGTGAGAGCAGTAGGGATGTCAAGACTTCTTCTCAAAATAATCCTACTGAGTTAAACGATGCCTGCAAAGCAGTGAGGAGTGAACGCCTCTGGGTCTCACTGCTGCACGTTACAGGACAAGATGAGGGTAGAAATACTGAAGGCAAACTGGCATTTCTTGAGTGTTAGTACTCTGAAGGTGACAGAGCTGCAGGACTTGGCTTGGGTTCGCTCTGTTTAGGCACACTCCCACCATCATCTGAATTCTACTGGTATCTCACTGGGAAAGAAAAAGGACAGCACGCAGGAGACAGGGAGCGGACACGGGGGAGGAAAGGCAGGGAACCTGGATCTGCCTCCCCCCTTCCATTATTATCAGGATGTTTCACACACAAAGTTGAAAACGTGCTGTAGAATCCTTTGTGTTTTCTATGGATTTAGTTACCCCGTGATAAACGTGTTACTGAAAAACTACTGAAGAGCCAAGAAGTTCATGAGACTGACTCAGCTAAGTCATCCTTTTAATCTAAAACCAATTCTGGAACTATGGAAAATAAAAATCTTTATAGAAAACAGACTTGTTTTACATGGTAAGATTCAAACTGCTGGAGTGAGTATTTCAATCTGGTATCTGGCTTTAAGTACAAGAAGAGTTAGAGCTCATCATTTCTAGACACTGTCTCACTCTCCTAGGCACAACCCCAGCCCATGATTTTATCCAGAGGATAGAAACACCTTTTTGGGGGGTTGGGTTTTTTTTTTTTATTAAGATGTAGCAAAGTTAGAATGAGAAAAATCTTGGTGTCACCTCTAATGCCCCAGAGTTAAGATAAAGTAGTAAATATTTGTCATAAAAATACAACAAAAAGAGGTAGAGAGTGGGGAATTTGGCAAATAATGTGTTACATTACTACACAATTAAACCTCTCCTTGCAGAAATTACAAATTAGTCACAGGAGAACCGTGCTGTCTGAAGATCTTAAATATGACAAACACTGTATTGGCTGCGAGTACAGTGGCAAAATATTTACTGGTATCTCAGTTACACTCAGAACAGGGCACAAACAGTTCTCTACTATTATTTGATTCTACAACTTCTTCAGGCAACTTAACAGTTCTTCTTTATCCATGTGGTACCCACTCTTCTTCCATTCATCCCTTAACTGCTGCAACGCTGCTCCAATTTCTTTTCCAGAAGACACCCCCATTTTTCTTAAATCATGGCCACTAACAGGAAAAGAAGGAACAGTCCATTGCTGCATTTCTCTTAAAAGATGTTCTTCTCCTTGGTATTTTAGAAGCTCACAGATCCTGGAATTTGTATTAGCTTCCCTAGACTGAAAGAAAAAAAGAAGATTCACTATGGAACAGCAGAAAACAGCTCAAACTGTGCTCAACATTGCGTTATTCCCATGACACCTTGTTAGGCAACATCTGGAGGACGAGCTGGAACTATGAAAGCGAGGATCTCTCCTGCCTCACGAGTTTTAAAACTCAGTCCCAACTTGGAGGCTCTGGGAAAAAAAACTTTTGTGTATTCAGGTGACTGAATATGACATTTTTCAGCCCAACTGAAAGGTAGGCTTTTAAATCCAGACAAAAAATTGCTACAGAACACAGGGTGCTCAGAACTGCTAAAAATATGGTGGGTTGGTTTGTTTTAAATAATTTATTAAAAATTAATTGAAAGCCTCAGTATTTTGGATGGGAAAGAAAAAAGCTTTTGAACCCAAGTAGAAATGTCTGCTATTTATCCTTTTGCAAAACTGAAGTCCACTAAAGGAAAGGAATCTTCTTATACCAAAGTTTCTGCTTTATGTTGCAGAGACATTCCAGGACATCTGCAATAGCTCTTGTTACTTTCTGGTCCCTTCTCCAGGGGAAAACCAAACGAACCAACCTCACCTCAGTTAACTGGAACCAGTATCAATAATGCAGAAGGATATTCTTCCAGTTACTGTGACAATATTACACTGGGAGCAATCCAAATCTGGCTAATATTTTTGTCAGTACATTCTATCTTTCTGATGCAAGTATCATGGTCTTTAAAACCCTGGCAAAAACTTGCCTAAGACCAATAAACAAGCCCGCTGATGAAATGGCTCTTACTTGACTCTTTAATGCCCTTTTCTACCACTGGGCATTGTCATCTCTGCTACTCTCTAACACTGGAGATTCAAAGTTCACTGTGAAGAACACAATAAAGCAATATGAAAGACACCTACATCCATTATGAAGTCCTGGTATGGCCTAAGTGGTTCTGGACCCGTAGCTTTGGTTAACTCTTGCCGGTGCTTCACTAAAAAAAGGCCAAGGTTTTTTTCTTCTTTCGAGATTTTCAGCCTCAGATCAAGGTTTGTGACATCATCCTTCACCCTGAACAATGATGTCAGAACAGTCATTGGTTTGGGACACAGATTTTGAATGTTTTTAGTGACTCTGTCAAATTCCTCTAAGCTTCCATCAAGTGGCAGTCCTAAACGGATACACACAAAAAAGTGCAAGAAAGGGTGTTAGTAAGAAATGTGGCTGTTAACATAGGAAAAATAAAAAAAAAAATCTAATTTCTTTCTGGATAAAAGGTTTTCTCTCACTTTGCCATGCTGCAGTTCTGTTTGTGTATGATACAGGAGTAGAAAATCAATCTTCATTTCACTTTACCTATGTATTGGGCAATATCCAGCTCATACATAAGTCGAACCAAATGATTTACATGGTTTCCAAGAAGAATTTTTTTCAGTTCCACCCAAATCCTTTCTCCTGATATTCCAGCCAAACCTTTGGCATTTTCTTTAATTGCTTGCAGTGTACTAGGTTCATGATCATCAGGTTTTTCTGCGATTCTTCCATAAAACCTGCCCAAAGAAAACTTCTGTATGTTAGATGGAAAAGACTATTCCATTTATTACTGCTATTCAGAGAATCAATGTCATGAGAGTGTTAAATATTCTCATTTATAATACTAGAGGAAACTTAACAATATGATGATTACAACTCTTTTGACATCACTGATCTCTTTTTGCATGTTTCTGAAACTTTCTACAATGCTCACTTCACTTCTTTGTCTAGGAAAGGCAAAACGTAGTACCTGAAATATCTTAGGATTCGTAAATAATCTTCTTGTATTCGCTCACTTGCCTTTCCTACAAATCTAATTTTCTTGTTTTTCAAGTCTTCATATCCATTAAAAAAATCATAGAGCATCCCATCCAAACCTAGAAAAAGAAGGAAAAAAAATAGAAAAATATGAATTTACAAACATGGTTGGCTCAATGTAACACTCTCATTTGAAAATACATAAGTTCTGCAATTTGACCTGGTTTGTCAGATCATCTCACACATTTATACAGACCTTTCAGCTGACAGCAGTACAAACAAAACTGAAACAGACTGAGGGAATTTACTGGCTTAATTGAAAAAGCAGTGTTTCATCTAAATATTTATTATTGAAAAAATTTACCTAAAAACATGGAATTGACAGTCAGATCCCTCCTCTCAGCATCCTTTTCCCAGTCAGTGGTGAATTCAACCTCTGCATGTCGTCCATCGGTGACAACATCTATTCTAAGAGTAGTAATTTCAAAATTCTGTTCATGGAGCTGAAAATCCCACAGACATTGTTACTTCAACACAACCATGAATACAAATGTAACAGCTGTATATTTTCAGTCTCATGTTTGTATACAGTTAGTGCTCAAGCTGGATACATGCAAACCAACATGTACCATGTTTTCATACAGAGCAATCAAGAAATACAAACACCTGAAAATAATCCTTGCATTATTCATTTTCTAGACACCCTGCAGAAATCTTCCCACAGAAGATTGAAAAAGAGGCAGAGGGATGAGCAAGGTAGAGGAAACAAGACTTGGGAAAAAGGAGCAGGAAACACTAGGATCAACCTCCCCACACTATCTGAACATGTGGGCAGCCTATGTTATCTTTTCTAGTGATGACACAGCAGCATGAACATTTAAAAAATGGTAATTAATTGAATTCTACAAACAAAAAGTAATCAAAAAGTCACTCCATACTTTACAGCAGGCTCTCATTTAAACTCTTGGTGTGATACTTTAACAAAGAAGGAGCATGCTACCAGTTTTCTGTTGGACATGCTGCACGTTCACAGATACAGTTAGAAAAGATCCAAGCCAAATCATACACCAACCCTGGCAGTAATGGTTCCATGTTTTTCTCCTTTGTTATTGATCAGACGAACACCAGCAGATGTGAACATTTCCTTCATCTCTGCTGGCGTAGCTGTAGTGGCAAAATCTACGTCTTGTGGTGTCATTCCACTTAGCAAATCCCTGACAGCACCTCCTGCTATTCTCAGCTCATAGTTCTTCTTCTCAAACAGCTCTGGGAAGGAAAGGAAAATCATAAAGCACTCTTTAAAATAAAAACCATAGCACACTGTCGGCCATAACCTACCTTTTCACAAATTAAAGTCACAGACATGGGAATACATACTCAAATATATGCAGTAAGCAGCATGTATGCATGTCACAGCTTCATGCAAAACGCACAAATTCAGTATGCAGCTGAGCACCCACATGTATTTTCCCAGTCATTTCTGATGATCTAAATATTAACAGGTTGCTAATTGAACCTGAGGGACTCTGGGCTGTGGAACATTTTTAGCAGTTAAGAGCCGACAAGGGAAAAGTGCTCAGTTTACTTATGGCAGAGCACAGGGAACTGTGAATCCAACTTTCATAGAATCATAAACTGGTTTGGGTTGGAAGGGACCATAAAGATCATCTGTCCCACGGGCAGGGACACCTTCCACCAGACCAGGTGGCTCCAAGCCCCATCCAACCTGGCCTTGAACACTGCCAGGGAGGGGGCAGCCACAGCTTCTCTGGGCAGCCTGGGCCAGGGTCTCACTGCCCTCACAGGAAAGAATTTCTTCCTAATATCTAATCTAAATCTCCCCTCTTTCAGTTTAAAACCACCCCCCCTTGTCCTATCACTCCATGCCCTTGTAAAAACTCCCTCTCCAGCTTTCCTGTAGCCCCTTCAGGCACTGGAAGGTGCTAGAAGGTCTCCCCGGAGCCTTCTCCAGGCTGAACAGCCCCAGCTCTCTCAGCCTGTCTCCATAGCAGAGGTGTTCCAGCCCTCTGAGCATCTCCGTGGCCTCCTCTGGACTCGCTCCAACAGCTCCATGTCCTTCTTGTGTTAGGGGCCCCAGAGCTGGACGCATAACAATGGCAGACTGCCATTTTCTTCAAAACTGCCCTTCTTCAGGAACAACACCCCACGGCAGCTGATGGAAACCGAGCTCCGCCACGTTGAGTCATTTCAAAGTTACAGCGACTGGAGCTGAAGAGCAGCACACCCCTCCCACAGCACAGCAGCTACCCAGGCCGCCCTTCACCACCGGCCCACAAAAGCCCCCGTCCCTTTCCCTGGTACCGCCGCAGTGACGGGACGCGAGGTGCAGAGCCTGCACTCTCCTCCTTGGCTCTCCAGGCCGGCGTTTCGGTCCTCCTCAAGCCACAACAAGCGGGGACACTGTGGGGGCCCAGAGCCAGACCCAGACCCCCCCCTGCCCCATGCCAGGCCGCACTCACCCGCCACACTGCGTAACCCCGGCGTGAAGAGCGCTTGGAACTGAGGCGACTGCAGCTTCATGGCGCCCGCCCCTCGGTGCCGCAGCCGGAGCGGCGGCAACAGCCGCAACCCGGCCCTGCAGTGCACAAGCAACACTCCAACCCGCATCTGAGGAGGAACAACCACGCGGCGCCCTCCCCCCTTCCCCCGCCGCACCCCGGCGGCTAGGCCCGAGGAGCCGGGATCTGCCGTACGGCCTCGCCCCGGCGCCGAGCGATGAGCTCAGCTGCTCGACACCGCCCGGGCCCTCCCCTTCCTCCTGATTTGTAGGAGTGGAGCTTGAAGGAGGAGCTCACCCAAATACGGGTTAACTGGGAGTGTGGTTCCCTCGGAAGCCTGAATGAATCTTTGTCTCAGCAAAAAGAGCGCTACAGGTTTCTTGGTAACTGGGCAGAAACGCTACACGGCTCTATCCAGCCTTTTAAGCACCTAACAAATCAGCACCTCCCTGCAGAAAGGAAAATGCCTGCAAGCACAAAAGGTTTTTGGGGATGACCTGTTCCAAAACAAAACATCTCAGATCTACAATAAAGTAGTAACGCCTGTGTAAGAACATAACCTTTTCTTGCTCTTTTTATAGTGACTACTGTTTCTTATTAAATTCCTGCTTCACCTTTAGAAATTATCTCTTTTCTGCAGAAACATTTCACTGTACATGTCAGTGCTCTGCCCAGTAATTACCTGTTTATTCAGAGACATAGGGGCTGGACAGACCTTAGGAAGTCACCTAACTGATCTCTGTGCCTGATGGCAGGATTTGATTACGACTGTCATTCCTGGCTGATGTTTGTCTGTAGATGCCCCGTGACAGAGTTGCTTTCAGTCCTCAGGCACCCACTCCACTGCCTCCCATCCCCAGCACTGAAAGTTTTCCCTGATGTCTAACCTGAATTTCACTTGTCGTTACCTTCTAGTCCCAGCCCGATGGATTTGGAGAGCATGTGAAAGCCCTAATGTGTTACATTTCTGCACAAGTCTTCTCTTAACTTCTTTCCTCACTGCTACTTTTTAGGCTCAGGTTGCATCCTTTGCAGTGTACTGGCTCCTCTTCATCTGCTCTGTGGCTTTCTTAAGCGCAGTAGCTGAGCTGGACACAGTCCACGTGAGTGGAGGCTTTATCAGTGCTGTGCAGAGAGGAAGGATTACTTCATGTGTGTTGCAGAGGACACTCGCTTTTGGCTGACCCGGGGTGCCTTTTTCACAAGTGCATGACATTGTTTATTCCTCTTCAGTCTGTGACCCTCCAAAACCCCAGATCCTTTTCTGCAGAACAGATGCCTAATCAGTTGATGTTTGATTATTTATAGGTAGAAATGTACAGTTGATAATGCCTAAATGCAGTTGAGAGCCTGTCCATATTGAACTGCACCCAATTTCCACCAATTTGTCAAGAACTTCCTTAATTCTAGGCTTAGCCTCCAAAGCACTCACCTCTCCCAGCTTGCGTCACCTGCACATTTAATAGGATTCTTTGTACCTGCAGTCTAGGTTGTTAATGAGCGTAAGTCATTAGGCACCTTCTCATCCTTCCTATAACTTCATTACATATAGCCCCACATAGGGTCTTCTCTAGGCCCCTGGGTTGTTTTCTGCTGCTTGTCCTGCTTTTGGGCCTGTGTTATCCAACCCCATGGCTCATAGCTCAAAGCTCTCAGCACGAGGTTAGGAAGCTGGTCTTGCTCTGGTGCAGGTAACTTCTCAAAGTACCACTGATGTCCACATGGCTGTACGGCAGCAGCATTGGACAAGGTGGTGTAAGCCATTGGGGAAAACCTGCACAGTTCTCCAGCAACGCTTAGATTTGATTTTCTAGGGGAAGAACAACTTGGGATATCAGCAGTGCTCCATAGGTAGCTATAGGTTATTTCTTTGCAGTCAGTCATTAAACATTCCTGCTCTTGTAAAGTTATTAGAGAATTTTCAGACTATGGTATGTAATTTGCCCTCAATAAATAAAGTAAAACTATTTCTGGGCTAAACTGTGTGCTTGTATGGAGCCTTCCATCCTGTGGTTAAATCTGTAGTTCCCTTTTTCAATGCATGCTTGTCTAACTTATCATCTGCCATCGTTTCTGATGTACCTATCACATTTGTACTTGAAAGAGAGCAGTTATAAAAGAAACCCACAGGGACATGACCCAGAGGACGTGTGAACAAACGGAGCAGAATCTTCACAGAACTTGTGAGACTCCGCAGGTAACCTCCTGGGATAGCTGTTGCAATTTGGTTTTGTCTTGTTGTGCTTTGTTTGAGGACTGCAAAGGTCCTGCTTTTCAAAGTCAGCTTTGCCTTACGCTGAGAAATGCATCTGGAATCTGCTTCTGACCAGTTGCCTGGGAGATAGTGGGACATGTCAGCTACAAGTAAGAAAATAATTACCTTTTAGAGGCTGTTTTCTATGGTTTGGATTTGTACTGTCCTTTAAGGAGTATTTCTAGTTTGAATCTTTACTTGAATACACTTATTTTGATTCTTTTTTCAGTAATTTCTCACATGAAATTCACAGGGTATCACAGACTGCAAGGTGTTCTTACAGGTCTTACACAGCTATGGAAATATCTCTTCCAAAAGCTGTCTTTTCAATCCTAGTCTGATAGCAAGAAAAAGAAAAATAGCATTTTTGAAAACAAGGCAGGAAAAGATAAACTGAAAAGAAAAACATGTAAGATAATTGAAAACTAATCTGCATTACAGTAACATTTTATATCCAGTTACAAATCAGTAAACTGCTGCTTAGAAAATGTTAGATCTGTGTCTAATACGTGCATGCTTTTAGACAGCAAAAGTACTTTTGAAAAGTTGATCTTTAGGATCTTTTCAAAAGTACAGGGAAAAGGATGTGCCCAGGAAGAATCAGAATTGGTATTTTTTGAGGACAAAGTAAAAAAATCTATAAGTAGCCAAACCCACTTTAAGTAAACCCAAGAGAGAGCCAGCTTTATCAGTTGTGTTAAGTGCCAGAGCAGTCCTGAAACCAATGTACTGATGTTGCTCAAGTTAGTAGATGTGAATCCTAAGCAGTTGTAAAACATGAGGCTTTTTAAAGATTTTTTTTTTTTTAAATAATGTATTGAAGTGATTGCTTTTTTTAAAAAAAAAAGTGAGTTTTCTTAGCAGTGGAACTAATGAAGCTTCTTTCCCAAAGTCTCGTAGTTGTACCTGATGTCTTATCTGAGTAAGGCTTTGGCTGCAGCTGGGGAAGCACAACCTGTCCCTCCGTCTCTCTCCTATGCAAGTGGAATGCCCGTTGGTGGGTTCTTGTGTCTGTCTCACCAAGGTACCTGGTTCACATGACAAGAGCTTCATCTACTGGAAACTGGTACTTAGCTGCTGGTTTTGGTTGCAGGTGGTCGGTGGGAGAGCTGCAGTGAACGTGGTGGGTTATGTTAATAGACAGGTAGGAATGCAGCTGCGCACGCATGCATAAAAGCACATGCACGCACATCTGCACGGTTCAGAGCTGCACTCTTGCCAGAGTTGTACTGGGGTTATTGCTAGCATGGAAATGAGAAGCTACTTTTTATTTTCGGGGACTTGAAGCTGATAAATTTTTACCTTTAAATAGAGGAAAAATGTTATTAGTGTATTTAATAGTCTCATCAGGTAAATGAGCTACATGATGTTTTTTTGAAGCAGGAAAGAAAGCCTGATGCCAGTAATTTGTACAAAAGCATATTGGAAATGTGTGTCATGTTCCAGCAGTTTTTTAAATTAGTTTTTATCAGATAAAGCAGTATAGGTGTGGCAGAGGTGGTCAGAGATCAGGTGCCATTGTAAACTTGTGTTCAGTCCACATAATGCCCTCCAGAGTAACATCATCTTCTGAAGCAGAGGCCTGTATGGTATTCACGTGAGAAAATCCAGAACAACAGACTTTTCATGAGTGGTAATGCAAAAAGAAATAGTTTTGGAGGCATTGGGTAGCCATAAATATACGGTGTGAATAACAATTACCTGATCGTTTGTGATTCACGTACATTTTGGAAGGAGAAAAATGTCTGGCCAAAATGTCTTCAAATAACCCAACGTATGTAAAAGCAAACCCTGACACCTCAGGAATAATCCATTAGCAAAACCCAGAGGTTCAATTAGCCTCATGCACATTTTGGATAGCAGAATAGCAGATAGATACAAAATATGAATATAGATAATGAGTAGACTTGGACATTAAGAAACACACTGCATTGTAGATTATGTGTCAATTTAATGAACTCAGCATTCACACACCATTTTGAAAAATAGTTACTGTACAGCAGAAGTACTCCAGCTGTGATCAGTTGGAGTGCTTCCAGTCCCTGGGTTATTTATTGGAGGTTCAGGGAGAACTGATGGGTTAAAGATGCTTTCTCTTCTCATTACCATCTGAAAATATTATGTTTTCCATACAAGCAATTGCTGTAGTGCCCCAGGGAAGTAGTGTGATTGGGCTGGGAGGGCGTATTTCTCTTCAGTAAGAACATTTTAGAAAGCTACTGTTCTGTATTTCCATGTTGTTTATATTAGGTTATACATGAATGATTACACACAGATTTTTTTTTCCTCACAGTACTTCATGAAACAATCTATAGGAAGCATAAGAACATGCTGGTTTTAAGCATTAAAAATAGTCGTTCATTTAAATTAGAAACAAACAAAATAGTTTCTCTTACAGCCAATAATTAACACTGGAGAATTAGCCTTGAGGTGAGACTGCGTCTTTATCGAGCTTTACTTAAATAGAAACTGGAAAGTAAATTCCAGTACGTAGACATTTTATATATATATAGTGGCAGCTAAAAATACAGTTATTTCTGTTATTGTAGTAAGTGGGACTCTTCTGAAAGCCAATATACCTGAACCCAACTCCCTTCTCTCCGTGGAGAGACGTTGTAAGTCCGTGACTGCTCCTCTGAACATCTGCACATGACAGTGTTTGAAACCAGTAGCTTTTCCAAGGGGGGATGGCAAAAGCAAAGGAAGCAAAATGGTATGTGGTTAGTGGTACTTACATTAAATTTAGCTATGACAGGATGCATTTTCCTGCAAGGGAAGGAGAGGAGTTTAATTCCTTTGATCATGTGGATAACGCTTTGTGGTTTGTGTGCTTAACACTTGGGATTGTGTTCATTTTTAGCTATCAGGCTCTGTAAAATGGTGCCAAGGCTCATATGTTGATACGTGGCCTTTCTTATTTACCATCTAAAGATTATGGCCAGCGTGGTGAGTGTTTTCCTGATCCTCCTTTGGACAATGAACTTGGTTCAGCCAAATGTACCTCAAGCTGCAGGAGGTAAGCCATCTCCCTTCTACCAGTGTGTAGCTTTAGCACCCATGGGTGATCGAGGCCCCTCTACATGTTGGTCAAATGCGCTATTCTACACAGGAATGGAACAGCCCGTGGCATGCCCTGAGTACAGGACCACAGATGACCACGCTGCTTGGGACAGTTGTACCCTGGCTCAGTTAGATTGCTCCCAGCCACTGCCTGAGGACTGTTTTTCTTTGAGAGAGAAGAACCATGAGGCATGTAGACACAAGTTGTGCCATGCCACTTAATGGTGACATTTTTGTGGGCATCTCAGCGAGGCACATTTTAAGGGAAGCAGTTCAGGGTGGTTTGTGTCGGGGTTTTCTGATCCTTCATGAGGCAGTTTTCCTAATGCAAGGTGCATGCTTGAAAATTGAACTAGTGGGCATCAAAGGTTGAAATCATGGGAGAAGAGAAGTGGGGAGTGATGTCCCTCAGCTGCCTTGGAGATGGCAGTTAAGGGAGGGCAGGCTCTGAAGAACTCTAGAAATGGAGGGGAGTGGATTGATTACTTCATTGCCTTGCTATTTATATGCTAACGTTTTCCCCCAGCATGAGATCTTCTTCATTTCCATATGAGCTCCAGAAATCCCTCTTGCCCTGTCATTTTAAATTATCATTCCCATCCTCCTATGTTTTCTTCCATTTGTGCTTAATTCCTCTGTTCATCATTTTGTTTCTTCTCTCACATACAAATTCTTGTGGCTGTCAGCCTCCTCTTAGAAAGCCCCCACGTTATGCTCTTCTGCAAGCTTATGTGGGTGAGAACTGTTCATGTGGCTGCTCACTTGATCAGCCCCGTTTCAGTACAGATGCCCAGTGTCTACCTGGCTATGACAATCAAGTTGAAAAAATTGAACCTAATTAACACACCAAATATAATATATCATTGTGATTTTCAAGTTGAAACTGTTGTAAAAATTCATTTTTTAAACTAAGTTTTAAGTAAACTCTTATTTGATGAAGCTTTGGTTGTTATTTAAAGATATTTTTCAAATATTAGAAACATTTTATAAGAAGCTGTTGAGAGAATATAATACTGAAATGAAATTATTTGCTTGGACTGCTCATTGCTTGCAAACAGCTGTTGCTCTAAACAATTCACTGGATTACTGAATGAATATTTTTGTTTTCTCCCTTACAGTTCAGGTTTTCCCACCTGTTAACTTCACCCTTACAGTCTCTGCATTAGCACAAGTACTTTTACACTGGAAACCAAACCCCAATCAAGAACGAAAAAACTACACTATTAGATATGATGTGGAAATCCTAAGCCCTGTGCCTGAAGAGGTAAGATAAAAAAATAAGCCCAGTATCCTGAGAAGGTTAAATTCCTGGTGAGTTAAACATATTGCACCAGTCCAGGGTGCAGTAGGCATGATATGTCTCTTGAACAATTGGCATATTGAATCACTTATTCTCTTATATCATAAACAAATACTTTGTGCACTGGAGAGATTCCCTTTCAGCTATGCTAATGGGTACAGCTCTGCTGGGACAAGGGTTAGCCTGGGAACTGGCAGTCTCTGCAGCCATCATCTTAGGGGGAAGCTGGATACTGGTTTTAAGTGATACTGCTCCCCGTTCAAGTCAGCTCACTTAATTCACATTGATGCCAGGGTATCATTAAAATGTCAGACCATGCTTCATCACGGCTGTATGCTTATAGACAAATTTTTGGTAAGATAAGGGTGCTGCTGTCTTAAATGAGAAACCTCACACACTTCTTGTGTGGATTATTTGTACTCTAGCTTTATACACTTCATACAACCAGCTAAGCTAGCTGGCTGGTTTGCCTCTTTGCAGAGACTGAATCAGTCTTTGCAGATCCCTCAATTCAGCTTCCATCACGTGTGATGCTTATTTGTTTTTTTTATTTTTATTTCAAGTATGATACAAAGAAGACTTACAGCATCCGAACAGTTGCACTTCACAACGGTTTCTCCGCACGTGTTCGGACGTTACTTCTCCATAATGACCTTCAAATGAGAAGTGACTGGGTGAAGGAAAAACTCCTGCCTCCACCAGGTAAGAAGAAATGCAAGGGAGGTCTGAATTTTGTGTCTGCCCTAGTCTGTGGACTAGACATCAAAAGTGACAGGTTTAATACTTAAAAAATACTGCTACACTGATCTTACAAAATGATTTAGTCCAGGCCTTCCTCTAACTGCTGTGGAGCCTGGAGTACAATCTGGAGGTGCACAACACGGATAACCCATATATAATTTTCTAAAAATTCCTTGCTAAGGCTAAGATAACCTACCTTCATACACTCTAGGATATTAAAATATCATCTTGCCTTGAACTGGAAAGTGTACATGAAATATGTAATGGTGTTGTGAGGTACAGCTTTGCTTATGCTGTTTGGGAATCTTCGACCTGTGTGGTAAGGAAGAGAATTTACAATAGTCATAGATATAATGGACCAAAGACTGTAATTAGAATGTTTAGCAACATGAATTTCTTACGACTTTTGTAATAAGATTTTTCTCTCTGCTCTATAATTTCTTGACACTCCAGGTGCTCCAGAGACATCTGTCACTAATTTGTCCTGTGTTACTCGCATCACCATTTCTAGTACTGTTTCTCTCCATTGCACTTGGCTTCCTGGCCAAGGGGCACCAGAAGATACCAAGTACTTTCTATTTTACAGGTTGGTGTTTTCTCCCATTTTAGTCAGCAATGAATTTCTTTAAGAGCACCATGTCTCACAAGTATTTTAATTTAGGTATGAGATACACACTGAAGAATGTCAGGATTATATCAAAGACAGGTGGAACAGGAATACTGAGTGCAGATTTTCAGTGACTCATATTGATCCTGAAGAGGTTGACAAGCACATTGTAATACAAATTAATGGGTCTAGCAAATATGCTGCAATCAAACCTTTCCAGCAGCTGTTTAACCAAAATGCCATTGGTGAGTAGAAATTTTTTATTTTTAACTTAAAAATGTCCAGCAGGATTGTCAAAAGATTTGTGAGAGAATATTACTGGATTGAATGGTTCTTGATGCAGGTGAAAGTATGTGCTGGTTTTGCATAGACATCTTGATGAAATTGGAAGAGATTATGAGACAAATAGATGGTTTTAACTGACTTTGATTTTAATATTACAGAATGACAAAAAAAAAGCTAGAAAATACAATTAGTTATTCTGTTTGTCAGCCAAAGCATTATTTCCAATATTCATTTGCAATTGATTTAGTCAATATACCTTCAAGTACAGATTTTACTACCTTTTATTTTACAGCCTGTCTTTAAAAGGAACAAGACACATGATGTTCAAGATAACCACGTCCTTTTAAAGAAAGGCATTAGACTGTTTAATAAAAGGGAGTATCAGCCATGACTGCCTATCATCTTTCATCCACACAAATAATTTGTTTTCCTTCATTAGTTCTACACCTTTCACTTTTTTGCAAACAGATAACATTTTCCTTTTCCATGGCTTCACTAAGATAAAACAGTTGACATACTTTCTTCTTAGAAATCATCCCTATAATAGCTGCTGATCCATTCCTTTGAATTTGTTCTAGTGTTCAGTAACTTCCCTGGTTACATCAGTTTTTTTCCTGAAAAGAAGTTTTTCTAACTGTTCTATCATTTAATTTCATGTTTTTGTGAAAATTTAATAAATATTCCTCCCCCCCCCGTAATATAGTTTTCCAGAACTTTTAAGTGGATTTTTAAAACTGTTTTCCCTTAACTATTTTCTCCAATATAGTTATTCCTCCTAAATCCTTATCTTTTCTGTCCAAAATGTGAAATAAATTCAAGGATTATAGGTCCTACTTGGAAATACTCTCGGGTTATAAAGTGCTCCGATTGTTAGTATTTAAACTTTGCTCTATAAATAACTTACCAGTACAGTTTTCTTTTTGTAGAGAAAGTGAATGTTCCCAGAAATGTCACTGTATTCTTAGAGCAAAATGATCTCCTGGCCACATGGGAGAAGCCAATTTCTCCTTTCCCTAAAGAATGTTTTGAATATGAATTTCACCTCTTCAACCTGAAGTCAGGTAACAAGCAGGTAATTGCTCCTCTGGTGCCCAAGTGTTACATAGCGTTCCTGTCTCTGAGCTGACTGTCCTATATAGCTAGAATTTGCCTTTATGCAACCTGGTGAAAAAGTCTTAATATTCACAGATATGTTACAAATTTTAAAGCATTTAAAATAAAACCTGCTATTTTGAAACTATGGACTGCTGGTGAAACTTGTGTCTCCTGTATGACTAGGGTTCAGCAAAGCCAAAGTCTTATCAGTTTTCATATTTTTCCTCTTTTTCTGGATGTCATTTATATCTGCAACAAACTATCCCCAAGAGACCTATGAAAGCAGAAGGGCAAAAATTTGAGTTATTCAGTTTTATGCATCTGGGTTCAGAACAGCAGGAGGATGGACAATTCTGAAAATCCAGCATTAAGTGTGTTAAGGAAGAATGCAAAAATGAGGTGTCTTTCAAGAATTTGCCCTAAAATACTGGTGTATTATGAGAGAAAATACACCTATAAAAATAGAGATCTTACTTCTAAAGCAAGACCAGATGCTCGTTGTTAATCTAGTAAAGTTTTAAAAAAATAAAAATATAAACATGATCAAAGTTTGTTTTCTGAATTGTTTAATCTTAAGTAATTGTTTAGGCTTAAGTACAATATTGTTTTCCTAACAGATACTGAAAATATCCTCAAACGACTTCAGATTACGGATTGATGTTACCAGCAGGTATTCCATACAAATAAGAGCTAATCATCACATCTGTTGTACGAGAGGATTTTGGAGTGACTGGAGTGAAGTTATTTATGTTGGTAAGAATGACATGCTTCTGTCTTGTAGTGAATATTATTAGAATGCTGGAAAGCAAATGCTGCCTAATCATGAGCATGCATAACACCAAGGAATTTTATCAGAAGCTAGGAAAATAGGTATTTCAAGAAAGAAACTGATTTGTTAATGCCAAAGGGAGTTAAATCTGTGTTCCATTAAAAATGAAAAAAAAAAAATCTCCCAAGCAAAGGTTTGGACATACGGAGGGTTTTTTTAGACAGTGTTTTGTTTTTACATGCTTACGTTTTCAGAGACTGCTTTAAACTAGCTTAAGTCCTAAGTTCTAGGTAAGGCCTTTCAGTTACATTACTACTTCAGTTTTCACACGTGTTTCCCTGGCATGCATTGTGATGTTCATGCTGGAAGTTAACATGAGTGATCATGTCAACTATTACTTTACTGGAGCTATCTGAACTCTTAAATGTTGGGGCTGGGGGAAAGAGCATGGTTTTAGCATCTTCGGAACATGATAATTTGCCCCACTTTGTTCTGTGTTTCCTGCTTGCTGAACATGTTTTTCTGGAAATAACAGTTTCCTTATCATGGCACGTTATCAACTGTTTTTTCTTAGACATCCTCCTTTGCTCTTATCTTTTGAGTTTCTTAACTTCCTGGTTTTCATTTAAAAAAAAAAAGTCCCTTACACTCTCCTGTTTACTATACTTTTCCCTCTTATGTCTATTTGCTAGTGATTGCAAATTTGCTGGTGTTTTGCCTCCTTACTCTAACACATCTCCTTGACCTTCTCACCTGGCTCCATGGCACTAGCAAGCCCTTGGGAAGAGAGGCTCAGCAACCCGACCACTCACTCAGGGCTGGGGGGAGAGCTGACCAAACATCCATTAATTAAGAAAACTGGGCCTGTTTATTAGCCTCATGCACCTATCTGGGAAATATTCAGATGAGACCAACTTTAAGACCAGCAGATTGCCTGATCATGCCTTTTTTGGGGCCATTGCCAACTGACATAAGGTGGAAGAGACTTAGGACCCTGCCATTTTTTGTTTGGAAAACGAAGATACTTCCCAGCCTTCACGTTGGAAAGATTAAAATTGGTTTATGGGACTTAACCACTTTCCACAGTTTGCTGCCCCAGTCACTCTCAAGACTTACACGAGGCATAGCTCGGCTGCATCGACAGTTACATCCCACATCTTATTTTCTTGAAAGAAAAGCAGTAACCCTGAAGACAAACCATCCTAAGCTGTTTGTAATTGCAAGGTTGACTGTGTGCCCCCGTTGGGGTGGTACGGAGGTTTGATGTCTCTTTTACAGGCAAGTTTATGAAGCCAGAGAAATCCAGTTCCTGGCTAAAAAGAATTAACAGAAATGAAGAATGGGTTGATAGAAAGTCAGTTTCATGGAAATTGTTCTTGAAGCTCCGTGTCTCGTTTCTAATTCTAGATACCAAGTCTTCATTGTTTGCATGTCAACTTGTGATCTGAACACAATCACATAGAACAGTTGATGAAACCTTTTGTAAGAGTGTGTTTAAAATAATCTGCACTAAAGCAATGTATCTAATTTCCTTTTTTCTTGAAATTCAGGGCAAACCAAACTGGAGAATCCCATAGCCTGGATTCTCGCTGTGCTTTGTGTGTCCACATGCTGCACATTCCTGCTTGTTGCTGTAATATGCAAAATGTAAGTATCAGTGTCTTCTTTTTAATTACAGCATAACTAAGGACTAGGTGTTCAACAAGTGTGGGGGGATGTTACAAGCTTTGCTTAATTTTAAGAAAGGGCACTGAGTTTGGTATTCAAGCATAATTATACAAAGCAAAGGTACTGAATAAATAATCATCGTCAGCCTCATTAATTATCAATAATAACATTCAGCAAAACTGGTGGGGTAAGAGGGTTATTCAATTGAATCTTAAACAACAAAACCATATACTGAGGCAAATTTGTCAAAAATCTATTTATCCTTATCTCATTTCTTCACTTAAATGGATCTGGTTGGGATTTCCCCAGGAGGACTCTGTCTCTAACCCTGGTGAAAGCTGCTGAGAACATCTTTTATGGCTAAAATGTACAGGCCAGTATTTTCTCAGTCTTGTCTAGTTCAGCCTGCAGACCTCCACTCTCTGTGGGGCCCTGGGCGTCTAGTCTGAATTTCAGTTGACATCAAGGAGTATGGTAGATGCTTTGAAGAGGTAAAAAGTCAGTGCTTTTTGTTCTTGCTGCTCCTTTTGACCTCTTAACAGGAGAAAGTGCATTGAACTATTTGTTGCTTTGAGTTTTTTAACTATTTGTTTAGTTTATTTTTAATTACTACAGAGGCTATGGATGCCATGTAGTGAAAACAGATGCCATATAGCCAAACTTCCCAAAATGTGCTGCGAAGAAACCCAGATACACTTTGGATTTCTGTAGCTGTGACTAGTCAAATCATAAGTGATGAATTACAGAATCAATTTAATTACAAGCTTCTCCCCTGAAACATGAAGCAAGCAGCAATTATCAGTCCACAATAAACACAGCTCCCAGTAATCTAAGTGCTGTCCTCGAGTCTGATAATTTCGTATTAATTTCTTTAATGCCTTTTAATTTATTGGTCGTCCTGATGTGCCCTTGGCTATTTCCCTTTCCATATCACATTTCCTTTATCAAATAAAGGTCTGGTCTACAGGAATGTTTTATTAGAATAGCTGTTAACTCTCCCTAAAGCGTCCGGTGTCTATGATAACCTGTTCTTAAGTCAATTTAATTAGCATAGCAGGTCTCATTAAGCAATCCTTTTTGGAACAAGATAGATTAACTCCACAGAGAGTTTATTCATGTTGTGCTTCATACGTACTTGTTCCCATCTTGTTCCCTTGATGTATCGGTGGAAATCCCGAAACTGCTCTTACTGACGCCACCAATTCTTTTATGGACTGACCCGTCTGTAGAGCTGTAGCTCCTCCACTGCTCCAGAATCATCTTCTTCAGCTCTCTCCTCTCTCTTGGGGACAGCAAAACACCAACACCAGTTAGTCCCAACACCAGTTAGTAGCAGTTACACTGCTCCATATTCTCCTGTGGAGTCCTGCAAGTGTTACCCCCTGCAAATATAGAAGGAGAAACAGGTATAGGAGAAGACTTCTACTCAAGGACCAGCTTGAAGATGCTGTACTAATGTATTTTATGAACTTTAATACATTAAGCAAATTTAACCTAGCTTTTCCAGGTTCATCTGCTTGATGCTACGTTGGTTGCTTCTAGGAGTTTCTCTCTGCCTGGATAGGATATAATTCCCTAGCACCCAAAGGCTCATTACCTTCCATCTTTGCCAAAGGGATTAAAATTTCATCTGCCTGCTGCACTGAATTTCATGAAGTTGCTAGCTTTACTCCACCCTTCCCATGCTGCTTCTTGCTCAGTCTCCTTGCCACTTCTCCCCAGCCTGCCCTGGAAGAAGTGGGAAGTGTAAGAAGATGAAACGCAGTGCTTAGCCTGCTCATTTGTTGTATCTGCAGATATTAAAAAAAGAAAAATAGCACAGGTTGCCTAGATCACAGTTTCATTAGTACTCTCAGTTTTTACTGCTCTTGAAAATTCATGAAGTGTACCATGCAATTCAAGCCACAGAATCATTCCAGATTTCATATGCTTTGAAGCCATTATAAGGAATTTCATTATAGTAAAGAGTTCTATAAATTTTTCTGTGTACTTCCTGGTGATTGCAGGCACCAGAGATACAGACCACCGTTTGGGAGAAATGCTGCAAGGCAAAGTAGCCCTTCGGGACTGTTTGGATAGTCTTTTCCCTTCACTTCCTTGCAGTAGCTAGTGGGGTCACTGTCTTGATAAAAAGCAGAATTGAATGTTTTCCTAGTTTGCCCTCTGTCTTTATGAATGAGCATCTTCTGTACTTCCTTAGGCTGTGCCTTGGAATAACATTTTCTCCTGGAGGTGAGCCCACAGGAGGAGGTAGTTAATAACTTGCTCCCAGCTGCTCCCCACTTAATTGACATGAGGACAGTCAGTAGCCCTCCACACCCTGAAATCAATGGGGCCATCCTGACCTCCACCAGGTCCCCCTCCCTCTCCTGCACCGCACTGAGGTCCACGACCAGCAGTCACCAGCTGCCCGCTACAGGGAAGTCACTTGGAAAATGTCACGGGTAGTCTCGGGGGAGGCAAGACACTAGAAAAGGCACTCTAACACACTGTGAAAACAAATATTTTATCAGTCTCATCGTAGCAGTTAGAAGAGGAAAAAGAAGAACTTGTTCTCTTACTTATTTCTCTTTATCTTTGGCCTTTTCATGTCACAGCCTGTGGGAAAAGTGGCAACTTTCAGAAAGACAGACAGAGCACAATAGCTAGAGGCTCTGAAACGCCAAGTGAAGGCCTGAGGGTCCTGTGGGGAGTTTCCAAAGCCTGAAGGTCCAAGTAGCACTAATGGAAAGGGCCGTGCTCTAACTCGTGTAGAGACAAGCAGAGATAACTGGAACACTTTTTGTGACAAGATATTTAATCACATAACTCCGACTTTTCAGTGTCCTGCAAAAAAGAACAGGACCATTCTGAGGGCACCGCTGTCACCACCCCCACCAAGGCCTCACTGCAGAGACTCTTGCAGCTCAGGGGCAGGCAGCCCCCACGAACACAAGTGTGCTTCTGCCTCATTCTGTTGGGCGTTTGTGCACCCTTCCTGACGTGTTTCTATTCCAGAAGCAGCATGTAACTGCTGCTTTTTGCTGACTCAATAAATAGTTTTGATATGGTTCCATCAAAATCTTGTATTGACAAACAGCACAACTAGAAACGCGCCAATTCCAAACAAAACCAAATCGTATTGGTTACGTTGCACGGCAATAGCCTAAATCAAAACCCCACTCAGAGCTGAAACAAGAGACAGGTGAAATCCTGTGGCCTGCGGGGCCTTCCTCCTGAAAGGATTGGGAGACATGACGGAGCGCAGGAGCTGTGAAGGCAACAGCGCTTGCAAACTGAACCTGGCTATGGTCACAAGGACCTAACCCTTAGCAGGAAAGCTGGGAAGAGTAGAGATGATGCCAGGCGCTGGAGTGTTAGTGGTGGCACCCATCATGGTCCTACTCGAGTTACACCAGTACCATGTTACTGACCTACTCAGCTAGCGGTGACCACACAGCTTGACTTGTCCTCCGCAGCCAGCGATGGTTGGACTACGTTTGGCATTTCAACAAAGGGGATGCCAATGTCTCCTAAAAACAACTCACTCACACCCTGCTTTCCCTCCCCATATTCCCACTTCTGGCTGTACACCTCCATCACAAACTCTCATCCATGTGCAGCAATGGGGAGACATCCCAGAGCTTGCTTGGTCACGTCTATCGTGCGAGCAGTGGTATGTCCCTTCCCCTAACAGTGAAGTATCAATGTCTCCTTCAAGGCAACAGCAGCTCAGCCAGGAAGGTTTAGCTCTGAACTGACAGTCAGAAAGCATTATTCCTCCTCACCTCCCTGGTGAGGAGGAATAATGGGATAAAAGAAAATTTGACAGAACTCGGAAAGCTTTTGCAAGAATAGTAATAAGAACATAAGCATTCACCTAACCAGACATCAGCCAGGAAAATTGCCACAAAATAAATGGGGCAGAGGAGCAGATCTTGGTCCCAGCACTGAGGGTACTGGAGGGGTGCGGCTAGGGCTCCACCTTGGCCACTTCTCTGCTTCCTGGACGTCAGGCTAGCCCCACAGAACAGGTGCCGTGTACCAATTCTGGGCTAAATTCTACAATCTTCATGCAGGCCAAGTTCCCATTAAAACCTGGCCCTGTTTGGATGTCGTGTTATCCAGAGGTAGAGATAGTGAACGCATTTTAGTGATTGAAATGTGAAGTCTGTACTCTGGGATATATCAAAGACAAGAAAAAGTTCACTCTGCAGCACTTGCTATCACAGAAATACCTATGCCTGTATGCTTGAGCCAGACTAAAGAGTGTCACGCAGGAAAGGAGCACCTCACAGGGCGTTAGGAGGATGAGTTATTACACTGCTAAGCAGAACCGTTTGCTGTCAGCCATCTCTGGTCCCGTTCCTTGCCTCCTCCTGGCACACAATTATTTGCAGTTGCTTTCCCACCACAAGACACATGCAGATTATGTCCAGAAACCAAAGTCTGAGCAAGAGGCAGCCTGTCTGGAATGTCCAAACAAAGAAGATGACAAGGCAGCCCTTGGGAAGAACGCGAGTGCGAACAGATCAGAGCAATTAATTTCTCTCCGAGACAGGCCTGTTGCTGGCCCTTAAAAGCCGTGGCAATGCCCCTTGAATCAGACCTTCCAGCCCAGCTCCTGGCTGATGAGGGAGAGCATCAGCCCATCCGTGTGTCCCCAGGGTGCAGAGGTGTCCTGGGAGGAGTGGCACACCTGCCCACTCCTCAGGGGAGCTGCTGGTGGGCCACGATCCATTCCTTTGGCTCCTTTTGAACGTGCTGCTGCCGTGCGATGCCGATGACCGAGTGGGGCAGGAGGGCTGGCGGTGCCCGGTGCCTTCTCGCGGGGCTAAGCACATGCTGCTTGTCGGATACATCATCCATCAGAAAAAGCAATTCTTTCACATCTCTCCACGACTGTTTTTTGCAGAACCCATGTATGGAGTAAACTGTTTCCACCAATTCCAACACCCAGCAACAAATTCAGAGATCCCTTCCCAAATGTCTACGAGGTAAAAGAACATTTTAGTCACTCTTTTTTTGTTTGACTAGAAGGAATGCTTGCGTTTGTGTGCTGCTCTTTCCCTGCAAGGCTGGGAGCCTATAGCTTGTCATTGCTCAGTTAAAGCCTTTTGACCTCTTAGAATTTCTAATTTCCATATTAAATGTGGGCTACATTGTCAAATGTGTTGTGCAGAACACGCCAAGTGGGAAATCCGTGGGTGCAGTTAACATAACGATATGCACAGCCCCGACTGTAAGGATAACATCAAGGTAGCCATCAAATTTGGCCATTTGCGAGGCTGTTTGGCAATCACAGCTGCTACGGTCGGTTCTCACCTGGCTGTGTGGCCACCTCCTCTGCCGAGGACAGGTCCTGCTCTGCAGTAGCTCTGGATCTGGCCTTGTTTGTAACTCAAGTGTTTTGGGGAGGATTAAAAACAAAAATAACCCCAAATCAGAAAGAGCTGTTCCAGTGCCTTGGGCTGGAGGAAGGATTAAGTGCTGTTGTCGAGTGCTTTTCTAACATGCAGCGAATTTCAGGCCCACAGTGCCATACCTGTGGCTCTGCCTTTTGCACGGAAATGGAGCTGCTCCTTCCACCCAGCACAGCCAGGCTGACTCCCAGGGAGCTGGTTTATTTTGTGGGAATAACAATGGGAAATGTTTTGGTCCTACTGTTAAGCTGGTCTTAAGCCTTATTATGTTTGCTGTTACTTCCTGATAAATACATTTGCCTTACAGATAAGATAAAACTCCTCGCTGCCTGCTCAAGGGAAGTGCTGCTCAGTAACTTGATTGTAATTTGTCCCCTTAGAATAAGGGTTTGACTTTTTGGTATTGTTCTTATTCCATCGTCTGGTCAAGGAAACAGGCTTAAAAGATTATCATATAATGTTTGTTTTTAATTAAAGTCACTGGTGTAAAATAACATGACTTAGGGTATCACAAATAAGAATATGAGAAATAGCAAATATTAACACTGCAGCTAGAAAGTGTGAGCTTGCAAAGGCTGTTTCACATTATCAAAAGCAGCACTGCCTGGTATTTAGCTGTCCCTTTATTAAAGTGAGCTCGGTGCGGGGAGGAGATGCCGGCTGGACGCTTCCTGCTGGCACCGCGGCAGGGAGAGGTGACAACCCGGCCCTGGTACCTCTGCTGTGGTTGCCTGGGAGAGTGAAACCCCCGGCAGCTGTTTGTTGTGGGCATTTGGTTCCGAAATCTGTAGTGTAAACAGCGGGGCGAGGTGACGCCAGCGGGGCGAGGTGACGCCAGCTTCTTGCATGCTTGCTTGCGCAACTCCGCTCAGTACCGAGGGTCAGGATCTGGCCCCACAAATGGGCTTCGCTGCTGTGCGTTCAGAAAAATTCACATGCCGTGTAATGTGCCCTCCAGCTCCTCCCAGGGCAATTAGTCCTTGGCTGCAGAGGGCGGCTGGTGGGCCACTGCGGTCAGCTGTGTTGTGCAGAGCACGCAAATGGGAAATCTGTGGGTGCACGGGGCTGCTGGCCTGAGCCACGAGCAGCCCCCTGAGAAATTCATTGAGAATGAAATTTCAGGTGAAACTCTTCTGTTGAACCCAGTGCTCTTTCTCGGCTCTTACCTCACTGAACATTTTGGGTGAATCACAGAATCAATGAGGTTGGAAGAGCCCTCTGGGATCAGAGTCCAACCATTGCCCTGACACCACCATGGCAACTAGACCAGGGCACTAAGTGCCATGTCCAGTCTTTTCTTAAACACATCCAGAGATGGTGACTCCACCACCTCCTTGGGCAGCCCCTTCCAATGTCTAATAACCCTTTCTGAGAAGAAAATAACCCTTTCTGAGAAGAAAATCTCAGAAAAAGAATCCCTCTTTAAATGCACCAACTGGAAACATAGCGTTCTGCAAACACATTACGCGAGGGCTTTGCAGCATTTGTTTCATAACTAATATTCAACACAGGCTTAAAACAATATGTCGTGACTCCTCTCCCTTAATTAGTGCAGTTGAGTTGCTAACCTCAGTTTACCTCCCAGCTCGCCAGCTAAAAGCGGTGTTTGCTTTCCAGAGAGCACGTACCTGCACCAGTGAGACGGAGACCGAGTTCGGCAGCTTCGCTGAGGATCTCTACTGCAGCGCCCTCGACGACTCTGTCTTCTGAGAGGCTGCGGGGCTGGCGAGGCTGTGTGGCCCCGGCACGTCCCCCAGCATCGCCGGAGTGGGCTTCGTGTCACCTCCACCATGGTGGCGTTTCCAGCGGGGAGGAGGACTTGCTTCCACGAGGTGCCTTGCGTAACGATAAGCTGTTAAACAAAAAGTCCCAGTTTAAGCAGGATATAAGTACATGATACAAGGGCTGTGTAGGAAAAAAAACATTCTGGAAAGAGCTAATGGCTTTTTTTTTCTGGTTGACAGCTTAATCTTTTGGATTTTTGTTTTGTTTTAAATAATTCTGACAACTCAAGATGCCAAATGCGAACTGGGACTTGGTGCAGCCCGGTGTATGGCAGCAAGGTTCCCAGCCGTGGCCCTGGCAGTGACCGAGGTGGGTCAAACACTGGGAAAAGAGTAACACAAGGTGTAGAGCTCCCCAGTGCTCTCATCGCCGGTGCTGCGCAGGTACCACACATCCATCATGAGAGGGGGGACTCACACTTGGTCTTCACCAGTACACTCTGTAAGAGAACACTGTAAATTCTGAAAATCCAAGCCCGACATTGCAACCTGTTTTTCTTCTCTATCTGTTGCTCCATCTTAAATGAACTGTTTGAGACAGTGTCGGTTTCTGTTTGTGATTTGTTTACTTACATTGTGTAATCCCCTGAGGGAGTTACCAAATCCTGCCTGAAACCACTCGAACAACGCAGGCTTTGACCTCTCTGGCTGCAGACCACGAAGCTCTCCTGTTCTTGCAGAGTCCCTTCGACTTCCAAGAAGCCTCCTGTCCATCGAGCTGGCCAGAGGTGGGGTTAAACATATTAACAAAGAATAAAAAGAAAGATTTGTCCCAGCAAGTAAATTGTTTGGAAAGCACCGAACGTAATGGAGTTCCCAGGTGTTACAGCCTAAAAATAATTATAATAAATGAGCCGTGACTCTACACACACAGGCGTTACCACCCCAAATTCCCCCACGCAGATATTTTTGGGGGGCCAGTTTTGAAAGTGGTATTAGAACAGAGACACATAAATAGATTTTTTTGTTTTCTGCCTCCACCAAGTTTTGACTTAAACCGACTCTACTATCCTGTATCATCATGTCAGTGACCACCCCAGCAGGCGCTGCCTGTTGCTGTGGCCAAATTTGTCACTGGGTACAACGAAACGTGGAGGAAAAACGCCCCTGGAAGACAGTTATCTTTACAAATGACAGAATATTTATTACCAATACCTTTAAAAAAAGATTACATCTGCTAGATCACTGATAAATATCATTTACACTGGGGAGAAAACTACAGAAGCTTTTTTTTTTTCTATTTTTCTTGTTTTTTTGTTGTTTTTTTATTTTTTTTTTTTTAACATAGAAGTAACCATATCAAACTAAGAAAGGAACACAGCTTGAAATACTGACAATATTTCTCTGGTCAACACCCCTGACTTTTACACAAGTGGAATCCTGATTATGAGTTACTGAATAAATATATTTAGAAGGTCTAAAAGTTAACTGTATTATTTTGTAAGCAAAAAAGACAAGTTACAGGCAAATTCAAGCTATCAGGAAAAAAAAAAATAATAATAAACCACTGCAGCGCATTTCAACTTGAAAATTTTATAGAAAATCCCGTTGCCTTTTACCAGCGTTATCCTGTCTGAGTGAGCTTACAAAATTACCCCGTAGTAACAAACAGTCCTTCTCTTAAGAAGAATTATTTTGCTGTGGATATCATCGTTTTCTGGCGTGACTCTGGTTTTGCCTTCGAGCGTCCACGAAGGGTTTGTGAAGACACGCAGCCTCCCTGGCAGAGACCTCCCGGCTCCTCGGGCGCGCTCGGCTCCGACCAGACTTCTGGAGCTTCTTCTCCATCGTGGAGTGACTGAGGATGATGAGTTACATTCCAACGCACGTGGAAAGCAAGCGCGCGTTCCTACAACGAACCCAGGGCAGCTTCACGTCTCGGAGTCGCCGTGTTCCAATTTTCCTGGCATAAAATGCCCCAAAGCAGGTGGATTTAGCCGGGTTTACACCCACAGGTGAGGACTGCGTCGTCCGCTCGCTCCGTCGGGTACCTGTCCCTTTGTGTCACTAGAGGCAGAGATCGCGTCCTTGCAGTGTCTTCATTCCTACCCAATTTAGTGCTAATTATGATAAAGACAAAGCTATTTCAAGACAGTAGAAATGGACCCTTTGCTGCATGATGCCCCAATATTAGCTACATGTCCTGTAGTCCACAAAGTTTGTATTTTTTCAAGATTATAATGTTCTTACTGAGTATTTCGAGTTTGTCGTGCTTAGACCTCTGAGTAAAATGTAACATCTTGTGTGTTATAAGCACTTGATGTAACACCAGAGTCATCGTAACCACCGTTTAAATACGGCCGCGTTATGAACCCCATCTGGAACGGTCCTGCCTTGCGTAGCCTTGTAAAACTGTACAGGAGAGCTGCAGCCAATTTACTAAGAACAACTTTGACCTCTCAGTCATAAAGGAAAAAATTCCAAACCATATTTTCATGATAATGTCGTCCATAGCATTTTATAGCAGAGGAAAAATTAATATCTACATCATATGTTAACTTTAAAAAATTCTATAAAACACTAAATATATAATAAAAAATATGCATATAAGGACATATGTAAACTGCTTTGGTAACATCGTATTACAGATGTTTTCAGTGCATTGCAGAGTTTCCAAGGAAACTTCAGACAAAGCTATATTTGCTTTGAGGAAGTACTGTATAATGCCATTCCTAAAGAAGCATAAACATTTTTCCAGTAGTAAGATGTACTCAAACCACAATATTACTTAGTACTGGGTGTCTTCAAAACAACTAGCTAAATGTTGCTTAGATTATAAACAAGAAGTCCTTCAGGTCATTGTTGTCATAAACTGGAGCGAGCTGTGAGCGATATCATTATCGTGCTGATGGCTGACAGCGTGCAGGCGCTGGAGGTCGAGGAGCCGGATCCTCTCGCGTACGCGTCTGCGGAGCAAAGGAGAGAGGGGGAGAAGGGGCGTGAGGAGAGCAGCGAGCACGAACCCAGAGCTCTCCCCACCCCGATTTCAATTGTTTCCTGCAGGTGGTGGCAGGAGCCGAGGCGGCTCCCAGGAAGGTCGGACCCACAGAATCACAGAATCAACCAGGCTGGAAGAGAACTCTGGGATCATCGAATCCAACCATTGCCCTGACATCACCATCTCAACTAGACCAGGGCACTAAGTGCCATGTCCAGTCTTGTCTTAAACCCCTCCAGAGATGGTGACTCCACCACCTCCCTGGGCAGCCCCTTCCAATGTCTAATGACCCTTGCTGAGAAGAAATGCTTCCTAACGTCCAACCTGACCCTCTCCTGGCGAAGCTTGAGGCTGTGTCCTCTCGTCCTGTCGCTAGTTGCCTGGGAGAAGAGGCCATGCACTGTCCCTTCCTCCTGTTTAACAGCCTCCTGTTCACCAGGTCCCACCTCTCTAATTGAATTTTTGGTTTAACTTACGTTCCTGCTGCTGTTGCGTTGAGGCTACTTTCACAATTACGTTACTTCATGGCCTGTTTACTTATTATTTTATTTCTTTTACATTTGTACTACATTCAAGCCGTTACTTACGGCGCCAGCACGATGCAGGTCCTGGAGGAGCTGCATACCTGCTCTGTGGCCCACTGCGCTCAGCCAAATAGGCACCGGCGTGTGTTCCTGCCCTCCTGCGCTCTCCTGTGTCTGCTGATTAAATTCCTCTCCATGGTTTATAGAGCCACAGCGTACAGCTACGGTGGGGATAATCCTGATCTCACCTGGGGTTTTTTACATTGCTGTAATTTTAATGCCATATTCCTGCATTGCAGAGGCTCCTGATTTAATGCAGCTTATAAACTGTGGCATTATTAATGGAAGATGGGACATGGAGATTTTGCAAAAGCCATGTTGTGTAATAAAATACTCACTTTTTCTGTTTGTTCTTCCATGCAACCTCATTTCCCTAAATAAATATTTATGCAACCAACACACAATGGAATATGGCTATACAGTAGCCTTATAAATTTAAAAGCCTCTGAACACAGCATTTTGTATTTTGTTATAGTGAATTACAGCAAAACAATATATTCAATGTATATAGGAGTGTGGAAGTAAGAGTGGGAGGTATCTAGAGATGTTAAATAGAAATACAACTACTGATGATGGCGTTTCTTATGGTTTAATCTTGACTGAGGATGAAATCAGAAACGTGGGCTGGAATTACCAGTGGTCCCAGGTCAGCCTGGGTTTCAGCTCCCTGCCCGGGAAACGGCCAGCCCTACAGCCTGCCCCTGCTCAGCTTCAGGGCCCTGGTTCGTCCCCTTTGTAGACACAAACGGTGACTGGGGTGAAGCAGGAGGAGCAGAGGGGCTGGGGACGCCGGCTCCCTGCGCCTTGGCGGCAGCAGGAGCGGGCACCCACCCCGGCTCCTCCCGTCCTTACTTGATATCTTTGGAATTCGGATTTGTTCGCTGCTGCTGCCGTCGCCCCCGTCGCTGAAGGGCTTTATCTCTATGATGTAGTCCTCGTTGAAGGGCAGGGAGAGCTCCACGGAGGTTTTATTCGTTTCTATCACAGACGTGCTGCTCTGCCTGTTCCACCTGTACAAAACCTGCAGCGAGAGAGCAGAGGAGGCAGAAACGGCAGAGACGTCCCTGCCCTAAGGGCCCCCAGACTGGCTTCTGCTGCTCCTTCCCTGCCTGGACGCTCAGACGCGCAGTCTGGTCACAGAGGGGTCATCCAGACCCCACAGGGGTGTTTGCTGGGGACCCACAGCAGCACAGCGGTGATGGTACCTCCATGGGGAGGTGATGCCAACGTGCAGCACCAAATGCAGCCCCAGGACCTGGCAGCAAGTGAAAATAAATCCCAAGGCTTATGTAGAGAGGCCAAAATTATCACATTTCTCCAGGAAACCGAGTTGGGGTGTTTGATGCAGTGCCACAAAGAGCTTCCCAGAATAATTGGCTTTTTTGAATTACTTCTAAGACGTGGGAAGTAATTTTGATCATAAATCGTGACATAAAATATAAGGTTTCCAGGAAAAAAAGAAGAAAAATGGGAAACGTTTTGCTATGATTCAGGAAAGAAATCAGTCTGAGTTATCCCAACAGTAAGTTAAAAGAGGACTTTTTAGAAACCTGACAGACGGAGTTTGCCTTTTCAGGGTGAAGAGTCTCTCACCCTCTTTCAATTGACTTCTCAATTTGATTTTCAAATCTAAAATAAGTAGTGAAAAGTTGGTCCAAACTGCTGAGGTTCATCTGAGGTTTTGACTAAAAACCCCGAGGAACTTCTTTGTGATAATCCCACACAGTGCACCAGAGATACTGAACAGTTAAGTGCAGACAGGCAGGAGAGCTGGCACAGGCTGGCAAAGCTGCCGCTGCCGGCACTGCAGATTGTGAACGAAATACGAAGCGTGGCCAGGTTCCTCCTCGTTTCAAGCTCTGGTGGAAAATGTTTGCACAACTCAGCCCTCGAGGCAACGGCTGGCAATTGCACACGGATGTCTTTGGGCCAAACGAAACCCTTGTGTAAGGCGACAGAGCTGAATTCTTCCCAAGATTTCTCTCTAGTTAAATTATGCCCTATTAAAGCTGCTAATAATGAGGATTCTCTTTCTTCTCCTTTTGGCTATGGGAGCTATTACAAAAGCATTTTATGTATCTGCAGTTAAGGAGCCAACAATGGTCCTTGGAAGGTTCCCAGCAAAGGCAGGAGAGCCGTCCCGCAGGGGGAAGGAGCAGGTGAAGGTCCGTGGGCTGAGACCGCACGGGTGCTGGCAGGGGCGAGCATGGCTGGGGCGAGGGCGAGGAGCCAGCAGAACGTGCTCACTCTACACGGGTACAGCCTCTGTTTCTGGAGGAATGCTCCAGTTTTAACCCGGAAAACTGTGCCAGTACCATGGAAAACACCTCGCCTGGTCCTACTACAAACCCCACCTTGACACTGGATTCGTGGAAATGCTCCCCACAGCCCAACGCCAGAATGCAGCGACAGCGAAGCTCCGTGAGGACTCGCTGCAGGACCCGGGGTGCGGAGGGAGGTGGTGCAGGGCAGTGCTGGCCAGCCGCCCGCACGCACAAAATACTCACTTTGTAGCCTCTCACTTCTGACTCGTTGTCCAGCGCTTTCACTTGGTCCCAGTTCAGGATGATCTTGGAGTCGGATGAATTCCAGATGATGTTCCCGGGAGGCTGACTTGGTGCTATACCAAAACACACACAGCATGGTGTTACTGAGGAGCACCGGTTCCCAGTTGGATCCCTCCCAGCACCAGTGTGGCTTCCACCACCACAGCTGAGTGTGCCCAGAGTCCTGTTGCTCTGCAAAGCTAATGAGCTGTGTGTCACTGATCTGTGTCCTCCAGGTCACACGAGGTGTGACACAACACGGTGCTCTAAATGAAAAAAGGATTCAGTCAGTTGCTCAACATGCCCGAGACCAGAAGAAAAAAGCCCTCTTGAAGGATGAGATAAATATTTAATTTTCCTGCACCGCTGTGATTTCAGCTTTGCCTGCTCTGCTTGCTTAACACGGGGAAGAGCCTCACAAAAAAAAAAAAGAGGCTGGTAAGCCTTGAGCACGGCAAAGAAAAGTCTGACAGCTCCTTCAGACTCGAGGAAGCTTGAAAACGAGAGAGGGGATCGCTGGCAGAAACCCTCCCAGGGAAGAGCCCCCCCGTCCCCACACACACTCACGTGGCTTTTTGGTTGTGACGTTGACGGCGGCGCTGGAGGGGCCGGTCCCAGCCGTGTTGTAGGCCCTGACTGCCACGTGGTACAGCGCGTTGCCTCGCAGGTTGGTGACTTTCGCCGACGTCTGATTGCCAACCGTTCGGATCCTCCTCGCGTTCTCTTCCTTTTCGTCGTGTCTCCAACACCTGACCTGAGAAGCAGAGCAGGTACGTGCTTGGCTCCAGCTCCAGGTGGCAGCACCCCCGTCATTTCCAGCGCTAACTCTGGCACTTCTGCCCAAAGTGCACGTGCCACACGGACAAATCCTGCACCCCGATACCATCCCTTCTCATTCCTTGCTAGAAACCAGCATGGTGCTCCCTTTTCAGGACTTCAGCAAGCTCTGCTCTCTGTTTTCAGCCAGATTCAATCAATCAATCAGGTCGGAAGAGAACTCTGGGATCATCGAGTCCAACCATTGCCCTGACACCACCATGGCAACTAGACCAGGGCACTAAGTGCCATGGCCAGGCTTTTCGTAAACCCCTCCAGAGATGGTGACTCCACCACCTCCCTGGGCAGCCCCTTCCAATGGCTAATGACCCTTGCTGAGAAGAAATGCTTCCTAATGTCCAACCTGAACCTCCCCCTGGTGAAGCTTGAGGCTGTGTCCTCTTGTCCTGTCGCTGGTTGCCTGGGAGAAGAGGCCGACTCCCACTCCACTACACCCTCCCTTCAGGTAGTTGTAGACTGCACTAAGGTCACCTCTGAGCCTCCTCTCTCCTCCAGGCTAAACACCCCCAGCTCCCTCAGCCGTTCCTCGTAGGTCAGACCCTCCAGACCCTTCACCAGCTTGGTCGCCCTCCTCTGGACTCGCTCCAACACCTCAACATCTTTCTTGAAGTGCGGGGCCCATTACGTACAGAAAAACATACAATCGTTCACCATGTGAGAGAAATCTCTGTGCACGGAGCAGAAGGAAGCAAATACACCCCAGGAACCCCCCCGCCCCATGGCAGGCAGGAGCAGCACTGCAGCGCCTGCCCGTGATGTATCTCTGCATCTCCCCAGCGCTCAGCACTGAACGGGCGACGCGTTGCGCTGCCGTACCTCGTACCCCTGTATCCTTCCTTTGTGCTGGTTCTCCCGAGGGGGAGCCCAAGAAACTTCAACGTCTGAGGCAGACAGACTTCTGGCCAAAACAGTGGTCGGGGGTCTCGTTGGCTCTGGGTAGAGGAGTTAAAAGTAAAATTAAGAGTTTTTGATTTTCAATCAGTCCCAAACTTCGAGGGATTTATTTTCTTCGTTGCATGAGAAAAAAGGCTGGCCACCAAAACAAACTTGAACATTCCAAAAGCATGGCCTGTCAGCCTGTGCCAGACAGCACCGCTCCTCTGCCCGAGAAATAATAAGATGTCATTACTAAACTCAACCCAGGATACCGTGTACTGTAATTAGGACAAGAGGGAACATTTTCTAATCAGTGGACATTAATTCATGCTAAATCCCAGCAGAATTCTTTCCAGATTACATAGTACTTTTCCATTAATATCAAAAGATTTCATTATGATTAATGTTATTTTAATGACTATCGAAAGAATTAATCACGGCTCGCCATTTATTATGAATCAGAGCAAGGATTAGGTATCAAAGGATATGTCAAGGTGGATACAAAACCCTTTCAGACCCGGTCAACCCCCCCACGCAGTGAGGTGGGCTCCTGGCTCTACCTTCCTCTGCCGAGTAGACGACCGTCACGGGGCTGAAGGACCCTTCCCCCTTGTTGTTGTACACTCCGACTTTAACTTCGTAGGGGGAGAAGGGCGGCAGGGTCTCGTTGCGGAAGACGTATCTGGCGGCGTCCGGGGAGGCCACGACGGTCTGCATCCAGCTGACGGTGCCGAAGGGGCGAAAGGCCACCACGTACCCAAAGCCGCCTCCGTTCTGCATCTCCTCGGGTACTGTCTGTGGGCAGGAGAGCGCAGGAGAAATGGCACCTTGAGCAACGGCACACGTTTATCTCTGCCTGCGTGCTGGCTATTGCTCTCGATCCTTCTAAAGCTACTGTCCTACAGCCGGAGTCCTACCTCGCATCTAATCCAAATTCATCCCATCCCCTCTGTGCCAGAGCCTTGATGCTCCCCGAGCTCCCTGCAGTCAGGGGGGGAAGCAGCATCTCCAGAAGACACTTCACCTAAGACTGAATTCACCTTCTCAGGTGCCCACCTTCCTTCACTGACGAGACGAAGCCTCCACTAACGACCTGGGTAATTTTAGGCACCACAATGACTAAGGCTCAGGTTTGGTGGGGTGACCCAAGCACACGGTTCCTGCTTTCCCAACACACGTGCAGCTGCTCTCACGTCTTTGGAATCACACGTGAAGCCCTGAAGAACATATCCTGGCCATGTCCCAGGCAGCGCGGGGCTGGTGGTCCCTCTCTACACAGTGACCCAGAGCAGGTCAGCCGTACGACGTGACCTGTTAAGAGACCGCGATGGCAGGGAGCGACTCGTCACAAACGTGATGGAGAAGGACAGGTACATCCAGGTAACAGCTAGAAGAAACAACCTGTCACCTCCAGGTCACTTCTGGACACGCTGACACTTCCTGCTCTCAGGCTTGCAGCCCCCTAAAAGCTGCATCAAAACCCAAAGCTTCCGTGTACGAAAATAACCCGTAATTACGGGGCACTCCCACAGAGGTCCATGGTGCTTAAGCACATGCAGGGGTTACTTTTGGTGACTGCTTCTTACTCTCTATTGCAAGGCTCAAAAAATACACCAGACCACAAAGGAAAGGCCTTTGGACATTTAAAAGAGCAAACTGACTGTTCTATCAAAATACAAATTATATTTGGTGCAAATTACGACTCAAATCAATGGCTGATGCTCTTGCCATGTGTGTTTTTGAAACATACTGCAGTATCTTTAGGAGACACGGCATAGCTAATTAGTCCAACGGAGGAGGAAATTTAGCACATTGAGCTGTGTGGTAAGGACAAAAACCCATTTATAGTTTTTTAATAACCTTAAAAATATCTCTGGTGATTCATTCTGCCAGCTTGGTCAGAAATAATGCTAAGTGGAAGTGTTAACATGTCTAGTGAAGTTCATTATTAGGAAAAATATGCCAGCTGCATCGTATCATAACATGAAAACATGAGCAGACAAATGACTAAAGTTCTAACCCCGACTGCCTTAAGGAATATTAAACATTTTTCATCTCTGTATCTCCTCTCGCTGGCTTTCATTAGCAGGAGCAGAAGGCAGCACGCAATGCGCCGTGCTAACCCTTAACTGTTTGCTGCCATACGACGCGGCGCAGGGGTTAGGGCTGAAGGCTGGGAGCCAGCCACAACTCTCAGCCAGGCCAGGACGTGCCAGGCCTGGCCTCACGAGCTCTCTGCTACCCCCCAGGTGGTTTCTGCCTGTCCACGTTTTGCCGTACGCATATGATGTGTTCAGGGTCGAGGGAGCGGAGCTCGTGTCGGAGCAGCGATGCGCAGCCCGCTCCCCTGCGCCGCACGTCTCCGCTGGGGTCTGGGGTGAAGGGGCACATCTAGATCAGGATCGTATTAGTTTTCCTCTCAGTCTGGACTCCACCTACCTCCCAAGTAATGACCAGCTCAGACCTGCTCCCTCCACCACCACTGACGTTTGCCGGGGTCACTTCAGGAACTGCAAAAGAGATGCAGAAGATGCACGTGGTGACTTTGAAACCAGAGAAGCACGTTGAAATGGAACAGACAGAATCACAGAATGTCAGGGATTGGAAGGGACCTCGAAAGATCATCTAGTCCAATCCCCCTGCCGGAGCAGGATCACCTAGCTCATGTCACACAGGAACGCGTCCAGGTGGGTTTTGAACGTCTCCAGAGAAGGAGACTCCACACCCTCTCTGGGCAGCCTGTTCCAGTGTTCGGTCACCCTCACCGTAAAGAAGTTTTTCCTCATATTTATGTGGAACCTCCTGTGTTCCAGCTTGCACCCATTGCCCCTTGTCCTGTCAAGGGATGTCACTGAAAAGAGCCTGGCTCCATCCTCATGACACTTGCCCTTTACATATTTATAAACATTAATGAGGTCACCCCTCAGTCTCCTCCAAGCTAAAGAGACCCAGCTCCCTCAGCCTCTCCTCAGAAGGGAGATGTTCCACCCCCTTAATCACCTTCGTGGCTCTCGACCACGCAGCACCAGGCTCTGCTGCCTTCCCCTGATGGGTACCAGAAATGCTGTTAGGAAATGACTAATTTGCCATGGCAAATAGCACATTAGAAGTATGTCAATAATAGTATATTAAAATAATGTCAATTAACTTGTGTATTCAGTCACTAATTGTTTAGTTTAAACATTTATCTTCCATAAAAAAGGCTTTTATTTATTTTTGTATTTCATATTCTGCTCCATTACAGGCCAAAACAGAACAGAGGAGCCACCTACCCGGGGCTTCCCATAACCGAGGCACACATCCCTGCAGCCACCACGCTGAGCCTACCTCTTGCTGTGACCCCCTTCTGCCACATCAAAAGACAAGGACAACATCAAGGAGCATTAACGCTCTCAAGGCTTGTAGCTTGTGCTGCAATCCCTGAACACAGGCACCACAGAAGATCACTTAAGCTGGGCCTGCAGCAGCCTGAAGACACAGTGTGGTTCCAGGAGGCAGCGGTGTGTCTGGGAGAGGGTTGCAGAAGACAGACCTTCAGTAAGCCCATGAAATGATCCAACCCATAGGGCAGCCCAGCGTGGTTTCTCCAAGGCTGATGACCCACAGGGACGAGGTCCAAGTTACTCTGAGAACCACAGAAGGCCCCAGCATCAAGGGATTGCCGACTCTCCAGTTGTGAAGCTCAAACTCCTGCTCTCAAGGTGCTGTAGCCTGTGCTCCAGAGTTTCCATTGCATAGATCATGGGAAACCAGAGGGACTGCTCTCAGAGCTCATCTCTCTCCTCAGTGGATACCGGACAGTATTTTCCAAAAAACCCTGCCCAAATACGTTTTTTTTGGAAAATCATTGCTTTCTGCAGAAAAAGGGAATGAAGCCTTCCTACACATCCAGGAGTCATGGAGTTGGCAGAAGAGCCCCTTAGGAGCTCCACAACTTCTACTGCCTGTTCTGTGCACACAACTAACGTGCCACGAGGGAGGAGAGCGATGGGCACAGAAAGTGCTCCTCAACTTCCTCCAGTGCACACATCATTAGCACTGACAAGCACTTACTCAGCAAGACTTAACTCAGTGGCCCACCACTACTTACGAGCTTCTTCAGTTCTTCTCTTCTCTGAAGGTCTGCTGGGTTCTCCAATCCCAATCAGGTTGGCAGCCACAACTCGAAACTCATACTCGACCCAAGGGTTCAAACCCACCACCGTCGCTGTGAATGTCCTGCCATCGATGATCTCTGGAACTAGGAGACAGCCACAGGTCAAGAGTGCAAGGAAAACCACTACAAGTATTAAAGGCTACTGAGAAAAGGTCGTATCTGATACCCTTAGAAGTGAGGGATTCAGGTAAATGCAAAGTGAGTAAGGACTGATAAACCTTTTCTCATTTTTCTAACATTTTGTAGCTGGAAAGAAGAGGTGGCACTAAACCATCCTGCTTTTTAGCACAGCAATTCCTGCTATTAAAGAGTTTCTCCTAAATTGCTGCTTTTTGAAAACAAAGTGTCAAGACAACAGGTTTAAAGGGTTTTTATTTTTCTCTTTTCAAAACATACTGTTCCGTCTATTTAATGGTTACCGGAACAAAATTAACCTTTGACGGAATGAGCAATTACATCATGGGATTTTTCTCTCTATCAGGAAAATAATTCTACTTAAAGATAGGCCAGATGACACGGCCTGTCCCTGAGGGATGTCTTTATAGACCACAATTACTGTTGTATATCTCCAGCACAGCAACAAAAGATGGGAATTCATTCTCTTTTCCCTTAAACATTCATGAGAAAAATGGATGAGTAATAGCACCGACTGGACCCTCCATCTTTGGGTTGCCAAATTTGAAGCTAGTTAATAAGACCAGTGCTCTGCAGCCAGTGAGGTCACTTTTCACTTCGAGGTGCAGAGCTGCTCCGCTCAGTGTGTGGGTCCCCATGGATGTGTTTTCCATCAGTGAAGCTCTTTGGGGACCAGGTGATGGACCTACCTGTGCTCACTGCTTGCCATCCCACCGAGAAGGGGGTCCTTGCTTGTACAACATACATCGTAATAGGGCTGTGGTTGTCTGCTCCTGGCCTCCAGGACAGCTGAGCGGTGGTGTCAGTGATTTCGTCTATTGTCACGGCTTCTGGAGGACCTGGGGGACCTGTTGGAAGAATTACAGGAGAGGGATGCTTAGAGCTTTGCAGTGACTCAAGGAAGGAGCGCTCTGGTCTTCTTCCCTGACTCAGGACAGAGGTAACTGAGTCCCTGCGGAGGAGTTAAGCGCAGCCCCAGCTGGGGTTTAGCAGCTCTCACTGCCTGGATGAGACTGGGAGGCAGGGGGGGACAGAAACAGAGACGAGCAGCTTCACCCGCAGCCCCCAGGTCCCTCCACGTGAGCACCACCGAGCCCCGCAGTGTGCCCGGGCCACCCAGCAGAGCAAGGCACTCAGGACCAGCTCTGCCACCTCAGGACTGGCCTATGTACAAGTACATTTGTGGCTGCAGCTCGGATGCACCCAGAAGCTGGTGAGGAACGAAGGACCTGCCTGGAATTAGCATCAGGTCTGAGCGTGGACCAGTGTTTTCTGCTTCACTGCTGAGTTCCTTCTAACCAGTAAAGCACTGCAGGACACACCAACCAGGAGAGGACCTCTCTCCTGTATCACGTAGTGGTATCTGAGGTGAAGTCTCTCCCCAAAAGCACCATCTCAAGCAAACTCTCCTCTCGCAATTCACTCTTTGACTAAAATCGTTCTCATATGATACTCAGAGAGCTGGACATGTTTAAGTATCTAACATACCCTGAAACCTTCCAATATCCTGTCTTTAAAATGAAAGTTTCAGCAGGTCTGGCCAGATTTAATTTCTCAGAAATTAAAACTTTAAATTGTTTTGCTGGGGGGAGCAGCCACGTGACAGCCTCCCAGGCCAGTCAGCTCCCTCGGTCCCCACCACGAGTTACACGAGAGCAAAGAAACTTCATTGGATCTGTCACAAATTACTCCTGCTGCTCGGCAGAGGCTGAAACAAACTGTCTTCACTTCATATCTTGGAGTAACCATGGTTATGCCCAACATTTCAGAATACACTTCTTTGCAGGGTGCAGGCTACAGAATCACAGAATCAATCAGGTTGGAAGTGACCTCGGGGATCATCGAGTCCAACCATTGCCCTGACACCACCATGGCAACTAGACCAGGGCACTAAGTGCCATGTCCAGTCTTTTCTTAAACCCCTCCAGAGATGGTGACTCCACCACCTCCCTGGGCAGCCCCTTCCAATGGCTAATGACCCTTGCTGAGAAGAAATGCTTCCTAATGTCCAACCTGAACCTCCCCTGGCGAAGCTTGAGGCTGTGTCCTCTTGTCCTATCGTTAGTTGCCTGGGAGAAGAGGCCGACTCCCACTTCACTACAACCTCCCTTCAGGTAGTTGTAGACTGCAATACGGTAGGGCAAGAGAGGGGAAAAATTATCAGTTACTGATTTACCAGATATTTTTGGGCTGCTGACAGACACGGGCTTCTCATGTTCTGATGGCATGAAAAAATCCCATCCCAACCAAGTGGGCTGATCCGTGTGTACCGGTGTCAGGGGTTACTTCTGTATGCTCGTTTGATATTCCCTGACATAAATAATTGATTTTTATTCTAGCATCTCATCTCTTATTATTTTGACATAACTCCAATATTTTAAAAACTTCTAAAAATTACTCTGAAGGCTCCACTGAGGCACCAGCTGTTCACCTTCCCCTCCAGTCTCACAGCCCAGGGATATTTCCCAGTTTTTATGCAGTCGGTGAGACTGTACAGCACAACTCCCAGTGCAGCCGTGGGACCACTGGCCTGGACGGAGATGTCCCCATTGATGGTTTTAGAGAGCAACAAGTTCAGTATTTTTACCATCATCAAGGGTCATTTTCTCGTGAGAATTTCACGTTCCTCCTGTTTGTTTACAGAGCCAGCACTAAGGAAATTACCTAACCGAGGCGCCCATCAGCCAGTGGTTTTGAAATGTTTGTGCAAAATGAAAAAAAAAAAACCAAAAAATTCATCTGAAATCTGCTGCAGCAAAACCCTGAGTGTAAGGGGGAGCCTGGGCACCCTCCTGCGGGGACCAGCTCTTCGTGGGGCACATGGCTGAGAACGCCTGCGTGCCTGGGGGGAAGCGTGGTGAAAAGCACAACAATACTCTGAGGATAACAGAAATGCCCAGCTAGAGACAAGGGCACATTTCTGAATGAAAGTTCAGGGTTACTCCTGCACATTTTACTCTGGATTTGATAAAGAAGTAATTTCTTTCTTCTTTTTCATGCTCTCCTCCTTTCACTGAGTTGCCTGAGAACTTAGAGAACATGCAAACTATGACTTTGCTGGGGTCCACGAGAACTGAGGGTAGCAGGCACAGAGCAGCACCAAATTCTGCTTTCCTCAAAGCTACTGAGCAGGAAAATATATATGATATTTATTGTAAGGATCCAGACTCAGGTTAACTAACTGCGTCTCTGTTAAAGTCACACTTACAGATCACCTGTGTACGGTAATGAATAGGTCTTGAAACATCAGTGAAGTTACTAAATCATGTTTATTCTAGAAAAGGAATGACATTGCTGGGTAGAAATGCAGTGAATAAGCTGGACACTGTTTCTGCTGCACGGTTCATCAAATAAATGCGCTCAGTTGGGGTAAGTTTTGCATTCAGGACACGAACATGTTCCAGTGTGTTTATCTGTGCTGTGTGTCTGTTGTACAAGCATGTATACATGAAAGAAGCTTTATATGCACTGCCTGAAAAAGCACTGTGAACCCCAGCGTGTACTTAAGAGCTAATTTCTTAGATTAATTACAAGATGCTGGGATCCCAATGAATGTCTCCGAGCCTGGGAATTGTCTTACTAGCAGCAAAAGATAGGGAAAAAAAAATTTAAAAAAAGAAATTTTACAACAACAACAACAACAAAATTCAAATACCTCTTACAATCAGGTCTGCAGCAGCCGATAGCTTGTCCACACTTGTTTGCACCATGCAGACGTACTTCCCAGCATGCTTCAGCTGGATGCTTCTGATCATCAAATCACCAGCTGAATCCTGCTGATAAAGTAGGGAAAAGTGGTTACAATTACTTTTTAATGAGCGCTAAACATCATTATCACATGAAGGACACTGTGACTAATGGATTTACTTTACACCGGCTGATGAAAACATCAGTAACGCAAGCCGTGGCCTATTAAAATGATGTGAGTCTGCCTGGAAGAGAAGAGCAGGAGCAGTTCTAGAGGCTCCTCCAAGGGGCAGGGGAGCCTGGCTCGGGTCCGTCAGCAGCCTCCCCACTAAAACAACGTGACAAGGCCTACGTAGGACAGCTTCACTCCGTTATCTCTCTGGATATCCAATTTACAGCCTCTCCGGTATTCAGATGCCCAAGTTGTGTCTACATCTATTTCCTAAGTGAAAACCAGCCCAAATTATGAGACATCTGCAATAGTTTCACGGCTTTGTATCACCGCCAGCATTTTGATTGCCTGCCATTTTTGAGCTAAAGATCACGAGAACAGCACTCTCCGAGGAAATCCTGCCTCACCTAACGGCAGTAATTTGTTTTCCAAACGCCAAGAGCATGTCTGATTAACTGTTGAATAGAACTAATTATGTTTCCGTATGTAGAGGAAGCTGAAAACTCTAAATTTTTCTCCAGATGCAAAGCATTCGATACGTTAGAAATCTCAGGGTAACCTTGTGATCGTGGCTTTCTGACTGAAGAATATTAATAAAGTTTGTAATTTCAGCTTCGCAGGCCAACCAGGCGCAGTCGTCGGGAAGTGCCGTTGCTGCTGATGGGCACCCTGGGCATCAATCTTTAAATGCATCTTTTAATGATTTGTTTTTAGGTATAACAGCAAGGCTTGTAAATTGTATTTCCTTTTCCTTTCAGCATTAAATTTCACTCTTGATAAATGTAAACACAGGCTGCCAGTCTGCCTGAGACCCAGCAGAGAGCATGGCTCTGTAAAACCTCCCTTAGAGCAACATGCAAAACCCCTTCCAGTTTTCTATCTCTGCTGAAGATTTGTTGCATTTCCTTCTTTTTCTTGCTACCTTCACCCAACAAAAGTGGAAAAAAGTTCACCAGGAAGGATGAGAAAACATTTTTAAATTGCAACTAAGTTAGAAATTAAACTCAAGTCTCGCCTAATACACAACAGGCTATATTAGATGAAACCTGAACTGCGAAGGAAGATGTTATGGTTACAAAGGAAAGCAAATTTTTTACCCATCTTCCAGACATAGCCTGTGAAATTGCTGCTCCTCTCTTAGTAAAAATCATTTGGAAATTATTTTTAGTCAGAAGAATGGCATGAGAAGCCAAATTCATTCCTTCTATTAGCAGCCTTTTTCTATTCTACCTACTTTTACTACTGTGAGGAGATTACTTTAGCATTAATACTTACCCCTCCAACTCTTTCAAAGTGATCCCCGTCTTTTTCAAAGTCTATCAGGTGTCCATTAAATGACCAGGTAAACATGATATCTAGGGAGTGATCGTGAGATACTTGACAAGGCAAGACAATGCTTTCTCCAACAGTGACATCCATGCTGAAAGGTGACACCATAACCCGGGTTGGATCTACAAACAAGAAAGAAAACAAAGGGGAGGAAAAAAGCATTAATCTTGTCCTCCTGAGAGAGATGTAGAGCTGAAAAAGATCCTAAGCAGTCTACCACAACCACAGCACTGCCACCAGAACTTGAAAAATTTGCTGTGATCACTTAGAAAGATCCTTAACGCAACAAGTGAACTATCACATCTTCGATTTTATCCTCCGATACCTTTCTCTTTTCGTTAGATTGAAACACCATTAATAAATCCTCTAGAATCCTCTTCTAGCCACCATCCTGATGAACAAGGAGAAAAGAAAAGGCTGGAAAAGAGTGCAGCAGATCTGAAAGGCTTGGTTAAAATTTTTGAAAAAGCTCAGAGATCTGAGATTATTTTATTTGAATCTTCTTACTTCAATGATTTGTTTCATGTCATACATTGGTCAACATGGTTATCAAAAAAAACCCCTATTTTGTTGTTCTTAAATTAAATGCTGCCTTAAGAAAACTCGATGCAACATCTCCAAAACTGGAAAGAACAGTATATTAAAAACATGAGTGATACCTGCTTGGACCTGGAAAGGGAAAGATTACAGTAACATTATTGTCGCATGTTATGTTTATTGAAAACTCGGTGCTTGTTTAGAATACTGGCCACGATCTCTGTCGGATGGATGGTTTGACATTTTAAATCCAGGGAGTTTTCTTTGTGTGAGGAGAATAAATACAAATGATGAGTGATACCAACCCAACCTTTCACACCATGGAAACCACAACTCTGCCCCAATAAGCCGAGACCTGCAGTAATGTCAGACAGAGGGGGTTTGGGGTGAGACGTGGGTGTAGTAACTCCTCTGCCCGACGTGCAGCTGATTTGGGTCAGTTAGTAGGTCAGACTGACTCACTTTTTAGGACTTAAGCAAGAACTGAGCAAATATTTTGGGGAGGTGAAGCAGAAGAAAGGTGAGAAAGGGCATTGTCCTAAACACGACATTTGCAAAGGAAAGCCCCCACACCTGCAGGTATCTGCGATGTAGCAGGTTCTGTGTGTTAAATACAGGCAGCAGCACGTATCAGCTCCACCTTAGGCTTGAGGACTAATCCCTTATTCACAGCTGAAGTTCACATGGATCCTTTACCACTGGGTTGTCTATTTTTCACTTTAGTCGTGCAGTACGAGTAAAATGGTGGCACAGAAAGATGAGCCATGACACATTATGCAGACTTCAGCTCCTCATCTGTGCCCGTGAATTCCCTCTGCCTCTGAAGTTAACATTTGTCTTTCATTTCTGTTGACAAAAATGCCGTATTTTTTTTTTACAGGGCCTTAGAGGAAATGAAAAGGAGAAAAAAATATTGCTTAACAATGAGACTGAAGGTCTGAAAATCATGTATAGATAGATATTTTTGCTTATTCCAAAAGTCTGTTCTGCACAGCTGTCATGCTAAAATACTACGAGCATTATTCATTCTCTGGGACATGAAACCAAAATCTTAACTGCTTCTTCCAGAGACTATTGGCCGTCTGCTTAATTCTCTGCTAAAATAATAAGGACACAGCAACAAAGATAGGTACTGGGCAGAGCTACTCACCGACATTCAGGTGATGCGAAGCTGTTCCTGAAAAATTTTTTGGTGTTTCAAAAACCTTACCAAAAGTGTACAGGAGGTGGTGAAAAAGATTTCATCGCTGACTTGAATAGGCTTCAGATCAAGTCCTCAGGGATTTGGCTGTATTACCTTGGACAAATTTAATTCATCTATATTTTGGTTTCACTTCTAACAAAATAGAGTAACTCTTAGCAGAACCACAGTAGATGTTATGAGGCTTAATTAATTAATAAAAGTGAAACATTTTAAGTTTCTCACGAGAAAAGCAGTGTAAGTTAGTAAAATAATGTTTAATTCTTGCGGAGACTTATGACATTGGTTTTGATTATAACCGATGCATCAGGATTTTAGTCATTTGGGCTTGCTACTACTGACACTCAAGAGGACCTGGAGCATCCCAAGCTCAGGATGCTACAGAAACGCCCGCGACTGCAGTGGGGCTCAGGCACAGGATCACTTATTGAAATGCCTTTCAGCATCAGGAGTTCATCCTCTGCCCTGCTCAAAGCCCGTATGAAATATTTATGAAGGACTTGACTGAGATGAAGCGGGTGCCTCCCACAAAGCCCCGAGCTCCCCTACGTAAGTCCCGTAACGATCCATGTAAGACGTGGTCCTTAGCAAGTGTCAGCACTGAGGTTTTGCTGCAGCTAACCCTCACCTCCACGCACTTTCTGCAAGAGGTGAGAAGTCCACACCATAAACCTCTTCCTTCCTGCTGCAATACATACAGTTTGTAAACATAGCAAGAACGAAACATGGGTGTTTGCTAAAGACCTGCTTTCCAGAGCAGCACAGCTCCTGTGGACACTGCAGGAACTGCAAGTGCCTGGTGGCTCCGAAAATCAGCTTTAATGATACCAAAATCGTGTTGGTTAGCATCCCAGTCAAAAATAAAAAAAAAAACAATGAGTGTTTTTTTCAGAGCTAGCTACTCATTTATTTGCAAGACTGGCAGGCTAGGGAGACAGACACTACGGGAGAGCTGATCTTAATGCTCTGTTACTGTCCTCTCCCCTCCAAGTGCAGGTTATTTTCCTTAGATACCTTTGCTTAGCAAGGGCGCTATTGCCAAGGACAGTTAATTTAAAAAAAAATGTAATTTTGGTGGTATTTTGAGATGATATTCACCTTTGGAGCGAGTGTGCGTGGGCCTGGCTTTGCTGCGGAGCCAGAGCGGACCCTTCCTGCACAGCCCCAGGCAGGGCCCAAGGCAGACTGGTCAGGGTGTCTGCAGGTGACCCTGACGGCTCGGGGGAGCAGGAAAGCTCCCTCCCAGCCTTCCTTTCAGGCTGGCATTTTCTGTGACAGAATCAGCACTGTCTAGTTTTACACACAGTTTTCCTCACACGCCAGCCAAGCTGGCAGCTCATGGGGACGGTCCTCAGCTGGAGCAAACCCGCACACCCACCCTGGGACAGCTCTGGGCACCAGGCCTGGCCCCCCTAGCAGGGTGCACTGAGGGACCTGAGCTTTTCTTACCTATTTTTGCCCTGCGTCACACCCCTTAGTTTTATTGCTGCAGCATATTGCAGAGAAGTTGATGTATTTTTGACTGATTTAACGTATTTGGTTTATATTACAAGAGATTTTAACAAAGTTTTCTTGCTAGCTTTCAGTTTGTTAGGAGAAATAGAGCTGAGCAGGATTTCCCGTCTGTAGGAAGGCTGCAATTGCTTTGCTTTGTGCCTCGTCCCCTGCGAAAGGGAACCCGTCATCAGTTGTTAGTGCTGCCTGCGTTTCGTGCCCCAGAATCACAGAATCAATGAGGTTGGAAGAGCCCTCTGGGATCATCGAGTCCAACCATTGCCCTGACACCACCATGGCAACTAGACCAGGGCACTAAGTGCCATGTCCAGTCTTTTCGTAAACCCCTCCAGAGATGGTGACTCCACCACCTCCCTGGGCAGCCCCTTCCAATGGCTAATGACCCTTGCTGAGAAGAAATGCTTCCTAATGTCCAACCTGACCCTCCCCTGGCGAAGCTTGAGGCTGTGCCCTCTTGTCCTATCGCTGGTTGCCTGGGAGAAGAGGCCGACTCCCACTCCGCTACAACCTCCCTTCAGGTAGTTGTGGACTGCAATAAGGTCACCTCGTTTCACGAAGCCGTGATGATTTCCGAGCTGCGAACCAGCAGTCTGCAGGCATCACGGGTACGGTCTGAGGGGAACAATTATCCAAGCTGAAAAGAAACCATCCCACCCCGGTTTTCTATTGATTGGGTGTCCGTTACGAGGGATTACTTGTTTAGGGTAAACAGCTTTGCATCGCTGCGTTTGCTTGTTGTAGCTCACGCAGTGCTACGTGGTGTCATATTGATCCAGAGGACATGACACAGCGGGGGACAATCTACAGTGGCACGACATAAGTGACACAAAATGAATCAGAGACTGACGCTCAGAGATAATACATTTAAAAAAAAATATAGGTCAGTCCAGAGCATACAAGTATCTTCTGAATGATACAAGAGGGCCAGGGCAAAGCAAGGAGCGATGTCACAGATATTGTGCCCATCAGGAAGATTTCAGCTGACCGCAGGGTTTTTCCCACCTGCAGCCAGGCAGACCTGTCCCCCTTAGATGCCTACTTGGTGTCCCGTTTCCCAACGTGCTCCTTTCCAGCTTGGCTCAGCTGTGGCGGCTGCGTGCTCCACTCCGCAGGGAAGGGATTCAGGATGCTAATAACCCCAGCGCCTTTCATTGAAGGGTATCAAAGTGCTTTGCCAGCCCTGGCTGCTAAAGGAATAGAGAGGATTTTACTATAATAAAAGCCTGAACTGTAACATGCTCAGGAGATACAGCTGAGCATCCCAGAGACAGATTGAAAAAAAGGAGATGATGTCAGCATTTCCAGTGCTGGTTTCTGAAACCTGTGCCCCTAATACCTAAATGCTCATTTAGGTATTTATCCCAGCATAAAGCAGGAGGTCAAAGGAGAATGAAGAGAAGGGAATACTCAGGTTTTGATGTATTTATCCAGGGTAAAATACTGAAGAAATCAGAACTCCCTCCCCCAAAATTTAACGGTGCTTTCAGACTGTTCTCTTTATAAGGGAAATTTTCCAAGATCTTGCAAATGCTTATTCCTTCCTTTCCTCTTCCAGCCTTGCCCATTTCACTTTATTCAAGATTTGTTTGCACTTTCATGCTGCTACGTTTGGTTAATGGAAATTTTGTCAAAGATCCTCCACTAAAGGTCTGCAGTATATGCCCCTCTCCCCTTTACTCTTTTGCCTAAATAGGAAAGGTCTGTTGCAGATATTCATGGCTTTGGAGGGGAAAGTATTGCAAAAGGACACAAATCAGCTAGTGAAAGCTGCAACAGCTGCTCACGGACAGAAGAAACATGGTCTGGTTCTTTAAATGGAAACAAAAAAAGCAGCATTTGTTTTTGCTGAGGGATAGGTACATTTCCTTCAAGTACTTCAGAAACATCAGTATCCCACCTATTACACTCAGAGGGCTTGTCTGAGCTAAACAGCAGCGAGATGCTCAGACATATAACGGCCAGAGTGGCTGCTGCAGAATGCAGGGAGGAGAACATTCATTCCAGGCTGGACAGGAGGAGACTGGCCAGACCAAAGCCACTTCAGACCCTCCAGACCAAAGCCACTTCAGACCCTCCAGACCAAAGCCGCTCACTCCAGCACACGAGGCTCTGACTCTCTGCATCACGTACTGCGAGAGGAGCATGCCAGGGCATCTGTTAGCTGTTCAGTGAAAGCCAGCGTGGATGACAAGGTAATTTCAGGTTCAGGCATGAATGCTCAAGTGCAAGAGTTTATGTTCAATTACCAGATGCTTCAGACAAGCAGCTAAGACAAAGGCAAGCGATGCCAAGCACACACGGCCGCATCCAACGTGAGAGGAAAGGGACAGAGCGCTGCTTGTCCTCGGGCTGAATTTCCATTCACGTTGATGATATTCCTTATGTGGACCCCAGGCAGATAAGCAGTAGTTTCAAGTTTGATTAACCATCTAATTACCTAATTCTCTTAAACAGCCATTAGTGTTACAATGTTAAAGATCCAGCTACACTTTTTCCTTATCTGCATAAACCATTTCATGTACAAGATTTTAAAATAGTTTTTTCTTGTAGTTAAGCTGTAACTGGAGTATTTTGGATTCGGTTTTTCTCTTTCTGGGATACCAGCATGTTTAGCGTTTTCATTTCGTTTTTCATCAGAGGGAGTTAATAAATGCATTGCAGATCAATGTCCTCTATTTGCAATGACATTTTACATTACCGTATTGATTTCAAGGCAAATCATGTCTGGAGATAATAAAAACCAGTCTTGGAAGTAGAATCATCTGTTTTCTATGAGCATCCGAAGAATCAAAGTCCAATACATAAATGCTACAATGTGCTCTAATGTTTCTTTCTCTTCTATTTGTGAATGAAACATTTATCCAAGACCATAAAGTCAGAAGCGTCTGAGACTCGATGACTGGCAAAGCTTCTGGGAGCTCTTAATGCCCTGGGCACCATCAGACACACTAAGAAACGCTGAAGAGAGGAAAATATGACCCTGAATAAAGAGATTAATAACCAGTGAATAACTAAACACATAGTACGAATTAGCATAGCAAACTACAGCTATCTTAACAGATTGACTGGGTACTTTATGGGGCATGGCCAAAATTAAGATTAAAAAGAAATGGGGACAGGCCAAGTATTTACAATATTTGGCCCCTACAATGTCACAGATGTGAGCTGAGTCACATATATGCTTTCAGGAGCAGGCACTTGGCTCTTAGGCCAATATAACTCTTCTGTTCCATATAATCAGCTATTATACATGTGCTCTCGCAAGACAAGAAACTGATTTATAAGGCACATTTCTTAACAGAAAATTTTGCAGCACTTACAATATCCTCTGGTGTGTACTGTGGTAGCTCAGCCTAATAAAATGTAATCTCATTAAAAGCAAAAGGGACGCTATCAGTTTAGAAAAGGGAATTTAGGCCTGGGACTAAAGTAACTTTTCTGATTTTAGAAATATACGTGGTCAGTGGTCTAGACCTTTCCATGTAATCAGGCAGCACCGATCTTTGCCCACGAAGGCAGTGATACATGGCCATCTATTTAACAGGGATTAAGGAAAGGAGGGGTGGAACGTTTGACCTTTCCTGGAAGAGTGGAAACCGTGATTCGGCAATACAGTCGGTTGAGCTGGGCACTTAGGACACGCTAAAATTGCTTTCCTGAAAGAGGATCCTTATCTTGCACTTTACTCGGCTTAAATCTTGCCCTATCAGAACGACAGGGGAGTGGGGGGGACATGCAATTATTTTTAAAGAGGTGTTTCAGCACGTCGCGTGAGCCCCTTTCTCCCCGTCAGCCTCTGGTTTCTGTTAGTGTCAGGTTTTTTAAGGGTAGAGTTTAGATGTTGTTCCTTGTGCCTGCACTCCTGAGTAACCTGTCCATCCGGCTGCTCAAGATGCCCTTTCAAGAACGGCAGTTTCCTTCTCAGCTTAATTCAGAGCTGAACTGCAGGCAAGGTACAAGTTATTAACATATTTCTTAAACTGGCATTGAAAAAGAGCTTCCCACAGACTGAAAACTGTCTAAACTTGTGGAAGAGCCTCCCACCTCCCAGACAGGGACCAGGCAGTCAATCAAGGGAGTGCATTTCTGCATACTCAAATATGCATTCTTTGTGTGGCTGAATAATAAATGAAGGCTAATTTAAATCTGAAAACACATTAAGAATGGAATTGCATCAAAGGATACTGGGGAGGGATGTGCCATTATAGCAAATTCAAAGACAAAATATATGAAAATATATCCACTCTCCCGGGAGTACAGAGTGTTACTTAAATAACAAGAGGGCACAATACTTCATTTTAACCTCCATTTTACCTAGTGCAATGCAATCTTATCAAATCAAGCTCTCTCCATACAACTGTGACAAAGAAAATCACATGTAATGGGGTCTGGAAATGACTATCCCATCTGTCACTCCCAGAAATGTGTACTTGCTCTTTATAGCAGCATGCAACAGTGCCTGATTACACCACAAACCCCAAACATCCCTTCTCTTTCTCTTTGCCTTTCAGACTAAAAGAAAAGCCACTTCACTTCAGAGGTGCCTCAAATGAAATCGGTATATTTGACAAATGATTGAACCGCTTGTGACACGCTTTATAGATAACCCAGTGAATCCAAGGTGTCACCTTTTGTGGGCTATTGATTGCAACTAGCTGATACCCATCTTTTCAAGTATGGAGTAATCTACTGTCATTGCAAAAATGATGGCCATCTTACAGGGAAGGTTAATCAGATACAGGAGAAATCATATCCAATCTTTGATAAATTGCAAGTCGCTCAAGGATCAATCACCGTCCTCCTTGTAACACCAGCCACAGGTAATTGTGCAAACGTGACGCCGTGCAGCCCGTAGGGGCAACAGCATTTTGCCCCTCTGAACAGCTTGGCCTGCTGAGATGGTTGATTTACGGGGCTTTTAAATATGTTTTGAATAGTAATGACCATAAATAAAAAATTTTCAAAGACAAGCAGAGCAGCAATAATATGACATGCAGGCCCTCAAACTGCAAAACTACGAAGCGACTGGCACAGTCTTTGCATTTTTATGGTATAGTATGTGTTTTATGGCTTTCCTATCTGAGTTCTGTGTCTACTATCTACCCCCTCCTCATCAGGACCAAGGTGTTAGGAATTAGCTGACGTGCAAGAATAAATCCCAAACCAAGAGTCATCAGGAACAGATGCCTCTTGTCAAACTTACAGAGTAGCACGAAAATCACTCCCTGGACTTTCCAGCTTCCCAGTGAATGATCCCTAGCTTAGCCATCCTTGATGTCACCCAGATCAAGGCCTGCATGTGTCATGAATGTTTTAGGAGAAGCAAGTCTTGGCGTACAGGTCATCTATCAAGCAGCCCAAGACTGCTTGATAAAAGCAGTCCAGCTTCCCAAGTATCTGGTGTGAACGCAGTGCGTCACCATTCGCATCGGTAAGGGGCACTGGACAGGAGCACCTACTGATACCTCTGAAAACAGGAAAAGTTTTTACCATTACATTAATATTAAGAAACTGGGCAAATTTAAGATTACTCTACTTCATTCTCAATGTGTTTTAGCTTGGTGAAAATAAACCTTTGCACTAAACTGCTATATCAATGTATTTACTCACAGTTAGTAAAACCCACATACACGCTGTAATACAGGTCTCTCTATAAATACCATTTATACAATAATGCAATTTGCAGGAAGGCACAATACCTCTCGGTTCTCAAAATTAATACAATTATTTCTCAGTAATACTCAATACCTTATTATTATAATGCGACTATACTTGCTATGGAGCCATACACATACACACACACGTAGAGGATGTCAGGGTATCATTCTGGTATATATCTACATATAACCTCAAGTTTTTTTGCATGCTTTGCCAACTTCATTGCCTGGCCCCTGTAGGACCTGTTTTACGGACAGTGACTGGAGGGACTTTATGAAGGCCAGAACTTAGAAACATAACTTAGGTATCAGAACTAAGTTATATTTGAAACTATGAGCCCTATGCTGCACATCAGCAGAATATACTGAATATTTCCATTGCTAAATTGGTCTCCTGAGGGATTACCCTGCATGGATGGGGGAAACTCTTACGTCCGCAAAAGAACAAGAGAGGTTTGTCCTTGCTAAATCATTTCCATTGATTTCCTCTGACTGTGACTTTCTTGGTTATGGAGGTAAAGAACTGGGACCTACTGAATATGTGCTCATTATTAAATGAAAAAAGCACCGGGGGCGATTCCAAAGTCAAACTTCTGCCATTTAGCAGTTTTACCACTTCTCAACCTACTTTTAAAATACAAACCCATTCCAGTTCAGCAGGTTCTCTCATAGAGGCTCCCATAGAGAAATGACTCAACCACACAAAGGAAAGATCTAAAATTCCCAAGGTATTTACAGTCTACACTAAAAAGAAACCTGAGCATTTCTCTAGTGCCTCAGGAAATGATATCCAGACAACAAGACATAAATAAGAAGTTGTTATGCAGCACGCAGGACGAACTATGCAGGCAGGTAGGGCAATCAATTATGGAAATAACTTTTTAAAATTTATTTTCATTTTCAAAAAAAATCTTGTCAAGTCAGCTCAAAAGGTCAACCTCAAATAAAAAAGTCAAACTTTTAAATACACTAAACACTTAGAAAAAAATTATCGCTGTCACAGGTAGCATCCAACTTTCTTCCATTTAAAATTATTTTAACACAAAACTGAAGTAACTGTTTAAATAAAATGTTATTTCAAATAGAAAATGGATACCTCTAGCTAATAATTATAATGCTGAATTCTTATTCAAGTGTTATGCAAGATGAACTTTTTCTTGAAACCCTGTTGAGACTTCCACACTACCACACGCAAGACTGAAGCCCAAACACCTATTTCCAAACAGATCAAGCGACAGTAAGAACAGAATCAATGAAACAAACCTTGAAAAAAAGATTTCTGGGCCACAAAGATCTAATTTGTTTCCCAGTGAAGGCTAGATGTCTCAATGTCCTGTGCTCTCCTGCAAGGGAGTGACTTGCGCCTCCATGTTCCAGTGGCTTCAGGCTTGGATTTTTATAGACTTTCTGATGTGCACTTAGACACGAAAGGAACTGAAATTTTCACTGGTGAAGTACTGCTGACCTTCTAAATAAACTCTAATAAAGATTATTATTTAGATATATTCACAATGCAGCTAAAAGAAAACACAGCACTAAACCCTACAACTTCCATCACTAGTTCTTCATGGTACACTTAAAAGCTACAAACATCATAAAAGCAAAATTCATATTCCAAATGTGTGTGTGACAGAGAGGCAGGGAACACCAACCCAAGCCGTGACAAAACTTCCTCATATTTCAGAGTCAACCTGCTTTTGAGTCATTAACATTTGTATTCATCTCGTATTCCCAAATGACCTGTGACACAGTACACCTAGAACTTAACCTATTCTGGTGGTGCCTGACACTAAATTCTCTCTGCCATCACGATTTTGGGATTAAGACATGAGGCTCTAGTCTCCCTATTAACTTTGATGGGATTGCTCATAATCTTACTTAAGCTGCATTAGAAGAGGGGAAAAACAGGTCCCAGGAGTCCCTAATATTGCAAGCACCACCTCACCATCGTTCAGCAGAGCTTTAGTTACTCTCTGATGTGTCAAAACCCATCACTCATAGTCTCTATCCATGTGTCACTTGGCTGTTATTATCTGATAAGCAACTTCGAGTAACCTGTTTGCAATCCAGCTAGACTCAGGGAGAAAAAGTCACAACAGCTCAAAACCTCAGAAGTTTGGTTCTGCTAAACTGCTTCCAGAAATGATTCTGAGAAAATACACAGGACTGATATTTCCCCAAGTACTGTCCCAGATTTTCCTCAACACTCTTACACTTTTTCCTCCTACGACAGAAAATGTGCTATCTAAACACCTCCTCTGGATCTTTGATGTTAAAAACACAAGCCTTCAGGCCAGTCTGTTCTTAGTCACTATTTTCAAGGATATAAAGTTCTTAGGGTAAGACAGTCATTATCACTTTCCCCCTTTATTCTCCCACACTGCTTCCTTCATCTTTACCTGAAACAGAGACCATCAGTCACCTTCTCAATACATGTCATGTTCAGATCGTTATCTCCCCTATCCCTAACTGCACAGTCAGCCTGAATCACTTTGGCGTGGAGAGAAGTGGCTCTAGGGAGACCCGCTCCCATCTTCCACAACAGGACCCTACACTACAATGATCTCAGTATACTCTGTTGTATTCTTTTCTCTAGAGTATGGCCCTAATTTACCCAAGATTTGTGGGATTCCCATGCAACTCATGTCTTGAAGTTCACCGCACTGCACGCTTTGGAATAGGACAGCCTGTATCCTCCTTTGGGATGAAGATCAAACTTATACTGTTAGTAGACTTACAATGCAAGATCTTCTTGAGCAAAGAAGAGACACGGGATTACATCCCACAGCAGTACAACTGTCATGTTTCATTTTCTAGAAACCAAATAGTTCCATGAAATTAAAAGCTCGAGGACACAGATCTTCCAACTACCAGAAATTCCTGGTAACTCCACTAAGACGCACAAAGCTGCAGGAACTGAGATGTGGCCCCTTATATCCATGCCCAGCTGGACTCTTCTGAAGTAGCCCGCATGTGTGCGGAGCCAGCAGCATGAACTGATACCTACTGGAGCCGCTGGCATGGGAGAGGTCAACCAGCTCAGCTACCTCCAACTGACGGACTCTCTTGAGCACCCTCCCTCTGCCTTGCTCTGCGTGGTGGTACTGCCTTGTTAACAGGGTCGTACCATGCTGGCTCGTCCTACAGACCTCAGCTTTTCCTACCTCTTGTAGCAGCTCTTCTCCAAAGGCTAAAGTAACCCTCTGCAACAGCTAGGGAAACGGGTGGAAAACGTTAAGTCAAACACATGCTCTTTCTTCTGAATTTGTTACTGTCCCCAGTCTGATAGTAACTTCCAGTTAACAAGCCCTGGCTAGTCTTCTTCACTTATGAAATTAAAATTGGCTAAATTAGTTTATTGCTTATGTTTTATCCACAATCACATACACAAACACACACACATATAATCAAATCTACTACATTTATTTTAATTAAAATATCTGAGAAGTCCTTGATCTATGGTTTCATTTTAACTGTGTTGGGCTTTCACTTGTATTCAAAAACTGAATATATTTTAACCTTTCTGAAATGGATCATGTTAAAATAAATTGAAGCAAGTTGATGAAAAGTGTTAATTAACCTGCTTTCGTCTCATTAAGAGTCTGTGTTTAACCTGTAGGTCATCTCCTCTTTCAGCTGATGTATGGATTTGATCTATGATGAGCTAACCAACCCAGTCTTCTATTGACGACCGAGAACTCCTGAACCTTTTGCTTTTTTGGGAGAGGACAAGAAAATTCTTAGAACGAAAGCGCTGAGCTCTTTAAGGAATTATTCTAAACCTTTTTTTTATTGCAGAACAGGTTGCAATAATGCGTTGTGGGTTTAAGATAAAAATACAGAAAAAAAAATGAACACACCCCTCCCAGGGTATACAGATCCAATGGTTGAACTGTTCTAAAAAACCTATTTTTTTTTTCCACCATTATGTGCTGAACCAGGTGTATTTATAAGCATCAGCCACTTGCTCTTGTCTTGACTTCCTTATTTACCTGTGCAGTTATCAGTTTTAAGATCCCTGATGTGCCTGAATGTTGGCTGGGGGTTGGAGGGACACAGATGAGGAAGGAGAAGGTGGCGGGGAGGGAAGTGGGGGGAAGAATCTGCTGCATTTACCATTATCCAGAGGAAATATTTCACACCGCCTGGCACTCTCTACATCAGAATCAGACAGGCAAAGTACCTGCAGAAACTGCTCTGTAAGAGTCAATATATTTGTATTCCTACTTTTAAAAATATAACTCTAATAAAGCTAGAGATAAGTCCAAAATTGGCAAGAGAGATAGGCTGGAGATCTATGCTTTTTAATATAAAGCTCTTCACCAAGACTGACTTTTATCACATTAATGGCTAAATCACACTGATTGTAAAACAGCCAAAATGAGGCAATTAGTAACGCCTGTGACAGCCACCGAAAACGAAACACACAGGGTTTTCAGGGCAAGCCAGATGGATAACTTCAATATATTTCCTATTGTCTGCTTGTGGTAATACGGTCAATTAAACTGAACCAGTACTACAGAGGACCCTTTGAATTGCCTGAAAAAAATTAATTGTCTGCTGCAAATTTAATGAAGCTTAACACTTGTATTATGTTTACAACTTTTATTTGTTATGATCAGTAAGTGTTTACAAGAAAAAAAACCCCTAACTTACCTCATTCAACAACCCCAAGAGCAAACCATTGGTATCTTACAGGTTGCTTCATTTACATGTTTCTTTGCCATTTACTGGGTTTGTCCTTAGCAGCTGACCTAATTTTTTTCTCTCCCAAATAAAAAAGCACCAGCTCTTGCAGTTCTGTTCATTCATGAGTTGTTGTGAGTTGAGTCTGACCACAAACTTATCTTATGACATGGCCCCAAAGGGGCCGACAGAAATGCCCAGCGGTGGGCTGGTCCCTCGGACGCTTGCTCTGATCCTCATCAACATCCAAGGAAGGTCACGGACCTTCCCCAGCTCAATGCAGCTAAGAGTCCACTGCTGTTGTGTTTGACAAGTTCACATTAAGGAAATCAAAAGCAAACGGCGTGTCTGAGCAGACCCGAGGAGGGGTGGCTTTGGGGAAGGCTCGACGGCTTCTCATTGTGCCACTCCTGTAATCTCAGAATAATTACACCCTTTTTCCTTCAATTAACTGCCAGAAAAATGGAAATGCTGACATGACACGCAGCTATTTCATCTTCCCTGGGGTGCTTTGGGGCTGACCTGATTTTTCTGATGACCTCAGGTTCTCACCTGAACAGGGCTGGGAGAAAACCTAAATGTTTATCAGATCCAGAGGAGATGCACCTGCCAGCTCGGAGACACCAGGGTGAGCTCCCCACAGCTGCAGGAGGCAACCTGGACAGGCACCATACAATAACCTTGACTGAGGTTTGCAGCTGGAAATGAACAATTCAGTTGCCTGAAACTATAAAATACTTGATTAAACCTTGTGTTTGAAGCGCCATATGGAGAAGAGCTCCTTAAAAGCTGCAAGGACCCCGAGGTATCTACTGGATACCAGCCCCATCACCAGCTTCTGCTTGAAGTTTTTCCAGCCAGGGTTTGTTAAGAAGCAGCAAAGTGCAGCCTGAAGCCTTGGAGCTACCACGGTTGAGGGGAGGGAGGAGTAGGTGTGGTGGATGCACAGCTCTCATTTAGAATCGTGCCTTTTATGCAGTGCTTTGGGTCATAATTTTACTTAAACCTAGCAAAAGACGCTTAATCGTGTCCTAGAAATAATTGGTGTCAGTGGAAATAGTCCAATTAGAGCTGAATATATTCTTTTACAGCCAAAGATTATTGCTTTCAGTGCCAGTTGTTAAAATCAAGCATTTGCTACTGGTTGTGAGTTAGAAGTAGAGGAAGATTTTCAAACTTAGAAATAAGTTTTATTTCCTGAACATGAGAATACAGCAACATGTACTCATGAATAAATCAGTGCTTACGTATCTCTGTGGCTCTAATACTTTTTTGCTTATAAAACCCTGATTTAGAGATCCTGAAGAACAGCAGTTTGTCCTCTAAATTGGTTTTTTCTCCCTGAAATTTTTTTAAAACAATGTATTAAGCCTGATAAGGAATATTCATTTATGTCTGGACTACATATAAAAACTGTGTCCTGCCACTGCTAAGTAAACCCTTTAACAATAATAAAACTTCTTTTGACTTTTTAAGAGTTGGTAAGTGTAGAAAACCTTGGCTTTGATACTAGCCAAACACACACCTCGTGTGCTCTCCAGCATAATTATAAAAAGCCCATATAATATGGAGAGCCCTAAAGTGCCGCTCTGGGATTACCACTTTAAACTCTGCTTCTCTTTTTTAAATTATATTTTGTGCTTTCAACACCAGGTGTCATTTAACCAGGTCCTTTCTTAAGGGCTGAAGTATAACCAACATGAATTTAAATTAGATTGAGTTGGACAGTGAGGAAAGAAAAATAAAGACCTTGCATGACCTTAAACACTGCTGGATCGACACAGACCTCAGAGTGACGGAGGGGCTATTCCTGCTTCAAAATGACTAACCACTAACCCCACGACAGACGGACGGGTGGGATGGAAAATGCCTGCAACAGCTTTCTGGGACAGCTCTGCATATGTGCCGGGGGAAACATCAGGGAGGTATAGAGAGGGTTTCTGGTAACGGGGATAGTGCTTAAATGGGCCAACAGATTTAAATATCATCTGCTGCATTTTTCCCTTGGTTAATGTAAAAAAAAAAACCCCGACATTTGAAAGTATGGCTTACTCTCCCTCTTGGGAAAAAAGTTAACCCCCCACCCCAAGCAACTGTTATCCCAGTTACTCAGAAGTAGTCAAGACGTAGCTGAAAACAGCTGGTAAAATCCACGGCACTACAGTTATTTGTATTCGCTGATCATGGTCTAGTTGCCATGGTGGTGTCAGGGCAATGGTTGGATGCGATGATCCCAGAGGGCTCTTCCAACCATTGCCCAGTTCCTCTGCAGCCAGATCCACTCAGAGCACCCCCAACAAGGAGAGACACTCTGTTAATGCACCCACCACCCTGCAGAGGCAGGCAGACAGATTTCAAAAAAGCTTTACATATTTTTAGCTATGAGAAAATCAGGTTTATTAAACACCACCTTTTTATGGATGGAGTCAGTCACGGCACTACTTGAGCACAGGCTCAGTCGTAGGCAAGCCCAGCACTTGCTGATCTCAGTGTTAGATTTAAGGCTGGCCCTGAAGCCGAAGCAGATGCTGAAGAACACAGTCAGCAATACTGGCTCTGTTATGCAGAATCAGCGGCTGTGGTAATGGAAATATATTATTTGTAAGTATAAAACAAGATATAAATAGACACACACACCATCCTAATGGTGGAAATAATTTTGTAAGGAACACACAACTGTGATCTAGAACTCCTATGATAACACTCTGGATATTCACTCTGGATTCAGTTTATCTATGAATATCCAACAAAAAATCTGAAGAGTGATTGTGTAAATATTTCCAAAAGAATAAAATAATTCTCTGAAAACCCATGAGGGGTCATTCAGACTGTATGATTTTCCATATGAGTTTGATCTCTCTATTTTCTGAGTTAATTTTTTAGACTACTATAATGAAAAAATTGGATTAATTTAATAGTCTGCCTGGACCCTTCAGTTTATAAACAAATAATACATTAAAAAAAAAAAAAGTCGAACTGAAGGCATTATACCAAGTTGTCTTTAACACAATTATGGGGGGTTATAAGGAAGTTTTCAAAGGAAAAAAGAACAAGTGATTGAAACTCCACTCCTGTGAAATTCAGTAGCTGGTGTTTCATGATGAGCACTGTTGGTGCACGCGCATCTGAAGCCGTTCAGCTTCAGAAGGCTGATGGGTACGAAGGCATCAAGTCACCGCAGCCCAACCGAAGAACATTATGCACCAACAGAAAAGGAGGCATAAGCAATTCTGTTTGATTGCATATGTGCTCATTAGCACATACCAGCTTACTGTATTACGTGGAAATTAAGCCACAAATGACTTGAAGAAACCCTGCACCATGCCTTATCAGCCACGTTCAAAACAAAACTTCTGCAACACGCAACAGCAGATGGTCAGTCATTAGAGAGCGATGCTTCTCCACTGGCGCATACCTGTGGAGCTGGAGAACTAAGCTTTTCCCTTCTTTATGGGCAGCATAATACTCATAATCTCTGAAGATGTAAAAATCATAGAATCATAGAATCGTTTTGGTTGGAAGGGACCTTTAAGATCATCAAGTCCAACCATTACCCAGCACTGCCAAGGCCACCACTAACCCATGTCCCTCAGCACCACATCTACACGGCTTTTAAATCCCTCCAGGGATGGTGACTCCACCACTGCCCCGGGCAGCCTGTGCCAGTGCTTGACAACCCTTTCAGTGAAGAAATTTTTCCTGGTATCCAATCTAAACCTCCCCTGGCACGACTTGAGGCCGTTTCTACTAAGACAACCCATAGCAGTATAAATTCACTCTAGCCCCATGGATATGAGGCAAGCACAACGCATTTTCTGAAGAACATAGTTCAGTACTGATCAAGTGATGTCGAAATGGAGACAACCACAGACGGCAAGATGGGCCAGGAAGGCCATCGCCTACCACTGACATGGTTTTCAGAGAGCACGAAGTCTGCGTCCACACTGACCAGCACAGCACCGCCTCTGAACTATGAGCCCAGCCACTTGTAAAGGAGTAGAATAACACAGTAAAAATTGCAGGTTTAAAGGCAATAACATTTGAAGTCTCTGAAAAGTTACTCGATAAAGGACCAGAATTTGCAGTATTTAATCAATCGTTTCAATCTTAAATGCAATACACCAACGTTCACACAAAGGAGTAGGCTTGGAATGGAAAATGTGCAATTTCATAAAAAATCATTTGGATCACTGTGCTGGACAAAATCAAGACTATCAGTCTATTCAAGCGTGAGGAAAAAATAACCTACTGACATTATCTTTGTATTCTTTTTCTGCTAAAGTGCTACGGATACCAGCTAACACAAGTTCTCCGGCTTTTACTGCCTTGAGCCCTCCCATGACAGTCCAAACGAGACGAGCTAATGGCCGTAGGAAAATGTTAAAGGTGTATCATAATGAAAGAGGCAAATAAAGTCGTGGGAACTTGCCCTTGTCGGAGATGCAGCAATGTGACTGGAATTGCTGTACTTCCCGACGAGAACAAAGGTACAGGCTCCACCAAACATCCACGTGCTCCTTCTGTCCATTACACCGCAGAGATGAGGGGACTGGACAGGACTGGATCATCCTGGTCTGCAATCCATGGCAACCGGGTAATAAATGGTACAAAAAGCCATTTCTGGCAGGCTGGAGAGCTTTGAAACCCCAGAGTATCTCCGCTGTAGGACCAGCCCTGCCACCGCTCCTCCGTGGCCGGTTCTGCACCGCCCAGCCCCGGCGCAGAAGCAGCAGAAACCGCCCGTCTGCCGGCTGCTGCCTGCTTGGGATTACAGGAGACCGCGCCACAAGGCTGCGGAGTCAGGCTGAGTGGTTAGATTTATAGAGAGATTTATACATAAATTTATATAAAATATATATAGAGATAGATTTATAGCTCAGAACACAGCCAGAAGGAAAGCAGACGTTCAAGAAGCAGCCATGGGCATCTACACAACTTGCTCGCCTCCAACATCACAAAAGCAAAGCTGGCCACAGGCTCACCAAGATATTTAGCGTGTCTGCTGGGAAACCAGCTGCACGACAAGGATTTTCTCATCCCATGAAAGAAACAGTGGCAAAACACTATTGCCATCCACATTCCTGTCATTAGCTCGTTTTTGCCACTTCTTCCATACCTAATGCTGCCCGAGAAACTTCACCTGGGTCCCAGTCACTGCTGCTGAAGGGCATGAGCTGGGACGGTGTCTCCGTTTAGCACACATCCAGGGCTAAACAAGAACCAGCTGTTCTCTCACCCAGTGTCCCTTCCCCAACCGAGAAAGGGAATTGGGAAAGGAGGGAGACTCGTGGGTTAAAGTTCAAACAGATTTAATAAAATAAGGAAACCAATATCAATGCTAACACAAAAGACACAAAATTATACTTAGCTCATAGAGTGGTGGCAAGTTGCTCCAGGGACAGCGATTGTTGGGAAGAAGAAAGAGGGATGGGAGAGCAGAGCCAAGAGCCCCCCATCCCCAGCAGCTTCCCCATTTATAGTGACCTGAGGTTAATGTTACAGAAATCACCTGTGGGGCAGCCTGGGGCAGCTGCCCTGGGTTTAACTGCTCATGGCCTTGATCACCAGCCCACAGCTGGGCACACACTGAAACAAGGTGGAGCAGAAAAGGGATTCTATAAATTTTATTCCTGCAAAACCAGGACAGACATTAGCACCAGGAGCTCTCCTTGCACTTCCCATACTCAGAGCTTTTATTGCAACGTCTTGAATTGGTTTCCTATCTCAGAGCTGCTGCTGTATTAGCCAATTTATATCACTGCATTAAATACAAATAAACTCCTTGTACAGTCTACGCCAATTTATGCTATTTGTCATTTAATACCCCAGTACTTAGAAAGTCGATAGTCTTTTTGTGTGTTGGAAGAATTGAACATTTAGCCTCAAGTAGAGGAAAAAATAGAAAAATAAGAGATGGAAAATTAATATTTATATACTACATGTAAACACATACCATGTTTTACATAGCTCTGAACACTGTCTGCAGGATTCTTCTCTATCCTTACAAATTCAATCCTGCTTTTTAATTTAAAGATCAAACCATACACACAAGTTTGCAAGATTTCGGGTCTCGGAGGCCAGAGCAGTTCTCATTTAGCACCAACCAACAGAACAAACCCAAACCACAATCTCCCTGCTTTGGAAAACCACCGAGGCTCACCAGCTCTGACAACAGCATATTAATACACAGCCCTATGGGCACCTGTCAGAATTTCGTATTTTTTAAGCTGTCTCCTCATGCATAATAAGATTATTTATTCATTCCTCTCTGGTTGTTTGCCAGAGATTTATTTTAAGCTCCTTGGTTCTGGTGTAAGAGAGATTCTCCTCCTCCTCCCATCCTTGCCTACGCTGTCTTTGACACTGTCAGCATCTCTCCCTGAGAGAGAAAGAAAACTTAAAAAGAAAAAAAAAAAAGAGAACCTGCAGTATTAATGGAAGAACACAGGAAGGATAGAAAAAATGTCTTTTGACCTTCACAGTTTTTTACTCAATGACATAAGATGAGTTAGAAAAGAATATAAGCACATCTTAAGGTCAAAAAACTCATCAGCTGACAAATTAGTCTTTTTGTACCCCACAAAACTGAGTTAAAATAAGGTATTCAGTCATATTTCCGTCAAAACTCGCTGGTGTTTTACTTAGGGCAAAGAAACTCAAGCATTTCAGTATAAAATACAGTATTTTACACAGTTCATTTGGAGTTCAGAATAGTTTCTGCTCTTTTCATACTTTTTATGGGATAGACTGAAATTGCATTTCTCAGTTCGCTGTTAATATCCACATCTCGGGCTTAAGAGTTTATTCTCTGCTTCACGCACACGTGTCGCTCCCATTAATGCTAATGGAATCGAGTTAAAACAGAGCACTGAGGGAGAAAAAAAGCACTTGCTAATCCTTTATAACCTCACCGCAAAGAAAAGTGATTTGTAAGCCACGTGAACCCAAAGATCAGGTACAAGAGCTGCTGATTATTGTGCTCCGAGGTCGGGGCTACTCCTGGGGTACTGCGAGGAGGGAAGGATAAGCCTGAGAGAGCAGCTGATGGACCCTTCTAACAACAGACGAGGTTTTCCCTGAGCATTGCTCTCTTGGTTCTTTGCTGGGGGTGCTCCTTAGGACAGCGCAGACTGAGCAAGGGCAGAGCCAGCTCACACAGAGACCTAACGCTGCTCTTCGCTTCTCTCTGGGTTTGTTTTCGTGGATGGATGTGGGCAAATGCCATACGAGCTACTCAACCCCACACCTGGAAACTCCTGAGGTCAATACGATCCCTTGCAGGGTTCCTTTTGCCATAAATCACAGAATCAACCAGGTTGGAAGAGCCCTCTGGGATCATCGAGTCCAACCGTTGCCCTGACACCACCATGGCAACTAGACCATAGCACTAAGTGCCATGTCCAGTCTTTTCTTAAACCCCTCCAGAGATGGTGACTCCACCACCTCCATGGGCAGCCCCTTCCAATGGCTAATGACCCTTGCTGAGAAGAAATGCTTCCTAATGTCCAACTTGAACCTCCCCTGGAATACCCGTGGAAGATACAAAGGGATAACACAGCCCTCCCCGCCGGGCTGCACCGTCGGCTCCTCGGCGTAAGGGAAGCCCAAGGGCCACGTGCTGTGAAGCCCAAGCCCAGGACACCCCATCTCACCACAGGTACCCCACTGGGTGGCCAAGGCAGAGGGAAACATTCTGCTCAGAGAAAACACGGTGCTGTACCGCTGTCACCTGCACTCTGCAACTACACCAGGGGCTCACCCGCTTCCCCAGCACCTCCCTGATCCTGGCATTACTTGCTGAAGTGTGCTCTGAGTATAAAAACCACGGATTAAAACTTGCATTGAAACATTTTAAAGTATTCCCTACATACCATAAAAATAATTGATGGGGAGAGCCTCTAACCGAATACTATCCATCAATGCCAATATATGGGAGAATTAAAACTGACAGCATTAAAGCTTTGCGATTGATTTATTGCTTTGTAATCAATCTCTCCTGATTTGTTACGCAATATAGGTTTTTCCCCAAATAAGGAGGAGACAGAGAGTGATTATCAGTGTAATAATCTATATATTCATTGCCTATAATAATTCATCAGACATTGGACTGTTCATAAGGAGGCCAAAAATTAAAGACATTTGTCAGTGTCTCTCATCGTTTATCAAATTATTACTTTAAATATTTTTGTCAAATATTATAGCTTTTGCCTTTGAAAAAAAAATATTTGACAGAAAAATTCTGAACACAGATGAATAAACACCTGGAATCCCTGAAATGCAGAAATTCAGCCCTGGATAAGAAATAATGAAATTACATCAGAGTTTGTGCACCTTCTCAAAAATTATGACATTGAAGGATGAAACTCTTGTATCATACTGCAACGAGACAAGATGTATTAAAGGGTTCAGAAGGTTTTTAGAAGGATGATAGAAGTTTAGAAATAACAAGAATAAATGAAGTTGAATAGATAAGACACGTTTATAAAGGACACCACTTAATCTCAGCATGCTGAGGGCAACATTTCTCTACTGGTCTTTATGCCCGTGCTTTGCAAACCTCAGTCTGAGCACACAGACGGCTGCAGCAGCAGCAAATATTTCTCCCTTATGATGATTACTGGCCACCACCAGAAATAAGTCATATAACAATATGGACCAGGGACCTGGTTTTGTGTTACAATTGCCATATCGTTTGAAGTATAATTTTAATGTACATTGAAACCAGATGCATTAACTTGCTGTAAGCACCATCATTCAGTGCGACCACAGACACCTTCCTGCTGTTAACGCTGCCTCTGACCCACGAGGCTCAGCAGGTTTCTGAGATGCAAAAGACACTTTAATTCCCCCGGGCTCCACTCATGTCAGCATCCAAGGGGAAAGGTGCAGAATGTGTGGGGCTGCTTTGGGTGCTCTTAGATGCCCAGACGGGGTATCAGCCATATGCAATAAAAACGGCAATTACCTTTCACCACCAGACTGCCCGTGCTGCTCGCCGTCCCAAAGAGGTTTGTGGCCACGCAGGTGTAACTGCCCGCGTCGGACTTGGTGACATTCACAATCCGGAGGCTCCCATCATCCAGAACTGTGATTCTGGAAAGACAGCAGACACAAAAGTTATGTATTTCTTAAGTTAATATAAACCTCTTTTGAGTCTGCATTAATTATTAACGGTTTGAACAACAGACAGCCCGTTGCCCGTTGCAGAGGGAGTTTAGCTGACAGAATCTCTTAGGACGCAGTTCATAAATACTGAATGCATCATTTACATGAGTTTTCTGTGTCTTTACTTGAGGGCAACTTGTGTAGGTTTTACACGAGGCTGTACTTTGATATCCAGCGCTCACCATGACAACCCCTGCAACACGCGGCACGCAGGCTACGTCTGAAAACCTCCACGCTCGCTGCTTAACCATGGAAAAGCTTCTGCCCAACAGATGCAATAAAGCAGGTGTTTCATTGCTGCTTTTTTCCAAGAAGGCTGATGGCTTTTCAGCAAGGGTGCCACGCTGCCAAGCCTCCCCTCCACGTTCTCCACCTGCAGCATAACTCAGCCCGCGGGGCTTATCTGCACTTGCAGGTTAAAAAAACAAAAACAAAATCCTCTTTCATTCCCGTCCCCTCCTCACACACGTACTCCCCGTCCAAACGCTGCTGTTATCTGCAGCGGTACCTGCCCCTCGGAGGGCAGGAGGCAGGCGGGGATGGCACGGTAATTCCTGGGGTGATCCCCTCTTGCACAAGGGCTGCGCTTCAGGCTCTCCTTGTTCTCACAATTAGCTTTGTCTCCTGGTCCATTTTCTTCTGCTCTGCTCTACGTCAATGAAAACAGAAAACCTGATCCTGCCCAGTAAATCCCATTGAAACGTGAATATCTTGTGCCCTGTGGAGGCATAATCGAAGGAGACTCCAGAAAAGCCTTTCCCCCAGGCTAATATCACCTCTTTTAGCAAAACACTCGGTTGTCTGCTCAGTATCATGTCTTACAGCAATTTGCTTTCTCCCCTTCAGCCACGTTCAAACTTGCATTTAAAATCTTTTATTAATTCCTGCCTTCTCCCGCTCAATTATTTCCCAATTTAACTAATTTGAAAGAAAATGAAGAAACCTCCCTGCATCCTTAATGCCCATCAAGCTCTGTGCAACGGGATTGAGAAATTAGGAGGAAAAAAAACAACTTAGCAAACAACACTTGCACCATCGCAGCAGTGCTCAGATGGCACTTCCCACCTCAGAAAGCTTTAAGAAACAGACCATACAAATTGGCACAAGCCTTTTCTTGCAGCCATGGGTCAACACTGAATAAAGCACCAGCGTGAGCCAAGGCATGACTACGAGCACAAAGGACACCTGCCCACGCCAGCCACGGGCATCCTTTAGCTCTGGGCACGTGCTGCAAAGAGTTCAGGCGAGACTTGCATCGAGTCCTCCAAACCCTCCTGCCAGCTGCGGCCGCTGGGCTGGGCATGGTCTCCAGAGAGACTCAGGGGACATCACCTCACCGAAGGGAGCGGTGCGGGTGCCCTCTGTCATGCTGTGCTCTCTTGATGGGCACATACCGCCTACTCAGGCCACTCTGAAAAATGTGACAGTTTGAGTGTCTTTCCAACGACGGTACCGAGTGTGGGGGAGGAAGATCACAGAACCACAGAATCAATCAGGTTGGAAGAGACCTCTGGGATCATCGAGTCCAACCATTGCACTGACACCACCATGGCAACTAGACCAGGGCACTAAGTGCCATGTCCAGGCTTTTCTTAAACCCCTCCAGAGATGGTGACTCCACCACCTCCCTGGGCAGCCCCTTCCACTGGCTAATGACCCTTTCTGAAAAGAAATTCTTCCTAATGTCTAACCTGAACCTCCCCTGGCGAAGCTTGAGGCTGTGTCCTCTTGTCCTATCGCTAGCTGCCCGGGAGAAGAGGCCGACTCTTCTCAGAAGATGGTACAAGACGCTCCAACAGCAGCCACCAAACCCCTGGTCCTGGCTAGCGTCTCCCTGACCTGCTCCTGCAGCAGCACAGCATCGTGCAGGCCAGCTGGCAGCGGCCAGGGTCAGAGGTTGTGTTTCACACATCAACAGCAGTGGTATTAATAGAACTTTCTCAGCTGGCTGATAGGTTTCCAAATTGTTGCAGTCAGTAACATTCACTATCGTAATTTATTTTTGCAGGAGTCCAGTGCCATATATTTGCTTCTGCAGCAGTTGCTCCAGCTCAATAACTGGAACAGAGCAGCACATAGCTACTTGTTTCTTATCTTCACCACCACGTTGGCACAAATCAATGCACGTATTGCATCAAACGTGCACCGGAGCACAGGACTTGCCACACCGGCTTCCAGTGCAGGAACCTGGGCAGCGGCAGCACCAGGAGCTCCCCAGGAATTATTTACTGCTGTTATCAATTTCAGGTCTTTGGAAAGAACAGTGCCTTTCTGAAAGCTGAAGGTGCCCTTGGCATGCATTAAAATTCAAATCAATATAAACGACAGAACAAGCTCAGCAATACGCTCCAGCTCAAGAAGGACCACTGGGCTCCGGCAGTGCCTCTGCCAGGCTCTGCACTCACTCCATCCCAAGAAATCCAGAAAAAAAGCGATGTTTTAGACTATTTCTGTACAGTTGAGATTTCATTTTTATTTATTTTTTATTTTTAGCCATATGGTTGAAACCTGTTTACTGGATAATCTCTTCCATGGATCATTTTAATTATATCTGTTGATGAAGCCAGCTTTAATTTCAAATTCTAATGCCTCTTCGGTCTTTTCCTCATGCTATTGGTTTTCTTCTAAGTCATCTTTATTCCCAGTGTAAAATTAGGTTGTAGTTAACGTGGACTGGATCACTCCAGAGATGACCTTTGGATGAGGACAGTCAATGCACCATCGGCTCTGGCACGTCTCAGGGAGTTAGGGCTGCAAAGAGTTCAGGCAAGACTTGCATTGAGTTCTCCAAACCCATTCCCCGGAGAGTCTCTGGGCATGTTTAATTCTCACCTGGTGACTAAGTCATTCCCTGCACACTCCTGTAAACGACCAGCGTTAAAGCTGACCAATAATTGTGCCAGTTAACTGATTTTTTTAAATAAATCAGACCATTAAAACCTTAGTGTGACTCATTGATCAGGAGGTCTTATGGTTATGTGGCTCTTTTTGCTGAAGATGCTTTTCTACATGGAATGTTTTGTCCTCTAATTTGAATCCAACGTGTTAGAAGTTAACAAGTAATTATTTTAACACTTTGAAATTAGTTACAGTTAGTTGAGAAAGTAGGAAGGACTTCCACTGATTTTGCTAACTCACAAATGTTCTTTGCAGACATATCTGCATTAAAACGAGAAGAGAGGCTCGTTTTGGGCCACTAAGGGTTCTCAAACTGCTAATTGGCTCGAAAGCAAACATCCCTTCATCAACCACGTTTAGCAGCTTGGTTGAAAAAGTTCTTTCAAGACACAAAGTTCAAATTAAAAGCAGCACTGTTCAGTATGCTTTCTTCCTCTTCTGAAAGACACCCCTAAAATGTTTTCTAATAAGATGCCTAGGAAGACATAAAAATAAACCACATTTCCAATAAGCACACGTATTACTTCAGAACAAAGTGCTGGTTGCTGAGTATGCACCTCTTCAAACCACTACAAACTCAAAAAATGAGCTACCATCTCGTTATCAAATGTTCTGGGCTCCTGGACACTACTACCCACAACAGTAACAACAACCGAAAATGTCAATCTCCTCTTGCACAGGTTAATGCGACTGCTCTACTAATACCCTGGCTCATGGTCACTGCTAATATCAGAGGAAAACCGAAGAAGATAAAAATATCAATTTGGAAAAAAAAAAGATGATAGAAGATAGTTTAGCATCCTTATATAAAGAAAGGTCATCGATTTTAAACATAAGAGAGAATCTCTTGGTTTGTGTTGTCAACTGGAGATTTCAGGTCCACAGAGAGCAGAAACACATCCGAAATTAGGAGATAAAAGGATTGTTTGTTTCCTAAACTGAAGCTTTGGGTTCTACCCCAGGAAGAGCTGACCTTGTCAGTGTTCTGATCAAAACTCTTCTGGGGACAAAGGACCTTTAAAAATGCTGAAAACATTCCTCCCTAGCCTTCCTTGCCCATTGTTTTTTTGCCACTGCCTCAGCAAATGTAAAAAGTTGCAAGGGGAACACTTTGCATTACCCTAAAGAAGCCTTTTTCAAGAGACAGGCACAGTTTCCACAGCAGCTTCTCGTTGATGCTGCATGCTCAACGACTCAGCTCTGCAGGAATGGAAGGGTCTTAAGGCACTTGTCTGTTTGGTTGGTGTGAACCTTGAAAAATACATAACGGAGAAAGACACGTCTTTATGGGTGACAAATACCCAAGTGTGTGCTACAGCTGCACAGAGTGGTGTTATTCAAGGACACCCAAGCTACCTAGAAAGGACCTACCTTGGCATCGTGGCCACATCAGCACAGCCTGGATCAATACAGCAGTACTAACTTGCCCAGTACCTCCAGCAGCAGCTGGAGATGAATGGAAGAGGTCAGGCAGACCTGGACCAGTATGAGGAAAACCAGCAGTGCATAATCATTCGGTCTGACCTATCAGCGCTTACTTTGCAGCTCATGATACATCTGCCGTATCTGTTAAGTTGCCCACCAGCAGGTTATGTTACCTCCAACCCCAAATCAAGCACAATAGATCTGATTCATGTAGCTCACCGCAGCGTTCCCCACGGCTGGGCTGGACTCCCAGGAGCAGGTAAATCCTGCTCAGTCAGTAACATCTGCATTTAGACATAGAATACGTCCTGTTGAGATCAGTGAGAGTTTTATCATCGACTTTGTGAAAAGGAGATCAAGCCCTTATTTGGAATATAAACGATGACCAAAAACTGCAAAACTCCCAGAGCACATCATGAAACCGAGTATCAGTAACTACCTCCAGCCCAGCTCCGAGGAGATCTGACCTTTGGGTGTCTGCCTGCATCACTTGCATCTCCCAAAGCATGCCTACGCCCTGCTGCTCAGGCCTGACCCCGTGCTTTGACAGAATGTTTGCTTAGAAAGCACAGACTTACAGCACCTACTGCAACATCTTGCTCTGTTGTTTAATTAAAAGAAAATCCATGCAGGTTCAGGAACCAAACACATCAGCACTGCAGAGCCAGGGGTTGTCCCACCTCACCCACACCTTGCAGTCACCCGGTGAAAGCCCCTGCAGGGATGAGTCCCAGGTCCACACACCAACCTTTTCACTGTGAATTATTTCCTAACTCTCAAAGTACACACACCGCCGGCAGAAGATCCGCACCAGACAGATGATACCGCAGGTATCCCTCAATATATTCTTCTCAGCTTGCCCTCTGTTTTTCTGTTCAGCCAATGGAAACACGTGGAACACGAATGGGCTACAAACGCAGTGCATATGGCAGGCGGCGTGCGCCACGGCAAGGGTCGCCTTCCCGAGGGACGCGGCACGCAGGCGGGCAGCGCGGCTACAGGGCTGCAGGTGAGAGCTCCAACATTTCTTTGGAGCAAAGTGCTCGTAATTACAAAGTGACTTGTTTTTTTTTTTCCTCTCAAATGGTTTTATTAGCACCGCTGCAATGAAATAAGGTATGTTGTTTCTTATCTGATAATTTTAGCATTTTAATTTATGAAATACAAGCGTAACTACACTCGGTTTCACTGTTGATTAAACACACGCATCCGAAATATTTCATGCTTAGCCAAGTGAGTATTTTAATTTTTTTCTCACCCAGGAAACAATGCTTAGGATGTCTGATCCTTTTGCTATTACAAGGAGAAAAGATGTCTTAGAGGAAGCATTTAAATGAATGTCAGTTGGAAGAAACACACACTGAGTGCAATTTGAGATAAAACTACCATTGATCCCTTCATGTACAGCCTTTGTGGCAGTGGTTGACGTGGCGATTGAAAAGAGACTGTGGTGCCAGAGTTCTTCTAAGAGAGAATCCGTCTTCTGAGAGAGGATTTAGGTTAAAGGTACCTGTGAAAAACAGTGTATTTCAGCTGACATGATGAATGGGCTATTGTCCGTCCCCTGCTTGGGCGGGGGGGACTGGAAACAGGAAGAAAGCAAAAGCACCAGACAAACCAGACTGCAATCTCAGCGGTGTATTTGCTCAGCCTTTTCCCATCGTTGACAGGCAGGAATATCTAGAGCAATTTTTAGCCTAACAGCAACTTTGCTTCATGCCACAACTCTATTGCAAATGTAAATTATTCCGGGCAATTGCATTATTTATCAAATTATTTCTATTTCTATTGCGTGTCTTTGTAGCAGTTTATTACCTTTTTAATAACACTTCCCATGCAATGAGGCACAGGCTGGGATTATTAAAATTATCTCATAAAAGAGGTATTGGCCATTAGGCTATTTCAGGAAAACACAGTGAAATTTAGAAATACTCACAGGTTTGGCTGAGACTGAGGATTTACTGCTCAGAGCACAGCCCTCCCCGAAATCAGGGACACCGCTCACGAGTACCTGCTCGTCACTTGAAGAATGGGCTGGCTCAGAGTATGGTCCACAGCTAATCATTTCTGTGGCCCTGGGATGCTGTCTCTGTGTGCAACTACAACCTTCACATTGCGTAAATAAATAACAGCAAGGTGAGAGCTTTCTGCTTCATAACATTAATCCCCACTAAAGTATACACCGACGTCAAAGCCAACTTCTCAGGGCTCTACTCAACACCCTTGATGGTCCCTGGTGTGGACCTGATCCTAGCCCCAACCCAGCACCTTGTCACACGCTCTGAGACTTCCCATCCTACATCAATACTGGCCAAAACTGCTCAGCATCCCCCCGTAAGCAGACAGGGCTTTCCAGGCTTCGCCCACGTCCCGTTACTCCAGGCTTTCCTGAGAATGGATGAGAAAGGGACGGTGCCCACACTGCCACCACCATGGGACATCAATGCATCCTGAGGGCTGTGGTCAGGACAGCAACATGAGCAAGGACGGGACAAGTTGGGTCAGTGTCTAACAGCCATTAGGATAAGTCTGAATGAAAAGCAGGATGATACTGTCTGTTGGGATTGGCGTTACAGTGGTTTCCATCTGATCATCCATCTAAACTCACAACTGATGTGGACACTCACACTGCTCAGGCAGTCTTCTACGCATCTGCAACTTCTTGTCCAGGACCTGTTAGTTTTGATTTAGATAATCACCTACAGCTGCTTCAGTACTTATTTGTCTATAACTACTTGTCTTTTCATGGTTCACAGAAAAGCCTGAGCTAATTTAGAGCCTCAGTCAAAGCCCATTTAATTTAGTGCATGTCTTCCTCTCGGTGAAAGCAGGCATTAGATAAGGCCTTCCTTATCCATGACAACTGACAGGTCTCTTAACAGCAAACTCCCTATAATTAATTTTCAGGTAAGAACTATATTTGCTCAAAATAAACCGAGGTAAAATCCTGTTGCATTGAGTTTAGCAGAACATTTCCCACTGGAGATACATTTTAAATGGAGCTAAAGAGCCTGAGGATGAAGTGTTTGAACTGCTGAGGTCGTGTGTGGCACAACTACGTGGGGCTGCCGGGGTCTCTGTCATGGGAGTGCTTCTCCATCTGCAAAATACATGTATTTTGTCAAAGGAAACACACTGTCTGGAGAAGGCACTGAGGAACATCACCGTGGCACCATTTTTGCTAGGACATCGGAGTCACGAAGAACACCAGGAGGTTCCCTGCTAAATTATGGCAACTGTGAATTGGCCACACATCTACAGTGCACAGAACTGGGGTTCGTCTGGCATTTTCTCTGCTCTGGTGCTACAACAGGAAAGCACAAAGAATTAAAACAAATCTTTTGGAATGTCTTCCTAGGTAATAGCTGCTCGTACCTTGCTGCATCAAAAAATATGGAGTACTACGCTTTTATTTCTTACTTATTTCTCAATATTGATCTCTCAGAAAATACTAAGAACTCTTCTTCCAGGGAAGTGAACTGTTGTGTGTAAACACGTTTTCATTTTAGGCTTTTCATTTACAGGCTTGCTATGTACAAAGAATTAAAGGTGAGGAGAGCATAAATTGCAATTCTTTCAGATTATAATAAAAACTGTAAGTATTATTCTAGAGGGAGAGAAAAAATAGAACCTATTTTGCTCAGATAAATATTTTTGAGAAAACAGTAGGAACCCCTTTGGCAACATCAAACACCATAACTCCACTGAATTCAATATCAGCTTAAAGCAGTCATGGGTCTGGCGTCTTAAGTTCTCCCACAATTTTGTTTTTCAACAAATTGTTTATCTGCAATGACGCAGTAGTCCCAATAAATAATACTGTATCCAGCCTATATTAATATCTATAAACACAAAAGCTGTGTTCTGTCATCATCCTCCCTTTTGTCCATAAATTTTTAAGACAAGTCTGGAAGTGTCAAAACCTCATCCCAGAGGAGTAGGGTGGCAGGAGGGAAAGAAGGGAGCATTTACAGCTATTAGAGACTACATGTAAATGGTTTAAAGATGCCTAGAGTCATAATTCAAATATAAAAATATCCCTAGGTTATCTAAGAAGAACAGTTCTCCACAAAATATCTTTCTTAAGGGATGCTGATTATGGGGAGAAACAAATGAAAACCAAACACAAACACTGCTAGGAACCCTGAAGGAAATGAGTAGGCTGGGGTGAATTTCAAATAATAGAAACCTTTTCCCTTCTCTCCCTTTCCACTCTTTCTTCACTACACACAAAATTAAAATAAATACAGTAAGAAAGACCATGTCATGAAAATAAATATTTGAGGAAGCGGGTCTGAGTAAAGCAAATGAAAGCTCATTTTTACAGCTTTCATTCCTTAGACATGAGGCAACGATAATTTCAGCTATATGGGAAGATTTTGCAAGCCTAGAAGGGTCCAGTGGTGCAAAGAGCCAATTTTCCATCGATTTTGGTGGGAAATGGAGACCATCCCCCATGGGAAACTTCCCTTTTGACATAGCTCTTCAACTTATTTTTACACACTAAGCTGGCTGTTTGCCATGAACGATGAAAGCCGCAACGGCACCGTGAAGGATGGGGATGCTCCACACCCCCACTGGCAGCCCCAGGACTTCTCGCCTGGAGTGGCTCTGGCTGGTAGCAGTGGTGGGGCAAAACACACTAACAAACCACCCCGTGAAAGGCCACAACATCCCTTTGTGCACAATTACCCAGGCAGAGACACGCTGCTCCCCACAAAGCATTCTCTCGCGCTTGGAAGCGAGGTGAACCCTGCGTAGAAAGAAAGCAGCAGGTGCCGTGAAGCCACGACTGCATTCAGTCTACCTAATGTTCGGTGAAATGTTTGCTGTGCGCATTCTTCCAGCGCAGTGACTACAGCCAGAGGCACGGAGATGAAGTGACTTCTCCCAGTCTATGAAGTGGAAATTGGAGGAATTGCATTTGGAAGCGCAGCCTCCAGCCACCCTCGCCAACAATTCCTTCCCCGACGAGGATGAGCCATCACCTCTACCTACAGCAAACGCACCAGGGGTTTGGAGAACATGAGCATTAAAGGGAACTCCACTGAAGCTCGTAAAAATTATTCTCTTATGAGGAAAAAAAAAAAAAATCTGTGCAAGATTTTCTGTGCATCAGCTGCTGACACAAACCACTCCTGGAAGCGTTCGTGAGATTAGAGCAGAAGCAGTAAATGCATTCTCAGCTTATTTGTTCCAGCTGATGCCACCCGAATAGAAGCCCAAAGGCAGAGTCTTTCAAAGATAACACATCTTTTCCTCTAGTTTCAAGAAAACATGTCCACAGTACAAAGATAAATTACCCACTCCACTTGTAATTGACATTAACATAGATTTGCAAGATCTAAAGACACATTTACATCACTTAAAAATGATGGCTAAATAATCATCAAAAATATCACCAAGTCTGGTAGGTTGTCTAAAAAGCTCATTAGGAATCCTTTTTCCCTGTAGACATATAATCATTTCCTTGGATTTCAAACATGCGTTTCTTAAGAGTGTGGCTCTAACTGTTAAATCGTTACCTTCTTGCACTAAATCTTGAAAATATCCAAGAGAAGAAACATTTGATAAGTTTTTCCTTTGAAATGCTACAGACTTACTAAAATAATTATTACTATTTTCTTCAACTGGAGGACAAGTATGAACCACACATCAATTTTGAATTGCATTTAGAAGACTAATTACAGGCATTCACTTTTGAAAGCGTTGGCTGCAGCGTGTGCTCACAACGGAGAGGAACCTGCCTCGCTGCGGGGAGCCGGATCCTGCCGCCTCCGACACAACGGCACTGCGGGGAGGAACCTGCTCTCCCCTGGAGCGTCTTTACAGAGGGAGAAATAATTCATAGATGTATGCACAGTACCGAGAGATGAATTTAATAATCATAAAGATGAGACACCTCCAACAGGAAAAGCAGCAGCTGTTTAACAGCTGTTAAGGATGTGTAAGCACGGGACACGTCTTACCGTGCTCTGAAGGTCTGATGCCTCTGAGATGGGGCCTCTCTGGATGCTTCACCCTCTCCTTTTATCTGCCTCTGCAAGCAGGGCTCTACTTTTAAAATTAATACACAAGCCCCAAGGTAAAAGCCTGTTGACTTCTCTAAATACCTTGGGTCACAGCAGCACCGTGAGCTTGGTCAAACTACTGCTGGGCTGCGGCCGCAAGCTCGTTCCAGCAGCATCACCGCACACTGCAGTAACACCACGCTGAAAATAACCTGCTGGGAAAACAGGAACAGACTGCTGATGTTACAGGAGACCGTGTCAAGGTGTGAGAAGGAGGCTCATTTCCGAAACACCAGCTGAAACTTGGCGTAGGTTGGGATTACATTCATCGGCATCGCAGGTATGCTCGACAGCAATTTGCTTTAATCAGGTTGGAAGAGCCCTCTGGGATCATCGAGTCCAACCATTGCCCTGACACCACCACGGCAACTAGACCATGGCACTAAGTGCCATGTCCAGGCTTTTCTTAAACACATCCAGAGATGGTGACTCCATGCACTCAAGAACAGAAGGAAAAGACAATGCAAGAATGAACTGGAGCCACCAACTTACTCTGAACGCTGAAGCAAGGTTCAATCACCAGAAAGCTGCTAAAGCAAACCAGACGGACAGCTAAGCTTTGTGGAGAGATCACTGACAAGGTTATGCATGCAAGCATACGACAGGCATCTCAAACTACAAAAGCAACAGGATTTATTCTCTTTGCCAGCTACACACTAAGAAAACAGGCCCATGTAACTGTCCTTAAGAAGTGAGGAAAAGTTAGTGCCCTGCTCCTACAGAGAACTACAGCAAAACTGACTGGTTTTCACCAATGGATTTCAGGTCACACAAATCAGTGGGTTTTAGTGTTAGCACAGACTAAACTACAAGTGTTTAGTGTTGAGTCGACAGAGCCCCAACCACCACGAGCTTAGGTTGAAACATACTGTGCTCCTCCAGAACAACACAGAGCTGAAACCAGCTTCTGCTGGGAAACAGTCCATGAACATGACACTATCAAGCCTAGGACAACTGCTTTCCAAGACCTCTGACCACTGAATCAAGTGGTTTCCTGGTTCATTTTAGTTCTCTTTTTACAGAAAATTGGTTAAAGTAAGTTGACACGCCAGTTATTTCAGATGTTCCAATGAAGTAGAGCCATCTTCTGCCATTGTCTTTGAAAACGAAGATGAATGCTGCATTGTCGATTCAAACTTCAAAAAGCTATTTGCAGGGTGTCGTTTTTCATTTTGTCTGGGCAGGATGTAATGAAAACCTGACAAGTTATTGATGGTTTGGTTACCTGTCTGCCTTAAAGAAATTGCACAGGTGCTTTATTTAAAAAAAAAAAGATAGTCAACACAATTAATGCAAAACAATGATAGGAAGCATCCTCTGAGGTTTTATTTTCTGCTGAAGTGTCACTAGACTGTGTGTCCAAAAGCCACTGCTGGCAATTCTTCTCTCAAGTAATCAGTATAAAAATATTCCCATGGTTTGTACTCTGGCACCAGACTGGGAAAGATGTGCTGTCTGTCCTATTGCCATTTTCTTTCTGGCTGTTTAAAGTAATTAACCACTAATTAGGAAGTCTGAGGCAACAAATACAAAATTGGAATGTATACAAGTTTTTAAACTCAAGACACACTGAAAGAATAAAAAAAACCCTTTGTTTTCTTGTCTGATTTCTCCTTCCAACAAGGCTGGGATTTCGGGGCGGCTCCGTTTGGGTTTTTCTTTGCAGATGGGTACAAACCCCGAGTCCTCATCGGACACCCACTGCTCCTTCCCACTCTTAAGTCCTCGTCTTCTTTTCAGAAGTTACCAGGGCACCAGGACTTTCACAACTGAACTTACCCTTCTAGGTCGTCTCTGACCCTAGGCTACGGTGGACAGTAGCAATGAAATACCTGGAAAAATCTGGACCTAAATTACTTAAATCCTGAGGCACTTAAGCCAGTTTTGAAAACGAATCGTGAGCACTTTCTGGAAGCACAGTTCTCTCTCCTGAACGTTATTTGACAAGGTCCAAGCTAGCCGGGCGCTCTTTACACTTCCAAATACTTCTGCGACTGAGCTCCATGGGTAAATGTCACTATATGCTGCTTTTCTGCACTTTTATTGCTTTTCAGCTAAAAAAAATAAAAACCTTCCTGCGTTAAGCAGCATGGCTTTGTGTGTGCATGAGTGGGCCCATATATCACGGAGCTTGTCAAGGCTACAGGATAATGGGACCAACTGGGAAAATCTCCATGAAGATAGTGAGCATGCCTGGAGTATCTAGGTCAGATCCTGCTCTAACAAAGTGCACTATGAGGGTCCCTTTATACAGAAACTTGTTTAATTAAGATAACAGATGTTGCTATTACACAAGTCATAGTGAGTGGCTGTTTAATTGGATACTTTCGTATTCTTTGCTACCAGCACAGAACATCATTTGTTTTTTATGAATTTCTTTCCTTACAATTAAAACTGTATGAACAATGCACGCACTGTATATTCACAGAAAAGAAACAGCTCTAATGATGTAAGGGCTTTACATGAACAAGAACAGGAGAAGAACAATTTGTTTTGGGGCTTAAAATTACAATTATTTTTCTGTCCTGGACTGAGCACACGTCTGGTGGAAAGGTAAATGTGACTTCCAAGAGCTTTAGGAGAACATTAGGAATGAAGATCACTGCGTACATATTTTAAACATTAATTATTTCAAAGGAATACACATAAGGTTTTGACGCGTGCAAGCTCTTGTCTAGCTGACAACCCTGTCAGCCCCGCTCCCCTCCTCACTCCCCAGAGCAGGGCTCGCCAACACGGGGCGGCCACCGGAGCCAGCACTCGCCCAGACTGAGATGCTTCACCCACAGCCTGTCCCCGTGCTTTGGCTAATGAACACATCGGCGGGTGGCTGGTACCAAACCACAAGACTGGCAGAAATATAGTATTTCCCTAAATAAAAGCTATCTTGGTTCTTCTGCACACAGTCTACAGCTGGGAGCAAGGGAGAAGGAGCACAGCAGGAAGCCATGGTAGGCCAAGAGCCTGAAACACGACATCTCCCTCACCTGCTCTTGAACCACACAACGCTACGGCTTCACCTTCTGGGAAACGACTGTGTGTCTCACTGACAGATTAATCACAGAATGTTGGGGATTGGAAGGGACCTCGAAAGATCATCTAGTCCAATCCCCTGCCGGAGCAGGATCACCTAGATCATGTCACACAGGAACGCGTCCAGGCGGGTTTTGAATGTCTCCAGAGAAGGAGACTCCACACCCTCTCTGGGCAGCCTGTTCCAGTGTTCGGTCACCCTCACCATAAAGAAGTTTTTCCTCATATTTATGTGGAACCTCCTGTGTTCCTCAAACTTAAACAAAACACACTGTCATAAATAAATAAATGTAATTATTACTATTATTGCATATAAATTAAAGTCATTTCTGTAAGTTCAAAACAAGCACCTGAGAAAAGAGGAGAGACTTGTAAGGAAAGCGATGCAAATCTCACCTTACAAGGCAGCGCCTAACAACGCCTCCCGCGCTACTCCAGCAAAATCATTCCACACCAACAGCAAAACATGTCCCTTGACCAATTCCATGTGAGATTCTCTTAAGATACTCTAACAAAACAGCCTTTCGTTGTCAGATATCGAGACACTTCAATCCGTGCAGTCGAATGACAAAACGCCCCAGTTTGGCGACGCAGATCACAGGACCAGTCTCAGCTCTACCATTAAACCCCAGCGTTCCCACGGCCAAGCCCTCGGACACTGCGCACCTACGTGGTGGCACCTACAGATTTGTTGGGCTCCAATGTTGTTTTTTCGTGGGCTACAGAAAACCATGTGAAAATTAAGGGAGATTTAATTGTTTTAAAATTAACAGTTTAAAATTAAGTGGTGAATTAACTGGTTTAAAGTATTTTAAAAATGCTTCCTGATCTACAGTTCAAAGAGAATTCCAGCTCCATTGCAGGACGTTCCTCCAGCAGTTTGGAGCGTGGGAGCAGCTGTGACAGAGGCTTATTTTAATTCCAGCTGGCAGAGCTCTGCGTAGCTCCAGGATTTGTCTCTGATCACACACAGCCTGATTCTCCATCCTGCACCCAGGAAACCTGAACAAATGAGCTGGCAACTACAGCAACTCCTGATTTCCACCACCGTGGGATGAACCGCTCACACTTGCAACCGAGTGTAG